>NC_083337.1:16206156-16832971 GCF_019175385.1 Lycium barbarum | reverse complement strand
CTCTCGAACAGAGCTCCTCGCAGAAATTCCAGATCGTTGAAGGGGAATCAAAAATGCTTGTTTTCCTATCAAGTACCTGGATGTTTTCTTGTCCCTCAAGAGAATAAAGAGAGAACCTTCCTCTACTGGAGAAAATGAGCCACACCAACAAGAATAAAGAAAAAATGTTTAAAATTTAAACTTAACTCGAAAAATTAAAGTTTCAAAGCAAAGTGTGCCAAAACTTAAGTATTTCGAGTTTTTTGGGTGAATCTCTTAATGTTTGCCTCCTTCAGTCTATCAACTTAGGGCCATTTATATGAACCCCCCAAAAAATTCCAAAACCTAGTTTTCAATGTGGGATAAATCCCAAAAATGGGATTCCCTCCTCACATATCCATGTTGTAGGGTCGAGATTGAATCAAAATATACACCAAAGGTCAGATTTCAACCAACAAAACCCGATCCAAAAAAGTACTTCGAGAACCAATCATAATAAGGTATTCAAAATCGCAAACAAATAAGAGCAATTAAAGAAAATACAGTGTCGACCGCTTGACTTGCAGAAAACAAAGAAAGCGAGTTGACCTTACCATGATAAGTTTGCGTTTGGTGAGATTAATGCGAGTTTGGAGTGAAACATTAAATGTTTTACCCTTCTCAGCTTTGCAAAGCCTGTACAAGGTTGTACCCTCTGTGAATTAGCCATTTTCAGGCGTGGATGACGTAAGAGAGAGGTAGTTCATCCCATGACGGTGCTAGGGTTCAGGGTAAGGGGAATGGAAAGACGCACGGGTATGTTTGGTTGGGGAGGCGGAGAAAATAAAAAGGAAAAGGGCCTTTGCCCTTCTTATCATTGCATTGGACTAGGTCATGCCCTTTTGGGTCGGACCTCGGTCTAATTTTTAAAACATAAGGGGCCTGACCGATATATATATATATATATATATATATATATATATATATATATATTAATATTTGCACGCGATATGTGTATATATGCCTCATTTTGACACTTATTTTTAATAAATAACCATAATTAAGAAGAGACTAATTAGTTTAGAGTATTAATCATGATTAAAATAGGTAAATTAAGCAACTAAAACTAACCTTGCAAACAATGGCCTTAATTGGCTTAATTTTAAGACCATGCTATTTTAATTATGGCCTTATTTGGTCCAATTAGCAATCTTAGGGTAACATTTGCAAAAATGGCCTTAATTAATCAGACCAATGATTTTGGCCCTTTCATACAAGGTCACAATTAAACTAGATAACAATTAAAAAAAGGCTAATTTTGCAATAATGACCTCAATTCATAGAATTGACTTTCAATTAGGTCATAATTTGAACTATTAATTGATCATTTCTATTATAGCCATTCAACGGGAAATTTTTAGAATTTATCACAATTAAATACTCAATTAATTATGGTAAACTCTAATAAATTGGTTAAACAAGAATTGAGGGGTAAAATGATTAATTTATTTGATTAATCAAATTCCTTGTATTAAACAGAGTAAAATACTTGCAAATTGCTATTTTAGCAATTTAAACAATTAAGTAAATAATTGTGGTAAATGTGTAAATTAATTCATAAAATATTTATAGAAATTATCTTACCAATTAAGAATGGTAAAATATTGTCTGAACAATTTTATAAAATCATTTTGGCTTCTAAAAATACATATTTCACTCTATTTGATATCCAAGGACTCTGAGTGACTAAAATAAATTAAGGGAGGTAAAAAATTAGGTGTCAACGATGCTGAAATTACACCTATTAAATGATGTAAAGCAGACGATGTCAAATATAGTAACCCAACTAGGTTGGGGTTGAATCCCACTGGGAATATGGTGTGAAAAAGTTACTAAAGTCGTATAGTACTTTCTTGCGGTCTAGTTTCGTATTCCATTGAGTTTGTAGAAAATTGGTTGTTTATTAACTACTTGCTAACTGATCGCTTTTAGTTGTAGTAAATGGATAAAAGAAACCAAGGTTGTGTTCCCTTTTAGATAGAGTGAATGTTATAATGATTGATCATGATATACTTCTAATGGATCGTTGTATGAATGCACTTAACCTCTAATGTAATCCCTAATATTTTCCTATAGTTAAGGACTATTTCTCTTTATGATTTTTCCAAATATAAAAGAGTGTATATGAAGAACGGTTAATTTAGTGCCAAGTAAATTCCTCTTATCCCTAAGTGAATTTATCAAACAAGGGTTAACGCCCCGAGTTCTTGTTATTTACCCCTACCAAACCCTATTCACTTTCCCAAGTTAAGCAAATTTTATAGCCTTAATCAATGTTTGCAACCATCAATTATGGATGAAGAACAAAGAATAAATAAACCCTACAATCCATGATGCATATATCAATCTCAATTCCCAATCACATAACACCCATCCTAGGATTCACAATCTTAGTAGAGAAATTAGCTACTCATAATGAAGAACGAAGAACAAAATATAATAGATGTCATAATGCTTACGATTGATTGAAATTAGAATAAAGTAATTGCAATTGTCTTGTCTTGTTCTCCAAAAAGCTTCAAAAAAGTATTCAATGCTGGAAGAATAGTACTGAAATCTGACCAAGAATTATCTAAACAAACCCTAAAATGAGTATTTATTATGGTCCAAGTCGTGAGGAATAAGATGACAAAACTGCCCTCGTCGGCACTATTCTGCGGACCGTAAAAAGTTATACTGTCCGTTAAAATTCCTTTTTCAACCGTTAAACTGCTTTCATCAGAATTTCTTTGCTTCCTCTTTGACGGACCGTCAAATGTTATACGGTCCGTATAATTGCTCCGCAAAATTTCCCTTGGCTGAGTTGCTCTCTGGTACTACTTGACGGTGGCTTTTGCGGTCCGTAGAATATTCTATGGACCATTTTTTGCTCCACAGAATTTTCCTTTGGTTTACAAATATCTCGACAAGTTTGTGGTGCATTTGATGTGCAGTAGATATTCTGTGGTCCGCTTATTGTCCCATCAAAATGCCTGTTCAGTCAACTTGCCATTTTTCACTTCTTTTTACAACCTTTTCACGTAACTCTCCAACTTTCGAAATACAAACACTGAATACCTGAAACACAACAAGAACCACATAAAAACAACACGAACTTGCTTGAAAACAAGTAAAACTCTCTGTTAAAAGCATCAAATGTGCTGAAATTATGCGGCACATCATTAGGTCATCGCTTTTATCACCTTTTGATCTAGGTGGTTTCTACGTAAATATAGTGTGTCCTTTACTTGCCTACAATTTATTATTCGGCAAAGATGCTAGTATAGAACAGGTATAGTAACGTGTTCCTTCCTTAAGCGAAAATTAGTTACGCATAGGATAGGCAGTAGGTCGTACAAGCTAACACTCATCATAGCTCAGCCGCAAGGAGCGCTTTAAGGACTTAGATTCTCGGCACCTCAACTAGAGCATCTCTACTTCTCGGTGGAAGCAGCAGTTCAACGCGATCAATAAGCCTTCCGTCAGAGGGGTCGTCACTTTCCCAGCCTGGGGGACATCACCTTCAAATTTTGACGAAGAGAGCCAGGCTGAGCAGAACTTTCTCCTGGTTTGATGGAGTTAGGTTGTGCTACTAGGGGCTCAGGGCCAGAATTCTCCCCCTCAACCGTCTCTAAGGGCCTAAGATCCTCTTGAACTGGGGGACTCTCTTCATCATCGACAATATCGACAAGCCATGATTGGCCTACACCTCCCTCTACACCTCAAGAAGGAGGCTTCGAGTCCTTACCCGGGAGCCTATTTCTTCTGTTGAAGTCCCGGCAGGTTGTGGAGGGTTGTAGGCCCTGTATTTCCAGTTGCTCATGGTTCGAGTAGTGGCATTCATAATATTGGACAGAGCAGCTTCACTTGGAGGAATTTTCCAGGAAGACGATCATCTTGTGAGGATGCTTATACAGAAGAAAAGGAAAACAAAAAGAGTCATAAGGAAGGTTGTAAAGAACACGCGAAGCATCTATAAAGTGGGATTCATTATCTCACTGTGGATATTCCCTTTCCACCAGTCGAAAGTCAGGTTTTTCCAGGTCCTGATGATGTCTGAAGAAACACGCAAGAGTTCCAACACTCAACGAGTGTCATTCGAGGTCTCTAGGAAAGCTTCTGGAGAAGCACGGTAGAGGAATTCGGTCCAGAATATAACGAAGCGATCACACCAACTCCGATCAAAGTTGTCTTCAGCACTGGATATTAGCTCAGGGTGCCTTGGCCGAACAGATGAACCATTTCGTCTCGGAACAGACGAGGGCAGTAAAGTTGCATCAAGTGATCAATGGTGAAGGCGAGTCCGACACGGTCGGTAAGGTATTGTATACAGTAAATTGTCCTCTATAATTAGGGTAAAGTTGGCCAAGACAGATCTGGTACCGGTGTTAGATGTTTTCAACTAGTTGAGGGACAGGAAGGGTAAACCCTATGGTAAAGTGGTATGTATGAATCATCGAGTAGCCTCAACGTGGTGCGTCATCCTCTCCTCCGATCCGACATGGAAGGTCGAAACTTCGGGTCCCCAGTTACAGTCTGCATACACTTGAGGGAGGTTATCACTATTTACTAACGAATTGATTTCACCCACTAATTCATGGGGGGTGTCAATACGGACATCGCCCATGTATGCACAATCAAGAGGCAAAATATCAGTAGCAAAGGAACCCAGGTCAATTTCTTGGGTAATGGAAGTTTTAGGGCTTTCCCTTGCCTTTGGGAAGGAGAACCCTCAGAGAAGTGAGAGGAAGAAGAAAGCGAATGCATAGGGCTAGGCAGTGCTAGTGCCATGGAGGAAGTTGGGTAGCGTTTTTCTGTGAAGAACTTTTCGCCTTTTGTAAAAGGAGCAACTGCATGAAAGGAAAGAAATCGATTGCATGAATGGAAAAGATCTGGGGAGGATTTTGAGTTTATATAGGGAAGGAAAATCTTTTGATATTCATAAAATGAGAAGTCGCTAGTCATCATGAAGCGTCAATCGATGCAGCCTTCCATGGACAGGGACGACTCTGGTAACTATCCTGTCGATTGATGTGATTGGTTGTTTTCAGTTCCCGCGCAAAAAAGTCAAGTGCGAACCTCTTCCACTTCATGTTCAAAACTATTCAAGTTACCAGAAAATGGGGGGACTATCTGTATTGGGCTAAATTCGTATAACACAGCTGGATGAAAATTATGAGGACACGTGTTGGTAATAGTGAGTCAGTTCCAAGTAAGCATTCTATGGCTCGGAAGGTAATTCAGTTGCACCGGGGCACGTTATAATTCATGTCCTCAGTGGTCCATAGGAACGACGTGTTACCGTATGAAGAGACCAACGGTCAACCATTACAGAAAGACTTTGCAACTTCCACGAAATATTAATAAGAATATTTCTCATTATTGCTATGTCATTAATTTGTATTATTTATAGGGGCGTAGTTCATGAAATGTATTATAAATAGGGCCTATCTATTCATTATAAGGACACGAAATCCAAGAGAAATACACAACAACATCCATCACTTGCTTTATTTTAAGTTCATATTGCTTTAATGTGGAGTTTTCAAGGGTCCAATCAATAGCTTAGCCGGAGTATTTAACTTAAGGCTCCACCGAGGCGTAGGCTATCCTTAACTTTTGCTTTATTTACATTTCGTTAATATCAACTTTCCTGCATATTTTATTTTACTGGTCACTCTGATCCACGTGTCCTTAACCACAAACACAAATTCAACTAAACCGTTTTTCGGGTAAACATTGGGTGCTCTTAAAGATACTTAAGGGTAGGCCGTCTTTTGACAAGGTAGGATATAACCACGACAATTTTCTAAACTTACAAACCTTTTCTATCCATAAATTCTACAAAAAACTGCTAGGTGTGAGTCCAAAAATTTCATGGAGAAGGGTGGTTTGCAACAATTATGATGCTCCTAAATGGTTGTTTATTTTTAAGAGTGGAAACTTTGGAAAAGTTACACACTAAAGACAGCTGGCGAGATGTCACGACCCAAGTTACCAAGTTGTAATGGCACTAGTCCCACCATACTAGTAAGCCAACATCAACCATTAATAGTCCAAAATAAGCGGAAATACTAAAAGCGAAATAAGTCATACAAGTCAATTTCAAGTCTTAACAATCTTCAATAGAAATACTTGAATAGTTATTACAATCCTTCCCAAAATCCGATTTCACCATAACACAAGGACTACTAAGAGTATGAAATAGTGTGAATACATAAGCAACTGTCTGAACTAAAGAAGATAGAAAATAAAGAATAAGGAGAATCCGGAGCCATCCAGAATCCACGGAGCTCACTTACAAGAAGGGGTTGGAGAACATTTTTCTGATTCTAACCTTCCTCGTACTAGTGGATCTGAAGTGGGAAATAATCAGGGTGGAAGAGTTGGGCCACATTCTCAAATGAGTCATAGTACTCCTGCTGTTGATCCTCTTTTTTAACAAATGGCTGATTTCTTTCGTCACATGGCTAGAAGCATGCCTGACCCTAATGAAATGAACTTTGAGAAAATGAGAAAAATGGGTGGAGTTGAGTTTGAAGGCACTGTTGTTCCTACGGATGCCGAGTAGTGGTTGGAGTGGATAGAAAGAGTATTTGAGCAATTAGAGTGTTCAGACGCTGTCAAATTTAAGTATGCTGTCTCACTGTTACAAAAAGATGCTTATGACTGGTGGGTAAGTGTACTGAATGCCAAGGCAAAACCTCCTGGTCTTACTTGGAATGATTTTGTGAAAGAATTTCACATGAAGTATGTCCCACCTGCTTATCATGATGCAAAGAAAAATGAGTTCTTGAATCTAGAGCTCAGGCTTTCTCGTTATACTGGTGGTATTATTAAAAAAAGATAAGTGCAGGCAATTCGAAGACGGTTTGAATAATTCCATCAGAAAATCTGTGGCGGTCCTACAACATGAAAACTTTTGTAAATTAGTTTCAGCTGCTCTTACTTAGGAAAGGATTGACAAGGAACAAGCTAGTAGAAATGAAAACAAGTTCAGAAAAGCTGATGCAGATTCAGGAGATCTATCTAAAAGGGGAAGGTTTGACAATTACAAAGCTAGTACTGTTCACAAGTCAGCCCAACACAAGCAAAATAGATCAAATTTCTCTACTGCTAGCACTCCAAGCTATGGCCAAGGTAAGACTCGTATACCTACTTATGCATAATGTGGAAAGAATCACTCTGGTACTTGTAGGAGAGTTTCTGGTGCTTGTTTTAATTGTGGGAGCTCGATCATAAAGTGAAGGATTGTCCTAATCCTAGCCCTACTTCTTCTCCGCGTACGGAAGGCTCAGTTCAGAAACCTATTACCAATCCTTCTCAAGGGGATAGAGGTGCAAGATCTAGAAACACACAAGCAACAGGTGCAGGTGGAGCCAATCAAGCTAGTGGGTCAAGAGCTACAGGACGAGCTTATGCTATGAGACAGAAGGATGACCAAGATGGAGCAGATGGGGTTGTTGGTAAATTTCACTTATTTGGCTTATGTGTTGTTACATTATTTGATCCTGGTTCTACTCATTCCTATGTTTGCTCATCATTGGTTTTTCCTAAAAATGTGAAATCTGTGAGACTTGATTGTGGTGTGCTTTTCCAAAGTTCTTTGGGTCAACAGGTTGTTTGTAATCAAATCTATCGAGGTTGTCCCTTGGTGATTCAAAATCTAGTCTTCCCTGCTGATTTGATTGAAGTGCCTTTCCAAGACTATGATGTCATCATTGGTATGGATTGGCTTCATAGATACCATACGGTAGTTGATTGTAGGTCGAAGCATGTAACCTTTAGAGCTCCTTCATTTTCACACATTATTGTTCGAGGTGAAAGATCATTGACATCTAATATTATCTCCGCGGTTGTGGCAAGAAAGATAGTTAGTCAGGGTTGTGCAGCTTATCTTGCTCATATATTTGATACACATCTGGAAAATCCAACCCTTAAGGATATACCAGTGGTATGTGAATTTCCTGATGTTTTCCCTGAAAATCTTCCTGGATTGCCCCCGGAAAGGGAAGTTGAATTTCCTATAGAGGTTATTCCTGGAACTAATCCTATTTCTATAACTCCTTATCGAATGGCTCCAGCAGAATTGAAGAAGTTGGAAATTCAATTGCAAGAACTTCTTGAGAAAGGTTTTATTCGCCCAAGTGTTTCTCTCTGGGGAGCTCCTGTTTTATTTGTGAAAAAGGAAGATGGAACTCTTAGGCTTTGTATTGATTACCAGCAACTGAACAAGGTAACAATTAAGAATAGATATCCACTGCCTAGGATTGATGATTTATTTGACCAGCTAAAGGGTGATAGGTTGTTCTCAAAAATTGACTTGAGGTCAGGGTATTACCAACTGCGGGTAAGTGAACAAGATGTCCCCAAAACTGCCTTTAGGACTCGATATGGTCATTATGAATTCTTGGTGATGCCATTAGGGTTGACAAATGCTCCTGCGACATTCATGGATCTGATGAATCGCGTGTTTAAGCCTTATCTTGATCAATTTGGGGTGGTCTTTATAGATGACATTTTAATATATTCCAAGAATAGTGAAGATCATGAAAAGCATCTCCGGATTGTTGTGAAAATTTTGGAAGAGAAAAAGGCTTTATGCTAAGCTTTCCAAATGTGAATTTTGGCTTGGTGAAGTAACTTTTCTGGGACATGTTGTGTCAGCTGAAGGTGTGAAGGTGGATCCTAGTAAGATTCAAGCTATTGTTGAATGGAAACCACCTAAAATTCCAACTGAAGTAAGAAGTTTCTTGGGCTTAGCGGGATACTATAGAAGGTTTGTCAAAGGCTTCTCCATTATAGCCTCTCCTTTGACTAAACTCTTGAGAAAGGATGTCAAGTTCGTATGGGATGACAAATGATAAGAGAGCTTTGAAAAGCTCAAATCCTTATTGACACAAGCTCATATACTTACTCTACCAACTGAAGGGAAATAGTATGTGATATATAGTGATGCTTCTCATCATGGTTTGGGTTGTGTCCCGATGCAGGAAGGGAAAGTGGTTGTGTATGCCTCTTGAAAATTGAAACCACATGAATTGAACTATCCTACTCATGACCTTGAGCTCGCTGCAATAGTGTTTGCTTTGAAACTTTGGAGGCATTACTTATATGGCGAAAAGTGTCACATATTTACTGATCACAAGAGTTTGAAGTACTTGGGTACACAGAAAGAGTTGAATTTGAGACAACGTAGATGGCTCGAACTCATTAAAGATTATGACTGGATGATTGATTATCATACGGGTAAACCCAATGTGGTGGCAGATGCTCTAAGTCGCAAAGCCTTTGCTAGTTTATCTCTAAGTCATTTTCCTTTGTTTCTTAAATTAAGAGCCATGAATGCTTGTCTTGCATTTAATTCTGATGGCTCTATTGTTGCTAGTTTGCAAGTCAAGCCAGTTCTACTTGAACAGGTGAAAGAAGCACATAAGTTAGATAAGAAGCTTGTGAAATTGATCAAAGAAGTTCAAACTGGAGGAAAGCTTAATTTTAAATTAAGGGAGGATGGTGTTCTATTTTATCAAAATAGGTTATGTGTTCCTAAAGATGACAACTTGAGGAAATAAATTTTGAATGAAGCACATACTTCACCATATGCAATGCATCCTGGAGGTACTAAAATGTACCAAACCATCAAAGAACACTACTGGTGGAATGGTATGAAGAAGGACATTGCGGAATTTATTTCTAAATGCTTAGTTTGTCAACAAATAAAAGTCGAGCATCAAGTCCCAACTGGTTTGTTACAACCTTTATCGATACCTGAGTGGAAATGGGAAAGAATAACTATGGATTTTGTTACTAGGCTTCCACGCACTTAAAGAAATCATGATGCAATTTGGGTTATAGTTGATAGGCTAACTAAGAGTGCTCATTTATTGGCCATCAAAATGGACTGCCCACTTGAACGTTTAGCAGAATTGTACATTAATGAGATTGTGAGGCTGCATGAAGTTCCTATTTCTATTGTATCTGACCGACACCCAAGGTTTACATCCAGATTCTGGACTAGCTTGCAAGAAGCTTTAGGCACTAGGTTGAACTTTAGTACTTCTTTCCATCCTCAGACAGATGGCCAGTCTGAGAGGGTGATTCAAATCTTGGAAGATATGCTTCGAGCTTGAATTATGGAATTTTAGGGTAGTTGGGACAGACACCTAGCCTTGATAGAGTTCGCTTACAATAATAGCTACCAATCAAGTATTGGCATGCCTCCCTACGAAGCCTTATATGGGAGAAAGTGTAGAACTCCTCTTTGTTGGAGTGAAGTTGGTGAAAGAAAATTGGTTTGTCCTGAGATTGTGCAACAAACTGAAGATAAGGTAAAAATCATCAAGGATCGTCTAAAAATTGCCTCGGATAGACAAAAGTCTTATGCTGATCTTAAAAGGTGTGAAATTTAACATCAAGTGTGAGATAAGGTATTTTTAAAGGTTTCTCCATGGAAGAAGATTATGAGGTTTGGACAAAAAGAAAAACTTAGTCCTCAATTTATTGGACCATATGAAGTACTTGAGAGAGCTGGTCCAGTTCCATATAAACTAGCTCTTCCACCGGAGTTAGATAAAATACACAATGTCTTCCATGTTTCTATGCTTAGAAGGTATCGCTCAGATCCATCTCATGTTCTTCCTATTGAATCCATTGAGGTCAGCCCTGACTTGACATATGAAGAAGAACCTATCCAAATCTTAGCGCATGAGACAAAAGAGCTTAGAAACAAGAAAATCCCATTAGTAAAAGTCCTTTGGAGAAATCATTCTGGCAAAGAGGCTACCTGGGAGCGAGAAGAGGATATGCGAATTCAATAACCCTATTTGTTTCGAGATTAGCATAAGGTAAATTTCGGGACGAAATTTCTTAAGGGGGAGAGAGTTGTAACACTCCAAAAGTTTTTTTTTTAGCGAACACTTGAATTTTTGATTTATCATATCTTGATAGTAAGGGTATATTTTACTTTACACTTCCTGAAGGTGAACTTGACAATATTTGAAACTTGTTTGAAGTGTTATGATGTAGTTATACAAACTACTCCTACTATGATTATCTTAGTAAATTTATTAAATGGACTAGATATTTATAAAAGTTGGCAGCCCCCTTTTTATTTTATTTTATTATTATTTTCCTTTCATCCTTATCCCAAGTAAGATATATATCCTTTTGGCTCTTATCCTCTCCACCACCCCCCCCCCCCCCATTTCGTTTTTCTCCAAGGAAATAAGACACAAAAACCTCCCTTCTCTCATAATATTCATCCACTAAATCAATCATCGAGACTTTCCTTGGTTGAGCCCCAAACAACTCCACACGATTGAGGTAAGTTACAAACCCGTTTTTGGACTGGACTACTGTGAGTGTTTTCAGCATAACTCCTTGTATAAAGATTAGTTTTAAGTGATTCAGGATGTTCTAGAAAGCTATTTCATATCCCTAAAACTTTCGTTCAGGCTCCGAAACCCAGTTTTTCTTGTATTTACTCGAAAAGGGGTGATGAAGTACAGGGCAGGTGCTGCCCAGATTTTTGTTTTGCAAACCCTACATGTACTGCTGTTAGTATTTTGAGCATATATTTTTGTACAAAACTGATATAGGAGTGATTTGAATTTGATATATCTACAACTTTCATTTAGGCCACAAAGTCTATTTTTGCCGTTTACCCCTTTGAAACTGAGCGACAGTACAAGGCAGTAGTACTGTCCAGAATTCCTGTTTTGATAGTTTAGGCTGATTTTCACTGATTTCATGTTTAATTTCGATGTACTGAAACTATTGAACTTAAGTAGATATTTGATTGTGTATTTAAGGTATATATGCTCTTGTACAAGCTAAGAGGAATTGTTTGACGAAGTGGACTTTGGTTGGTCTATGGCATAGACGATTTGAAATCCTCGAGTTGTGGTAGAACTTGTTGTGTGGTTATTATCTCAAGTATTGCAAAAATTTCGCTGAATCGCCCACTTGTACGAATTGCTTGATCATTTTGCATTCTTCTTGGGACTTTGTCCTTCTTGTTGCGGTGACTTTGTCATCGATATCGACATACCTCTCGATTTGAATCTTGCCCATCTTGACTTTGGATTTACATTTCGTCTTGATGATGGATTTTCGTCCATTTTCGAGTACGAGTGGAAAGCCATTTTCAACATGGCTCTTGATTCTCTTGACTATTGGGTGACGACCCTTCTTGATTTGGGGCTTCGGTCCATCTTGATATTGATTGTTCTTGGTGTGATGGCATGACGTACATATTGCGCGAAATTGGTTATTTGACAAACTCTCTTGAATTGAATTATAAGCTTTCTTGACACTTGAGCCTTCGAATATTGATATCGATATTTTGAGACTCTTCAAGGTTTGGTGTTTGATACTTTTGATATACTTGGTTACTTAATTTATTTTTATCTCATTGAGCTATCTACGATAGATAAGGGAATTGCAGAATCTAATGGCTCCAAGCCCAGAGTTTATACACCACAAAGCTTTATGCTTAGCGATAGTTGTTTTCTATCGTAGGTAATGTGCAGGAAGAGATTTGAAGATGGCCATCTGGAGTAGACTTTTTGGGAGCCTTAGTGAAGATCACATTTGCATATGCATCTAGGTCTTGTAAAATTTTGGAGACTTGTACACGATCCATATGTAACACTTATGTATGAAATTTTGGAGGCTTGTTGGACACAAGACCATATGCTTGTAGCTTGAACTTGGTGACTTGTTTTGCTATTTTAGGGTGTGCTTTTAACCCAAATCATGCCACGTACAGGGTTTACATTTTGCCTTAATTATGTACAAAGGAAGATACTAGTTTCTGTGATAATCTCAAGTTTGACTTTCGTGTATCTTATGGACCCGCAGTGGTGTTGATTTGAAAATTTAATTTCAAAATGAAGTTTCCTAAATGTGTTGACTATTAGAGAAGGTAATTACCATTTTAAATTCATACCCTGATATTGTATTTCATCTGAGAAATTTTTCGGAGGGTACAATGGAAAAAAATGTCGCACTTTTAACCCTTTTTCGCATGGGCCTATTTCCGCTATTAAATATTTTTGTGAATATCTTTTGGCATAAATTAGCTTTTGTTTCGTAAGTGGTATCCTCTCAAAGGGGATGCTACATACATCAAGTCAAGAATAATCATATAAGCATGGAATCCATCCTCATGTTCACAATATCACAAAGGCTTTACCTTTTTACTTCCTTCTTACTTTAACAAGGATATATAAGTGATATGCCTACAAACAAACAAGATAGACAATAATATTAAGAGACATAAAGTATGGGCATCGGACCCCAATCACAGATCCAAAGGATCATACTATTCTATCAGCTAGTGCCCAAAGCATGGTATTCAGACCAACTATACAATTGAAATTGCACAAATACCCATAACTGTCACGACCCAATCAGAGGACTATGACGGGTACAACGAAGCTGGCTACCGAGCACCACTTATCATGCTAGCTATCACACCCAACCTAAACAAATATAGCTTCTCAAAGTAATACTTACTATGAAATGATCACCAAACATCTCCCAAAAACATGCATATATATACATAGGCCTATAACGCTACAAAAATGATGTACAAAATATACACTAAAGAGGTCACATAACTTCTATTACCCACACATAGGTATCTATGTTCCTCTAACTAGAATACTGAAGTCATAAGGACGGGACAGGACCCCTCCATGCCCCAATATGTACACAAAAGAATATACCAATAAGCGGCAACTCCGGAGTAGTGGAGTACTCCTGTATATCTGTTGATGAAACGCCTAGGTGTCTGGACCGTCCCCCTGTCTACCTGCGGGCATGAACGCGGCATCCATAAAATAAAGGATGTCAGTATGAATAATGTACGGAGTATGTAAGGCATGTCTATCAACATAACAAAGAAATGAGGGAAGATAAAGTAAAGGGATAACCTGTAACTGGTTTCCTCTTAAAGCGGAGTCATGCATGCTAATTTTCACATTAAAGTAGCATCATATCATATATACATATATATAAGCTGCCCGACCATGTAGGTATGGTGTGATCATCTTTAGCCCGCGTCCGGGCCTCCCGCGTCTAGGGTAACCATCATATGCCTCCAACTAGTGATGACTGCCCGACCAACTAGGCACGGTGTAACCATAGCTGCCCACTACGCTCATCGTAGTGGTGTCTGCCTGGCCAAATAGGTACGGTGTAAACTCATATATACAAAACATAAAGCATGCATGAGAATTTCAAGTAAAAGCTACAACTCTATCGGAGTGACGTAAGTTCGGTAACCTCCGATTATATTATGGAACAATCATCATCGCTAAGTCTCACCTTGAAGGAACTAATATCATGAGGTGAGACTACAACAAGAAATAACATCAATGAAATCATAACATAAGATTATCAAGCTCATAATAACATCATCTCATAAGCTTCGAAATTTTCTAGAATTAGTATCATCATCATCATCATCATTATCGTAGAACATATCTCATCTCTAGCTCATAAGAAACTCTTAATAATCATGAACTTTCAACTTTTGGGATGTAAGAAGGTCATGGAACCATATATAGGAAATCGCAATATCGGAGTCATGCCTTTGAAAGAAAGGGAACTAGCCTTAATAACATTTACGTCTTTTTAACTTTATCGACTAAACGCTTTCCTTCCAAGCTCACAATTCTATATACAATAGAATTCGTACTAAGGTTAGATCATTAGAAACATGCTTAAGTTTAAACTAAAGCGACTACAAGCTAACAAAAATTGGGCAGCATTTCCCCTATTTCACTAACTTTCACCATATCATAAAAAAAACTCCCAAATCATACTATCAACATCCGTAATATCATATTCAAGTAATTATATTCAATTTAGCATCAATTCCAACCAAAACCACCTTTACAAATTTGCACCATAGTCATCTTCCTCACTACGACATCCATTGCTTCTCCACTTTAATTATTTTCCTTTCTAAGGGGTCACTAAACCTTTACACCCATGCAACCATACAAATAAGATGGAAAACATACCTTATGGTCAAGGAACCTCGCCTCGCTCAACTCCCTTCAAGACCAAATTCACTCCAGCTTTGAAAGAAATCAAGAACAATCACCTTTCTTGGATTACCTTGGGGTATTAATGATGATTCTCTCTTTAGATGGTTATGAAAGGGTGTAGGTGGTATGGAACCTTCAATAAATCCTTGGAAGTGTCTAGAGAGGTTAGAAATGAACTTAGGGTCATTTGGGATTTAAAAAGGTAACATTTTCACCCCCCCCGATCAAGTTAGCCGAGGGTATGCGACCTTGCACACTGAGTGTGCAGTCGTACACTCTCCCCACCACTTAGGGGAGGCTCTGGGCAGTGATATCTCCCAATTTGGAGAGTTGGCGCACAGTGTGTGGCTCAGCACACTCAGTGTGCGGGCGCACACTGCCCGATTTTGCCCGATTTTGCGGAATCATGCTCTCTTTGATTCGTTTGACCTCCAATCCTTAGGGAACCTTCTTGGCATTTATATAAAACTTCATTAACCATACAAGGGGTTCTATATCTCTCCCCAAATTTCTGCTAAGAAATTCTCAACTCAAATGATGTGAAACTCTCCCAAACATGACTCTACCTTAACTTTCTTCGATGAACTTTCTTCTCTTGCCTCAAATGCCTTTGGAATCTTAATTAGAATTAATAAATACCCTTTATTACTTGTAGGGGCTCCATGTACACTCTAGGCTCATGGTATTCTACTCATCATCCGAATAACATGAATTTCCCCCAAGGTGTAACAATAGCATTATGACCGATATTCGATACTAGTGCTCGTCACCTCAAGAGTATTCAGAACCCCGTTAATTTTCCCCCAATTCCCTCTTATTAGATTCATTTTAACCAACACACAAATTTAAGAAAGAGTTCAAGGTCTCAACATGCTAGGAATTGCCGAATCTTGAATCACGGAGCCCGTTGCCGTTCTGCATAGTCTCCAAATGAACAAAGTGTAATCAAATGTGGATTGTATGTTAGAACACGAATCCAACAACACCCATATTGCTACATAATCCAAAATCCCCAAATTAAGCCCTAAAATTAGGATTCCAAACCCAAAAGGGAAAAATAGTAAATTGATCCTAGAATCACGTTCCTCATACATGATATAACCGATAAACTGAAAATCATCCAATAATAATCACTAATTCATGCTCAATTTCTAAAACCCCCAAATTCTTAGGTGGGGCTCCAAAATCCTTCAATATTTATCTTAAAATCAGCATTCTAAGGATGGGGTTTTGATTCTAACCGTGAAAATAATCATAAAATAGAGTTAGGAGACTTCCCCACTGATTCTTCCTTGAATTCCCTTCAACTTAAGGATTTTAGAATGAAAGACTTAAGGGAGAAGACACTAAAAGAACCACAATCTCCTCAGCGAATTGTGCACTTGCATACCCAAGTTCACACCGTAAAACACGCACTGGCGAAAGAGACCTCACCACAGCGCATTCCCACAAAATATCCCAAGCTCGCAGTGACGGAGCTAAGCTCGCGGCTGCGCAAACGCACCTTCGGGAAAATCTTCGTAGGGGGGACCAAGGCCAACCCATCTATCCTTTGCTTCTGTGGGCCTCCTCTCACTGGAGTATGTCCATAGGGGGGGACCCCATTCATGCCTCCGCGAACACCAGAAGAATTTGGTTTCTTTACTCTCTCAACCGAAATCCCGAGACTCTCTCGGAACCTCCCCTACACAAACCAAATATGCAGGCACATGTAAAAATGCGCTATGAACTCGCTCACGCACTCAAAATTCCCAGAAGAGCCCTTGTTGACCAAGTCAACCCCGAACAGGCGAAAACCAACTTTCCAACCAAATGACCAAAATGCCCCCAAGGCCCTCGGGAACTGAACCGAACACTAACACACCCTATATTTGATGTTTTGAAGCTAATGAAACTGAAAAAAATCCCAAAATGACACAATACCCCCAATGATGCTTAAAGTCAACCCAACACTTAAAGATTCCTTAACTTAGCAAATTTCCAAATTTAAGAGATTACAACCACCTTCAGAATCGTGCCAACCATGCCCACACACAACAATCCGAAAACAATTAAAGGGGTGGGTTCACAAGGTCAAAATAGGAAAAAATGAGAAAATAACCAAAACAACCTAACGGATCGTCACATAAGATTGTAACGACCCGTTTGGTCGTTATAGTCTTTTTGGCACTTTTGACCCTTATCTGAGCTTGTTTAGCTAACTTTTGACCTGAGAGGGACCGTTGACATGCTTCTCGTGGTGTTTGGATATCATTCGGGTAACTTTCTGGGAAATTTGGGCCTTAAGCGAAAAAGAGTTGACTCAAAGTTGACTTTTGGTTAAACGGACCTTTTTCGGGAATCCGTCGATTTTGAGAGTTCCGGATGGTCTTTTAGAACTTGTGTGTATATTTAGTTCGATTCCCAATGCACTCGGGTGCATTTCGGGACTTGGGTTGAGAAGTTGATGTTGAGGTATCGAGAGTTGACTCGCTCCGTTGGGAATTTCGAGGTTACGAGTGCATTCATAGCTTGTTTTTATATATGTCTGCATATATGGTAAGTGAGCAGATGGCCTCTAGTGATAGTCTGGATTTCTGGTTGAGATTGTGAAAAATTTGGGATTTCTGGTGTCTTGTGCCCACTATGGCGGTACCAGCACCGCGGCAGCGGCACTGCTTTAGCGGTCACCCTGCCGCTGAAGGGCCTAAGTAAAATGATAGGACCGCTGTAGCGGTCATGGGACCGCCGAAGCGGTATGTTGGTCGCGGAAGCGGGTGACGGGTAGTTAATTTCATTAAATAAGTGTTAAAAGCCCTAAATCCCTCATTCCTTATTATTCCAAAATCTGAGTTGTGGGGAGAATTTCAAGATGATTCTTGGGGGGAAAATCTTTGTAGTAAGTCCTTCTATCTTCTTTGCTATTCCATTTTCCATAATCACCTTAGGATTCTATTATCATGTTAGTTCACTAAGAGTTTAAGAATTATAAGAGGGTTCATTGAGTTCCTCATTCTAGGCTTTGTAATCTTGATTTATTGGTTGGGTTAGCTCTAGTAAGCATGGAATTGATGACTAGAATCTATGATTGCATGATTTCTTCCTAATTAGTGGCCAATTTATGGAATTGGAAGTTAGGGTTTATACCCAAATTTGGGGGTTTTCCTAGGATCCGAATTTAAGTAAATTTTTCTTTATTTTAGCTTGTAATTGATGAGAATTGATCACCTAGAGTGTTAATTTCATGTTGAGACCCTTAGATCCCTAATTTCATCTTCCTAGTTCATAAAACCCATTCCATAGGTTGGGGATTTGGGTCTTGAATAGAAGTAGGATTTGATTGATGTTCTTTTTTATTCTAATTGCATATTTTGGATATTATTAGACTTTCATTATCACGAGGCTCGAAGGAAAGGAAAGACTAAGGTGTGATTGTTGGATACTTTACTGTTCGGCCTTCCAGGTAGTTTACGGTTTACCCTATGTGAGACTTCAATTAGCGAAGCATATATTTAGGCGATATTATCGGAGAATGAATTTAAACCTTCGGGTATAAAGTTGGGTAGATATTGCCTTAGGTTAGGCCTTGTTGTATGATTTGGGGCTAGCCATCCCGTTGTGTTTTCTATTTGTTGTTGGCTTGTTGCCACATGGAGATAGTAGATGTCGATGACTAGTGATATATATTGATGATGATATTGTAGTACCTCATTTATTGTTGTTTTGAGATGAGGATTGTGATATTATTGTGGCATCTTATGTAGCCTTTTTATTGATATTGTTGGTGTGTCAATGTATAGCACTGTTGAGATTGATTGATTATTGACATTGAACTCATACATTGCACGCATTCTCATCCTTCATGATATATTGTTGATACATTGATGATATACAAGAAAACACTGTTATGAGCTGGGCTCAGTTGGATGAGAGTGACGTGAGGATCGATGTCCGATGTTTATCCCGGAATCGAGGTATAAGTGCTGCTAGCGATTGCCGAGGTCTTTGTTGGAATTGTGAGGATTGGTACATGGACTTCGCGGGTCCCCCATGGGTTGCTGCCGAGATGTGATGTTTCATCATCGGAGTACATGTGTATCGGTGCATATGCATTGCATCCATATTTCATACATTATTGCATTGCATTGTACCTTGGCTTCTTGTGATATTGTAATGATATTCGATTTCAGATTGGATGTATTGAGACTTGGCACAATTGGGTTTAGATGCTATAACATAGGTGATGACTTGTACTTGGTTACTGGCTCGTGTTGACTTATACCTTGTTGATTTACCTGTTTATCTTGCATTAATGTCTTGTTATATTTTAGCTACTCTTAGTCGGCCTATGATACCTACTAGTATGTATTTTTGTACTGACCTGCACTTATTGCATTCTTTTATGAATGCAGAGTATCAGGTGGGATCGACATCTACTCCTCATGGCTGAGAGTTCTAGGCTGCTGATTCGAGTCTTCTTAGGGTGAGCATGTGGACGCTTCGCTACCCGAAGACTCTTCTTTTATCATGTCTTACTTTGCTATTCTGAGACATATTTGAAACTATTGATGTATTATTATTATTTCCAGACTTATAGATTTTAGTTAGATGGTCTTGTATGACCAGACCAGATACTGTGGTGGTTTTTGATGTACTTCCACATTTTATTATATATTCATATGTCAGACTTACGTTACTTTAATCTTTTTTTTGCTATTTATGTTGTCTTTGTGAATGTTGGGATAAGGGTTCGCCTACCGAGGTGGGAAATTTAGGTGCCCGCGTAACTTTGTGGAATTGGGTCGTGACAGAGATGAGGCATGATTTCCAGTATTGACTATCTTTCGTGCTCACATGATCAGAAAACTCTTAGTCTTTTGTTCTTCATATGCCCCAATTCAAAATTTGTGTGGAATAAACTATTGGCTTGATAAAGGAGTTAACAGGCAGCCTGAGGAGTGGTAGGCTAAATTGGAGTGGATTGCTAGCAAAAGAGGAAAGTCATCAAGTCCAGATATTTTTAGGATGTCGGTTGTTAGCTGTGGGCATCACATATGGAAGGAAAGGAATATGAGATTGTTCCTGGGTAAATCCAGATATGAAAAGGATATTATTAAAGTTAAAAGACACAAATACACTTAAACTTGACCACCACTGTCAGTTTGACACTTTAGCTTTCTACTTGTGTCTCGTGAATCCCTCACGCTGGCATGGCAAAATATATGATATTCACACAATTTTTAGCGCGTGAAGGCCCTTAAAGTTATATTTTTATTTTTATTTTATTTTAATTATTAAATCTGGACTCCACTTTCTTCAGCCCAAATCAAGCCAGAGCTGTCACCACCCTTCCGCCACCATCACAACCAAGCCACAATCTTATTACCACCTTTATGTTGCCACCCTAACAAGGACAACACCAAATACCCCATTAAACAACCCATTGTAATACCAATAATCCAATCTCAAAACTTCACTGGCAGTCCCACCTTAGAATATGACCTGATTTAATTGACATTTTTTCTCACCGGAGTCACAGACACGGCTAGCTAATTTTGGTCTAAAACTCCATCAGTTGCAGCTGAGGACTGCCAAGATGCCATCCGAAGCAATCTTTTCCCCACACTAATCACGGACATCGTTCACCATCACACTAAGCCAATTAATTGTATTCAATATTAGAAAACATGAAATTAGCTATGAAATTCGTCGGTAATTCCCAGCTAATCTGTCGCTAAATATCTCCTAACTAATTATATTTTCTTATAATTCGTCGTTAATCTGTAACTAAATGGGATTAGCATGGAATTTTTGCTATTGAGTGACCAAACTTTTTCCGCCGCTAATTCCTTATTTTCTAGTAGTGATTTATTGTACCACAATAGGAATAAAGAACTGAAAATGCATTTGTTAACTTTTAAAAACAAAATTTGTATAAAATGAGGATTATGTTAGAGGAGGGAAGAGCTTTGAATGGGGGAAGGGGGAGGGAAAGAAGCCGGGGAATGGGGGCAAGGACGAAAAAGAATAAAGATGGGATTCGGGTTTAGGGCTCTTTTTTTTTTTTTTACGGTTAAATATATCTTTTTTCTTAAGTTTTTATATGTGTTACTTTGGTATTTGTTACTTTGTCATGTCACTCGCGCCTGTAGCTCACACATGAGGTTTGCTCGATAGGATTGTTCACAAGGCACATCTAAGTCAAGTAACGAGATGTCTACTTGGTCATTAGAAAAGTTAAAGTGTCAAATTGACAATGAATGTTAGATTTAAGTGTTTATCTATGTATTCTATCTTATTAAAATTACAATACAAGAAGTCTGCTTCAGAGCTAATATTCTTAGAGCAGAAGTTGAAAGGGAAGCTGGGGTCCTGAATTTCTATCCAATGTCATTTCTTTACGAGTCCGGAGCCTAAAGAGTACAAAAATACACGGTATTTATCAAAATGGAATGACCAAAAATTTATATATCAAAAGGGGTATATCGTGGGTTGATCCACGATATACCCCCAAATTTTTTTCATCTGACAACCAAGTCAACGAAAAATTAAAAAAAAAAAATTTAATTGTATAACGTGGATCAGTCCACGTTATACAATTATAACCTGTATAACGTGGACTGATCCACGTTATACAATTTATATTGTATAACGTGGATCAGTCCACGTTATACAATTAAAATCTTTATCCCGTTTAACAAATACTTGGTAAGACGTTGCCTAAATTTAAATCATATTCGGTTATGTTTTTTAATAAAAAAAAAATTATTGATTTTTTTATTTTTTAAAGCATGATTAACTCAAATAAATATTTTAACACATGCAATAATTAAATGTGTTATATATGCGAACAGAAATAAAAAATAAAATATAAGTTAAATAAACGTCACACATTAACTGAGTAGTAAATGTTAAATTACATACTAACTATTAAACGGTACAAGACATGTTATATATTCTTGGAAGATTACATGAGGAAACAACGATCGTACAACTTAAGAAAAAACATAAAAACCAACAAGCAACAACAACTACTGATTTCTGTCGGGGCAGCGATTCTTTTATGACCTGTTTGCTTGCACGTACTACACTTCATTCCTCCTTCTAGTTGTAGTCCGCGCTCCTGAAGCCGAAGTAAGTTTTGTTTGAAAAAACTTAGTGTCTGACTATAAGGTTATTTTAGTCAACTTTATATGTCGAGAAAATTAGTCAGCTTTATTTTAAAAAATTGAAACCACAGAAGTGAAATTGACATTCACAGCTACATTACCCCGGGATTTTTACGTTGAAATCTATTATGTATCATCATCTTATAAGTACATAAATCTGAAAATTTTATGCCAATTTGGGGGAAATTTGAAATTGAATGGGATAAAAGGTGTTTTTTCAAAGCGGTTTGGCCGCGTAGATCTCGAAAAAATATGCAAGTTCAAAAAAAAAACGCGTAAAAAGGACATCCGAGCGCAAAGTTATGACCATCTAAAGTTTGACCACTTTACAACTAGTTTTCAAACAAAACTTACTTCGGACACCTTTTCAACCCCTAAAATGACGATTCGAACGTCTACGTATCCTTGATGTATTGAGCCTACATTATTATACGCAGAAAAAAATATCAGGTTCTATATAAAATATTGACATTTCGGAGTCTTGACACACGACTAATCGTTGGTCAAAGTATGAAAAAATCACTAAGTTTTTTCAAACAAAACTTACTTCGGGCACCTTTTCAACCCCTAAAATGACTATCCGAACGTCTACGTATCCTTGATGTATTGAGCTTACATTATTGTACGCAGAAAAAAATATCAGGTTCTATATAAAATATTGACATTTCGGAGTCTTGACACACGACTAATCGTTGGTCAAAGTATGGAAAAATCACTAAGTTTTTTCAAACAAAACTTACTTCGGGCACCTTTTCAACCCCTAAAATGACTATCCGAACGTCTACGTATCCTTGATGTATTGGGCCTACATTATTGTACGCAGAAAAATATATCAGGTTCTAGATAAAATATTGACGTTTCGGAGTCTTGACAAACGACTAATCGTTAGTCAAATTAAGTATGGAAAAAGCACTTCGGGCATTTTGGTTCCGGACTCCTATTTTGTAAAACGCTGAATTTTTTTTTTAATTGTATAACGTGGACTGATCCACGTTATACAATTTAAATTGTATAACGTGGATCAGTCCACGTTATACAAGTTATTTTTTTTATTATTATTTTTCGTTGACTTGGTATCAGATGAAAAAAAAATTGGGGTATATCGTGGATCAACCCACGATATACCCCTTTTGGTGTATAAATTTTTGGTCATTCCGTTTTGATAAATACCGTGTATTTTTATACCCTTTAGGCTCCGGACTCTTTCTTTACCTTGCCTTTAGTTTAGAATGGGATGTAGTAGTTGATGCCAGAGAGTGAAGGGTAATGTTACTTCATTTTTTTTGGTGCTTAATTTTCATACTGGTAATAAAATGTTTTATTTATCAGAAAAAGAAAATCGATTATAGTACTGTATAGGAGTCGTTTAATTAATTCTAACACTTGTTGGGAAACGATAATTTTATTACTTTTATTTCTTGACGTGAAATTTATAAAGTGATAAGACTCTGGCATGACATTTCATGAACCTTGTCGATAAATTATTTCCTAGCTTCCTATTGGCTTTTGATTTTGATTAGTTCTAGCTTCGTTAATAACTTTTAGATATTTTCATTTCTAAGTAATTTACATGTAATTTAATTATTCTAATATTGGCAAAAATAATTTTGTGATTTCAATGGACATGTTGGCCTTTTATCACTGCCCCCCCTAAAAAAGCACAACTTCTTTATACACTTTACCACTACCGCTGGTTTAAGATCTCCATGCTGTCACGTTTCTTTTCAGTGTACCTACAAATCCCATAACCTCATACAGTCATACATATCCCTCCACCCCCACCAGCACCCCCCTCCCCAAACATGCATACAAAGGTGAATTTAATATTTAACTTTTATGAGTTTTTAATATTTTTTAATATTGAACTCATTACTTTTTTAAAGTTATGAGTTTTTTTTTTTTTTTCCACCCCATTTAGGAGGATTTATAGTGTTTTCACACTTCCCCTCCAGTGTGACTCGAACCCAAGACCTACCGGTCGTGGGTGGAGGTGCTTAACCACTGAGTCATCCCTCACTTGTCTTATGAGTTCATATTTATCGTTACGTAATTTTAATAAATTTTCACATAAATTTATGTTCTGCATGGATTCATATAAATCCGGTTCTTATCTATAGGGTTGGATCCGCCCCTACAAATACACAATCATCCAAGTTGCAACGTTTTTCTTTTTTCTCTCTTATTCTGCATATTTTGTTTTGATTCAGAGTTTGTTGTTACTGTATTCTGTTGGTTTCTCCCCTCAAAACAACTTTCATGAGTAGCTTTACCGAAATATAGAGCATATATTCAGTGTCTTTTTCTCATCATATCTGACACCTAATTTCTTCTTCTTCCTCCTTTATTTTCTCTCTTTGTAGTTGTTTAATTCTTCAGATTCTCATTCTCTTGTTTCTGATCCTGAGAGAGACTGCTCTTTAATTTCACCCAAGTCTCACTCAAAGATGAAGGTTTGATTCTTTATTCCTCTTTGATCATGCTTTTTTCTTTGCATACATTTACATGTACATGAACTTTCTTTTTCCTCTTCCATTTTCGGAATATAATTTTTAAGGGTATATGTTCATGGCGGAGCTAGAGTATCCGAGGGGTTCATCTGAATCTCTTTCGTCGAAAAATTATTCTATATATGTAAGATCAACTTTTTATTATGTATATATAGTAGATGTTGAATCTTTTTTATTTCGTATGTTTTACTTTTTTTATTTTCGGAATTACATTTTTTAAGGGTAGGTTCACGGGCAAAGCTAAGATAGTGCAAGAGGTTCATCTAGATTTTTCTTCGTTGAAAAATTAAATTATATATATAAGGTTAAAATTATGTTTTTTTTTATAGTTTCGTTAGTATGTATGTTAGTATATCTTTTGCATTGACCAAGTCATCTACATGGATTATTTTTTAGTTCGTTGATAACTCATCATTCTTTAATCTTTTGCTTAATTAAATTTGTGGAACTGATTTCATTTTTACTATTTCAATTTTTTTCTTTTTGGCTCTCTTATTTCTCCAGAAGCTTATCCTTATCAAACTGGATTTACAAGATGCTAGAGAAAAGCGAAAGGCCTTGAAGACAGTCTCCGCTCTTTCAGGTGTTAAAACTACTACTTCCCCTTTATCTTCTATGTTTTCATTTTTCACTAATCAAGATTTTGTAACTATTAATAATTAATTGCATGTTGTATTTGTTTTTTTTTACCGCTTTTGAACACATAAATTCATTCAAAACATATTAAAAACTAAACTTCAAATTTGTAACAAAAATTAAATCTAGTATTTGAAACTCCGAAAATTTATTTTTTTGACTAGAAATGATGTTGCTGTTCCAATCGTGCGCTAGCTTATCAACAACAACACAACATACCAAGTGAAATTCCCAAAAATGGGATCTGGGAGAGTAGCTTATCCTTGACTGAAATATAAAATATGTTATTTATTTAGCAGTTTTTTAAGTTAATTATAAGGGAAAAATTATTTGGAAATAGTATTGGTTGCTGGTAAAAAGGTTAGGTGAATGGTATGATCCTGGTTCGGCAACTTGATGGTTCATGGGGTTTCTTTATTCCATTACTGGTAATTGATTTCTGATTTGCGCTAATTTGGATAGAGAAAAAAGAGCATTACCGTTTTCTAAAGTTGATTCCAGCATGGCGCCACGTCAAGTGGGTCCACCGTCTGTTCCCCACTAACATTTTCAGGTGGCAAGTAGTAGTACTATGACTTTGCCTAATAACATAAAGAGAACTATTTTCTTTTAACCATTCAATAACTTGAACAACACCGGTCCAATTCATACGGATTTTCGTTGGGTAGACTTCCTAAGGGGTGATATGCTCATTATTGAAAGTTTTTTTTTTTTTTCAAATTCCGGGCATAAACTCAAGACTTTTGTTTACGGGTTGAAGGATTCCAGCTATCCAACTATACCTGGTAGTGGAATGAATAGCTTGAACAATAAAGTTGGAGTAATGTTAAGTATGTAATTATTTCATCTAAAAATTTAAGGTATTAGAAAAAGACACTTTTAATTATTTAATTATTATATGTCATAATATGTCCCGTCAAGCGTGAATCTAATTCTTTTTGGATGAAATAATCTTTTTTGATTGCAATGAGATTTGAATCATGACTTTTATGCTTACTTTAATATTATATCGAATTGTGTGATTATCTTATCTAATCTAAAAATTTACTTGACATGAAAAAAAATAGTTATCTTTTACGTTTACATTGTTTACTAGTACCAGTAGTATTTTTGGTTTGGGGTGTTAGTAATTAGGTGCATGAATTGAAGCGAATTTCACTACTACGAGTCTATATCCATGTGCTTTTGCTAGGAGTGGTCTAAGAAGCCTCAAAAGCAGTTAAACAAACGCTTGTACCTAAAGTTTATTCCTTCCTTCTTCCATGAGATTAATCAAATGCATTGTATGCTGAAATTTTGTAGGAATCGATGAGATTTCGATGGATATGAAAGGTAAGAAGTTAACCATCATTGGGACCGTTGATCCAGTGAGCGTAGTGAGCAGATTACGTAAGTTTTGGTGGACAGAGATACTCATAGTAGGACCAGCTAAAGAGCCAGAGAAGAAAGAAAAACCAAAAATAGAAGAACCTAAGAAGGAAGAAATTAAGAAAGAGGAGGAGCCACTTAAGGAAGAACCAAAGCAAGAGGAACCACCCAAAGAAGCAAAGAAAGAGGAACCACCTAAGGAGGAAGCAAAGAAAGAGGAACCACCCAAAGAGGAAACAAAAAAAGATCCTAAAAAAGAAGAAGAAGAAGAAGAAGAAGAAAAAAAGGAAGAAGCAACCAAAAAGGAAGAAGTGAAGAAAGCACAACTACATCTTCAACCACAACCACAACCGCAGATAATTCCTTTGCCACAACCACAACCTTTTCCACCAGCTGCTTATAGGCCATATTATCCTCCTATGAACACATATTACCAACATGTTCACCACAGCATGGAAGAGAATCCTAATGCTTGCACTATCTGTTAAACAAGCTTGTGGAGGTGATCTGAATTGCTATCGATAAGATACGAGGCTGATTTCCTAAACGTAACGGGTTAATTAATTAGGAGGGGGGAAAGAAAGAAAAGAGAAGAAGTCACATATATAGGTTAGTATCTTTTTTGTTGGCCTGGTGATATTCTATTAGAATGAACCCAAGACTAGCATTGGACAAGAGAGAATGGGAACTTTTGTGAATAGAAGACAATCGATGCAGTATTCTAATTTTCTGAATCAGAATGTGTAGATATGTTTGAATAAGAATTTCGCTTTTTGTTCCTTTGGAGCTACATTAATTATCTAGGCTATCGCATATCAGTGTAGGTTTACTTGTAACATGGCACTGATAATCGTTGGCAGGTTACCAATTAAACCATGCTATACAGTGATATGTAAAAGAACTTTTATACTATCTGATCACATAAATGATAATTACGTATAACTCCTCATATTAAATGGAATTAATTAGTAATTTGGAAAATAATAAAGGTTACCTACTACAACAATGTAAATTATAAGTTAATTAGTATTTTCACTCCATACCAATTTGTGAGACCATATTTTCTTTAGTCCACTTAAAAAGGAATGACCTTTTTTCAAGTTTGAAAATAATTTAAATTAAATATGTTGTTTTGTCCTCAATGACAAACTTTTATAGCAATATGATCAATGGTATGACATCTTTCAAATCACAAGTTTCAAAAATATTATAGCTGAATAAATATTACTCGTCTGACATAGTTATGAGCATATGCTGCAAAAGTCTTTTTTCTTTAAGCTTCGTAGGCAATCAAATCGAATCACATAAAATAAAACATAAGAAATAAGTTTAAAATTGACTGATAATGTAATTTGTTTAACTATATTAATGCATATATGCTAAGCTCTTTTCCTTTTCATACATCTATAGAATTCACAAGAACTCATCTGGTTATTGTTAGCCTTCTCAGTTCTAATCTTGGTGTAATCCGCAGACAAAATTTACTATGAAGGGCTAGGCAGTAACTTGCATTATGAGGGATATCACAAAATCATAAATTACAGGCAAGGTGCTTAATTTTGTGCCTGTAGTTTTCCCGTTTCTCTTCACATCATGGTCCTGATTAATATTATTGGTAAAAGGTACACAATAATAAGACAAGCTTCCTAAAGTAATTCAGGTATCTTTCTTGATTGATCGGACAAAAAATGTGCTAGACATGCTTTATTTCACGTGAAACTCCACCGTACCATTTAAGTTGTTTTATTGGACTTTTTTTTTTTTTTTGGTCCTTTTGAGATCAGAGAGTTGTTTTATTGGACTTTAATCTGTAAACATGTTTATGATAAAATTGCCTCATTATGGTACTACTTTGTGCCAGACTCTCATCAATTTGGCAATGTTAGCACACTACGCCCACTTTTTCTTGTCGGATGTTTCTAGGTTAAAATACTTGCCATTTCTCATTCACTAGTGCAGCGGTCTAAGGGAATATACTAATCGTTATGTCCCAATTTATGTAAAAAAAAATTGCTTATTGAAAGTTAATTTGATTAATCTTCGAGATTAAATTAGATTTGATTACCACCTTGTTTGGAGCGTTGATACCCATTGTATCGTATTGTATCGTTATCACAATTACAATGTTTGTTTTTATTATTGTTTAAAACGCTTTATATTATATTGTTATATTTCATCATTACGTAACAATGAAAAGCCTCAATCTATGTAACAACAGATTTGGTGTTATACCATCGTTACCTAATTTCTCTTTTCAATTATGTCCTTACTTAATATTTCATAATCTTATTATACCATCGTTACCTAATTTCTCTTTCCAATTATGTCCTTACTTAATATTTCATAATCTTATTTTGCCCTTTACTCTTATATTATTCAACTCTGAGCCAAATATCCTTATCTACGTCTTCTTCGTTCTTCTGTCTCCTTTTTATGTTTGGACGTTTGGCTGCTCTCCTTTTCTTTGACTATCTCTCTCCTTGTGTGTTTTGTTTAAAAAAAGCTTTGCTGATTTCAGTTATCTCAAGTGCTATTTTGTTCGTTTATGCAAGCATGCTACGAGAAATGAAAAAGTTTTGGAATTGCAATGTCAGATTGGAGAAGTGCACAAATTGTTGCTTCTACATTGGATTTATAAGGAACTTCTAATGAAAAAAAAAAAGTGTACATATTATTGTTTATAATATTAATAACCTGTTTTTTATCATTAATTTTGTTAGAATTTGCATGAATTTAGATGCTTAATTTATTTACAAGGCATAATTCATTACAAATTAGCAGAAAGAAGTGTCTCAAATTAATTTTTATTAGTAATTGTTGATAGATTTAATATTTACAATGTTTAGGTCATTTGAGTAAAACTAGTTACAATATAGTACGATACAGTCAAATCAAACAATAAAATTTTGCATTAAACAACAACAAATTTAACGATACAATCTATTCAAACACTAATTGTATCTACAAGACAGTACAATACAATACGATACAGTACAATATATTATGATACGATGGGTAACAATGATCCAAGCAGAGTGTAACTCTTTAAAAGTTAAAATCTGGATATTCGAGAACTATATAAAAAGTACTATAAGTTGCAATGTTTTTCATGTCAATATGATTAAAAAAAAAGTCAAAATCGATATAATTTAAATCTCGTAAAGCGAAAAGATTCACATAAATTGGATCAACTAGAAACTACCGTTAATGACACACCTTCAGTGGCATTAATGCCTAGGTCGGCCCTCTTCTCCCTACAACTCTCAAAGTCAAAAGTTTGAAATAATAATCTCTCTCCCTGACTTCACTCTTTATATACAGAAAAATTTTAAAGCATGCGCCACAGGTCCGACGCATGAGCCAAATTTTCTAAGCATGCCGCAGGAATGCGCCGAGGTCTCTAAATTTCACATTCTGAAATGTAGTCCAAAAATTTCTTTTTTTCCCAAGACATGCAGAAGGCATGCGTCGCAGGCCAGATATATATAAAAAAAAAAAAACAGTTCGGTGTACAAAGCATCCCGCGTTAACAGAACCGGGAAAGGGCTACACCCTAAGGCAGTGGCAGAGCTGGGAATTTTGTCAAGGGTGTTCAAATTTATATAATCTATATATTAAGAGTGTTCTATATGTAATATATGTCTAATACGTAACAATTGACATGTCTAAAGGGTATAAATTTTTGGCGAAGGGTGTCGGTTGAACACCCTTGTCGGGCTGTGGCTCTGTGACTGCCCTAAGGGTGTGATGTAGACAGCATAACCTTAATGCAAGAAGGTCTGGTATATGTCTGTAAAAAATTTGTTTTCTATTGTTATATCTTCAGCTTGTAGGTACATTTAATTTGCTTATCTCCCAACCCGAGCCTCTTTCAATTATTTTCTTAAGATTTTAATATATCACAAGCGTTATCCTCTTGTGGAGTCAAAATGTATTTTGAGGCTAACTGTCACAACCCAAATTTCAAAGCCATGAAGCCACCTACCCCCACCCGGTAGGAGAACCGTGCACAACCAATTAAGCCAATTTTAACAAATATATTATGCGAAAAGAAATAAATAAAGTCATTTCAGAGTCATAAACTAAGTCTCATAATCATAAATATGTGGAATAAGTACAACCACACAAAATCTGGTGTTACTAGTACAAGAACCACGAAGAAACTGATACAAGTCTGAGATAAGAGCTAATACACTGTCTGAAACAAGGAGACAGGGATAAGTAAATGAAGAAGAAGAAGAAGAATCTGATGTCACGGATCAGCTAACAGCTCACCTCGAATCCTCCAAAACAGGCTCCTCAACGATCGATAAAGCCTCAAGCCACATTAGTGCTAGGGAAAAAATATGCACATAAAAAGGTGCAGCAAGTGTAGCGTGAGTACGAGAAACAACGTGTACTTAGCAGCATCGTCGACCTACCTTAACAAAAACGGAGACGAGGGTTGGCCTACGATTGCTACTACCGCACTTAACTTCTATTAGTCCACAATAATTCTAATCACAAAAATCTCAACAATATCCAGTTATAAGCCCAGGTGAAAGCTTCTAATCCACAAGTCCATCAAGTTTCCAAGTAGGCATTTAAGGTAAATCAGGCAACAACTCAAGCAAATCACGACCAAGGTAATCAATGAAGTCATATGATATGCAATGATATGAAATGCAATGCAAGACCTTTCCATCACCGGTATACACACGTTCAAATTCTATGAATCGTGACCTATAGCGGACTCGCGAGGTCCATATACCAACCTGGAATTTTCCATCGGATTCCTAGCCATTTTAGGCTTCCAATCAAAATACCTAGCCCGTAGGCTCCAAAATCATAATACTCAGCCCTTAGGCTCACATTACTTGTCACTAGCCAATCTGGCTCAAAATACCACCATCACTCCGTTAGGAATCATTTACCCTCGGACCTATCACAAGTATCCTCAAATGCACATGAGATACTATAGTAAGCATGAATATGACATGCAGCACAATAAGCAATCAAGCTAAGCAATAAAGACTCAATCTTTAGCTCTTATCCACTTTTAAACGAGTATTGCAGGAGTGATGAGAACATACAATCACATATAAGACAGGTAATCAACATAGAAGCAATAAATAAGGAACCTCATATCCTAGTCATAGACACAAATCAATTTATGTTATCAGCTAATGCCCAAAGCATGACATTCAAATTGGACTATACAATGGAAATTACAGGAAAAATACCTGTATCATGGAACCGATACTTGAGACAAGTGCTCGTCACCTCGCTGGTATCGGGACCCCCTTAATTTAGCCCAGTATCCCCTCTTATTAGTCCAATTTAGACCAACCATGACGTTTAAGTCAAGCGTTATAGTCTCAACATGCCTGATTTGAAGTCTGAAGCTCAAGCGATCACCACATGAACTTGTCCTTACACTAGTCCGTAGACACCCATATTGCTAGGATAATAATTCGGATCCAAAAATTCACCCCAAAAGCCAATTCTGAGCCCCAAAGGGTTAAAATTATAATTTCGTTGCAAAATCGGGTCTAATATAGTCAAAATTGTACTCTACGAATTTAAACGAGTCCAATGATACCCATATTGCTATACTTTGATTTGGAACCCAAAAATGAAAAGGTAACCCCGAGCCCGAAAGGACAAAATAGGAATTTTAATTCAAAATTAGTTTACTCATAGTTTAATTAGTCTAATCCATAAAACCCATTCAATAAGCCTTCATCTTGATCCTCAAATCCATTGTTTACCACTTTTCAACTTTTGAGTTTAAAACCCCAATTTTTCCCAACCAAACATGGATAAAAATGATAACCAACAGAAATAATCATACGGAAACACCTAAATAAAGGTTAGATACTTACCCCTAGCTGAGACGAGAACAATGCCGCGAAAATCACTTCAAACGGAGCTCTAGAACTCAAAATATGCTCAAAATACTAAATATTTCGGACTGGTCAATTTATACATTGTCCAGGCATTTTCCTTTTTTGCGATCGTGATGTTGCATGAAGCGATCCCGAAGGCCAATCTTATTTTTTGTGAAAAACACTGAAAAGCAGGAGTGAAATATTGTAGTAAAATGGTCATATCTCCCTCATACGATGGCGAAACACGACTATTCTTGTTGCTATAGTTCCAAAATTATGATACGGATCTAACAGTTCAAGCAAAATACAAATCAAAGGTCGTTTGCTCAATATGATACCCTTTTTGCTCAAAATAGCGTCAAAACAAAAAACAAACACCATACAACCAAAACTCATCCGAAACTCATCAGAATCTAACCAAAATTTATGGACAAGTCCAAATCATCATACGAATCTGCTCAAACTCTCAAAACATCCAAATGAGATTGTCTTGACCCGATCTTGATCGTGGTCAACTTCAAATCCTCTAAAAAACTAGATTCTCAACCAACAACCTAAATCACACCCGAACCAATGACTCCACTAAGTCATAAATCACATTTCGGACCTAACCGAATTGATGATACCTTGAAAAAGACTCATTTACCTACGGTATTGACTTTGGTCAAACATTTTCATTTCTTAACTTAAGGATTTCCAAAATATCCTTTTCCTTATCCAATACTCATCCGAAAGCCTCGAGAATCGTGTCACTCATCCACGGAAGTCATAAACATCAATACGAAGCTAACAGAACCGACAAATTTTTAATCCGGGTCTTATTTCTTTCTGTGACCGTCTGTTCACCATAAATAGGCATATTTAATGCTAAAACCAATTTAATTGTCAAAACCAACCAAATGAACTCAAAAATTAGCTTCGTCAATTTCTACAGGTCATAAATAATATTTCAAATCTAGCGAAATCTTCAGATCGCCAATCAGGGCACGTTTTCCCAAAACAAACAATTTTTTCAAATAATCAAATGTCGAAATTTCCAAAGTGAAACCTTCTCCCAAAGTGAATCAAATGATATCTGTTTGACTTCAAATTTGACAAGAAATTCAAAATAATTATTACAAAGCTTCTGGAATAAATGACACGCAAAATAGAGCATCGGTTCTCAAAATGACCGTTCAGGTCGTTACATCATCCACCACTTAAACATATGTTCGTCCTCGAACGTAAAGAGAAGGAAGGTATCTGAACAATAGAAAAGCTGAGGATATCCACTCCGTATATCTAAGTCGGTCTCCCAAGTAACCTCCTCGATCAGATGATGCCTCTATTTAACCTTCAGTGAAACTAACTCTTTGGATCTCAACTTCGGAATCTGCCAATTCAAAATGGCTACCGGCTCTTCCTCAAAAGTCAAATTCAGATCAAGCAACACTAAAACCCATTGAATCACATGAGTACCATCCAAATGGTACTTCTTGAGCATCGAAATATGAAATACGAGTCGAATACCCAACAAACCAAGTGACAAAGCTAACTAATAGTCCACCTTGCCAACATGCTGAACAATCTCAAAGGGACCAACATACCTAGGCTCAATTTGCCCTTCTTTCTAAACCTTTTCACACCCTTTATGGGTGAGACCTTCATCAAAAACCCATTCGCCAACTATGTACTCCGAATCAAGGACCTTTCTATCTGCATAACTCTTTTGCCTACTCTGAGCTGTGAGAAGCCGTTGCTGAATCAATTTGACCTTATCTAAAGAATCCCTCAATAAGTCTGTACTCTAAGGCCTAACCTCAAACTCATCGAACCAACAACTAGAGAATGACAACATCTCCCACCATGTAATGTCTCAATTGGTGCCATCTCAATGCTCGCAATGTAACTATCACTTTAAGCAAACTCAGCCAAAGGCAAGAACTGATCCCCAATAACCACCAAGGTCAATCATACAAGCCCGCCACATTCCTCAAGAGCCTGAATAGTCTACTTGGACTGGCTATCTATCTAAGGGTGAAATGACATATAAACTCTATCCGATTTGTAAGTAGTTTGATCTGATACACAAAGGGTCAACTTAGTCAAATGGTCCACAATGACCCAAGTACTCACCAAAGTTTTACCAAAGTCCATGGTAATCCTTTCATAAAGTCCATAGAAATTCCTTGCTTACTTAATCCGCCAAATCTTCCTTGAACTTAGATCAATAGTCTGATTCTCACTCATTTGATCTGACTCTACCTGAAATACCTGATTTTGATTTTAATCATACCTGATTTTGATTATAATCATACATCTGAACGTAATTGATTGATTCCACAATTATCATCATATTCGCCACGACCCTTTAGCTGAAATCGCAACCTATTGTCAAACTTGTACCCCCAAAGTACTCTAATTCTACTTATCTTTCTTCCACACCTTCGAAAGTCGTCTTTAGTACCAAGAATCCATAGAAAACACGTTGTCACACACCACAAGTCTAAATTATGACTCCCCCTTACCAGAAAAGAATTTGTGCTCGTGCTGAGCCAATGTCACGATCCAACCGAAGGGCATGACTGGTACCCGGAGCTGCTCTACCGAACACCTCTTAACATACTGCTCATAATCATATCTAGGTGGACCACATGTCTAACTCACATTTGTCATAAACTGTAAGAGACACGAGTTCAATAGATAAATACATGTCTATAGAAACATCATAAACTATAGCCGTATAGACAAGTCGACAAGGCTGCCAAAATGAAATACAAAATATGAACATATGAAGTTACGAAACATCTAACTATATACATTTGTCTACGAGCCTTTACAAGGAGAGTATAACATCATAAAGAGGGGACAGGACCCTGCAATGACCATACATGTACACAAAAGAATAGTACCAGCTAAACCGCAGCTCCGAAACAAATGGAGCACTCCTGTACAATCGCTGAAGAAGCAGCCTAGGAGTCTGGTCCGTCTCCTTATCTACTTGCGAGCATGAACATAACATCCACAAGCAAAAAGACGTCAGTATGAATAATGTACTGAGTATGTAAGGCATGAATAACAGCATGAAAGTAACATAAGGTAAAAAGATTAATTTATATCTCAGGATGCCTCTTAAGGTGGTTGTCATGCATACTTAGCCTTTCTCTAAAGAAAATATTTCCATACATACATATATAATGATACCGTACCCGGCCATATAGGCTCGGTGTCACCCGTACCCGGCCATAACAAGGCTCGGTGTTATTCGTACCTAACTGCAGTGGTGTGCACAAAAGATGTCGTACCCGGCCGACTATAGCACGGCTCGGTGTCATAAAATAGATATATATATATATATATATATATATATATATATATATATATATATATATATATATATATATTCTTTCAACCTAGAAATGGGGGAAAATAGTGCGGGAATGGGTTGAGAGAGGAGAACATATTTTTATAAAGTACAAATATATTTTTATATTTTTATTATAGTTTATTTTATTATTTTTATTTCCCCCTACGCTCTAAGAAAATGAGTTATACAAAATTTTCATTCTTTATACCTTTTCAATATATTTGCCCTTGTCATCCAACTTTCAGGCCATATTTATCTCTCATTCACTAAATCTCATATCCCCACCTAAATTTTCCTCGTGACATCTATATAACCTTTTTATTTTCCAATTAAATCTGACCACCAATTTAAAAGAACGAAAAAGGCTCAAATATGCTATCGAACTATCGGAAATGGCTCATTTATGTCACTCGTCAATAGTTTGGCTCATTTATGACATTGAACTATCGAAAATTGCTCATTTGTGCCACTCATCAATAGTTTGATTCATTTATGTCATCGCCCGTTACCAAAATAACTCATCCATGCCATATTTCATTAACATCAGTTTTACAATACCGTATATGACACGTGACCTCCAACTAGATTATGGTTGTGGGTGGGTAGGGTGCATGGGTCGGATTTTTTGTTAATTTGGTATTTAAAATTGGGCTGGTTTAATTAAACGACATAGACCTCTAATTGGAGGCCACGTGTCATATCTAGTATTATAAAACTGGCGTAATGAAAAATGGCATGGGTGAGTCATTTTGGTAACGGGCGATGGCATAAATGAGTCAAACTATTGATGCGTGTCATAAATGAACCATTTTCGATAGTTTGATAGCATAAATGAGTCAAACTATTGATATGTCAGTCCTAAACAAACGTGAGTGGCACCCACACTAGTCCTATGGTGGGCAAACCAGTCCCTTAACCCATTACCAAGCCAATTTCAATTACTTAACCAATTATAAAAAAATTACTCACAAATAAATGATAAGGAGAACCTAGAAATAGTATAAATAAATAACAAGTGTGGAAATATAGTTATTACATCCCCAAATCTGAAAGTCACCGTATAAGGATTTTAAGCAACAATGTCTAAAAAGAAGTACTATCTAAAAATAACATAATGTCTGGGATGTAAATAGACATCTGAAATAAAGAAAGATCTTCAGGTGATATGGCACGGATAGGAGTTCACCCTCTGATCTTGTAGCGAATAACCTCAACTAGATGCGAGGTATGGAAGAAGTCACTGGCTCAACGTCTGTACTCACAAAAAAAGTGCAACAAATGTAGGTCAGTACAAGTAACACGTACTGGTAGGTATCATAGGCCTACTAAGATTAGTATCATGCATACATACATAAAATAAATGAAATAGGCAGACAGGTACAACAAACATGTATCACAAATAATACCCTAAAAAAATCCACCTTTAGAATAAGTCACCAATTATTAACAACAAACACCAATGCTCAAGACAAAGGAAGTAAAATAAACAATGAAGTTCCCATCTCTGTCACATATCTGTACACACATGCTAAATGGTAATGTTTTCCTCAAATAGTCATGACCTACAAGGGACCCATGGTATCTATGTACCACTCGTTCCCGAAAGAACCTCGGACCACGAGCTCACACTAGGCTACATCGTCACCCTCTTTCAAATGTGCCTTACAAGATGTATATGTTCCATCTCAATCATCATCAACATCGTCTCATTATCAAATCACAAGGAATGACTCAAGAACACGTATCACGTCAACATCAATGAAGTATAATCGAATAACACAAGTTACAATAAGACTCACAAATAATCTGCTCAGCATAATAGAATATGTCACTAACGTCAATTCATCTCTGAAGGGTATATATGAACACCTTCCTTTTAACAATCTCAAGAATACAATTCAAATTTATCAGCCTCAACAATGGAGAATCACTTCACACAATTAAATCATACAACTAACAACAATTATCCAAACTCCATATCCGAAGTCCTAGACATGCTTTCTCCCATAGATTCTACGACATATACAATCAACTAATCAAAGTCTAACTCAAGTAAACCGTGACCTACCTCGAAGCCGAACTGGAACTATACAATCACTCCGCAATAGCTTTTCCTTTCCTCAAAGCTTCTCAACGTTCAAAGTCTAGAAATCATAATGCTTAAGTAAGTAATGGAGTATGAACTAAACTCATGGGTTCTCTAATCATTTTAATCCTACCAATCTGATTTTAGCCAAAGTCTCCATTTTAATTGGAACCCTAGGTCAACCCTAGGTCTCAACAACCAATTTCCATCATTGAATAACAAGTTCTCATGCTATGAAGCGATAATCTCTATTCTTAGATAAATAAACAACATTAGCCAACAATAAACAATACCCATTAATATTCTAGGGTTTTCCTTGGTGTTTGTGTTCTATCCTTCAATTCCCATTAAAGGTCCTTTGATTGAAACAAGAATCAACTAAGAACATTACACGTAGAAGTCAGTGATTAACGATTACCTTTGATGGAGAATAGTGCCCTAGACGTAAAAAGTCGTCTCTATGCTCTTAGGAACTGTTTTTGGAATTATGTGAGGAGTGGGGTCGAAATAAGGTATTTAAATAGGGATTCTGACTTACAGAGGTTCGTTGCAGCGGTACCCGCTTTGCTGCAGCGAGCAACACCTTCGTTTGCAGCGGCCATTTGGAAAACCGACCCTTCGCTGCAGCAGGACCCTCCCTCGCAGCAGCGGTACCGTGGCAGCGAAAATCCTTCCACTGCGGCGGTGGATTTTGGGCAGTGAGCTCGGAAATTTTTTACTTTTTATACTTAGTCTCTAAAAATCATTCTAAGGCCTTATTAACACAGTCAAAACATGGAACAAGTTAAAAACACATCACATAGTCACTTATAAGTCACAAAACACAACATAAAACACGCCCCAACTTATTTAGGTCCGCTCATTCCTAGCCTCGGGAAAGTACTAGCAAGGGTAGAATAGTCAACGCACGCATAATGACCAAGCAGGTCATTACATGATGAGTGACATAAATGAGTCATTTCCGATGGTTCGATTACATATTTGAGCCTTTTCCATTAAAAGAATTTAACCTACCGTCAAATAAACCCCACCCACTAACCAAAATAAACTCAAACCCTAATTCTCAAACCCCACTCGTCCATCTCTCTTCCTGTACCCAAAAAAAAAAAAAAACACGGACACTATCATTCTCATTTTATTTTTGCTCTGAACTGCCACTTTTCTGAGCTAGATAAAATCTAGAATAAAAGATTGGTCAAGTCAGAAACATGGTATAGGAGCTCAAATTGGAAGCAAGAAAATCAAGAATTACCCAAGTACATACAAAAAAAAAATACTAGCAACTTTGGAATATAAATTAGAGAAAAAGTAAGCAACTTGAGAGTTCAATTCTTCCAATCTTTATACTGATGAGAGATTATATAAAGGTAGATTTTAGCTTTCGACAACGTTTCCAATTCCAATTATCCCACTTCAGCTCTTAAATATAAAACATTTTTGCTCTGCCTTCAGTTTTTTGGAATGTTGTTTCCCGTGGTTCATTATTGTATGGTTTTCATTGATACCATATTTGTTTCCATTGTTCAATTATATTGTTTGGTGTTGTCCGTAGCAGATCTAGAATTTTCACTCGGAGTTTGAAAAAATAATAAAAGCTGAACATAAAAAAAATGTTGTCCCTGGAATCGAACCTTGGATGCTGGAGAGAATTTTGAATACCCTGGACAGTTTGAGCTAACCTTTTGCATTTGTTCAGGATATTTAAAACTTATCTATGTACAAAAACACATAAAATCTAATCTATATATACAGTGTAATTTTTTGCCGAGTCCCTCCCCTTTAAATCTGCCTCTGGGTGTTGTAAACCCGTTGTAACTTTGTTGTTATATAACCATAAAAAAGTTCAATATTTGTAACTACGGATTTCGTGGTTTTTGCGTGGTTACTTATTTCATTTACCCATTAAATCACAACAAATGATACAGTCTATCTAAATATGAAGTAGTTGTTTTCTTTGTTAACAGTTTTGGTACTGTCACTGCCAATTTATATGCTAAAATTAATAGCTTGTTTGGCCATGCTTATTTCTCTCCCAAATGTACTTATTTTTTCAATAAGTACTTATTTTAAAAAAGGTGAGGTGTTTGACCAAGCTTTTGGGAGAAAATAAGTGCATTTGGGGAGTAGCAAAAGCAGTTTTTCAGAAGCTAAAAAAATAGTTTTTGCCCAAAAGCACTTTTTTGAAAAGTACTTTTGAGAAAAATACACTTAAGCATTTTTTAAAAGTTTGGTCAAACACTAATTGCTTCTCAAAAGTACTTTTTAAATTAATTGGCCAAACACAAACTGCTTGAGCCAAAAGTACTTTTTGAAAAGTACTTTTGAAAAAAAAGTACTTTTTAAAATAAGTTGTTTTTATAAGTTAGGCCAAACAGGCTACAAGATGTTTGTAAGTATTATCTCTCTTTTCCGGGCCAGCTCCATGTTTTCCGTCGTTAACAGTGAAGGAGAGCCAGTGGGAGTTTGGGAATTAGGAGTTGGGTTAATCGGGTGGGCGGGTTAAACTTTCTTAAATGGGTGACAAGGTTTAACTGGAAAAAAAAATGTCACATAGGAAAATTTAGGGAGAAAAGGCCATAAATAGTCTCTTATCTATGGGAGTAGGTCTAAAATGGTCCCTTAACTATATACTTACCAGTTTCAGTCCTTTAACTATCAAAAAACTTATCAAATTTGGTCTCCATCTATTTTTTTATACAAACAGCGTACAAACTCATAAACCTTCGTGAGATTAATCGTTAAACCAATCCTCAGACCTATATTTCTCTCTCCCTACTTCTTTTTCGTCAAGTTCCTCTTGTTAAAAAAAAAAAAAAAAAACCGGACTTACATTCCTTATGTTCCATAGGAACTTGGAATCAAACTCTGGTATGTTCCTTGGCATTAAAGAGCTTTACCACTAGACCACTGATAATTTTTGTTCATATACTTACATTGATTTAATTTATATTGTTTTTTCGCTCTAAAAACCGACGGACTCCGTCTCCATCGGTTTTTTATAAAAAAATTAAAAAATAAAAATAAAAAACTGACGGACTCCATCGGTTTATTTTAGAAAATAATATAAAAAATAATTATATTTTTTCGCGCATTTTTGTGCAAAAAATAATTGACGCAGTCCGTCGGTTTTCTTAAAAAAAAAGATTTAAAAAAATTATTGAAAAAACCGACAAAATCTGTCGGTCTTTCTGTTGGTTTTTTCCATCCGTTTTTTTCCGTCGATTTGTACCAGTTTTTTAGTAGTGTTTGAGAAGAATGGTTATAGAAATTTTGTGCCTGAGTTTGTCTTTTCGAATTTTAGAGACTCGAGAGCGACACCAGTGCCAGAATGCTCTTTTTTTTAAAAAAAACAAGAGGAACTTGAGGAAAAAGAAGCAGGGAGAGAGAAATATAGGTCTGAGGAATGGTTTAATGATTAATCTCGTGAAGGTTTATGAGTTTGTACGCTGTTTGTATAAAAAAATAGACGGAGACCAAATTTGATAAGTTTTTGGATAGTTAAAGGACTAAAATCGGTAAGTATATAGTTAATGGATCATTTTAGACCTACTCTCATAAATAAGGAACTATTTATGGCCTTTTCTCAAAATTTAGGTGGGAACATGAGAATTAACATGTAGTAGTTACAGCTCATTTTTTTTAGACAGCTTTATAATGTATAGTATTTTGTCATGGCTTTTTATACTGCTTTGAATTGTTTGTCCTTGTGCCGAGTGTCTACCGAAACAACCTCTCTACCATCCAAGATAACGGTAAGCTGTGTACACTCTAACCTTCCCAAACCTCACTCAATGAGATTTCACTGGATACGTTGTTATTGTTGAATATGAGATTTAGCAGATGAAGGGTGAATATGGCTTGAAAGTTGGATGGCAAGGGCAATAATTTTTTTTTAGAGTACAGGGGCAAATCTGACCCTTTACCGTTTATAATTCTCAAAACTTGGACGAGTTTCTAAGGTTATATGAAGACACTTAAATTAATTATCATAATTCTGTTTATATGTTGAAGAATTAAAAATTTTATTTGTTTGTGGATTAAAGGACTTTTAATTATAGATTTGGAGGAGCAAAGGGAGTGGCAATTGAGAGGGAAGATGAGCGTTCCAAGTGTATGGAACCATTTAGCTCTTTTGTCGAGAGCCAATTCCAAAGAATCAATAGAATATATACTTGAAGCTATGTGGAGGACTCGCAAGACTGGGCTTGATGCTGCTGACCGCCAAATCATCCGTGAAATGCTTCAACTTCCTAATGATTCTGACCTCGACCCTGTAAGTCTTTTCCTCCTCTTCTACCTATGTTCATGTCTCTGAATAGTTGTTCCTATTCAGCAGCAAATGTGTGCTCGTATGAGTGAGGTGCTGGAATTACAGGTGCACCTTTGACTAATTTTGTGGAAGTAGTCAATTTCCTATGAGAATTGAACTTATTCTCAAAAACGCTCATTCAGAGATAGCACAAGGCCATAATGTGTCCACTAAACAGTTACCAGTTTAAAAAAAAAAATTAATGAAAAAAAAATAGAGGTTATATCAATACCTTGATTTTTAAGTGTTACCGGTGTACTATACTTGTTGTTTTTTGTCCTCCGATTTCTGTTATTATCTGCTGCTGGTGCTTCGATTTTCGTATTATTTTGCTATCGCTACTGTTCATTGTTTAGAATGCTTTGAAATGCTTCCTATGGTATTTTGCCCTGGTTTTCTCATTGCCGTTACTCCTTTTTCGAACTGCTTTCATTTACTTTTTTTTTTTTTTGCTTTTACTTTAGCTGAGGGTCTATCATAAACCGCCTCTCTACCTCTAAGGTAGGGGTAAGGTCTGTGTTAACTCTACCCTCCCCCAGACCCACTTGTTTAATGGGTATGTTGTTGTTGTAATAATTCAAGTCTGAGACCAATGTTGACTCATGGAGTAAAGATTGTTGTTTTACTAGGTAGAGGTAAAATACAGAGTATACTTTGGTTATGCATAATAGTCTCACTTTGGTGAATTCTCTTTCGTTAGTATTAAAAATGAGTGAGGGAATGTTGGACGTATTATAATAAAATAATAATATTAATTTGGAAGACTTTTCATATTAGTGGTTGTAATGGTGAAAAAATGGTCATAATTTCTTATGTAACTCTTGAAACTAATATCACATGATCTAGCCACTTATAATGCCACAAATAATTTAAGTTATTTGCTAGAACCCAAGGCATTGGTGCAGTGGTAAGAGTGCAACGCGTGATGCGTGGGTTAGGCGCACGTCATGGATTCAAATCATGTCACAGGAAAAACCGTGGTATTTAGGTAGAGCATTTTAGAGTGACGAGCTCATTATCTACCGAGTTTACAACATTTTTTTGCACAATTATACCTTAATTTTGATCTGTCTGGAGTTTTCATATCAACCTGAATAAAAACAGTATCTTTTTAGTTAATGTCGACCATGTGACTCGGGAACATGGTGAGATTTTGGGATACAAGGTGGAAGTCATGCCCACGGTATATCTCGGTCTGCTTCTTGGCTCAAAATACAAAAGCTGTAGCATATGGAAGGGTTGTTATTAAAAAGTGTCAGAAGAGAAGCACATTGAAGAGACAGTACTTATCTTTTGATGGAAGATTGACACTGGCTAATACTCTAGTTGATGTTATACCAACATACTTGATGCTATTGGTCCCTATGTCAGCTAGAGTAGAAAAAACTAGACGTAATTTCTTATGGGAATGGAAACAAGCAGGCAGGAAAATGCATTTGACAAGTGTTGCTATCCAAGAAGCATGGAGGTTTAGGTGTCAGAAACCTACGACTTCACAATAGTAGTGTGATGGATATAGAGATGGGGTATTGGCAGAGAGGAGCACTGGAAGGAGGTTCTGAAATACAAATATGGGCTACAGGGAGATGGATGCACCCCTAAAGTTGTATATCCACATGGCTATTTTTGGAAGTTTATCAATAGCTTATAGGGTGAATATCAGGAGCTTACAAGGCTGAAAATTAGAGATGGGAGGAAATTGAATTTTGGCTAGGCAAGTGGTATGGGGAAACCACCTTAGCTGATGTTTTTTCTGATTTGTACAGCTTAGTAGTTATTAGCTGTGTGATTGCAGATTATTGGGGATGGCAAATGTTGGAATCTCCAGTTTCGAAGAAATTGGAAGAGCTAGGATTTCACTAGAGATCACCAAAGGAATTGTGTTGGACAGCTCAGAAAGAGTTCTGTTTGTTAGAAATAGAAGGGAAGTAAGATGGAAACGTTTCTGTAAAATCCTGTCAGGTGCTGACAAGGGAGTTGGGTAGAGACAAAATGGAATGGCTTGGAAAATAATTTGGAAATCAAAGGCTCCAAGCACAATTGCATATTCGGTTGGATTTCAGCGTACAAAGCTTGTTTGACATTTCTTTTGAGCCGAGGGTCTATCAGAAACAGTCTCTCTACCCGACAAAGGTAAGGGTAAGGTCTACGTACATCCTACCCTTCCCAAATCCCATTTGTGGGATTACACTAGGTACGTTGTTGAAGCTTGTTTGACACAATTTAAATTGCAGAGCAGGGACTTTATCTATGTGTCATTTGTAGAGAAAAGAGGGAGTCAGTGAATCATCTTTTGTTGTTTGCAAGTATGTTTGACAAATATGGGGCACACTTTTGACTTTGTATGGAGTTCACTGTGTTATGCCATCTAATTTCTAGCGGATTTTAGGGAGTTGGCAAAGTCGGCCACTACAAAAAAGTAGAAGAAGATTTGAGAGGCATCCCTGTTTGTATTATGTGGTTAATATGACTTGAAAGGAATCAAAGTGCTTTGAGGGCAGGGAGGGCAACATTTCTTTTGTTAATTATAGATGTATAGATTTAAAGATATGGTGTAATGCTTCTTTTTGTTGTGGCATTGATATAATGTTGGGATTCTTAGATTCCCTCCAGATTCAAGGGATCTAATTCCAGCAATCCTTTGTACTGAATTAGTACCATCTTGTACTATTGTCTTTCAAAAACTCTACCTCACTTTTCATGCATACTACAAACTTTTTTTCGTGCATCCCCACAAGGAAGATGTCTCTCTCTTTGATTGTGGTTAAACTCCAAAGCTTTATGATGCGCTATATTTATAGGAATGAATGGCCGCCTTCAATTCTCCAAATCCATCCAAGACTTGGTTACATTAATTGTACCAATTGTAGATGTAGAAACTCTTCCATAGAATAAATAAGAAATTAGTGGAGTAATAAAGCTGTAAGAACATGAGATCATGGGTGAAGGACTAATGACTTGACCTAAAGGGTAATAAGTGTGTAGATCATGAGATAGTGGTTTCAAGAGTTATACAATAAATTATGTCTGCTTTTTCACCATTATAGCCTCTTAAATGAAAAGTCATACAATTTTTTATTTAATATTACTGCATTATAGCATATAGAATGTGTAGTGTGTGTTTTAGGACCATCACCAGTGTAAATTCTGCGTTTCCTTCAAACTTATCCCCTGAGATTGTATTTGTCGATGGGCTCTGTAGAAGATTTGGGCAAATTAAATATGAAATATTGAACTAGAAACTGGATATAGCGAAGATAAATTATTTCCCTTTACAGCTTTCCTGAAGTAATAAAATTTTCAATGTGAATACTACTTACGAATTCACATTTATTTAGTAGCTTCTGTTGAGTCTCTGCAACTATATATATATATATATCATCCTTTAACCATAGCCCATTGCTATGGAAGGATGAATAGTGTTTTAGCAACTTTTGTTGTCTCTAAATGAAACATACCTAATGGTTTCATCATTAGTGTATGGGAATGATACTTTTGGAGGAATATTGATATTTTGATTTGTAGCAGGTTTTAGGAGGGGTAGAGGTAGGCAAAAGAACAATTGGGGGAGGTGATTAGACAGGACATGGGATATGACCCTAGATAAGAAGGTCGAAAATTAGGGTAGAAAGGTAGTGGGTAGCAGATTGTTGGGGTCCTTTTACGTGGGGAAGGCAGGGGGCTTGTATCCCCTTCTCATCTTCACCTTATTTAGTAGTATTATCTAGTATTTGCATAGTATCTTATTTGTCATTTTTACTACTACCTGTTACCTCATTCGCTTTGTTTATCTTACTATTTTGCTGTCGTTATTTTCCTGTCTATCCTGCTTTGGTCTCACTTCCTTTGAGCCGAGGGTCTATTGGAAACAACCTCTATAACCCACAAAGATAGGAGTAAGGTTTGCATACATCCTACCCTCCCAAGACCCCACTTGTGGGAGTACATTGGGTATGTTGTTGTATTGATATTTTGATGTGAAGTTCAGAAAAGCTACACCATCAGGTTTTAGCTTGGTTCCTTCTCATGTTGGTGTTTGTTTTGGGTACTATATGTTCATCTCCTTGGACATTTTAGCACAATTGAATAGCTTAAGTTTGTGCCAGCGGTGATCAGGTAGCTGTAATTTTCTCTATGTGAATATTATGCGCATCTAAGTATCATACAATTGTTTGTTTATTAGTTATATATTTATGAAAATATACATGATAAAATATATCTTAAATCTATACTCATCTCTATTTTGCATGAGGAGCTTTTTGGGTTTCATTCCTGATGTAAGTATTAGTTAGTAATATCCTTCCATGTAATGTGATTCCTATATCAGCCGCCATATTTGCATGTTTGTTTTGCAGCTTCTGGTGTGCCTTCGTCTTTTGATTCGCAAATGTGTTTATGAGAATGCCAAGAAGGATGAGATTCAAAAGTTGTTTCCTGCTGAGGTCCAACCCGAGTTGCAAAGACTATTAACACTTCTACTGCAAAAATTTCAAAAGGAGTGGCGTGAAGATATAGCTAAAGACCTGGTCTGTAACTGTCTTAATGGGTTCGGCATTAATGTGTTTGTCGTTTTATCTAGTGAAGAATGGAACACTAAAGCTGAATCTTATCACAATCAGGTCATCTTGCCTCAACTGAAAGCAATGACACGGAGCATTTGGAAAGAGGGCAGTGAAATCGGAGACCCTGCAGCAATTATAAATTTAAAGGTATAAGTTTATCTATCTTGGCATGTCAATCTGGAGAAAGAGAAGAAAGAAAGAATTTCCATGCTATTTACTCCTATGATGAAGAAATCGCTTAATATTTACAGACTGTTTCCTCATGTGATTTGGGCATATATTACTTCTTCCTGACTAAGTTCTCATATATTACTTCTTCCTGACTAAGTTCTGCTGATTCCTCGAGTTGTGTCTATTAGCGTCTATGATAGCAAAGAGAAGTGATTTCTTTCCAATTTATTTCCCTTTTGGCCTCAGGCTTGTGAGGTTCGGGAAAGAGTTATTGTCTTTACTTTTCATGTTTGTCTTTTCATTATGTAAGTTTTGCGAAAGCTCTGTTCCATGCAGCTTCAAGGTGATGCAAAATCTAGCCATGAAGAAAAAGATGTGCCGTTCCACTTGACAAAAGACACTTTAGAAACAATGTTGAAGTCAATGTACTCTCTAAGGGCCGAACTGTCTGACGATGTGAGTTTATAGTTCTCTATCTAGAGAGATATAGTGTTCTCAAACAAATGTGGTATAGTTTGCTACTGTCCTTGAACAGAAGGTAATGTAGCCTTTCATATTGTAATTTACACAATGCTAATTGCTAAGTGGATGGTTTCTGCTTTCATTTACTGGGTATTCTAATTTAGTTGATCTATTGCCTTTAAGGCTGGAAAGACATTTTCTTCTTTAATCTTCCTAGAAGTTGGATATGATTACCACCTTACTATGCATCAGTTTGAACATGGCTTGATATTTTTCTACCCATTCTAGTTGACTCAAATGTAATTCCATGTCACGCCCGAACACGTGATTCAAATATTGTCATGTTTTCTTAGGCCTCATTTGTTTTTATTAAGATTAGTTCCTCGACACGTGCATTGCATGTGTATATCGAGTCACGTAGAGCTTTATTTTACAAAATAATATCAATATTATCAAAATAGTGAATGAATGATTAATGAGAACGAACCAAGTCTAATTAGATACATGTGATATTTTTAATTACTTTAATTTTATTAGGCACAAACATGTGATGAAGTATATCTCACAAACTTAATCCCTCTTCGCTTGAAGACCCTTAGACACTATTTGAGCTTTGATCGAAAGGTTGTTGCCTGAAGCTGCCACCACTGCGCGTACTGCATCATTGCCGATCGGAACCCACTTGTTGATTTTGATCTTTATTTCCAGTTTGATGTTAATAAATTATGTATATTATACGTATATATAAGTATGTATGACATATTTTATTTAATTACATATATGATGGAGTACCATATACCCCGTTAATATAACAACATACGCAAACCTTACCCATACCTTAGGAGGTAAAGAGGCTGTTTCCGACACACCCTTGGCTAAAATAAAAGCAAATGAAAGCAGTTCAAAAAAGAAGTAACAACAATGAGAAAAAAGCATGTCAACACACATAAAAGAATGACCAGTAGTTACAGCAGAATATGCCATTTAAATGGTATATTAATAGAACATAAAGTATATGATACACATATAAACTGTATATATGGTATTACTCCAAATATACCATCAACATGCCATTATTTATGTAGTATATATCATTAATATGTGCCACTTGAGTTCGTATATACGGTACATAATAAGTATATCATACATATATAACTGTATATATGATATATTAAAAACATACAATTTTCGACGGCATATCAAGAATGGAGTTATCTATTAGGCCTAACTGGAAACTTTTGATAGCACATGTGGTAATATTTTCTGCTTCGAGTTCTTAGCGAGTCATCCAAAAAAAAAAGTGTATTTGTTAGGAATTACTAATGAGGTGACTAGCAAACACGCGGAGCCTTTTTGTATTTTAAAAACTTCGGGGTTAGGTTTCTAAACTTTCAAAACATCCCTTTTTTTCTTTCCCTCTTACTTCTTCGTTCTTTTTCCCTCCAACTCCAGCAATTGTTGAACTTCACCTTTTCCCACACCTCCATCTCCAAAAAAACAAATTTGAAGGCAGCTTTGGGAGCGAAAAAAGCTATTTCAAGAGCCAATATTTGAAGATTTCAGCTGAAGAACAGTTGCAAGTTACAGAAGCCGTAATTTTTTCCTATTCTGATTTCTTTCGAGTTCAAACTGGTATTTTTAATGTGATGTTCCGATTTTACAGTTTACAGCATGTTTGAACGGTAAATAATGCAGATTCTTTATAGCTAACCCAAATTTTAGATTTGGTTTCTAATTACTTAGGAAAATTATTTTATCAGCTACTTCAAGTCATCTACGGAGCTAAGATGCCGGAAGGGGGTTCATCCGAACTATGTTTGTCAAAATATTATACTATATACTTTCTTTGTTTCAATTTATGTGAACCTTTTACTATTTAGGGAGTCTACGAGATAGTTCTTTGACCATATTTTCTTACATTTTTTCTAAATTATTTGAATTATAGATTATCATGACTTATAATACTTTTTATGTATTTTCTAAATTTATAAATTTTATTTTTACAAACTTGATAAATCTATGTTAAAATTTAAGGTGAAAGTTAAGTTTGACCCTCGTACACCGAAAAAGTTCACATAAATTGAACGGAAGGAGTATAAAAGATCAAAATTCTTTTTGTATGAAGATGGTAACGTTGAAGCATAAAAAGCATTCTGATTATGTATTATTTCTCGAGAATAGCCATGGATTAGGACCTTAGATACGCCTTCTTTTATGATTGAATGATTTTTATTGTGATTGTGGGACTCATTAAGAGCCCGTTTGAATTGGCTTATAAGTTGCTTATAAGCTGTTTTCAGCTTTTTTGAGTGTTTGGTTGGCCAGCTTAAAGTCATTTTGTGCTTAAAATAAGCTCAAAAAAATAATTGGTCCCATTTGACTTAGCTTATCTAAAGTAGCTTATAAGCTGAACCAAAAAAAAAAAAAGTTAGATTACCCAACTTATTTTTTTAGCTTATAAGCTGTCAAACAACTTATAAGCATAAGCCCATTCAAACCGGTTCTAACACTTTCTTACATCAAGAAATCACGCCTATGATAAATCTTATAGTACTGTTTTGCACTCAATGAGCCCGTTTGGATTGACTTATAAGTTGTTTATAAATTGCTTATAAGCTGTTTTCAGCTTTTTTAAGTGTTTGGCTGGCCAGTTTAAAGTCATTTTGTGCTTAAAATAAGCTCAAAAAAATAATTGGGCTCATTTGACTTAGCTTATCTAAAGCAGCTTATAAGCTGAAAACAGCTTATAAACTAAAAAAAATAAATTAGACTACCCCAATTTATTTATTTTAGCTTATAAGCTGTTTGCAGCTTATAGGCATAAGTCCATCCAAACAGGCTCAATAGCTGAAAATTTTCAACATTGTGGTCATGTGCTTCACGTATTAATGAGATGAGACGTGAAAGTAGGGTCCCTATTTTGGTGGCTTGAGCTACTTTAATTAGTTAATCAATATCTTGGATTATTTTTTTTCCTTTATTTAAACTAAATAATGCGTAATTAGTTTCAATTAGTTTTTTTTTTTTTAACATATTTTGGTAGCTTGATGGCTAAGTCACTTCAATATTAAGACCATAATTAGGTGTACAGACAGAGATTGTACGTTAATGACAATTGACTGACTATGATGTTTAAGGTACATAGTTTGACTTTTATGATATTAGAATCAGAAGAAATTACTTAAATCTTATCAATGTTTAAGGTTTAAATTTTAATAAATTTGAATTCTTGAAAGTTGCAGGCGTTATATAGAATTAAGGCTGTGTCAAGCATTTTAAGAACTTCTAAAATTGTTGAAAAAGTGCCATAAAAATTGGAATAGATGAAATAATATATAATCAGTTGGTAGAGTAACTTATAAATATCCTTTGTTAAAGAATTGTGCTTACCCATGAAGACAGCAGCTATAGATCTTGCACACCCTAGATTGAAGGTCACATGGACTCATAAAAAAATGTTCATAGTCAAAGAATTAACTATTGTGCTTACCCATGAATTTTAGCAACGTCTTGCCCATCAAACATTTTGGGAGTTCAAACTGCAAAGTACTCGTTTTACTAAAATATAGTAGTCCATCTATTTGTGTTTTGTCCTTTTCCAATAAAAAATCTCATTTCCAACGACCTTGCAAGTGCAAGTGTAATAACAACCAAAACCATTAAGCACAAACAGTTATGGAGTTAAAATATTTACTAAGGATTCAATTTTAAATATATATATATAAAAAAATAAAAAATAAACAAACAAACAAATATAAAAAAAAGTCAGGAGATTCAACATCTACTATATATACATAAAAATTAATTTTAAGTTTATATATATAATGTAATTTCGCGATGAAAAAAACTCATTTCAGTACCTCAGCTCCCCCAGGAGTGGATCTAGGGGGCGGGAGGGTGTTCACCTGAACCTCCTCAAATCTGAAGCACTACATTTTTATTTGACTAATTAACTCATATAGCTGCCCATTTAAGCCCAAAACTGAAAATAGCCTTATTCTTTTTATTTTACCCGATCTTTAATTTTAAGAGGTGTGACTTTCTTTTTTTAGCCTAATTCATTTTATCTATTCATTCACAAAATTTAAACCTAATATTGCGCACAGTTTCATCCCTAAAGCTTCTTCTCTTTCTTTTTAATTTTTTTCTTTAGATTTGTCTCTTCATGGTGAAGGAATTGCCATTCTAATCATCGAAAGTTGTTTGTTTGTGCATAAAACGTGATTCAAATCCTGACTGGATGAAGTGTGCAGAGAAATTTCAGAAGCAAAAAAAAAAAAAAAAAACTCATTGTTAGAGTCCTCTGAAATTGTGAATAAGACCAGGGGGTCTTTTCAAAATTGGAGTTGGCTAATCAAATATGGTTTGTTAGAAGTAGTGCTTGAACGTTGTGGTTAAAATTTTGGAGTAATTAGAACCGATTCAATATGGATTTGAACTGAAAATCAATGAAAAAGTTAAGTAGAAGATGAACCGGGCAAAACCTTGATTGGTCATATAATAATTAGTCTATAATTAATGTATAATGACTGTATAATAAGTGTATAATCCACATATACACTACACACACACACATGAATTATACACGGATTTACACTGATATATATGAACTATACACTTATTTACACTGATTATACATCAAATATACACTGCATACTCAATGTATAATGTGTAGTAATTTGTGAAATACACTCTGTAATATTTATATACAGTGGATATACATCAAAGATATTAAATGACTAAAAAAATGGGTTCAAACAGTGGTTTTGGTGATTTGTACAGAGAATTGTTTTATGAAAGAACTCCATTATTGGGATCCTTTGAAGAAGAAGAAGAAGAAGAAAGCTGATTATAGAAAAAATTAAGATCGGTGAATTTTGGGATTTAGAAAGTGATTTTCTAAAAAAGAAACAAGGTCTGCATTGTAGGGTTATTTTAAGAAATAAATAAAAAAAACGGCTAATAATAGTAAAGGTGGGCAGCCGGATTGTTACTCCTGTAACTATTCCTTTTTATTTTTTAGTATCCTTTAGTGAAAATTCTGAATCCGCCACTGACTCAGCTTATGTGCACAAACCCATATGTTCATTCTTTACACCAAGTGTATTTTATTTTATTATGAAGCACACCATATTACAGAGAAGTTATAGAACCAACTCAACTTGGCCAACCCCCAAATGCATGAAATATATAGTTATTTATATTTACAGTTTTTGCTCATGCAAGCAACTTCATTAAAGTCAGTTGTTTGGTTCCAATTTAGACAAAAAAAAAAAAAAAACAAAAGGTGACAATACTTAGAAAAAAAAAATAGCGGGCAACGCCGACAAATTGGTCCAACCAAGAGGCAGAGGAGATACATCTTCTAACAATGATGACTGTCATTTAACACTGTTTCACCGATTTTTTTATTAATTAAATAGTAAAAAAAAAAAAAAGGTAATAGGTATTCAATAAGTTGACATAATTTAAAAATAATACAAAGTAATTAATCTTAGAACATGAAGGCAAAGTGTTAGAACCAAGTCACCAACCCTAAAATTTAACAATTTATAATTCAAATCTGGATATTCAAGAACTATACAAAAAGTACTAGATACTGCGGTTCTTCTCATATCAATATGGTGAAAAAAATGTATCTTAAAATGTTACTTAAATTAGTCCATGTAGTTAGATTCTCAAGAAGTGAACTGTGACAAATATTTTGAGACGGGGGATTTTATTATATATACACTATGATAAATTGTGATAATATGTTAAATATATTGCTTGTATTAAATCATCCATATTCTGTCGGATCACCACTTAATTAATAGCTCAACTGCATTAGGGCTAAGGACTATAATTTCGGGATAACTTTACTCAAGACCTTATATATTTGTTAAGAAGTTTACTAAATATATATAAATATCTATTCTTAAACTTAATAACTCAAACGATATGAGAATTCAATAATATTCTGAACTCATAAAGTAAAATTTGAATCAATTCCTAACCAAGTACCTAAATAACAGTTCAGCATGCTCATCTTACAACTCCTAGCTAACTAGGCTCTTGCTTAACTTGTTTTATTAGTAGTTTAAAGACTATACATACATATGTTATTCATTCTCCAACCTTCACTTATTGTACATATATAGCTGGCTTCAGTTTTCATTTTTATTTTACAACTGGGGGTTTTAGCATTAAACATTAAGCTTCTCTTCATGCATTGTCTCCAAGGTTTTGTTTAATTAAGGTGTTTGGTTTGAGATTTCCTTTTTTTTTTTTTGGAAAGTAGTGACACTTTTTCCAAAACAATTTCCAGGAAAGAAGTTGAGTTTGTATTATACTTTTTGTGCGTACATAAAATCTTGTTTGGAAATAGTAGCATCTAATTGCAAAATTCCACAAAATAAGAAACTAAAATCACGAGTATTTTTTCGCAAAATTAACCGTTGACACCCAATTTTGCCCCTCCTTTATTCCGATTCATTCTTTTTCTTGAGTTTCTAATACTTTAAATATCTTATTTTTACTATCACTACATTATTATTATTATTATGATTAAATACTATTATTTATTAATCCATCGTTCATTGCTATTTATTTATTACATATTAATCGTAAAACCAACCTAGACAATATTTCTACTTTGTTGTTACCTTACCTATATATTTGTAGTTTCTCTATTATTAGTAAATTTATAACATTAAATTATAGCTTATTACTATTAATTACTAATTGCATGTTTATTCCAAAAGGAAAAGGACCAAAATTCGGATCTCACCAGCCCACGTTTTACCTCAAAATGAGCCCATACTTTAATTAATTTCGGACCAATTAAACCCAAATCAGTCCATATTTTAAAACTCACCAGCCCATTACCCTTTCACCCAAACCGGCCCATAACATCCGAAATACCTGACCCGGCCCACTTTCTTTAAAACCTAATTCATCGTCTACAATTCAGAATCAGAAAAACAAGACCTAACCCACGCCTCTCTTTTTTTTCCCTTCCATTTTTGACGAACTGCTCCACCCCCTTTCACCATCACAGCCTTGTCCACACCATTTCCGCACAAAAAAATTGTCCTTTCCTTCTGCTTACCTTCATCGTTCTGTCGTTGACAGGAATGGCCTTCCCATTTTTCGTTTCAAACACAACGGATCCTCAAAGACCAGAGGAATTCGGTCCACTTCGGGCAAAAAGTCTGAAGCAAACCACGTGAAGGGACTTCAACGTCGGATTATCACGGGTTTTGACTCGATTTTCGAATTTTGGATTTCAAATTCCCGCTCACTCGAACCCTAACCCTAGCACCCATCTTCTATAAATACATTTTGAAAATCTGAGGAGAGGGGGTCTTTTCTTTAGCAGCTCCAATTCTCTGAAAATACAAAAACAGTCTCATTTTGTTTCTTGACATCGATTTTAAAATACCAAGCATTTTTTACTCTCTTCTACTCCATTATTGTTTTGAATCCGAGTATATGCAAGCTACAAGATATTAACAGTCGAGTGTGGATCCACAACCCCGCACCCCGTTCACTGCACCCACAAAAGGTCGGTGAATCTTAAGCTTTAATCGTTGCTCTGTTTTCTTTCACTGGTAGTGTGTAATGAATCTGCCCGTTTAAAATAAAAGCATGAATTAGAGTTCTCTAGTATAAAATCATGCCTTCGGAGCATGTTAATGTTGTATATTTGATGCTTGTGTCGATATTTTTGATATCTGTTGTGTTGATGTATTGTGAAAAGAGACGTCGAGCATTCCCCTTGTCGATACTTGTGTCGTGTTATGAAGTTTAAGTAAGGATTCCTCTGTTTGGTTTAGATGTAGTGAAATGATTATATGGTATGTCTATGTTGGTTATTGGCTTCATTTGGTCTTAAGTCCTTATTCTGTGTTAGGCTGCTATTAAAACAACTGGTGCTGTTAAAATATCTAGTCTTTTTCATAATCAATCTTGAAAGTGAAGTTATGGATTCCTTACTAGTCTTCTATTCGGCTTAGAGCAATTGAAGTTATTGATTCCTTACTAGTCTTCTATTCGGAAATGATGTTTGGTAGTACTTTAAGATTAATCTCTCCCTACAACTTGTCAAAACCTGATTTCTGAGTTGTTCGAGTGGGAACGGAGAATCTCTGCTTTGAATAGATTACTAGTCTTATAACAAATTTGCCCTTGGTAGAAAGTTTAAGGATATTTGGCTTTATCTTTGCCCTTATGTCGTGCTTTTTGTTGGCTGCCTAAACAAATAGCTAAGGCTAGGTTGTGCAGGCAGCATGCCACATCTTTGCAAAATTAGAATGCTATTTGATCTTGTATCTTTGAAAAGAGATGAAATCCCACTTTTTTTGATATGCTTGATTGTAAGTTTACTTAGTGACGTACAAAATTTGGTATAACCATTAACTTTGGTTTAAGAAAACCAATTCTGTTAGTTAGATATGTTGAGCAGGACTTTTAAGTGAATGCATTTTAGTTTCAGATCTGGTTGTGTTAAGTATACATATGCTAATTTTCATTTTTTCTTTCCTTCTTTGCATGAATTGGGAATTTCGAATCCCAAACATCCCCGAGTTGCTTCGACACCCTAGCTGCTACATTAGTGAAATAATGTCGCTTGTTGCTACTGTTTCTCCGTGACGAATTGCCGCATCTCTTAGGCAAACAGTTGACGCGTCTAAGGCTTAAGCCTATACAAACATCGCAACTTTGCTCTGCTGAATGAACAGCTTGCCATAAGCTGCTGTAACGCTCTACTTTCCTCCATGATTCGAGCTTCACAGGAAACATTGAAACTCGGCTGAATGTTCCATTAACTTGTTTCATTTTGTTGGTTTGTTTGCCCCTATTTGCTTGTGTGGTATTTGGTGAACACTAAGACTAACAGTCGGTTTTAATTAGTCATGTTAAATTTCATCTACAACTAGTAATTAAGGGAGTAATTTTTATCACAGATGGTAGTATGCGTCCCCCAAGGGCAGTAGCTATGACATTTTCTTTATCACATAGAATACGACTTAAGTTTAAAGACTAAAAATCAACAACCCAATGTTTGGTTTTCTCTTTTCAAGTTCAAATGGTCTTTTCCTTTAAAAGAAGTAATTTTCAAAGGTGCTAAATTTGAAAATAATGCATAAGTCGATATTCGTTGTCCTAACTAGATTTTTGCTCCTAACCTTGTCCAGATTGTGTTTTAAAACAATTTGTCTGTGGGGTCATTTTTCAGCATATCGTTTGTCGATGCTTTATAAACTCAAAATGTCTAATTATGAGTTATTTTCAAAATACTACGAGATTTCATATTTATATTTACATTTGATACCTAACCTTTTAATCAACTTTTTGGCAAACTCAAAGGATTTGATCTCTTCCAATTTGAAACCAACTCTCTAAGTTTTCTTTTAGTAGTGTCTTAGCTGCTTTACACTTTAAATTTATTCTTTTAAAGTCTAATTAATTAATATAAGTCCGGTCGGTCAACCATTGTTAATGGATTTTAAAGGGTGCCTAATACCTTCCCTTTAGATTAGTTTGAACCCTTACCTAGATCTTTAAGTTTCGTAGACCTTAAAACGGAGTTAACTTTAGAAAATTACTTTAATTAACCTTAGGTGCCCTAATTCACTATAAAAAAAATAGATGGCGACTCCTTAACTTTAATTAACCCCGGAATTACCGGGATGTTGTAAACTATTTTGACTCCGGTTAAAATAGGGTATAACACTAACAATAAAACCTAATTCCAAGAAAATTAGTGTATCATATTTTCAGGTGACTTTGTGAATATTTAGATTGTATTCCATGGAAATTAACTCGTAAGAGACTTTGACTATAATTCTGTGCTTTTGATTCTTAGTCATTTCAATTTCACAGAGTTTTAGATCCATGTCCTTTGTTTTCTATACAAGTTGTGCAGTTTGACCAAGAAAAGTAAAATAAGAATAACGAAATTGTTTGTAAGTTTCTAAAAAAGTTTGTAGTTGTCCTGATACGCGTAATTTTGTTATTTGCATTTTATGTAAATTGTTTATGAATTAATTATATTATCTTTCAAACATTAAACTACATTTATTTTAAGAAAAAAATGTAAAGTGGTTGTCCCGGATCTTTTAAAATTTATTTATCCTTATATGACATGATATAGATCAGTGATGACTTTAAATTTTACTCATTAGATCGATCAAAATTAGACCAAACCTAGTAGTCTACTATTTTTATTCATAAAATTAGTTGTGTTACTTTATGATTTTTGTTTCGGCTGCGATATGATAACTCTAACTTTGTCATTGTTTTGAAAGGAAACTTTAATGTAAATTTCCTTGTTAGCATTTAAATCTAAATATTTATAAAGATGTGTTATATCTCATATTTGTCTAGTTTAATGTAAAAGATGAACAAATATTTGTGATTCTTTCACCGTTGAGTCGACTAATTTGAATTTACGATCAATAAGGCAAGTAACAAGAGTTAAAACCTCGCCCTGGAAGTTCAATTGGTCGTTTGGTTCGAAACAAGTTATCCCCGGATTAGTTATTGCAGAATTAGTTATATCGCGTTTTTATCCCAACCAAACGTGGTATAAACTCATCTCAAATATAATCTTGGCCGGGACTATTTATCCATATCCCTCGTACCAAACGAGCCCACTGTTAAGCTCGCGTTTCTTATTTTCTATTGCGCTTTCTATACTGCACAGTAGCCTAATAAAGTCCACAACAAAAAATAGTTACTGTATATGTATAATCAAAATGTATAATTATACCTAGATTATTTACTTTTGTGCATTTGTTATACGATGATTATACACCTATAATGGCTACAAATGATTACGGCTAGGTGGACAAATATTATTTTAGTTGTCTGGCTAAAAAAGTTTAGATCCTTTTTCTACTTCCCATGACTTAGTCGAAAATCATCGGACTACACCATTTTAGTCGTCTGGCTAAGAAACTAAGACGATTCTCTTCTATTTTCCATGAAGAGCTGTAGCTTTGCTTTATGAAAGAGTAATTTTCTCTTTATTAGAGAGAAGCAGAAGTCTCGGAAGGGAGCACTCGTGGCACACTTACTATATTCCATTACAGCCTCACCTTAACCTTTCGTTTACTAACCTACCTTGCTTTTCAAATACAAATAGAAAACCACTTAGGTCAATAGCTCCTTTCATCATGGGTCACTGTCCCTAATCAATTTTGACCAGTAAAAAAGACCTCCGTAGGACTTTCACCCGGAAGACAGAGTCAGAGGTAGACAACAGTCAGTTGTTTCACTTCAGTAAGAGGTAAGGCAGAAAAAGGGAAAGGCACATTGACTTTAAAAACTCAGAGTGCTAGCAAGGGAAATGCAAACTAACTAATGTCTTAATCAGTGTTTTAAAAGGAAGTTCTGGGATTCACCTCGGGGCATATGTGTGGGGCTTAGTTCTGTGAGTCTTACGCCCTAATTAAGCGCCCGACTGTACGCCCTAAACACACCTAACGCCCAATGCTCAGGGCTCGCTTAAGAGTTCTTACACAAATTAAGTGTCAAATTCCTCAGTTAACATTATTAACCCTCATAATTCTTTATTAAATGAATCATGCTTACTAGTTTTCTTCATCTATAGAAAATAAGACGACTGAGAATCACTCAAATAACAAATCGTAGTATTGCATATTTACTATTTGAGAACACTGTGTGGGTGAATATCACTTAACATTTCTTTAAAAAATACATAGCTGAATTTTACATCTTCACTTGTCATTGATCTTCATGTTTTTGTCCTATGTCTCAAAATTATCATAGTTTATTATTTTGCTATTTGAAACTAATTTTATTTTTATTCATGAAGGAGTGATGTTTAATTATAATATGATAAAGTGTATTGATTATTTTCTTTTAGGGAGGTAAATTGTATAGTATATACGATAGGAGGATGCTTTAAGAAATTGTGATTCTTTTATTGTTTGAAAGTTAAAATCAAGTTAGAGTTGGTTTGCATCTCATAATCACTTTTAAATCATCGCATTATTTATACTTATAAAATCACGTTAGAAGTTTTGTTTTCTATGAGTTTCTTTAACCTTGTTTTTAATTTTTAAAAAATATTAATATATATTTTTATAATTTTTGTGTTATTATACTATTTTATTTACTATATTAAAAATTAAAAATTTACAGATCCATAAGTCTCGTGCCTCGGGGCTTACGCCTCGCCCCGTACTATATAAAACGCCCCGCCTCACACCTCTGATTTTTAAAACACTGGTCTTGATCGAAAATCATCAGCCTACCATTTTGGTCTTCTGGCTAAAAATGCTAAGACAATCTCTTTTCTATTTCGCATATCGTAATCGAAAATCATCATACTACACCAATTTAGTCGTCCAGCTAAAAATGCTAAGACAATCTCTTTTTTGTTTCCCGTATCTTAATCGAAATTCATCAAGCTACACCATTTTAGTTGTGTGGCTTAAAATCTTCAAAAACTACTTTAATCTTCTGTACTACTAATTTTTTTTAGAATTGTGTTTGATATAAACAATCATAAGAAAACAAAAATGAAGAAATGAAATATGAAACAATAGTAAAATAAAAAACATTTCTCTATTATTTACTTGACTTGTATTTTTGTAAGTTAGAAATATTATCTTCTTTAGTTTTATTTTTATCTATCTTTTGAAGTGTGCAAAAATTATCTGAAAAAGTTGAATTGAAGATTGTTTGATTAAATTAACGGAAAAGGTCCAAAAATACCCCTTAACTATTGAAAAAGGCTTATAAATACCCTCCTTCCACCTTTTGGTCTAAAAATACCCTTTCATCCACCTTTTAGGTCTAAAAATACCCTTAAGGTTTGTTTTTGGCTCAAATATACCCCTAAAACTAACAAGTTAAAATTAACTCTTTTAAAAAGTCAAATGACAATTTGTAATTGGTCAATAATAAAATTCCGTAATTTAAAAAAAAATCCAAATTTAAAAAAAAAATTGCCAATAATAAATTTCCAGTAATTTAAAATTCCAGATTTAAAAAAAAATTTGCCAATAATAAAATTCCGTAATTTACATATTTGTTTTAAAAAAAATTGTGTGGAAACTTAAAAATTAAAAACTAAAAAATTTAAAAATATGAACGAAACTGTTTTTTTTTTTTTTTGCATTTCGTGAATAAAAAAACGAAATAGGAAATTATAATTTTTTTTGCATTTCGTGTATTAAAAAACGAAATAGGATAAAAAAAAAAAATCGTTCATATAAAAACGAAATAGGATAATTTTTTTTTTCGTTCATATAAAAACGAAATTGGAAAATTGGACAAAATATATTTTCCAATTTTGTTTTTATATGAACAAAATTAATTTTTTTATCCTATTTCATTTTTCAATACACGAAATGCAAAAAATAAATATAATTTCCTATTTCATTTTTTTATTCACGAAATGAAAAAAAAAATTCGTTGATTAATTCACGAAATGCAAAAAAAAAAAAAAACAGTTTTGTTCATATTTTTTAATTTTTAAATTAAATAATATATGTGTCCAATCACAAAATGTCATTTGGCTTTTTAAAAGAGTTAACTTTAACTTTGTTAGTTTGAGGGGTATATTTGAGCCAAAAACAAACTTTAAGGGTATTTTTAGACCAAAAGGTAGAAGGAGGGTATTTATGAGCTTTTTTCAATAATTCAGGGGTATTTTTGGACCTTTTCCGTTAAATTAATGACCCAATAAAATATGAAAAATGTACGTACTTAGTTTATGAAAACAAGAATAGAATTAAAGAACCAAGGGGCAAGTTGTCCACTTGATATATTATATTAAAGATTGTTATAAAAATATCAGAAACAGAAGGCTTGTGTAATAATCAGAACTACTACAGGAGAAATGTGTATATGTTTCAAGATAAAATCTCAATGAGGTATATGTAACTCTACATACATTTTCTTTCACATTATTATTAGTAGTATGAAAAAAATGTAACAAGGTACTATAAAATTCGAACTTGAACATCACAATTTAAATTGTGACCATTTATCCTATTGACCTTTCACATTGGAGCTATTTGTTCAATTATAGTACTCCCTCTGTCTCATATTAGTTGTCCTGTTTCGCTTTTTGAGAGTCAAGTTGACTAATCTTCGAAGCTAAATTGAATTTGATCAATTCAATATTTTAAAACTACTCTTATAATTTAGATATTAAAAAACTACGAAAAGTACTACAAGTTGCAGTTCTTCTCATATTAAAAATGTGAAAAAATATATCTCAAAATGATGGTCAATATTTATATAGTTTGACTTTTAAAAAAGAGAAGTGGACAAGTAATATCGGACGGAGGGAATAGTATCTTTATTAATTTGAAGACGATTACAATCCCGAACAAAATAAAGTGAAAAAACGTTAATAATATGAAATGCCTTCTAGAGATGTTACAGAAGGCCATGTTACTTCTAAAGTCCTCATTTTAATGCTAAGAAGCAACAAGTTCAGGGGCGGATGTACCAAGAGCCTATGGTGTTCACCCGAACACCCTGGACAAAAATTACAATGTATATTTAGGGTAAATTTTATGTGTTTATGTACATATATTAACTTTTGAACACTCTGAACATATATTACTGTGTATATTTAGGTTCAATTATGCAGAGTCTAGCTAGCTAGGATATCTGTATGTGGTATGCTCCTTAATGGTGCAATTGACTAGTAAATGGAAGCACTAATTTTGGGTGTAGTCTGATAATTATGCAATGGAAAATAGAAATTAAATGGGAAAAATTTCATTGAGAGGAATCAACAAAGAAAAGAAAGCGGGTCAACAACATTAAGGAATTGTACTCGAGCTCCTAAGTACATAAGAAAAATTATCTATCTTTTAGTCTCTTTCAAGAACTTACGAGATCAGATTAAGCAAAACATGCACATATATACTCTACTATCAATCTATGTACGTAGAACATAATAATCTACACAAAAACTATAGAATAGTAACAAAGTATTACATACATTATCTCCAAACTATCATAATTTAACGGAAATACATCAGTAAAAATATGCATCTCAACAAAGAAAATAAGATACAATTAAGTATAAAACTCATAAGAAAAGTAATAGCCAAACTAAGAAAAAAGGGAAAATAGAAAAAGAAAGAAGCAAAATATGAGAAATTACAAAATTTCCTGGAAGCACCAAGGCAACACGTAGAAAGGTTGAAAAATGGTAAGAAAAGAAATGGAAGAAAAAGAGCACAAAAAGAGTAACATATATTTGAAAAATAAAAATAAAAGATATCTCAAGAGTCACCTTATAATTACATCATTATCAACCCTCGTATCCCCGTAAAAATTACTCTCTCTGTCCATTTTTACTTATCCTGTATACTAAAAAAAAAATGTTCACTTTTACTTATTCAGTTCAGAAAATCAAGAAATAATTTTTCACTTAGTTCCTAATTTATCCTTATAACAACTATAATCATTTTTTAATGCATTTCTCAAAACTTTAAATTTATTATATTCAAAAGATGATATAGTAAACTTATTACTTTATTAATTTTAAGGGATGTGCCAAGTCAAATATTGAAAAGAAAAATTGATGGATGGAATAGATAATAAAACTATTCAAGTACTCCCTCTGTTCACTTTTATTTCTCCACCATACTAAAGATAAATTTTTACTTTTACTTGTCCACTTTAGCATATCAAGAGAAAAATAATTTTTTTCTTGTTTTACTCTTAACATTAATTACTCATTTCTAAATATTTTTTTAAGTCTATTGAAACTATAAACTAACTAATTAATAGGGCTATTGCGGTAAAATAAATACTTTATTTATTAATTCTTAAGTTTATTTATTAATTCTTAAGGGGCGTGTAAAGTCCAAAGTGAACAAATAAACTTGAATGGAGGGAGTAATTATTTAGTCAGATAAATTATAAAGGGAAAAGGGTAAAAAATGTCCTCTACTTTGAGAAAAGAGCTAAAAATATCCTTCATTACTAATTTGAGTCAAAATACTCCTTCCGTCATTAAAGTTTTCAAATATACCTTTGTCTTAACGGAAATCCCCAACATAACCCGATTTTAATTTTAAACACGTTTCATTTAAACCCGACCCAGCTAAATGAAAAACTCATATGGGTTACCCGCTCCTGTGCCTAGTGGCTCCAGATGTAGGACTCGGGAACACATTGGTCGCATATGAGTTTTTTTATGTAGTTGGGTTGGGTTAAATTGAAGCGAGTTTAAAAATGAAATTGGGTCATTTTGAAAGATTTGAGGATCTCCGTTAAAATAGGGGCATATTTAAAAACTTTACTGACGAAAGGGGTATTTTTTATTCAAATTTATAACGGAGGATATTTTTAACATTTTTTTCCAAAATAAAAGGGCATTTTTGACCCTTTATCCAATTATAAATATGCTAAAAATCTATAATAATGTAATTACCGTTGACGTTGTTGTCGCATCGGATGCGGGGTTGTTACAAATCCAGCATTAAGGAGCACAGTGCACGCGTTACTGCCTTTGTTTACTTTTTTAGAAAGGGTGTATGGGGACCACAGTCTGCAAATGTCATGCCACATCAGCATGATCTCAAAACAGAATTGGTCAACTCGTACGCTCTTCCACGCGCTCGAGTGTGTGAAATGTGTCAGCCGTCTATAGAGAAACCAAAGCCTGAAAGTCAACCCTCAGCTTTACTTGTTACGGCAAAAATTGAAAGAAAGGAGCACACATGGTCAAACTTTATTGTTATACTCGATTTCAATTTATGTGAATCTATTTTCTTTTTAGTTCATATTAAAATGAATAATCTTTTTTAAAATTTAAAAACAAATTCACTTTATGAATGATTTATAGTCATACAAATATTCAAGACTTATTTTGAACTACAAGTTTCAAAAGTCTTCCCTCTTTCTTAAATGTCGTGCCTAGTTAAATGAATTCACATAAATTGAAACGATGGGAGTATATAATTAGTACAGTACTAGTTTTTAATTTAGCTATTAGATAGACCTATTTATATTGCAACACATTTTTAAAAAATATTAAATACCATAAAGTACGTATATATCCTGATCAAAAGAAACTATCTTTAAGTATTTTAATTTTGCAACACTACCAGAAACAAAGGTTTTCCCATCGATATTCAGTAGCAAATTTGTGCTATAAAATATTATTTTTCCACCTCATTCTCGTGGAACCAATTCACAGGGAAAACGCACGGTAGAAACAGGTTCCCATTGAAACGCTGAAAAACTTTCTAAATTTCAGTGTGAAAACACAACTATTTAGATTTTTCTCACCGAAATTCAATGGGAATAGCCACTGAACATTTTCAAAATAGTGACTTCTTAGTAGTGACTTATGTGGGTTTTTAGTAGTGGGACTTGTTATTGAAATATTTTGAGATTATTTTTATTATTCAAATTTGTCAGTACAGAGTTTAATTGATTTATCATCGAAAAACTATTTTAAGTGGACTTAATTCTTTTGATGAAGTGGCATTAAATAATATTTCTTTTGTTCTAATTTAAATGCTATATTTTCTTTTTTAGTATATCCAAAAAAAATGTTACAATTTTTTTAAAATATTTTAACTTTTAACTTTTTTTAAGATGATCTACAACCCAAATAAATACTACTTGTTTTATTACTAAAATTTTAAATTCTTTTTCTTTTTAAATTTTGTACTTTGACAAACACCACCACATAAATTAGAACAAAAGGAATAGTCATTTTTATTGATCTAGTCATTTAATTTCTATAATATTTTGCAACAAAAAAGTCCATTATCTAATAATTTGGTATAGAAAAACTGAAATTAATCCAAACTGAGTTAATCAAACAAAACCAAACCAATACTTCCTCCGTCCCATGTCTTACTTTCCTTTCTGGTCTGTCCCAAACAGAGTATTTCTTTGTATATTTAGTAAGTTGATAGTTCAAATATCTTACATGGTAAATTTATAACTAGAAGATTCAAAGAACATTTTAGTACATTTTACATATTTTTAATTTACGACCACAAGATTCAAAATTCCATCTTTATTTTTTAAACTTCGTGCCTAGTTAAAATTAAGACACGTGAATTGGTATGGAGGAAATAGTACTCTAAAATTTAAACACATTAATTAGATGATATATTTCCTAAAATTTTAACGAAAGACTAATGTTCAACTAGATTTCTACTCATACGATTTTTAGATCACTGCACGCGCAGGAAACGAGAGTTCAATATATTCTTAGCATTAACTTTTGGCAACGTCCCACATGAATTGCCCCTCCTCGTTTTCATTTTATTATAATAACTAGTGGATTTATCCACGCTTCGCGCGGAGTAAAAGAATCTTACTAAATTTAGGATTTATTCTTTTTCGAATACTCAAATATTAAAATAAAGTTATATTTTAACAAAACTAATTTTATTTTTAATTATTCCTCCTATCAAAAGTAATCTAAGCAGAAGAAATTATAACTCCAACCAAAAGGTCCTTTTACAAAACTTAAGGTATCAAATGCTAAACCAAAATCACATAAAATCATCTTCTGTATATTTATCATAAGCAATAAGTGAAAAAATATATAGAAAAAAATAGCCTCCATGGCAGCAACTAAAATAAAAAATAAATGACAAGTGAGGGATGGCTCAGTGGTTAAGCACCTCCACCCACGACCGGTAGGTCCTGGGTTCGAGTCACACTGGAAGGGAAGTGTGGAAACACTATAAATCCTCCTAAAATGGGAGGGAAAAAAAAAAGAAAAAAGAAAATAAATAAATAAATAAATAATTCACAACACATTTTGTAGACGTGGAGTGGTGGAAGTGTGTGTAGTTCACAATACTCATCAAGTTTTTCATTTTTATAACTTCTAGTTACAAAAAAAAAAATGAAATATATGTTCTTTTATTTATGTGATCTGTATTCTTACCAAATCAGATGCTTTACCTTTGAAGTTTGAATAGAAACATTGTCTATTATAGCCAATAATGTAGTAATTTTCCAGATCATCATAAGCAATATTGTTTGCAGCCTGCTGGCAGAAGATGGCAGTCCTTAGGCTATATATATATGTCAACCGAAGTCACCTTTTTATTAGTTTTTACTACTCGAGAGAAATGAGTGAATGAGCAACAAAAATCCAAACAATTTCTTAAGAAATGCACCTCATTGTACCGCCGTCTGAAAATAAATACACTGACAAAAGTCCACCAATTTTTTACTCATACTCACAACCCCAATATCCTGGGTTCATAACATGATAAGACTAAATGAAAATGTACCATGAAATGCTATATTCGTTTGGTGCTTAGGTCAAGTGTATATATAGTGGTGCTCAAGCTCTTTGATAAGCTTATGGAGCCTTTTAAGTTTCCAAGACTCATAACTGGACCAAGTAATATTGTAACTGAAAGAATATATTCAGCCTATTGAGGTTTGTCAAGGAAGGCAACGGACAAGGCATAGAGGCTGCATTAACAACCCCACGATTACATGCATGAATCCCACAAATACAAGTATTAACCCCACTTTATTAGAGGGACTTAATAGCCTATTAATTGAATAAGATTGATTGAATTATAATGATAAAAATAATAGGGTAAAAAGCTAAAAAAAAGGAGAAAAAAGATAAGTAGGAATGCTAGTCATAGAGAGGTGCCACATCACCTTATCTATGCTTAGCTTTATATTATATATAGATTTTGGCTTTTTGGATTTGTATTCGTCGGTAAATCCCACATATCGAGCCCCCAAAGTTAAACTCAGTCACGAGTCACGATGAGAAGAGAGAATGGGTGTAAACACGAGCCTCGTGGAAGCACCGCATCACACACACATACCCCACGCATTTGACAATAATCTGTCAAACCCCACCCCTAGTGGTAAAAGCCACTGGTGTAATATTTATTTCGAGTTTTTATTTATTTATTTTCGGAGTTTTTTAGGATACGAATTTATTTGGCCATAAAAAAAATTTACTCTCTTTATTTCAATTTGTGTGATACTTCTTGCTTTTCGAGATTCAAATATGTAAACTTTGACTAACATTTTAAGATGCATCTTTCCATCAAATTGATATGAGAAAAGTTACAACTCATAGTACTTTAAGTTTAATTTTCAAATACATAACCTTTCATCTTAATATACTGAGTTAATCTAATCTAATTTGTTTTCAAAATTTAGTCAAATTAATCCTTGAAAGTCGAAAAATATCACAAAAATTGGGACGAAGGGAGTACCTTTTCTCGAAATGATTTTTTCATGTTTTTGTTTTTTTATTTTTAAAAAAATTGTGTTTGATTGTAAAATATTCAAATCCAACTTAAAATTGAATTCTAAATTTGGAAAAGTGCTCCAAACCTGTTTCCAACTACTACTTTTTTTTTCACCAATCTACCACTTTGTATATTTTTACAAATACAAAATTTTACTCCCTCTGTCCCAATTTATGTGATATAGTTTGACTAGGCATGGAGTTTAAGAAAAAAATAAAGACTTTTGAAACTTATGGTCTAAAATAAGTCATATTTATTTGTATGATTGTAAATCATTTCATTAAGGATAAAAAGAGAAGTTTTAAGTTAAATTATTTTTAAATATAGAAATGTATCATTCTTTTTGGGACAGACTAAAAAGAAAAGTCTATCATATAAATTGTGACAGAGGGCGTATGTTTTAAGGAAGCATTGTATGATTGTGTGGATATGGAATATCAATAATATAACTCTTTCTCTCTATTTACTATTTTCATTTTCGTTTGTCATTTCAATTACTATTTGTTTTATTTTAAATTGTATTGTTGGTAGCCCATTTTCGATGGACCGTAAACTCTTACCCTCTGTGATAACAAACATATAAAATGGAATAAATAAATACTGTTGAGGCAAAATTATACAAGACATCAATAGGCTTGTATTGGTATGTCAAAAATTAGTACGAAAAATAAGTAAATGGTGAATTGTAATGAAATAGAAAGAAAAGGTATAGAAGTCTTATTGATAGCTTTTGAGTCTGTCAAGTATGATGCAATGTTCGGAGTTAGAGAGCTAAAACCGAGCACTGGGAATTGTTTTAAGGGGAACACCGAGGATACAAACTATCTTCCTCGATGGGAGCTCTCAAGACAAAGTATAAACGAGCGCTCTCAAAGGATAAGTATAAACAGGAGCTCCCAAAGGACAGCGTACAATACTTTTACAAGAAAGGAAATACAATCTCGAGAGAGAAAATAGACAGTCAGAGACTAATTACATAGTAGACTTAGCTGGGATTGAATGCATTGAAGCTTGTCCTCATCCGCTATTTATAGTTGTTCAAGTGCTTGGGGTTCAAGGTTGACTTGTAGGTCTTCAGTTAGTCTTCTTAACTGTTTCGACTATTGGAACCGATATCTTACTCCTGATCTTCACAAAAGTTGTTAATGGAGTTGGTTAGAAGTGTGGTCTATCCCTCAAGACTCAGTCAAGAGTAGTTAGGCAGTAGGGGGATGCTCAACCAACAAGGTCTGAGTATGCAGGTTATGTCCCGCACCTCCTCTGGTCCGAGGTCGTAGATTCTGGTGTGACTGAGAGGCGAATAAATTTATGCTTGGTCTCTGAATCGTCTCATCGTCCTATGGAGATTGTTTCTTGATCTCGATCTAGAGTGCATACGCTCGAGGCATGCTTCAAGCCTGTACAACTTTTTACCACCACAGTAACTTCTAATTAGACATAGGGATCTAGGAGCTCAGTTGGTTGACTACCTGAACTTTCACCTTGTTAGTGAGAGTTCGAATCCCCACATTGTAATCCCTTCCCCTTATGTAATCAAAATATATATATATATATATATATTTTTTAAAAAAAATTCTAGTTAGACAAAAATAAAAAATAGTGACCATTAAGAAGAATATCATTAAATCAAATACATATTACTTTAAACCTGTAAAAAGGATGTGAAAGGTCAAAGGAGTGACAAATGCAAATCCAAATAGTTTTTCACAAACCAGCCAAAAGAGACGCGCACACACAAATACACAATATCTCTCCCTTTCTCTCTCTATAAATAAATTGTATCCCACTCATTTACACCCTCAAATCCTTTTCCATCCACCTCTCCACCTCAAAAAGTCAGCGCCTTCTTTTGTCTTTTTCTTTCTTCTCTCTAGAAAAAGTCAAAGATAAACCATAGCAAGAGAATATGGAAGATGATTGGGATCTAACCGCGGTGGTCAGAAGTTGCTCCGCCTCTAACACCACCACCACCGGCCCCACTAGTTCCAGCGGCAGCGCCACCACTTCTTCTAGTAACTTCCAACCAAGAGTAGATGATAAGAACAACAACTCTTTGTTTTGCTTTCAAGATCTAATGGAGCAGCCAAGAATATTGACCAAAGATAGTAGTACTGGTTTTGAAGAGTTGCATGAACTGTGCAAGCCTTTCTTTATTGAATCAGAAAAATCGACACCAAGGAGATTATTACCCATTTCACCGGTCTCTGTTCTTGGAAAATTACAAGATCTACCACCATCACAACAGCAACAACAACATCATCAGCTCAATAATAATAAATTGATTCAGCCTAAGAGACCCTTGTCTGTAAATGGTTCCGCAACTTGTACTTTACATGCTCAAAGTCCAAGAACAAAAAGAAGGTAAATTGTAGTTATTTCTTTTTCCTTTTTCTTTTTAATTGAAATATTGAAGTTTTTGGAGTTGCATAAGTAAAATCTAATATAATTAAATCAAAGGTAGATCCGGAATTTAAGTATTATGGGTATAATACTTAATATTGAATCCATTATTATATATTTAAAGTAATGAGTTTATATATGTTATTTGTTACGATTTTTATGAAATTTTATATATAAATTTATATTTTGCGTCGATTCGACTATGTCAAATGTTACATTTGCTTATGAGTCAAACCTAACTTGTTTGGAATTGAGCCATAAGTATTGTTATTGTTGTTGGAAGATTGAAGATTGTTGGAGCTAATTAGTGAAGAAGATTTTATAAAGCCGATTTCAACTTCCTTAGGTTGAGAATGGAAGATTGAAGTTTTCTTAATGCAAATATTAGACATTTGCCAATTTTTGCACACCTCCATATTATTATTTCAATTGTTTTCATATGTTAATAGATTTTCTTTTTTATTTTGTTCAGGAAGAACCAATTGAAGAAGGTATGCCAAGTAGCTGCTGATGCTTTATCTTCTGATACGTGGTCTTGGAGAAAATATGGCCAAAAACCCATTAAAGGTTCCCCTTACCCAAGGTATTATTGGTTCCTTTTAGTACATTCTAGGTTGCTTCCAACAAATACTTTCATGTCTTTTGAAATTAAAAGCAAAAAAGCAAACAAGAACATACTCAATCTAAGGAACTATTCTTTTTCTTTTTCAACACAAAAAATGAATTCATTTTCTTAATTCTTAAACAAAGAGAGAAGACTATGATTTATGAAGCACTTTTTAGATAGACTATGATTTATGAAGTGCCTTTTTAGATATGTAGCATCTACATCGAGAATTCAAGCATTGTATACGTCATTAGTCTGATCCTTTCTAGGAATTACCTGTAATAATAAACTTATCTCGTCGTTCCTAACATTTCTTTGTATTAAACAGGGGATATTACAAATGTAGCACATCAAAGGGATGTTTGGCCCGAAAACAAGTGGAGCGAAATAGATCCGACCCGAATATGTTCATTGTCACTTATACAGCTGAGCATAATCATCCAATGCCTACACACAGAAATTCCTTAGCCGGAATTAGTCGTCATAAAACAGCGAATTCCAATAAACCCACCAGCTCATCACCGGTATCTTCACCGGTGATCAATTCTCCGGCACCGGAAAATCAAGAAAGTGATATCTTTGAAGATGATGATGATGATGAATTTGGTGTTTCTGATGTTGGGTTGGGTAAAAAGGAAATTCCGGGAGATGACTTCTTTGAGGGTTTGGATGATCTTGATATTCCGGCCACCGCAGAAATCTCGCCAGGGAAATTTCCGGGGAGGTTGCAGTTTCCTTGGCTGGCGAATAACGCCGCCACTACGGCAGCTGGCGGTGGTTGACCTGCCAAAGATCCATTCTTATCATTTTACAAGCTCCAGATGTCCAGCGTTTTATACTGTACAAGCTTCAGATGTCCAACATCTTATATTGTTTAAGCTCCAGATGTCTAATTTTAAATGCGTGGGTGGGTGTTGAAATCCCACATCGAATGGATATATTTTTAGAGTTCAAGATTTATTTTTTTATCACAGAAAAAGGACACAGGAGAAAAGAAAAGTTCACGAAATGATGCTTTTCTTCTCACTGAGTTTTCTTTTTAGTTTGTAGTATCTTTTTGTCCGTTAGAGATAGGAAGAGATAGAAAAGAAAGAGAGAATCTTGAAATCACAAATGCCTTCTTTATTGATTTTGTACGTGTAACGTATAATTCCATTCCCCATCATCTTAGAGAGATAGGCATGTAGAGAAAAGGGGAAAAGTGTTTGATTCAATGTTTTTTTTGTTTTTTTGTTTTCTATTTAGAATGATAACGATATATATAAATATATGGGTATAATTTCATTAGTGTCTATCATAATTTTGTAATAATTTTTTTTTTTTTTTTGGTTAATTGAATGTAGCATTACATAATACTACTGTATTAACAAAAAGCATTGTTCATTTGTTTGAGGGCGTAGTTTGCCCTGTACTCCTGTAGTTTGAAACTGTCTGCCAACTTACGGTTCGGGATAGTTATAGTAAAAGTAGTTCCCGTGGAATGTCTGCCCAAATAGCTTCTGATGCAAACATTGAAGGAACTATCAAAATTCTAGTTTTTTTTTCTTTTCATCCTAGCCCCCTCCTTAGCCAGCAAGTTGCCACCCTATTCTGTTCCCTATATGTGTGTGTGATAGTTGGAGCTTTCGACTTCTGCATCAGTGACTTGTATTCAAGATAATTTGGGTTATAATAAATTAGATGTCCATGTGCAATCATATTTGTTAGCAATTTACAGTCCCTGTAAAAGAACTAGCAATTCAGAAAAATTGTTAGTTGTATGCTATGCAGAATTTTTTTGTTATAATCATTAACAATGATTAATTACTTTATTAACTTTCCATACCTTTTATAGTCGTTAGTTCATGTGTGTGTTCTTGGATGTTTGTGTTACTAATTTTGTGGGGAGATTTCGAGTCGACCAAAAGGGATCTTGGGAAATTTACTTACCAATTTACTTGAATTGCCTGTTTTATTCTTCGAAGTGAATAAGCTAGAAGTGTCTCTTAACAATAGCGCCTTATAGCAGTAGCGACATTCCACAATTAGTGTAATTTTCCGCGCTTCGCGCGGTTATTGAAATCATTAATAAGTTTACAAAATAATAATTGTCAATTTATTATTATTTGAGAAGCTAATCAGACTCTTTTACAATCATACATTGTTTTAGGTATTCTTTAAAATTGTAACTATTAATAATGTGCTTTATTTTTTTTATTTTGATGCATATTCTAAATATCCGAGGTAGGAATAAGGTCTGCGTACACTTTACCCTCTCCAGACCCCACATTGTGCTATTTCACTGGATATGTTGTTGTTATTGTTGTTGTGTGCATATTCTAAGTATGTAAGTGTAATTCACAGAAATTAATTAACAACCATGTATGTGCATGAAAGTACAATTTGTTCACTACACATGTACTCTTAATCCCACTCCTTTATGGATGTAGGGAGCAATAGAAAAGAATTCTAAAAAAATGTGGTTATAAATATGGGATTTTATTTTAAATAAAAATATGGTACATATACGCATATGATTCTACATGTAAAATTTTTCAAAGAATAACTTGTTTTTAATTCTATTTAAATGTTCATATGCTTGCCTTCAGACACTATACTTTTCATGTAAATAATCCTTTGAAACACAAAAGAATAAAAATAATTTTATAAACGTATTATTGATACAAGAATCAGAGCTTATAAGCAAACCATTTTTGAATCTTGAGTAGAGCTTTCAAATTTGATATTATCAATAGAAATTTTATCACTTGGTTGTTCCACATAATTGAAAGTATTATCCTAACTCATGTGCTCATTTCTTTTCCACTTTGTTAGGATCATCTCTGCCAGTATTCAAGAAGAAAAGTTAGATAATATTCAGAATGTGAAATTTTGACTGTGTTGTATGCATAAATATGCAAGAAAATTAATGGACAAATAACACCACCTAAGAATCATCATGTTGAATATCAAAATAAAAAAGCACCTCTAAATACTATAAATTTGAAAAAGATTGAAAACCAAACTCATAACTAACCAAGTTTGTTTTAAAATAAAAACATTGAAAATCGATTTTCAATTAACATATATTAAAACAACATCTTCAATAAAAAGGAAAATTCATTGTGCAAGAAAAGAGAAGAGAGTAAAAAATCTATGGGAAAAAATCACATTCTAACCTCTTTGTATATGTCTTTGGAGTTTGGGCAGGGAAGGATTGAAGTCATACTTCGTCTAAATGATTAAAGATCCAAAGGAATGTTGGAGACGTCTATGTTTCTCTTTTCTTTATTTATATATTCAGGTACTTTAATTTGCAATATTGTTATGTTAAAGCTCAGAATTAAATGTGCACTAAATGATGAAGTAAAGAGTGGAAATGAAAAGTTTAACACTCCTCACCTGCCTATACGTAAATGAAATAAATAAGAGAAAAGTGTGTTGTTGAATACATATATACATATATACAAAATATGAGTAATGCATCAAAACCACTACTTAATGCATGAATAGAAATTTACTTAATGCGCGAATAGAAATTTAATTATCATTAAGGTTGTTGCTACGTGGATCGATGACTTTATTGCAAAGGTTAAAGTGTTAAATATCAGCCTTTAGTTACTGGTATTACGTGGCTTTGATTTTTGCATTTGTTTTATAGACACAAGCATTTTTTAAATAGAAAATTAGAAGAAAAGTTCAAAAAAAGGAGAAAAAAGATAAATACATTTCTTAGCCATAGAGAGGTGCCACATCACCTTGTCTATGCATAGCTTTATATTATATATAGATTGTAGACACGTCTCTTGAATTTAGAAGCGGAGTTATGATTTAAATTTGATGTAATTAATATTTACACAATTTTAATTATTAAGGGAGGAAAATGCTTTTCATAAAGAATATTTTTTCAGGATACGTTTTCATGTAAGTTAATAGGTTTCTTACTTATTTTCCTGTATTTGGTACATAAACAGAAAATATAAAAACATTTGTATATGATCTTGAAAAATATATGGGAGGCGGAGGTGGAGTGATAGGGGTGTAGAGTGGCGAGGATGCGGGCTACGAGAGTGGGGGGTGGGGGGTGGGGGGTGGGGGGGGGGGGTGAGGCGTGTTGGAGGGGTGGGGAGGAGAAAATTAATGTAAATGCAACTTGTAAAATTTGTTTTCCCTACTTTCACTAGAAAAGTCATTTTCCTTATTTTCCTAGTAAAAGTATTCACTATAATTTTTTTGACAAACCAAATATAGAAAAATTAGAAAAGAAATTCCAAAAAATATGTTCTTCCATAACAAACACACCTTAGATTTATTATACTTTTACCGTTATGGATTCAAAATTAGCATTGGTCGAAATTTATTTCTGATTTTATATATAAATATATATGCTTCGCATAAAAAATATAGAGATTAGAACTACATTGAATCTGCGTCAATAAGGCGAACCAAATGAGTGGCTTATAGCTAGTGTTAAAGAATGATTCCAGTAGAGAATATCTCGAGCACAACCTTTTTTCATTTGGATCCTATCAACTTGGAGACAACTGTTACAAAATTAATGTCTAACCATTGGAGAACAAACATATTCATGTTCTGCAAATGGGTCGTAAGTACTGCTGTTCTTAAAAAGCATCTGGTCCACCTTAAGGCGATAAATATTTATCCGCACTGGATATTTACATCAAATTCATGCAACTTACCTTAGTTAGATGATTTAATAAAATTAATACACACATTAATTAACCATGATCAAGTGATAGTCAAGTATATTCAGACACATATTATGCATATTTTGGTGAAATTTCAATGCAGGTTTTTACTCGACCACCAATTTACTTGGGCTGTTGGAAGCGGTTTCTGCATTAACGAGATAAAATGGGGAATAGAGATGGTCCTGACTTATTGCTTTATCCAGATTTTGATTCATGTATTTTTGACCGAGGACATTTGCCCATATTAATCCAAATGTGTAATTTTGGTCTATAAAAATAACGAATGTTGAAAACTTGTGAATTGTTGTAGAATTACGTCGAGAAATGCCAGTAGTGGAAACGTAGAATAATAGAACTACTGAGATAACACTGGTTTGACTCGTATATCACTTTCTTTTTTCTGTTGGTTCGCTCTTTTTTTTTTTTTTCCAATTAGGTCTTCAAAATTATACAATTTTTAAACATATTTACACAACGTAGTGTAATATGCACCACTATATTTGAAAAAAATAATTATACATAATGTATCAACCTTGTATAAACTGTATATTAGTGTATAAAAAGTGTTTATGAATAGAATTTTTAGAAATCAATAGATCGAGGGATCTGCTGAAACCAAAAATAAGAAATAAAAATGAAAGAAAGGTGTAAGAATCGAAATTTTATTGGATTAAATTCATAAAGTAGTTTGAACCATATGTTAAATTCAAGAAAATAGTCCAAATAACGTGACTAATATAACTGGATCAATCATTTAACTCCATATGCACTAGGCTAGTCTATTTAAATGGACTCCAAATGACGAGCCTACTTTATTAGGTCAAGGTCTAAATAACTATTAGTCCAGGCTCGTGCCACGTGTCAAATAAGATGGTGATCCAACCAAGTCAAATAAATGAGCTGCTGAAATTATGTCACGTGTCAAATGAGGTGACAATCCAAATCAAATGTGTCACGTCTACTTATATTACGGAAAAGCCATAAATGTAGACCCACAAGAGATGTATAGCCAGCCGTGGATTAAGTTAATCTATGTTACCTCACCATATATATGTACACCGTATGTATTAAAAGTGGCACATTTCAATTAATTAAAAGTCAACCAAAATGACACAATGACCAAAATCAGAACTCCTTGATATTTCCTGAACGAAAAGCACAAATTTCCCACTACGTTAATAACAATATCTACTTATATTACGGAAAAGACCATATATGTACACCCACAAGAGATGGCCAGCCGCGGATTAAGTAAATCTGTGTTGCTTCACCATATATATTAAAAGTGCGCGCTTCAATATATTTGTTTGGATGGTTACGTATCGTTTCATAATGTATGGTATTATATTTTATTGTTTGTATTATATTATACTGTATTATTTTTGTGAATACAATGTCTGGATAGATTCTATCGTTTCCTGTCGTTACATAATATACCACAGATCAACATTTAAAGAATAACCCTATAAAAAAAGGGTACGAGGTAGAGTTATTAGAAAAAGGTAGGTGAAGGATAAAAAATGATTATTAGACTATAAGCAAAGACAAAATGAGAAGAAAAAAAAAAGTTAACTCCGCGATCACACCAAATCGGTCGTTACATAAAATGAAACTTTTCGTCGTTACCTAACGATAGATTTAACGATACAATACAATAAAATTTAAGCAACAATCAACACAAACATTATATTTAAACTAACATCACAACAGTATTATGGAATACGTAACAACCATTTAATCGAATTGTTTGTTTGAGAGAAAACACCATATATACACCCACAAGATATGGATAACCGGCCGTGGATTAAGTTAATCTGTTTTAACTCAACAAGAAATCCAGTCTAATTTTTCACATCGAGAGACATTCAAGTCTATCTTATAGTTTACGTTGACGATCTAATTATTTCACTATATAACTAAATTGAAACTCAAATCCAAATTGGTTTTTTGAGAGAAGATACGAAGAAAGAGAAGAATGGATCTGGTAGATAAGGCGAAGAATTATGTATCGGAGAAGGTGGCAGAAAAAGTGGAAAACATGGAGAAGCCCGAAGCAACAATTATGGATGTGGATGTGAAAAAGATTAGTTTTGACAGCATTTCATATCATGCTAAGGTCTCTGTTAGCAATCCTTACCATGTTCCAATTCCTATCATGGAGATTGCTTACGTTGTCAAAAGTGCTGGCAGGTTAATTCCCACTTCTCATCTCCTCTTCTTTCTTTATTAAGCTCTATATCCAATCAACTTATTGAGGTGGCCGGTTAGAGTGGTGGAATTAGAACCTAGGGTGTCAAAATATAAAAAGTAAATGTACGAAAAAGCTAATCGAATTTAGCACATAACACGTATACATGATACAAAAATCTTTTTACCTATCTATACAATGTAATTTTTCAACAACACCTCTTGAATACATGTGGCTCCGGCACTGGACGGGGAGGGGTAGAGGGACGATAAATGTACAACGCTAAAAATTACATGGCATACGTTAAATGGTAGGAACTTCCTCAGATCTTCTGCTACTTGTTATTGTCAAGAGATGGATGGAGCCCTTACTTAATGGATTTAGCTGAACTTATTTTTATCTCGAAACAAAACATAAATATATGCAAAATATTATTAAATATTAAATGAATTCAATTGTGAGAACTTAAGGTGGATCACAAGCAAATTGAAGTTCGTATTTTATATATGCTTGTGGCCTTTTAAGTACATTTTTTTTTTACCCCTCCCCCACGAGCACCCCTTTTTTGCTCTCTTGATGACTTGAAACCAACAATTTTCGTATCGGAGGTAGAGGGTGCTTACCACCTGAGCAATCCTTCTTGTCGCCTCTTAAATACATCGCCTTTCACTTTTTTTTGCTGTATTTCCAAAGTTGCTTTTTAATTTTGTTAATGTAAATTAATTGATCAAGTAATTCTTCATATTAGTGCAGTACCAATATTAAATAATTTAGCAGATCATAATAGTAACTTTTAAAGAATTGGCTTGCTGGATTATATAGTAGTATAGTCCTCTACATACTATTGGGTTTTTGGGTTTTCCTTTTCTATGTGGAATTGGATTAATAAAACCCAATTCAATTTGAATCAGACCACTTTGTCTGCTATATATAAGACCAACTTAGGTCTTATTTTATAACACAAGAGTGAATTCATAGCAGTCATATAGAGAGAAAAAGTGAGAGAGAAGTGCAGATTTTCGTCCAGAAATTTTCTGCTACAGCAGTCCGCTTTAAATTGTGTTTCCCAATTCGTTAACCTTTGGATCGTGCTGAAATTTGAACTAGGGGTTCTCAACATTTGGTTCTTCGATTTCAATGGTGGAGATCAGATTTTGTGGTTTGTAGCTCCAGTTTTCGAGTACGAACAATAGCTCAGTTTTGGGGGTGATTTCTCTAATTTCTTCCCTAGTTTTGGTGCTATCTTTTATGTATTGTTGCTTCGTGTTTGACGTTGATATTGTAGACATTTGTAGAACATTGTTGTAACTCTTGTTGATTATAGTGGAGCTTTTGTGGGCCGGAGGTTCAGTGTGTTTCCTCTTCACCTTGAAGGGGTTTTACCACGTAAATTTGGTGTCTCTTACATTAATTTATTTTTGCTTGCTTTGCTATTTTGTTGTTGGTATAGTTTTTATCTGTATTTCCATTTGTGCTAGTGTTTATTGTCTTCTCTTGATTCAAATAGTGTGAGAAGTTTTGACTTGGGTATTTCTTCCGCTGTTACCTCGTCGTGCAATTTGATTAGTGCTTGTTTCTTCCCAACAAAGTGGTATCAGAGCTTGTGGCTATATTTGGTTGTGTTGATTGTCTATTTGAATGATGGAGGAAAATATGAGCAAGATGGTTTTTTTAAATAGCAGTAATTACCATATTTGGAAAAGTAAGATGAAAGATCTTCTATTTGTCAAGAAATTGTATTTACCTATGTTTGCTTCTAAGAAATCTGAGTCTATTGAAGATGAGGATTGGAAATTTGAGCACTTACAGGTTCGTGGCTATATTAGGCAATGGGTTGCAGATAATGTTCGAAATCATATTGTGAAAGAGACAAATGCTAGAAATTTGCGGGAAAAGCTCGAGACACTTTATGCTTTGAAGACTGGAAATAATAAGTTGTTCCTACTGAAACAATTGATGAATATTAGATACAAAGAGTGCAATCCTATTTCTGATCATATAAATGATTTCAAGGGGTCCTTGATTAGCTGTCTGGAATGGGTGTCAAGTTTGATGAAGAAATACAGGCACTTTGGCTTCTTAATACTCTGCCAAACTCTTGGAAAACTCTTCGAGTTTCTTTGATTAATTCTGCTCCCAGTGATGGTGTAACTATGGAAGATGCTAAGAGTGGTGTTTTGAATGAAAAGATTAGAAAAAGATCTCAAGCTTCGTCTTCTTCAACTTCACACTCCGATATTTTAGTTACTGAAGATAGGGAGGTCAAAATGACAGAGGCAAAAATAGAAGCAAGTCAAGATCCTACAGGTAAAAGAATCTTACATGTGACTATTGTCACTTGAAAGGGAACATCAATAAACATTAATGCAAGTTTAAGAGAGACCAGAAAAAGCAAAAGAAAGAAGGCGATAATGAAAATCGTGTTGTTGTTGTTGCTGAAAATGATCTTCTTGTTGCTTGTGGTAAAATGACATCAATCTTGTTTGTAATGAGTCTACCTGGTTTGTGAATTCAGGTGCCACCTCTAATGTCACACCAAAGAAGGAATTATTTTCTTCTTATACTCCAGGTAATTTTGGAATGTTATGAATGGGCAATAATAGTGAGGTTGATGTATTTGGTATTGGCACAGTTTTCTTGAAAAGTAAGAATGCTTCGAGGTTGGTTCTTAACAATGTCAAGCATGCTCCAGATGTTTGTCTGAATTTAATTTCTGTAGGAAAGCTTGATGATGAGGGTTATGATCAAACCGTTGGTTGTGGCCAGTGGAAACTTCTTAGAAGTTCAATGATTGTGGCTCGAGATAACAAGATATCTGACTTGTTCTTATTTCAGGGCTCCATTTGTGGTGACTCAGTAAATTTGGTAGAGAATGATACTTCATCAGAGTTATGGCATAAAAGGCTGAGTCATATGAGCGAGAAGGGGATTGATAACTTGGCTAAGAAGAATTTGATTTCTGGAGTGAAACAAGCAAAGTTAAAGAGATGTGTTCATTGCTTAGCAAACATAAAAGAGTTTCCTTTCAGAGTCATTCGCCTTCAAGAAAGCTTGATTTGCTGGAGTTGATACATTCTGATTTTGTGTGGTCCTTTTAAAGTAAGCTCTCATGGTGGTGCACTTTACTTTGTGACTTTTATTGATGATCATTCTCGCAAACTCTAGGTATTTCCTTTGAAGTCCAAGGATCAAGTACTTGATGTGTTCAGACTTTTTAGGCTTTGGTTGAGAGACAGACATGGAAGAAACTAAAATGCATCCGCTCAGACAATGGTGGTGAATACATTGGTCCTTTTGATAATTATTATAGACAGCAGGGTATTCGGCATTATAAAACTCCTCCAAAGACTCCTCAGTTAAATGGTTTAGTAGAGAGGATGAACAGAACTCTAGTTGAGAGGGTTAGATGTTTGCTTTCAGATGTTAAGTTGCCAGATTCATTTTAGGTAGAAGCATTTAATATTGCTACTTATATCATGGATTCATCTCCTACTGTTGCTTTGGATGGTGATTTCCTTGACAGAGTTTGGTTTGGTAAGGATGTCTCTTATGCTCATCTGAGAGTCTTCGGGTGTAAGGCCTTTGTGCATGTTCCTAAGGATGAGAGGTCAAAGCTAGAAGTTAAAATTAGGCAGTGTATCTTCATTGGTTATGGTTAAGACGAATTTGGCTATTGTTTCTATGATTCAGTTAAGAAGAAGCTTGTTAGAAGCCGTGATGTTGTTTTCTTTGAAGACCAGACAATTGGAGATTTTGACAAAGCTAAGAAGGTTGATTCTCAGAGCAGTGAGAGCTTAGTTAATGTTGATCCAGTTTATGTGACTATTGCACCTGAAGAAAATCTTCAAAATAATGAAGATCAAGTTGATAATGAAGATAATGATCATGTTCAAAATGACCAGCATGATATTGTTGATGCTCCAGTAGGAGATGATGTGGTTGGCCAGTAACCAGGTGCTATTAATGCTCCAGAGAGTTCTCTCAGAAGATCTATTAGAGAGAAAGTACCTTCATCTTGTTATTCTCCCAATGAATTTGTACTCTTGAGTGATGGGGGAGACCTTGAAAGTTTTGATGAAGCCATGGTTGTCAAAGGCTTTAATCAGAAGAAGGGAGTTGATTTTGATGAAATATTTTCTCCAGTTGTGAAGATGTCATCCATTCGTGTTTCTTGATCGGCAGGATGGTAATTTCCTCCACATAATCGGAAGGGGAGAATTGTAAGGTTTTTGGTTTTTCCCTTCTTATGTGGATTGGATTAATAAAACTCAATCCAATTTGGACCAGACCACTTTTTACACTATATATAGGACCAACTTAGGTCTTATTTTTATAACACAAGAGTGAATTCATAGCAGCCAGATAGAGAGAAAAAGTGAGAGAGAAGTGCAGATTTTCATCCAGAAATTTTCTGCTACAGTAGTCCGCTTTAAATTATGGTTTTAATTTATTAACCGTTGGATCGTGCTGAAATTTGAACTGGAGGTTCTCAAAATCTGGTTCTTCGGTTTCAACGGTGCAGATCCGATTTTGTGGTATGTAGCTCCATTTTTCGAGTATGCACAGTAGCTCATTTTTGGGGGGTGATTTCTATCCTTTCTTCACTAGATTTGGTGCTATCTTTTATGTATTGTTGCTCCGTATTTGGCGTTGATAGTGTAGCCATTAATTTGGAGAACATTGTTGTAACTCTTGTTGATTATAGTGGAGCTTTTGTGGGCCAGAGGTCCCGTGGATGTTTCCTCTTCACCTTGAATGAGTTTTACCACGTAAATTTGGTGTCTCTTGCATTGATTTATTTTTGCTTGCTTTGCTATTTTTTTGTTGGTATAGTTGTTGTCCGGATTTTCATTTGTGCTAGTGTTTATTGCCTTCTCTTGATTCAAATAGTGTGGGAAGTTTTGACTTGGTATTTCTTCCGCTGTTACCTCGTCGTGCAATTTGGTTATTGCTTGTTTATTCCCAACACATACTACATCCTTCATCATCTTTTGTGGTACAAAAACACAATATCTGGTATTTCATTCAGTTGTTATTTAGATTACATTTAGATTTGCAAAACAAATGGTTATTCCACAAAACAAATATTGTGCGAGTTTAGTTTCAGTTTTGGGATAATTTGTTTTGGAAAATAGTTATGTTATGGTTTGATTGCTTTACGAAATAAGTTATAGTTCAAAATTTGCAATGAAATTACTAAGACCTTAAAATATTGTAGATGCCTTCCAATAACATATTTATAAATTTTTAGTTTTAAGAAATAAGGCCTTTCACTAAAGTTCGACTTTAATTTAGACCACTAATCTTTTTGAACCGCCTCTGATTTCTCTGATTGATAGCTTTAATTTGAATTGAATTCAGGATAGTTGCTACAGGTCTAATTCCAGACCCAGGGTCACTGAAGGCCAAGAGCACAACAATGGTAGACGTGCCAGCGAAGGTTCCCCACAGTGCAATATTGAGTTTAGTGAGGGACATAGCCGCGGATTGGGACATTGATTATACACTTGAATTGGGTTTCATTATTGACCTTCCCGTCTTTGGAAACCTCACCATTCCCCTCACTTATAGTGGCGTGTATAAGCTTCCTACATTGTCTGACTTATGGAGAGGTGACGAAGAAGAAGAAGAAGAGAAAGAAGAGAAAGAAAAGAAAGCCGAGAAAGTGATCAAGATAGAAGAAAAAGATGGGAAAGAAAAGAAAGAAGAGAAAGAGAAGAAGTAACAAGCTTCATTTGTATTGTGGTATGAGTTTAACTTATATACACAGATAAAGAAATTTTTTTTACACTATGAAGTGGCCAAAACGAAATTTATAATCTTGAAAAACTTGTACAAATAACTTTCTTTGTATAAGTTGATCTCATGAAAGAAAAAGCAGTAGTAGTAGCAACAACAACAAGTTTTCGTGTTGTATATGTTGTGGCATTACGAGTCTTTCTTTTGCCACAATATATTTGAGACTTTTCCTTTTTAGTTTTTTTTCTCCAGACGTTAAAAGTACAATTAAAGATATTTAATTTTCATCCTTCATCATAAAAACATCAAGTTATACTCTTTGAACGATCAAATTTATGCATGTGTGGCTTTTCATTACATTTAGGTAAAATATGGCAGGTGATTTGGTGGTTAATTAGTTGTTGACAACCTTCTTGCCTTCAACTTCAAAACCTTTAACTCACAGATTAACGAGGTTCTCAATATATCTCTTAAATGTTGTATCTTAGGATATTAATCTTTCCTAAGTTGAATTTTATATGTTCCTGTGACATAAGCTAGATAGCTATCTTGTTTAACGGTTTTAAAGGAAAATTAGTTTTTCTCTCACAATTATGTTGTTTATATTCTTAGTTTATACTAGAAGAGCTTGTTGCATCCTCAAAATACATTTATACTGGTAAAATATCTTTAAGAATAGTATCATCAACAACATGCCCCAAGCTAGAAGAGGAGCCCAACTGTACCCCTATATCATCTCATGTGGAAATATTTATTCGACATGGTTATATTGAGATGTATTGTATTATAACGAGTTTCGAGTTAATCCAATTTTTTTTTTTTATAAATATATGAAGGATTATTTTTGTTATTTATTCGAAATAAGTGATTTTGAAAATTTGGCCACACTTGCTCTAAATCAAGCAAGAAACCCAACAATTCCTCTTTCAACAACAACAACATACCTAGTGTAATGAGTCTGAGAAGGGTAGAGTGTACACAGATCTTACCTCTTCCGGAGCATTTTATATGGTCCTATTTATCCAACATGGTCATCGAGATATGTATTGCATTAAAAATGGGATTAAATTGAGATCAAACAATTTTTTTGACATATGTCAAATTATCCCAATAAATTGCACAATAATATACTACTAACAACAACAAATGATAGGAAACATGCATCTCCTATAAAATTCATTACTTCTGAAGCATGAAGCGAAACACAACACATTGTTCCTAGTTCATTGAGACCCAGAAAAACTAGTTGGCAATGACACTTATTAAGCCATCTAGTTCCTTCTTACTTTGCCCCCCCCCCCCCCCCCCCCCCCCCCCCGTTAATTATAACATCAGTGACCCTTTCAGATGCTGGATGAATTACAATATATTGGGGTCAGAATAGAAATGACGTCACCCTAGCAGAAACTCGTGCCACTGGGGGATTACAATTTTGTTAACTTAGCTTTTCTTTACACTTTAAGGAATCCAAAATCCGATGATTGATCTAGCAGGACATTGTGATCCAACTCTTGGTGGTTGTACTAACTTAAGCTCTGACATAAAATCGTGTCAAGCGAAAGGCGATAATGTTCTGCTCTCCATTAGAGAAGGGTTAGGTAACTACTAGCGACTACCTCAACTCGACAGAGAATGCTCGAGAAGTTGCTACTTATCTTTGGAACAACTTCTTAGGAGGAAAGTCGAGCTCTCGCATACTTGATGATGCTGTTTTGGATGGAATTCACTTTGATACAGCAAACGCAATAAGAAGGCCAACTTGGGTGCAACACCACTAGTGGTGGCAAAATCAACCATAAAATCATGACCCGCTTATTCAACTTTACCCTTTTTGACCCACTTAATTCAACCTATTTATAAAAGTAAAATTTATTTGGCATAGCTTACATTATTACCTATTTATGGAACATAGCTAAACTTTACAATAATTATATTTAGTAAGTAGCTAAAATATAACATATTTACTTCCTATAGCTACCACTTTTTTACCACTCATCTGATAACTTCCCACACCCCTACAAAATAGGCCAAAAAAAAATGTCCCTCTCTCCTATCCCCCTAAATACATGCCATTATGCCCAATATCCCTTAATTTCCTCCAATTTCAAATCAGTTTTACAATAGTTCAACTTCCTTGTTTATCTCTAATTAACTACTCATTAATTTCACTCATAATTCAAATCTAATTCCCAAAAAAGGTAAGATTCTATACTGATTTTTACGTTTTCACCGTATATTTAACCTATATTTTCGGGAGTTTTTTTTCGTTTGAATCAGCAATGCAACGCTAAATAATTAGTTATCACTGTTTGTTCTTGGTTGTTTTTTTCTTAGATTCAAGTGAAATGGCTAAGAAAGCTTTTACTCCGATGAGGAATAGAGGTATAGAACCCGAATTTGAGATTCCTAATTTTTCTTTGGGAATTTCTCAACATGAAACTGCCATTGCAGGCTCTTATGCTGAGAATCGTTCAAAAAAAAAATAACGATCCTAGGCGTTCTACTGATTATGTTGATTCGAAGAGTAAACAACAAGAAAAAGTGAAAAAGGTTTCTCAAATGGAGATACAAAAGAAGAGAAAGGCTGGTAACAATGTTGCTAATGTTAAGGGCAAAAAAATTGCTAAAACCAAACATAATGTCGATGATGATGATGATGCAGAGGTATATTTATGTTGTATTTTCAGTATATTTAGTTCGTTTGTATTTTTTAGTTCTATTATTACATATCTGTGACTTAACCAGATCTATATTTTATGTGCATTTTAAGTATATTTTGTATTGTTATTTTTTTCACATATTTCTTCATTTAATTCGTGTTTATTGTTCTTCACCATAACTGTAATTTTTAAGACTTTTAAGTATATTTGTGTATATTTTGTTGACAGTTATTACAGATCTGTAATTTACATATTCAGTCAATATATGTCATTATATTTTCAGTATATTCATATATATATTTATTGTTGAATTACATTTTATTTTTTCATTGTCAATCACTATTTTGTTGTATATTTGTACATATTTTTGGTTGATCCCTTTTTTACCTGATTGTGTTCACTGTTTATTGTCAATCATATGTGTTTTTTGGCATGTTGTTTCAGGTATCTAAATTTTTGGTTACCAAGCACTCTGTTGTGGAACCACCTATGTGTAGATACACGAATGTTAATGTAATGCAAGATATTAGAGGCAAACTAATAGACGCACAGAAGGATATGTTCAGGAATACTTGTTTTGGTAAATATCTCAGAATGCAGCAATTGGATGTACAAGCACAAATTTTTTTGGTGCTTTATGGTCAAAGAATTTAGGGGCAACACATATAGGTACTTTACATTTGAAATAAATGGTAAAGTTCTGCGTTTCAGCCTTAGAGAATTTGCACTGATCACTGGGTTAGATTGTGTCTCTGATGAAAATGATTTTGTTTATGATAACTCACAACCGAATAGGCTTATGGTTGAATATTTTGGTAGAAATAATGAGAATCAACTGCCAGTTAAAAGACACGAGTTTATTGAGTGTTTCAACAAGATAGTTTGGGATAATAAAGGGGAGGACGCAGTAAAGATGACAGTATTGTATTTCATAAATATGTGGGTACATTGTGGTGAGCCAAACTCAATAAACATACCAAGGATCCATTTTGATGTTGTAGAGGACGGGAGATATAATGAGTATCCTTGGGGTAAAGAGTCGTTTAGAGAGTTGGTTGTAAGCATCGGGAAAAAATATGCTGGTTTTAAGAGATATTATAGGATTCATGGGTTGCCACTTGCTATGCAAGTCTGGTTGTATGAATGTTTCTCAAAAGTCCCGTCCACCATTGCAGTTAAGACGGGAAATTTAGTTCCTAGAATTTTGAACTGGCGGGCTACGGAAGAAAAACCTGAATTCAAGAGATTGATGGATGGCATGTTCAGAGACGACAAAAACCCGATAAACCAAATTTTTAACAAACTGAACAGTTATATTTGTTTGTATCCTTTACCATTTAACTGTTTTCATATGTTTGTTTTTCATAGTATATTTTGACTATATTTATGAAGTAAGGCATTTGTGAACAATATATTTTGACTATATTTTCCTCATATTTTAGTATGTTCCCAATGTAGATATATATGGTAATGTAGTTTCTATATTTTGTTGTTCACAGTCTTGTAGATTTGAGGAAGTTGTGCCAACACCCCATGAGTTGGAGACTCTTAATTTGCCTCCTGTTACACATGATATACCAGACGTCAAACATGGAGTTAATGGTGTACATGATACTGATTTGGTAGACGATGATTATGATGATTTTAGCACCACACCACCGCATCTGTCCAGTCGCAAACAACAACAAATGAGTGCCAATTCTAATTCCCCGCGATGCAAGAAACGGACACAGTTTCCCGGTTCTGTTTCTCCTTCTTGGAAACAACCATCACGGAAAGAATCTCGGATAAAGGGACAAGGAAACCAGATGCACCTACAGGACCCGGAACAAATGAGTTTAAACTAATAAGGGAAGAGATTCAGATTTTCAAGAAAGAAGTAGGCGTTTTGTTTTCAATATGTTTTTGTTACTTCATATTGCTTGTGTCAAGTGATTAACAATTCTAATTCTATTTTTGTGTTTCAAAACTGTAGGTGTTTGACTACATGGATAACAACTTCAAAAAGTTGTTAGATGCAATAAAGGGCAATCAAACACCAGATAAGTTATGTTCAATAAATACATTATAGGTATTAACAAGCCGGTTTCCTATTTTATTAATAAGATATTTTTTTTGAAGCTCGCTGATAGCAAAGCCCCATCACATCAACATGATGTTGGCATACAACACTCACATGAGAAAATCCAACATCATCGTTTTGATAAAGGGACACCAACTGTCAACGACGTAGTCGAAGACAACATGGTAAAAATGGAAATTATTAACTTATTAAGTTATTTTGATATATGTATTAGAAGACTTTATATTTTTTTTTTTGAAAATTTTTAAAGGTCGGAGACACAATGTTGCAAGCTAACTTACATATTGATGGTGGGATTTCTTGAGGCAATCAAAGTGGCAGTGCAGTAAAGGTTTTAATTGAAGAGAATCAAGGTGGTGGTGCAACTTCCACGCAGATGAGTCATCCAGTGGTACTCATATTTTCTTTCACTTTGCTATATTTGCAGTATATTTTCAAAGTAAAACTCTTGCAATTATTTGTGTTTAATAGTACCTATAGTGTATTTACATACATATTTTCACCTAGTCATTTTTTAGTGTGTCCCATTTGCTGTATCTATTTGTGCTATATTTTTTATGGTTGTGTTTATATATAATAGTAGTGCTATATTTGTTTTGGATTTATATTTTAATAGTTGTTTTTCATATATATTTTGGCTATATTTTAATTGTATTTTGATTATTATGTTCAATATTACTTATTCTGGTTTCTGTTGACTATATTTCAGATATATTTTGACTATATTTAGATGAAACTTTTAACTTTTATAGTAGTGCTATATATGTGTATATGTGTATTTGTTTTTTACTGATGCCTGTGAATTTATTTGACCCATGTTTTTATTGTTTTAGGTTGAGGCAGTTGGGTTGCCAATTAATGATCCGGTTTCTGTTGTTGATGTGGATAAAGAAACGGGAGTTAAAAGTGATGCACAAACAGATGGAGTGCCCATAACTCCAATCTATTTAAAATTTGATGTAAGTACTGAAATGTAGCTTTTAAGTGCCAATCACATATCGTTTTGATAAGCAATAATTGACAAACACCAGTCATTTTTTGTTTGTTTTGTATTTCAGGAATCTCAACAATCTGGTGATATGGAGAATGCTAATGCTGAATTTACCGCATCAGAGGACATGATAGCGAACTTGCTAATCAACTGTCCTTTAGCATCTGTTATTCCTCTCGGTCCTCCTCCAGTACCACGTGATGATCAAGCCGATTTGTCAAGTTTAAGGACCCCTCAGATTCCGGACGATAACCCGATAACGATCTCTCAGTGGATGATTCGTGATTCTCAGATACCAATCCAACTTGGAGTACAACCAATAACTGGACAAAGTTCAACTAATGAAACTGAACAGCAAGTTGGAGTACAATCGATTGTTGGCCACAATTCAAGTGATGAAACTGGACAATAAGTTCCTTTACAACCAAATGCGGATCAAAGCTCAAGTGATGAGACTGCACAACTTTCAAACCCTGAAGCACAAATCATTGTCCAGCCAGGGGCTACCCAAGAAAGGAAACCAAGCAAATACAACCTGTCCCCTTGCTGTCCCAATTTCAGCTCGGCGAGTTCTTCTGCCAAAAATATCAGTCCTTGCATTTATCAGAAAAATCACCCATTTGTTGAGCACCCTATCAATGCCCCGTTAGATACTTCGTTTCTTCAAGAATATCAAAAGTGGCTTGAGAAGGATCTGTTGAAATCGCACGATAAAAAGTAATTATTTTCACAACTTATTTTTTTTTGTTTTCTAGAAATAAATTCTTAATAAACTTAATGTATATTCTTTCCATTGTTGATATACAGGAAACCAAAGGAAAATAATTATAGAAAGAACAAGGAAGGACTGGATCCTGCTGATGCCGAACTTCGGTTATATTTAGGCGTTACAGCCTTATTCGACAAAAATTGGTTCTACTTGTTATCTATGGATGGGCAAATTTAGAATGATGAGGTTTGATGTCTTTCTTCTTGTTATCTAAGTTTTTTATGTTTTATAATAGAATTACAGTGTGATGTATCTAGAGTATATTTTTTACTATATTTGACATATATATAGATCACAATTCTGTACTTACATTATTACTTGATTGTATTTTAAAAATATTTCATCATTATATTTGCACTATATTTAATATTGAGACATTAATTTATTAGTTGAGTATAGTACTGATTAAGTACAGAATTGTATTTTTGCTATATTTAACAGTATATTTCACTATATTTAATATATATACAACAATATTTCTATTGAAGATAGTATTGATTATAGTCACTGAATTGATGTTTTTACAGCATATTGATGTTATTTTCTGCTACCTACGCAAGAAGGGGAAGTATCACAATAGTAACAATTATGGATTTACCACTGTCAGCTGTATTTTTCACACTTTAGTTGCTGAAATTTATATATCTTTGGAAAACCCCGATTCATCCAGAAGTGTCGCCAGTAAGGAAGATGAACTATGTGAGTACATTAACGGGCACAGGCTGTTGGCTAATGTACCATGGTATATTGTTGACAACGTACTAATTCCTGTCAATGTAAAAGAGGAAAATCACTGGATTTTGGTTGTGATATCATTCACTGACAGGTGTGCTCTCATCCTTTCAAAAAATTATTCATTTTTCTACAAAATTTATATTTTTGTTGTTATCGTATTTTTCCTTTTTACAAACAGGTGCATCTACGTATACAACTCATACCGAGCTGCAGGGCATGATGCTGTCGTTAGAGCCGAAATGAAAATGTTGACTACATTTGTGACACACGGTCTACAAATGATTGATTTCTATGAGAAGAAGGCGGATATAGATTTTGTCACACATCCTTCTTACAGAAACAGAGAACAGACTGACAACTTTGACATTGTGAATGTAGACAATCTCCCACAACAAGCTCCCGCTAGCATGTAAGAATTTCTTCCAACAAAAAACACAATAAATACATCTATTTTTTCTTGGGTTTTGATCATAAATTTTTTGATCATTTTTTCAGGGATTGTGGTGTGTATGTGGCAGCCTTTGCTGAATACTTGTGCTCAAGTGAAGTCATCCCAACCGAATTCGATGCAAAGTTACTCCGTATGAGATACGGTGCCCTTTTATGCGACTATGCATGGGATAAGTCAAACAACAATGCATTAAGTGATAACGAGCAGCCTTCAAGACCAATTAGACCGGCAGTTGATTACGATGCAGTTGATAAAGAGGATCTTGATTAGGCCACCAAGTCTTTTGTGTTTTTTATTTTCATGTTGAACAATAGCATAGTTGGTTGCGACTTTTGTTGCTGTTTTTTCATTTTGGACATATCGTTTCATGTGCAATAATGTTTTTTAGGATGATTAATGTTGAACACCACCTTATGGTTTTTATATGATTGTTTCTTTCAAGTATGTTATTTTTTTCAATGTATAAATTCCATTTTCATTTTCTGTGAAATGTATTCCTTAAACAAAGTAGTATATTTAACCATTTAAATACAGTCGAAATATACAAAAAATATAACTTAAATATATTCCATAAGTCCACTTTTAATGTACAGTGTGTTACGGAAGTTAACATTTCATCTAAATACACTCCAAATATATGTAAAATATATATGAAATATAGTTAACAGTAAACCAGAATAAGTAGTATCTAACAGATCAAACAAAATGCAACTAAAATATAACCAAAATATACACGAAAAGCATAAATCCAAAACAAAAGGTCAAATCAGTTTATATAGAGTAGACTTTTCAAATCTCATTAAACCACCAATATAACATAACATCGAAAAACATCGGATGTTCAACCATGTGAAATACAACCACACTAGAATAATATGAATTCAAGATGAATTCATTTTTTATTTTAAATAGAAAATTAAAGCAGAATTGTCTTAAAAAATAATATCAAAATGGACTTATTTATTCTTCTTATTGAGCAGCGGATTATCACAGAACGCCTGTTATGACCAAGACGTCCACATTTACCGCAAGCATTGCTGTGTTTACCAATCATCAACTCCTGTAATGGCTTATTCCTCTTCTTTTTGGCCTCTCAGGGGGTCTCTTATGGATCGATGGCATAACAACTTCATCTGATATGCTTTTAGGAACATTCCACTAGGTCTCATCGGGAAGAGGATCAACCGGCACATCATATGTGTTCACAATTGTTTCTGACTTGAATAATTCCGAACAATATGCATCAGCAGTCAAATTTTTATTTTTCAATACTACCCATGCATGAGAACACGGTATCTCGTCCAGTTGGAACACCCTACAACTGCAAGTTTTCTTCTTCAAATTGATTATGAAACGCCTTGGTCCATCATTAACTGTGTAAACATATTCAGTTGACGCTTCAACCTGAGAACCATTTAAACAATAAACAAGCATTAACCTGAGCAGTTTTACCATATTGGGAATATAGATCAATATAGATATAGTAAAATATATATTAAAATTTTGTGTTGCAAAACAAACATACCCTTATTCATATTGATTTGTACTCGTTGATCGACAACATCTCTTGATGTCGCCTCATCAGTGTTGTGAATGTGTAGGTACCATTTTTTCTATTTGTGCAATTCCATCTACCAAACATCTTCCTCACTTCTTCAAGGAAATCAAAAATATGTAACTCTCTTGCAGCAACCAGTTTTCCATTAATACATTCGGCTATATTCGAAGTCATTGTCCATCCTCTGTTAACAGGTGAATAAAGCCTAGACCATTTATCCCTTCCAGCATCTTCTAGTTATCGTTTTACCTGAATATCAACATTTCCAATCTTCTCCATCAATTTATCGAACTCATCCTGGGTGTATGCCTTCGCCAGTGAATAAAATATAGGACTCAACACCTCACTATTTGTTGTGTATTGCTTTGTCACATTTTTCCACAAATGCCATATACAAGCCAAATGAGGAACAGTAGGATACATCTTAGAATCTGCGTGTATTATGCTTTCATGTCTGTCGGACACGACACACATATTTTTCCTAACACCATAAGCTTGCTTGAACAGTTCAAAGAACTACGTCCAGGACTTATTATTCTCAGAACCTATCACACCATACGGTAGTAGTAGGATATTACCTACAAAAATCAGTATATATTTATAATATATTCAACATATATTTTAACTGAATTTAATCTCACACTAAGTTTTTAGCAACATTATTTATAAAACTACAGTATTATAGTATTTACAATATATCCACCACATATTGACAGTGTATTTCAGCATATATTATTCACAAGTTAACACCAGCAATATATCCAGAGTATGTTTTTAGCAGCTTTATTTACAAATCAATAACATATTGTTGTATTTATAAAAAAAACATTCATAGAATAGAATTACACATACCTGCTCCATCCAAAGTACTTGCCGACACAAATGTACCATTATACGTTGATTTAAGGTGTGCACCATCCACTACAACTATTGGTCTACAACACTCGAATCCCTTTATGAATGCTTTGAGTGCTACAAACAATTACATAAACTCATTTTCTGGTGATTTATGCATTTTAACAAGCGATCCAGGATACGTTTTATCAAGGATGTATATATATGCAGGCAACTTCTTGTATGAATCAGCTGGATCACCTCTGAAATCTTTTATAGCTTTCTCTCTAGGTATCCATGCCATCATATAAGAAACATCTATGCCGAATTCATTTTTGACATCGTCTATTATATCCCCAGGGGTGACCTTCCTTTTATGGTTAGTTATTTTCGCCTTGACAACCGCTTCTCCAATAAACCAGCTTGTTGCTTGTCTTTGTGAATACACCTTGTCCTTCAACGGACATGTATGTTCGTCATCGAAAGATCTAACCCTGAACATTTCAGAATCCCCAATTCTCGACGCTCTGAACTTCCATTTACATTCCGGCTACCAACATACCAGAGTATAGCTACATAATACAATGCAAATAGTACATATTGAATCAATTAAATATAGTCGAAATATACAAAAAATATATTGCATCAAACATTTTTTAATAAACAGTGTGCTAAACAAGTTAACAAATCATCTCAATATAGTACAAATATAACAAAAATACATCTGCAATATAGTTACCAGAATACATTTAGAAAATCATACCTTATAGCATTCGATCTATCTGTTTTGAAATTGAATCTTTCACGAATTGCATATTTCGTTATCACAATTTTCAAAGTTTCCTTATCATGGTAAATTTGATCGACAAAAACTCCTTTCGTTTCCGAGTTCAAAATTACCAAATTGTTATCATTCTCAAACAAAACAACAGCCTTTCCTGTAGAATCACAAACATCCATACCATCCCGATTCTCGCTATATCCAATTTGTAGCAATCATCTCTAATAATACGATTACCAGTTGCATCATCCTCAACATCAAAATCATGAATACTAACACACATTGGATACATCCCAAAAACTCTGTTTTCTCTCTTAAGCTCAACGTACACACGAACTCCCATATCGTTGTGTATTTCCATTGGTTGAAAATCGCCTTCAACAATATATTTTATTGAAATAGTTTTTCTGACAGTATCCACGCCTAATTGACTTGTAATCGTAGAAACTAACTCCTCGTAATTGCAATTATCAGTGAATACAACAACATCAATTTTGTAATTCACAAAACAGTTCTGACCATTCCAAAAACCAGAATGTCGAATCAACGCAGTTACGCTTGTCATTATCCTATTGTTTTCGAATACAGCAATATGTTATATTCAATTTAGCTGAAACAATAATATTTTGAATCTATGAATCTGAGTTTTCGTATATTCAAAATTTCAGAAAAAGCGAAAAAATAAAAAAGTTGCAGTGAAAACGTTGTTACCTCAATTATGAACTCAACTTGAATTCGATATTTCAACAGATGAAATCAAATATATATTCGTCGTTTAAAACGAGCTCTGTTCACTGATTTGATATTGTTATTTTTCAAAGTTTTTTCATGAACTAGTTTTTGAACCTTTTTTTTTTTTTGGTTAAAAATATGAATGTACTTTTTGAATTCAATTTTTTTTTTTGAATTTGTTAGATGTTTGAATGAGATATGAGATCAGATATGGAATGAGAGGATATTTGCGTGAATCAGGAAACATTAAAACTGATTATAATTTAAATTGGAATAGATTTTGTTTCCATAAAAATAGCACTTTCAGTTTTCTCAACGTATGTATTTCCGTTATATTTATACTATACTTAAGTCGACGCGTCTACTAGCTAAATATAGAGTCCTCTAGCTACGAATTGTAAATGTAGAACATGTAGTTATAGACTGTTAGAAGGAGCTAAAAGGTAGCTGTTTGTGAAAATTTTACTTTACAAAATAGGATTGCTATACTGTCCAAATTGACTCGTGAAAAACTATAGAAATTTTTGGAAAAAGTATACGAATACCCACTAAAGACATTACTTACACATTCATACCCCTTTATTTTGATGCCACCTAAAATAATTACCCGAAATGCTCCATTTCTTTTTTTGGGCTGACGTCAGCGTGATGTCGCGCATTAGCTTTTTTGTCTTTTTTTTGTTTTATTTTGGGAATGCTTCAGCACTTGCTTTCACTTCCTTTTTCTTTTTCTTTTTGTCTTTTTACTTTTCTTTTTAAGAAATTAAAAAATAATAAAATCAATATATTAGCTAACTATTTTTAGATTAATAAAACACAAAAAAATAAATAATTAAACTACTTCAAGAAATAATTAAGAAATACTGAAATCACTATCTTATTTATTAAAAACCTAAATTAATAAAGAAATATTTTTATAAATTTTCTATTTTTTTTGCAAATAAAAATAAATTTATATCTAAAATATATTTTTATTATTTTCTTTCTATATCAATAAAAAGATAATTGATATAGTACATCTTTTTTATTTTTATTTACTATATCAATTATCAAAAAATAAACTTATTCTAGCATAAAGTATACCAAATCAGTAGCAGTTGAAGTATTATTTTGCAATATACTATGTTACTCGCATAGTATATATCACCTACTGACAAGTATCATAGAATATCAGTTCATTCCTTCAAAATATACTACTCAGTCCTCTATGATACTCACATGGTATATCATATACTGACAGAGTATCATAGAGGACTAGCAGTCATTCAGAAAAACACTATGTCCTCTATGATTCCAACCTGGTGTATCTCATATACTGATTCATAGAGGACTGACAATTCATTTCTTCAACAATACACTCAGACCTCTATGATACCAACACGCTATATATCATATACTGACAAGGTATCATAAATGACTTGTTCATTCCTTCAAAAGAAACACTCCTCAATCCTCCATGATACTAACATGGTATATTTCATATACTGACAGAGTATCATAAAGGATTGGTTCATTCCTTCAAGAAAAATATTTCTCATTCCTTAGTGGCACTCACATAGTATATAATATATTAATAGGGTATCATAAATGACTTGTTCATTCCTGCAAAAGACAACATTCCTCAGTCCTCTATGATACTCACATAGTATATCCGACAGGGTATCATAAATGACTTGTTCATTCCTTTAAAAGAAAACATTCATCAATCATCTATGATACTCACATAGTATATTCATATACTAACAAAGTATCATAAAAGATTGATTCATTCCATCAAGAAAAACATAACTCATTTTTTAAAAATTAAAAGAAAAATATTTCTCAGTCCTCTATGATACTCACATGGTATATATATACTAACAGAGTATCATCGAGGACTGGTCCATTCCTCTAAAAAGCTCCTCAGTCCTTTGTGATACTCACATAGTATATATCATATACTGACATAGTATCATAAAGGATAGGTGCATTCCTTCAAAAGAAACAAATTATGCAAAACAATACAACAAAAAGAGTTTAAGCTTAATTTTGATATTTTATTTCAAATCATTTTTAGCAAGTTAATTTTTGTATGACAAATTACAAAAAAAAAAAAATAGAGTCATATTTTAGGTATAAGTTTTGTTTTTTATTTTCAAAAGAGAAAAGAGCATTAAAAATATATTTTATATTAATCTAGATTTAAAAAATAAGTAAGTGACTAGTGTTTTTCTTGTTACTCCTTGTTGTAGTCTAATTATTAAATTTTTAAAAATATTTTTACTAGTCTAAAAATAGTTGCTACCATATTTATTTTTACATTTAAAAAAACAAAAAAAGAAAGGGAAAAAAACAAAAACTAGAATCTATCTATATATAATAGCAAAGGCAAAACAAGGATAGGATGACAAGTGTTATCACAAGAAAAATCTCAATTTTAAAAAATAAAATTATTAAATAAAACATTGCAACAGTTAAAAAAGTGTCAACGCCATAACAATTCATCCTATAAAATACAAAAATAAAATAAAAAAAAAAAATTGCAAATTCGCAAAAAACTGCAAATTCACAAAAACCTACACAAAACAGATAACTGCACAAACAAAACTGCCCTTTAAAAAGAAATTCTCTGCAAATTCCGTAACCACTAAACATGAAGAGAAAAACTAGGACCCTGTTATTTTCCCTCTGTCTTAGAAACAGAGGATTCTTTTGATCTTCCTTCTCCGAATACTGTTCCTTCATCTACTAAATTGCCTTCACTATGAAGAATTGTTCATAGATGTTGATTCTGTGTTTTCAAAATGGATAACGGAAAGCTTATTAATCTAAGCGGTTTTTCGAGGAAGCGAAGTGAAGATTTTGTATGCACAGTGCTACATCGATAACCACTTCCACAATTACGAGGCAGATATTGAAGAAAATACCTGGGAATATGAATCTTTTCTTTTTTGATTACCTTCATCAACAGGAATTTTTTCTGTTGATTGCTTCACTGCATCTCTCTCTCGGCTGAATTGTTTCAGTTCAATTCAAAATCCCATTACTTCCATAGCCGTCTCCGTTGCCCTTTCTCGCCGTCAGTAGTCACCGATCAGGTGTCTTTTTGGCTTTCTACTTTTTGTATTGTACATAGATAGATTAGTATGGTTATGGGTAATTTCTTCAATTAAGAAAAAAATCATTAGTATTTAAATTGATGGTATTTGATTTTGGTTTTCTCACAACATATTCTTTTAGAATTTGGAAATCGGGACCATCATTAGTTTGTGATTACAATTTGATTACGGACTTGGTTGTCTTCTTAGCATCAGGTGAAACAGTAGAATCATAGAAGACGCATCATGATATTGGTTTCGACTGTACAACATTGCTGCATAAACTAATTTCATTAGCAAAATCCGACAACAAAGATGCAATGTAACTTGATGGTTCATGCTTTGCCACTGTAACAAGTTTCAGATCAAGCAGCTTTACAGTTTCCTCATTGGACAAGTTTCAAAAAATTATGTGTTTTCATTATCACTTTTATCAAGAGGCATGGTCAGCAAGGAGATTTCGGATGAAATTGATCGAATCACTAGGAACACTAAGCAGCTTTCTCCTGTTCCTATGCACCTGAGCATATACTCTCCAAATGGTATAATGTCCATGATTTCTTTATATGTGCTTAAGTATTTATTTATGGTCCCAAAAAGTGATCTTACTCTTCACTGCGTCAGTAAGGTAAGTTGGTTATTTCACATACATGTTCTTTTCTAAATTCATTGTCCCATAAACCCATCTTATTTAGTTCGACCAAAAATTGTTTTTGCAGAAAATTGTAAGTACATTCTTGGCAGTTTAAAGTGAAAGAATGTATTTTGTGATTATCGTTACGTTCCGTGTTTTTTATAGCACCGGGTTACATGTTTTCCTCTGAATTGGTTGCATTGTCTACAATTTCTGGATCCTGACCTTCATGTTCTTGACCGGAAAAAGCATATCACTGGAAGGTATGTCATCATTTAGTTAGTCCACTTCTGAATCGACTAGAAATATCATCTCGCTGCAAAAAAAAAATAAAAAAAAATACTAATCTACCGAAAATCTTGAAAAAGTAAAAGGCACGAAATTCACTCAAAGAACAGGGTAGGGGTGGGCGTTCGGTTTTTCGGTTCGGTTTTTTCAAACTTCAGTTGGGTTTTTCCGTTTTGATTTTTTGAAAGTGGAGACCGAACACCGTACCGAATTAATTCGGTTCTGTTGGGTTTTTTGAAGTTCGATTCGGCTCGGTCTCAGTTTTTCTAATTCGGCTTTCTGCTTGTAAAATGGACATTCTTTTTAATTCAAAATGGGCTATTTCAATTCATCGGAATTCAACTTTCACATGAACTTATAAAAGATCTAAACAACTGCAATATATTGACATTTTTCAACTGGCATAAGACAATATTGGACAAGGAAACAAAGATAGGCTATTGCCACATGATGACTTACACAGAACAACTCTAGTGCAAGTATGTCATGCTTTGGTCATGAACGAAAGATGCTGTAAAGTTGGAGATCATGTCTACTGAAAGAACTAAGAATACTCTCCAAAATGGAGATGAAGAAATAGTATGCTGACATGTAGAGAGTTTAACAGGTTCTGAATATTTGTAGGTGTGAATGATCATGGAAAATGACCAATCTATGGCAACTAGTTCTCAATATTACATGACATAGTAGAAGTAATATTTTAGCATTAAAGGAGTGTTAACAGTAGCAGTAACATTACTTCAAATTGCCATTTTTCCTCGTGCATTTGGTTTTTTTCTCGTATAAGCGAAGCTCAAGAGTAGGCAGTAGTAGCAACAGTAGGCAGTAGCAGTAGCAGCAGCCTTAAACAAAATCAGTAGCTTAATTTGGGCCTGAGAGAGTGGAGTGGGATGAGTGATCTGAGTGGTTTTAAAAAAGAAAATATGTAGTAAATTTTCGGTTTAACCGAAATACCGAAGAACCGGTGAACCGGAACTGAACATCGAATTTTTTATTAAAAAAATTGAAACCGAACCGAAACACTGAAAAACCAAAACCGAATTAATTCGATTTCATCCGGTTTTTTGGTTTTCGGTGTTTATGCCCACCCCTAGAATATGGGACAACTTTTAATTAGTAATCAGGAAGAAAAAAAAAGTAATTTTGGCTAGCAGGGAACCCGTGTTTTTGGAAATTACATAGGATGTGTCTGAACCGTTCTGTGGCCTTAATTTTATGATCAAGGGTGTATCATTGAAGCTTTTCGGTTATTTGATTCATTAGAAAAGAATAATATCGTTCCTTCATAAATCACATACGGTATACCCATTGACACTTTATCAAAAGAAGGTCTTTTAGAAAATGCGAGGAGGTTAATTGAGGAAATGTCTCTAAAGAATCTCAGACCAAATACTCGCATATACAATTCCTAAGTTGATGGATGCAGCAAGTTAGGTCAAGTCCAAGAAACTTTGAAGCTTGCCCTTGATCTACAAGCTAAAGGCCTAACACCAGATGAATTCACTGTCGTTGTTCGGTGATATGCGTAAAACAACTTAACTATTTGGTAAGAATTTCTATTGTTTCTCTATTGCTGTTAGTGAGTAAATTGGACTTCCGTCAACGATGTGAAGTTGTGCATTCCTTTCTTTAATTTTATATTTATTATTTCGATTTAACAGGCTTTTGAAAGTCAAATTTGCTCGAGGTGAAGAAAGCGGGAAAATACTTCGACTGTTAGAGGCAAGTTCTGGACTATTTTTGTTCTATATGCTTAAGTTATAACATAAAATTGGTTGTGCATATTCCATATTCTAATGTATAGACCTGTATATTTAACAACAAATTAAATGTTAAGGTTACAAAATTTTGACTTGAACAAAAGAAATTTAAAAAACACTTGGCAATCATATGTTTGGAAACAAAAGAAAAATGGACAACCTTCTATCCTGCAGAGGTACTCAAATTGCATAAGTGATAGATTTTTGTCGTAAACCTAATCAGTTATTTACAATGGCGTAAATCAATAGTTCTAAGTGTATCTACTACTATGTTATGTTATAGAGGTGGATAATTAATTAAAGGGAAAATGTCAAAGCATTAGATGCTAATACCAAAATTTTTGTCATGTACTACGTTAATACTCCATGTAATTTTTTTCATAACTGCTATCCGCTTTAGGAGCCGTTTGGACATGATTTGAAATCATGGTTTGAAATACCATGATTTCAAACCATGTCCAAACGGCTCCTAAAGCGGATAGCAGTTACGAAAAGAATTATGTGGAGTATTAACGTAGTACATGACAAAAATTTAACATGAATAGTAATGTAACTACTCTTTAATATAATCCTCTCATATGGTAGACATAAATAAAGGTTGGTGGAAGTTAATGGGGAAAAGGGTTCAAAACACACTTCAACTTTGGCTGAAATTGCTACAACACACTTAAACTTTGCGGGGGGTCCTATGACCCGCCCGAACTATTTTAAAGTGGAATTATTACCTCCTTAAAAAGTCAAAACCAAATTTATGTCCAGGGGTGAAATACACGCGCCTAACACTGTATTAACCTTTAAATTTTTTTTTCTTCAGAATTTTCCCTACTTCTTCTTTATTTCTCTACTCTTTCTATACCTTCTTTCACCATTAACACCCAATCTCTCAATTTAGACCTTTTACAACCTAGAGGATCTCACATTAAAATCCAACAAAAACATCTCAAAAATTCCCTTTAAGACTAAATTAGCAGAAACTCCGTTGAGAAATTCAAATCAATAGAAAACCCAAATCATCTGAAAAAACAAATACACATTTTCGGCCATCATCCCGATTGATCTGAAGATTGGAACTCCGAAGTTTATTTGATTTAATCTTTTGGGTTTAGAGGGACAAAGAGGAGATGAAGTCAAAGAAACAAAGGGGTCGCCGGAGTTAAAGAGAGAGATGGCGGTGCTCAACGAATTTTTGATTATCCAATGGCGATTAATCTGTTGAAAACTCATAGGTTGAGTTCCTTGAAAGCAAACTTGTTGAAGAGCATCAATTCTTCATTTGTTAGTGGTGGTTGAGAAACCCAACAAAGGGAATGAAGAGAAACATATGAAAAGGAAAATGAAAAAAAGAAAAATAGATATTTCTAAAAACTGCTTATAAAATAAATTTTAAACTTTTTCGTTTCTTCTCTCATTCTCTTTGAGAGAGTGGCATACAATCTCTTTTCCACCTCATCACTAAGGGAACTAATAATTCCACTTTAAAGTAGTTTACGGGGGTCATAGGACCCCCGCAAATTTGGAGTGTGTTATAGCAATTTCGGCCAAAGTTGGAGTGTGTTTTGAACCCTTTTCCAAAGTTAATGGCGTTGATATATGGTTGGTAGGAGTAATTGTTAAAAATATTATCAACTTATGAGTCTTTTTTTTATAAAATATAAATTTATGGGTTTTATATTTAAAGTTTTGAAACCATGGTTTGAAACCCCAAATCATGCCTTTTTGGTTGATTTGGGGTTTGAAACCATGAGATGAAATGCATGTCCAAACGCTGGTTTCATCTCATGGTTTCAAACTGCATGTCCAAACGCCTACTTATTATTCAGAGGTGATGACAAATGTTGATTATAGTTGGAGTTAATTCACTTTAAGAGATGGTTGATTGCTTTTCCTGTGAATTTACACTATACTGCTTTAATGTTGTCCTCTTACATAAGCCTAGGAGTTTATGCAGGATGATTAAATTGATAACGAGTGGATGTATATAGACTAAAAAAAAAAACTAAGTTAGCACCACTTTGGTCTTTAAAAGACTGTCTGTGAGGTAGAAAGATATTTGGGCTGCTTCTTTGTTTTATCTACAAAATAGTAAAAACTTTTAATTTACATTCTTTCCATATGAAGCATGTCTGTATCTAAGAAATAAGAACTATGAACATTTCAAATAACTGTTGAAATCGACAGCAATGTTATCGACGATCAAGATAAGTCAACTGTACTTCATGCATCTCAACTTGATTGAAATTTATCATTATTTTTAAGGTACAAAGTTCGTTGAAATTTGTGGTATGTCTTCAGAGGCCATTCATTGTCTATTGGATTAGTTATGACATTTCATAGTTTTGGTGATCGACATATACACCAAGGTCCATGTCCTTGATCAGGTCCCCTGTGCACTGTACGAACGTGACAGCTGTAAAGCTGTGGCACTATTCCGACTTGCAGAGCAACAGCGGAATAGTAGCTGCATGTCGGGCAAAAGACAGGATCATTGTAACGTCTCTATCTATATCACATGCCACTCACATGATCCTCACATGCTCTCGTTGGTTCCCTATATAAACAATATGTTGGCATTTGTTTGACCTAACACTTGAAAATATATTCTTCTCATTGTTGAAAAGAGCAGCTGCCACTATTTTCTCTGAGCTTTCAAGATCAAGACTAAATAACTCCAAGGACCAGATCCTAAGACTGAAGATGTCTTAAGTCCTAGGTTGTTTAGTCTTTTGTCATCTTGGTCTAAATATTGTAAACCTACACTTCTCTTAAGAAGGTGTTTTGTAGGTGTTTGGTTTATTAAACTTTTTGTGTAAAAGCCTGACTATAGTTAGTTATGGTGAGTTGAAGTTCAGCTAGAGTTAGTTGAATCAGTTGGTTCTTGGCTAGAGTTATTCAAGAGAGTGCTTGCAATAGAGTTATTGTAAAGGGAGGGATTAGTGGGCTAATTCCTTGGTTGCAAAAGGCTTGTAATCTGAAAACGTTGCTCAGTTATTGAAGTTGGAAATCCTACTGCTGTAAGTCGTGGTTTTTAATCCCTTGAGCAAGGAGTTTTCCACGTAAATATTATGTCTCATTTACGTTCTGTTTTTTGCTTGAGGGAACAGATAAGGTACCTGGTCCCTTATCTATTTTGGTGGACTCTTAATTTCTATCAATTGGTATCAGAGCAGATTTTTTCTAAAAGGGTAACACCTAGAAAAGATCTCTCATTATGGCTGCTCCACTAAACTTCGAGGAAGGACAGTCAACCACGAGACCTCCAAGGTTTAACGGACAGTATTATGGATGGTGGAAAACAAGAATGCATGACTATTTGATGGCTGAAGATTCTGAACTCTAGGATATCATTCTTGACGGTCCCTTTGTCCCTACAAAGACTGATACAGAGTCAAGAAAGCTAGAGGTAAAACCCAAAAAAGAATACACTGAAACTGATAGAAAAGCCATTGAAAAGGGGTTCAAGGCAAAGAAGATTTTAATGTGTGGCATTGGACCAGATGAATACAATCGTGTTTCATCTAGTGAAACTGCCAAAGAAATATGGGAAGCCCTTTTGACGGCTCATGAAGGAACCTCTCAAGTCAAGCGGTCCATAATAGACGTGCTCACTACTGAGTATGAACTATTTAGAATGAAGAATGATGAGTCAATCCGGGATATGCACACTCATTTCACCTCCATTATCAATAAGCTTCATTCTCTTGGTGAGATCATTCCAATCAACAAGCGAGTTCGAAAAATACTTGGTGTTCTACCAGGGCCTTGGTGTCACGATCCATTTTGACTAAGTCGTGCGGACACTTACCTTTCCCACCCCGGTAAGCAAACCCTCAACCCGACGATAAGTAAGGACATAAATAAATAAGTCAAGCAAGCAGAAAAGAATAGTTACGTAAGTCTCACAATAATATATGATAAAATTAGTGCGGAATAAGGAAAATACCCCCAGAGTCTGGTCTAAGTCATAAAAGAGCATCTAACTAAAATAATACAAGTCTGGAATATAATAATACACCAGTCTATCTATGTCTCAGAGTAGAAAAGTAAGACATAATAATAAAAGGAGTCTTCAAGGCGGCGAACGACTCGTGCACACCTTGGAAACTCGATGCTAATGCTGAAAGAGACTATCAGCCACGGGATACGGAGGAAGCCCGAACCTGGTACACTGCATTCATAAAAGAATGCAGCAAGTGCATATTAGTACAGCAACGGTACTTGTAGGTATCATCAGCCGACTAAGCATAGCTAACACAATTCAGACAATAAAGCAAGATAGGCAGAAAACCAACAAGCATAAGTCAAACATAATCGAAGACAAGTACACGTCGTCGCCGAAGTAGAGCATCTAATCCCAAATGTGCCAAGTCTCAATACATCAAATCAGAATCCAACGTCACAAGTACAATACCAAATCATCTCAAAGTAAGCCATGATGCAATGCAATGCAATAATGTATGGATGCAATGCAATGCCATGCAAATGTTGTGTACACATGTACTCAGGACGGAAATATTAACATCTCGGTAGCACAATCCAAGGTGACTCGTGAAGTCTAAGTGCCACCCATCCTGGATCTTTGACCAACAGACAGACGGGACCCCGGATCTCTGCCTACGGGGGGTTCTCACCGGCACCACCCTGGGGGACCCGCGGAGTCCATGCACTCACTCAATCCACGATTCCAAAATAAACATCGGACTCTCACGTCACTCAAGTAAAAAGAGTTTTCATCAAGTATCAATTCACTCAATCCATGATTCCTGGACGAACATCGAATATTGGACTCTCACGTCACTCAAGTAAAAACCAAGCCCAGCTCATCACAGTGTTTTATCAAGTATCATCAAGGTATCAACACTGTATCATGAATGGATGAGAATGCATGCAATGCATGTGCCAACATCAATAACCTGATCAGTATCACAAGTACCAACATGGGTACGCCAACAATATAATCAATGTCACAAGTACTAACATGGGTATGCCAATAACATATAAAAGTCATAAGTACAAACATGGGTACGCCAATAACATATCAAAGTCACAAGTAACAACATGGGTACACCAATAATATATGTGTCATAAATACCAACATGGGTACGCCAACAATATCAGTGAAGACAACACAAATCATATAGAACTCTATTCTCGTATCTGCATCAAGCCGTAAGATACTACAATATCTCAATATAAGATGGACAACATATTCCAATATCTACTAAAAACACATGGCATCAAGCCAACACAATAGAACAAACAAGTCACAACACAACGCGGTGGCTAGCCCCAATCACGCAACAGGGCCCAACCTAAGACAATATCCAACCCAACTTCACACCCGAAAGTTTACATGCTCTCTCCGATAATATAATCTAAATATATGCTTCGCTATATGAATTCTCACCAAGGGTAAGCCATAACTTACCTAGATGGACAAACAACAAACACCAACAATAACTTTTTATCCTTGCCCTTCTGCGGAGCCTCAATATCAAAGAATTTTAGGCATATTCGAAATCTAGATTGGAAATCATGAAGAACGATACTAATATTGCTAACATTCAATTTAGGTCAAATTCAATCCTAGAATTTGGGGAAACAGGGCCCACAAGGTCAAAGCGGGAAATTCTGAAGCAAAATATTAAATTAAGCACTAGGTGATCATAACCCAACAACTAATTACTAATTTAACTCATGGAATCCCCCAATTTCGAATTTGAAGCAAAACCCCCAATTTTGGACACTAATAATGAAAGATATATGATTAGTAACTTTAGATACATCATAATCTAGCATAAACCCAATCAATTAATCAAGATCACAAGCCTAGAAAGAAGAACTCATAAAAACTCTTTTTTAATCCACAAGTTTTTAAAGAAATTAGCACATTTTATAGATATCCTATAATGATTAATGGAATAAGGAATGGTAATGGAGATGGAAGAACTTGCCACAATGATTCTCCCCCAAGAAATGCCTTGAAATGCTCCCAAATGTTCAATTTTCGGATTGGGTAATGAATGAAAGACTTAGGGCCTTTTAAATAAGAAATCTGGTCCGTTAGCCGCTTCCGTGGGCACACCAGCGCTTCCGTGCTACTGCTTCAGCTGTTCGGCCGTGCTTTCGCGCTGCCGCTTTGGAGCTAAAGCGGTCACCAGACACTAGATTTTTCTGATGTCTTGCAAACTTGAAATTGACCCTCGGAACCATCCCAGAATCTCCCGAACACAAACAAAATATGCAGATATACATAAAAACACACTACGAACGCAATCGTGGCCTCGAAATTCTCAACGGAGGCCTCGGTATTCCAACTTTCCAACCCATGTCCTAAAATACATTCGAGTGCACTCGGAACCGAACCAGATATACACACAAGTTCTAAATGACCATCCGGACCTTTCAAAATCGACGGATTTTCGAAAAAGGTCCGTTTGCCCCAAAGTCAACTTTGAGTCAACTCTTTTTCGCTTTAAGGCCAAATTTCACAAAAGACATCCAAATCATATCCAAACATTTCGGGAATTTCCCATCCTTATATCTCTTTGTTCGAATTTCCCTCGCAACTGATCCCCGAATAAACGGATTGCTTTACTCGAATTCTCTAATATATAAAACTACAACTCTGAATCCGATCCATAGGCCCCACAAACACCTTCCCAACCAACGCAATCCTCTAAAACATGGTCACAACCATAACCCATTCTGAACCGATGAAATACTCTGATTTCGCTAACCTTTCCTTCGCACTTACTAGAGTCATTTCTTATATCGCGATTCTTTAGAACATAAGAACACCCATACCAAAATTCTAAACCCATAACTTACTCTTATCAGAAAGAATCCTTGATTCATCTGCAATCTCTACGTAATTCCATAAAAAATTGGTCTTACCGGTAGCCAACTTGGCTAGTTCTGAATCTTCTTAAACCTTCAAATCACCAAGCAGGAACCATACCACTGGTTACCTCGTCGAGCAAATAACTGATCACTATAAAGACCTCTTGCACTACAGTTCCTCCTCAAATCTATAATAAGCTCATTGCAATCCATTATTCTATCTAAGTAACTGTTCTCAGAAAATATCACCAATCCACTAGAAAACCCTAATAAGGATCGGTAAACCTGTCATACCCCGAATCTGAGCTGAAACACATCGAATCTTTAAATATCCTTCTGGAAATATAACCATAGACCATTACGCTTAACTCGAACTATGCTGACCCTTAATGGATGCACAACTCTCGAATATTACCAATAGTCATTAAACCCGACTCCGAATTTCGAAACCAATCACAGTCATACCATACATAGCAAATCTGTCTATCACGTTCGACTATACAAGTCGAGTCCTATCCAAGTTATCAACTTAGTACCAAAGAGCTATACCTTACAATTTCAATCTTCATATTTCTCAACCTTTACCCGATACGCAATTTGATACAACCCCAAACTTTTTGACGCGAAACTTGAAGCCTCATAAAGTAATATATAACCATCGAACCTCTTATAGTATCACTTGGATATGTTCATAAATTCTCCGAAAGTAGCCAATCTTACACTATCACTCGAAATCTCACGCAATCACCCCCAAGTCTTTAATAGCCAAAGCGCCTGCCTAAACTGTCCAGTCAATACTACTTGCAATATAAAATATCACGACGAGCAGGGTCTCGCCTTGAAAATATAACTCTAGTCCTCACATGATAGGGATTCCACAATTTTCTCTCTTAAGGCATGCTAACTCATCCACTGTAGAACGTTACAAAACTTATACAACGGTGTACCACCTAGCCACTTCTTATGAACCTCAACATGTCGGTTCACTGCAATTTGCTTCTCACTAGTCGCCGATCACGAACCTCACGGAACTCTGTCATATCACATAGTCCATTCCTATAGATTTCCTTCTTAAGCTCACGCAACAATCACATCTCAACTGGAATATGCAAGAAAACGACACCATAATCCATACCGACCCAAGAAATCCCAAAGATGTACCATTTACTTATTGATTCACAATCAACTATACCTTTTCTCGACTCGCCAATTCCCTAATTTCTAATCAATTCGCGATCATCAATATCATAGTCAATCCTCGAATCCACTCAATCGAATACCGCATAATCATAAGTTCTGCAAGCTAGCCGAATCAATTCGGGAGATAGGATCATAGCACACACTCTGCACATTAGAGTTTCCTTAACACTTACAACTCGAACTTTAACACTCTCTAAATCTAGCATACCACACAAACAGTCTCACTAATATCATCATGTATCCCATTGAATCGTCATTGCCAGAATTGTCTTACCTCGTAGACACCCATCAACCTTTTTGCCCTTAACCTCATAGACACCCATCAACCTTATCGGTCACACCCCTTACTATACATCATGATATAATGTTCCCGCAATCCAACATGGCTCAAGTACCCATATTACCTCACCTCAAGTCTTATGACCCTTACTTCCCTGAACCCAACAGCAAGATGTCCAATTGTAACCCTTCAATTCTCGTATTTCATTTCAAATCACTTTTATCACTATCAACCAATAAACATTCAAATCCACTCGATCCTCTAATCTAATAATCCATTTAAGGCCGACAAACCACAAAACAAAATAAATACTTCTCCTCCCATCTGAATGAACACCCAGTAACTCCTCAAGTCATTAACTTATCGCATATGCCCATATTTGAAGTCATCACTGAACTTACACTTGTTCTCACATACCGAAGTCTAATACTCTACTATCGCTGAATCGTCGACCGTCATTGGTCCACCAGCGTCGCGCACACCATCATAAAGCCCTAACGAAGCTGAAGTCAAACCGATCATATCATCGAGCAGCTCAACGCTAAAACATGGAGACCCTGTAGCCCTCTGAACTGTCTCTCCATTTCTTACGAACTTTCACAATAATTGAGTCTATTCGCGACTCCTCACAGCAACTGAGTCTAACCGCGACTCCACACAATCGAAACCTCAGGCCGCACCTAGTGACTGAATAGGATCACACATCCGAATTAGGATAACACATCTCGTACCATACCACGACACGTCATAGATCAACCATTCGCATAAGAATTTAAGGACGAGTGTCCACCCTCTGTGGGTGATTAAGATAAGAAAGTTTAGATACCAGTTGAAATCGACTAGATACCAATTTGAATGAAGTCGCACGAGAGAATGAAAGAATTAGAAGTTTCCTAAATGTCTTATAGCCGCAGAGGAGTGCGGAGCTCATTGTATCGATCCACGAGACTATACTAGACACTCTCTTGTATTATAGACCGGGTAACGTAAGGCTCTGATACCAACTTGTCAAGACCCATTTTGACTAAGTCGTGCCGGCACTTATCTTTCCCACCTCGGTAGGTGAACCCTCAACCCAACGATAAGTAAGGACATAAATAAATAAATCAAGCAAGCAGAAAAGAATAGTTACGTAAGTCTCACAATAATATATGATAGAATTAGTGCAGAATAAGAAAAATACCCCCAGGGTTTGGTCTAAGTCATACAAGAGCATCTAAATGAAATAATACAAGTTTGGAATATAATAATACATCAGTCTGTCTATGTCTCAGAGTAGAAAAGTAAGACATAATAATAAAAAGAGTCTTAAAGGCGGCGAATGACTCGTGTACACCCTGGAAACTCGATGTTAATGCTGAAAGCGGCTATCAGCTACGGGAGAGGGAGGAAGTCCCAACTTGGTACTCTGCATTCATAAATGAATACAACAACTGCAGATTAGAACAAAGCAACGGTACTGGTAGGTATCATCGGCCGACTAAGCATAGCTAGCACAATTCAGACAGGCAGAAAACCAACAAGCATAAGTCAAACATAATTGAAGCCAAGTACACGTCGTCACCTAAGTAGAGCATCTAATCCCAAATGTGCCAAGTCTCAATACATCAAATCAGAATCCAACATCATAAGTACAACACCAAATCATCTCAAAGTAAGTTGTGATGCAATATAATTCAATAATGTATGGATGCAATGCAATGCCATGCAAATGTTATGTACACATATACTCCGGATAGAAATATCGACATCTCCGTAGCACAACCCAAGGTGACTTGTGAAGTCTAAGTGCCACCCATCCCGGATCTTTGCCCAACAGACAGACGGGACCCTGGATCTTTGCCTACGGAGGTTCTCACCCACACCACCTAGGGGACCCGCGGAGTCCATGCTCTCACTCAATCCACGATTCCAAAATGAACATCGGACTCTCACGTCAGTGAAGTAAAAAGAGTTTTCACCAAGTATCAATTCACTCAATCCATGATTCCGGGATGAACATCGAATATCGGACTCTCACGTCACTCAAGTAAAAACCAAGCCCAACTCATCACAGTGTTTTATCAAGTATCATTAAGGTATCAACACTGTATCATGAATAGATGAGAATGCGTGCAATTCATGTGCCAATATCAATAACCTGATCAATATCACAAGTACCAACATGGGTACGCCAATAATATAATCAATGTCACAAGTACCAACAAAGGTATGCCAATAACATATCAAAGTCACAAGTACCAATATGGGTATGCCAATAACATATCAAAGTCACAAGTACCAACATGGGTACGCCAATAGTACATGTGTCACAAATACCAACATGGGTACACCAATAATATCAGTGAAGACTACACAAGTCATATAGAACTCCATCCTCGTATCTACATCAAGTCGTAAGATACTACAATATCTCAATATAAGATAGACAACAGATTCCAATATATACTAACAACACATGGCATCAAGCCAACACAATAGAAAAAACAAGTCACAACACAACGCAGTGGCTAGCCCCAATCACGCAACAGGGCCCAATCTAAGACAATATCCAACCCAACTTTACACCCGAAGGTTTACATGCTTTCTCCGACAATATAATCTAAATCTATGCTTCACTATACAAGTCTCACCAAGGGTAAGTCATAACCTACCTAGATGGTCGAACAACAAACACTAACAATCACTCTTTAGCCTTTCCTTTCCGTTGAGCCTCAATATCAAAGAATTCTAGGAATATTCGAAATCTAGATTAGAAATCATAAAGAACTATAATAATATTGGTACCATTCAATTTAGGTCAAATTCAACCTTAGAATTTGAGAAAACGGGGCCCACATTGTCAAAATGGGAAATTCGAAAGTAAAATATCAAATTAAACACTGGGTGTCATAACCCAACAACTAATTGCTAATTTAACTCATGGAATCCCCCAATTTCGAATTTTAAGCAAAACCCCCCAATTTTGGACACTAATAATGGAAAATTTATGATTAACAACATTAGATACATCATAATCTAGCATAAACCCAATCAATTAATCAAGATCACAAGCCTACAAACAAGAACTCATAAAAACTCTCTTTTAATCCACAAGCTCTTAAAGAAACTAGCACATTTTATAGATATCCTATGATGATTAATGGAATAAGGAATGGTAATGGAGATGAAAGAACTTACCACAATGATTCTCCCCAAGAAATGCCTTGAAATGCTCCCCAAAGTTCTATTTCGAAGTGGGCAATGAATGAAAGACTTAGGGCTTTATAAATAAGAAATATGGTCCGTTGGCCGCTTCTGCGGGCAGGCCAACACTTCCGCGCTACCGCTTCAGTGGTTCGGCCACCGCTTCAGTGGTTTGGCCGTGCTTTCTTTGGAGCCAAAGCAGTCAGCAAACACTAGATATTTCTGATGTCTTCCAAACTTGAAATCGTCCCTCGGAACCATCGCGAAACTCCCGAACTTAAACAAATTATGCATATATACATAAAAACACACTACAAACGCACTCGTGGCTTTGAAATTCCCAACGTAGGACTCGTTGACCGAGTCACCCTCCGATACCTCAAATTCAACTTTCCAACTCATGTCCCAAAATGCATCCGAGTAGGAAGGGAGCTAACAAGGAGTGAATAGGAACCAGGTCCCTGATAAGAAGTTCAACAGAAGAGATGTGGCTGATAACTTGGTAAAGCAGACTCTAGCTGCTTAGGAAGACTCCTCTAGTGAGTCTGAAGATGAAGAAACAGGGGACACCTCCATGATGGCAGTTGAAGATGAACCTCCGAAGAACGAGTCCATATTTGCACTCATGGCCAAGCAGGAAGATGAAGATGAAGATGACAATGAAAATCAAGAGATAAATTTCTTTGACGTTCAGAAAAACCTAAAAAATTATTCTCAAAAGAAATTAATATATCTTGCAAATGTGCTGATTGATACCTATCATAGCCTTATTAATGAGAAAAATGTCTTAAATGAAAAGATTGAAGGGGTAGAACAAGTAAGAGATGATATGGTAGTTAATATTGTTGATCTGAAGGAACAAGTTGAAGAATGAACTAGGTATAATGCTCTATTGATTAGTCAGATGAACAAATGGAGGAACAAGAGTAGGTAGTGAGACAAATTTTGAGCTTGAAAGTGAACTCAAAAAGGCTAAAATGAATCTCTCTGCTGCGCTAGACAAAAAATAGGCAACTTCAAGAGGATCTAAGACATGTGAAATCTGAGCTTGATAAGTCTCTTCATTGGACCTATTCCTCTAATAAGGTTGCTAGTATGTGCAAGGGTAATGATGGTAGACAGGGCATTAGTTATAAAAAGTCCAAGACCCCGTTCAGTCCTCACAACAAGTATGTTTCTGTGACTGATAATTGGCTTTGCACCCACTGTGGCAACACTGGTCATTACAAAGACTCCTGCAAAGCAAGATTTCAGTCTATGTATAGAAATAGAGCCTATGTTGAAAACAAGCCCAAGAATGCGGGACCTGGTTCCCAAAAGATGAAATATGTGCTACGTGCATGAGCGAATAGATCTCGTATTAACCCATTTTATGATTACAAGGGACCCAAGTTGGCTTGGGTTCCTAAGTCTAACAAATAAATTTGTTTGCAGTCCAAAGTGAGAGGGATCAGTCAAAAATAATTTATGGATTGTGACTGCTCAAAGCACATGACTGGAAGGATGGAAAATTTTCTTTCACTCAAGACCTTGAAAGGTGGGAGTGTGTCCTTTGGTAATGGGGAGAAAGGATATATTCTTGGTATTGGAAAAATTGGCAAGACACTATCCCATGCTATTGAAAATGTTTACTATGTGAAGGGTTTATGTTACAGTCTGCTAAGTGTGTCCCAAATCTGTGACAAATGGAACAAAGTGGAGTTCTTGTCCTATGTGTGCACTATCACCAATCTCAAGACAGGAGAAGTGGGACTAACTGAAAAAATATATAAGAGCATCTATGCAACAGATTTTGGCTCATCTGATGATGGTGACTTGACTTGTCTGAGTGTAGTGGATGATAATGTTGAGCTATGACATAGGACACTGGGACATGCAAGCTTTACTCTGCTGAACAAACTGGTGGCAAAGGACCTAGTTCGTGGGCTACCAAATGTCAAGCTCAAAGATCACAAGGTGTGAGATGCATGCATAAAAGAAAAACAAGTCAGGACCTCCTTTAAACCAGAGAAGGAAGTAAGCACCTCTAGGCCACTTGAGCTTCTTCATATGGATCTATGTGGGCATATGAGAATTCAAAGCAGAGGTGGAAAGAAGTACATCTTTGTGATTGTTGATGACTTTTAAAGATTTATTTGGACTCTCTTTCTAAGAACCAAGGATGAAACATTCCCTGTGTTTGTAGCCTTTGTGAAATAGATTCAAGTAAAGTTGGGACATCAAGTTATAAGTATAAGATCTGATCATGGCACTGAATTTGACAATGCAAACTTTAATGAATTCTATGTTGAAAATGGGATTAGTCACAACTTCTCTGCTCCTAGAACACCTCAGCAAAATGGTTTGTGGAAAGGAAAAATAGGACACTTGAAGACATGGAAAGAACAATGCAGATTGCAAGTGCTGTTGCCAAAAGCTTCTGGGCGGAGGCTGTCAACATTGCTTTTTATTTGATCAACAGGTGTATGATCAGATCCTTGCTTGAAAAGACACCCGATGAGCTACTAAATGGAAAGAAACCCAAGCTAACTTACCTTAAGGCTTTTGGATGCAAATGCTTTATTCTCAACAATGGTAAGGAGGCCTTAGAAAAGTTTGATGCTAAAAGTGATGAAAGAATCTTTCTTGGGTACTCTTCTCATAGAAAGGCATATAAAATCTTCAACAAGAGGACTCAAATTGTGGAAAAAAAATGTTCATATGATCTTTGATGAGACAGATGAGTTGGGAAACAAAGGGACACAAAGTGTTGAAGTAGATGACGGAGACTTCTCAATTCCTAATGAGGTCCTGGAAATCACAAATGGAAAAGCTGAAATGATGAATCAAGTTGAGGAAAGCAATGAAGAAGATGCAGCAGAATATCCAGATGATGCCAAGGTACCTGGTCCCTCAATCACTCTACTTGAGGCTGAAGATAGAGTAGTTGATGCTGTGTCAGACACTCTTGGTGCTGATCAAAGAAATGGAGATCATGCATCCGTAGATGCAAATGATGGATCAAATGTGAAGGTACCTGGTCCCTCAAGTACTGAAATTCAAGTATCCAAATGGAAGCATAAAATATCTCACCCTCTTGATAATGTAATCACTCCCTTAGACTCCTACATCCAAACCAGGTCTAAGTTGAGAATCATGTTTGCCTACTCTGCGTTCATTTCCAAAATTAAGCCCAAAAATATCAAGGAGGCATTAAAAGATTCTGACTGGATTAGTGTTATGCAAGAAGAGCTTTATCAATTTGAAAGGAACAAGGTATGACACCTGGTCCCTAAACCATCAGACAAAAAAGTGATTAGGACTAGGTGGGTGTTTCGCAACAAACTTGATGAGTTTGGAAACACTACCAGAAATAAGGCAAGACTGATAGTTCAAGGGTATAATGAAGAAGAGGGTATTGACTATGATGAGACTTTTGCACCAGTGGCGAGAATGGAGGCAATTAGGATTCAAATTGCTTTTGCATCCCATATGGAATTCAAATTGTTGCAAATGGATGTCAAAAGTGCATTTCTCGATGGTTACTTAAAGGAAGAGGTCTTTGTCAAGCAACCTCCTGGCTTTGAAAGTCATGATCATCCTAAGCATATTTTCAAGCTTGACAAAGTTCTCTATGGTTTAAAGCAAGCTCCTCGAGCATGAGATGAAAGATTGTCAAATTTTCTTCTAGAAAATAGGTTTACAAGAGGTAGAATTGACAACACACTATTTCTAAAGAAGAGAGGGAAGAATCTGCTGATTGTGCAAGTATATGTTGATGACATCATTTTGTTGCTACTCTTGATTCACTATGTGAAAAGTTTGCTAAGATCATGAGAAGCGAATTTGAAATGAGCATGATGGGTGAGCAAAATTTCTTCTTGGGACTGCAAGTCAAGCAATCTCAAAAGGGCACCATGATTAGTCAACAAAAGTACATCAAGAAGCTGCTTAAAAGGTTTGACATGGAAAATGGAAAGCCTATTGATACCCCTATAGGAACTGCTACTAAGCTGGACATGGATGAACCCGGTCCCTCTGTGAATGAAACCATGTATATAGGTATCATTGGGTCACTGCTATACCTAACTGCTAGCAGGCCTAATATTGTGTTTAGTGTAGGGCTGTGTGCTAGGTTCCAATCAAGTCCTAAAGAGTCTCATTTGAAAGCTGCTAAAAGAATATTGAGGTATCTTAAAGGTTCACAAGACTTGGTCCTCTATTATCCCTCTGGAGACAATTTTGACTTGGTTGGTTATGCCGCTGTTGATTATGCTGGCTACTTGGTGGATAAAAAAGGTACATCTGGTATGGCACATTTTATGGGGTCATGCTTGATCTCATGGGGTACAAGGATGCAGAACTCTGTGGCTCTCTCTACTGCTGATGTTGAGTATGTGGCTGCTGCTTCTTGTTGTGCTCAATTATTGTGGATCAAACAACAACTTGAGGATTTTGGTTTCTTCACTGTTTGTGTGCCTCTAATGTGTGACAATACCAGTGCACTTAATATGGCAAACAATCTAGTGCATCACAAAAGAACCGAGCACATTGATGTGAGACATTATTTCCTAACGGATAATGGGAGAAGGGTTTGATCTGCATGAAGTTCTGTAACACAGAAAATTAGATTGCAGATATCTTCACCAAGGCACTGAGCAGAGAGCATTTTGAAAGGAATTGCCTGGAGTCGGGATTGATCAAGCTCAACTAATTGTCCCTCAATGATTGGCTATGTCAAGAGAAAAGGTACAATGCTTAAAGTGTTTTTAGAGACATCTAACTCACTCTTATACTGTTACAAGTATACTTACATTGGCACTCCTAGGACAACACAAGCACTGAAGCCATTGCATATTTCAAAGCTATTACCTAAGCTTTATCAAAACAATAGTCAAGGGATCCGGTCCCTCTGACTCAGGTTAGTAGTCAATTCAGTACATATATACTTTTGAATTGTCAAAGTGCCATGTCATCATTTGTTCCTGTCCCCCTTTCAAAATCCCAAAGTCGAATCATTACAATTTTTTTAGAACCAACCCGATTTAAATGAAACGTTTTGTTTGCCAATAGGAACCGATTCCTTCACCAACCTTTTAAACCTAATCGTAAATTTCTCTCTCTCTCTCACGTTACTCCAACATTCAAGCCTTCATCGTTCATATCTTCTCACATTCTTTGCTTCAAAATCGACCATGTCAAACAAAGAAGCTTCATCCCCTAGTGCCTCAGAAGTCAATCCCTCTCATTACTCTCCTAAATAGCTTACTTCAACCAACCCACAAACAAGTCCATCATCTCCAACAGTTTCCTTTCCCAAAAACCAAAACCCTAAAATGTCCTCCCCAAAATCGGCTAGTTCCACTAGAACTCGTAAAAGCCAAATCCCAAAGAAGTTTGTACCTACTTCCACTTCCTTTGAGAAACCCAATTCAGAAGGAAGCACTCATACTATGACAACTTCTTAATATCTTGAGGCGTTTGTGGAAACTGCTGAGAAGGACGATGGTGTGGAAGTGACAAGTCAAGGAGTGGAAACGGAGACTGTGTGTGCAGCTGAAAAAGGGAACTTAAGGGAAGTTCCTCCAAGCTCAGGTAATCTAACTTCTCTTGAAAATGTCGATGTTTCTGGTGATTTGGGTAAAAGTGTGGTAACGGGTGATGAAACTGCCAAGGATAGAGTAGATGATGGTAACAGTGGGGAGATAGATACTGAGGAAGTGGGTGTTTCAACTCAGGGGGAACAGGATAGTTTAGGTCATACTGTAGTGAAAGAGGGACCTGGTCCCTCTGAAATAGCATATGCCTCTAAATTAGTGTCTACAATCGCAGTTTCTTGGAAAGAACCCTCACATGAAAGGAAAGCCTCTTCAGAGGAGGAACCTGGTTCCTCTAGCCATTTTGAGAAGGTTAAATCTGAAGGTAATGAATGTTGTATTGAGAACTATATATAGGCAGAGGTCTGGGGGTGCTAGGCAGATGAAAATGGGGGGAAGCAGGAGAAAACATCTCGCAGATAGAAACCCTGCTTCTAAAAAAAAAGACTTCTTACCACCAGGCAGAAGTCTTAGGCAAGATTAGACTCTGCCTTACTGGTTAATAAAGAAAAGACTACTGGTAAGAAGCAGAGGCAAGTACATTTGGAAAATTTGAGTAAGTTGAGAGATGAAGAGGAAGAGGTGATTGTTGTGTCTGATAAAGAAGAAGGGGGGAGGAAGCCACCTTGGTCAGGAAAAACTCCAAAAGAAGAAGAACATCCGCGGCTGTTGAGGAGAGAATTGTGGATGAAGGCGGTGATGGATAAAATAATAAAGAAAGTGAAAAGGAAGAAGCAGCGGGAGAAGGGAAGAAGGTGTCAAAATCCCCTAAGAAAAGAAAAAGTGTTATTAGTAAGAAGGCAGGTTTATTCAAAAGAAGACGAGTCAGTATAGAAGGACCTAGTTCCTCAAAGAAAGGAAAGCATGAACTGAGGAAGAAAGACAAAACAATCTACAAAGGCAGAAAGTTTTACTGGGAAGAGTTATTGACCTAGAGATTGTTGGGCACAAAGCGTTAGAGGAATTAATGGAAGTGCTCAAATCTAAAAAATGGGAGCACTTGATGGAAGATCCTGCAGTGGCTTATGAGAAAGAAGTAGCCAATTTCTTTGTAAACCATAGGTATACTGATGATTACTCATTGGTTTGCCAAGTTGGTGCAGTGGAGTTCAACCTCGATAAAGAGCAGCTAGGAACAATTCTCGATGTTCCAAGTGATGGAGTAAGTAGATTGGAGGAAAAAGACAAGGCTAATACGGACTTCAAGCTTACATAGTCAAAAGGGGAGGGCAAGTGACCACTGAGACTATCTGTAAGAAACAAATAAAGTCTGAGTATCAGTTGCTCTTTGAGTTTATGAACAAGGTCATGCTTCCTAGGACTGAGAAAAGGTGTATTGCTTCCAAGACAGACTTGGTCCTTATGAAAATTCTGGATGGTGGTGTCACGACCCATTTTAGGATCGCGCAGGCACCGACCTTTCCCACCTCGATAAGCGAACCCTCTCATTGAATACATAACAATTAAATAAAGATGATTCATTTAAAATAATAGATACCTAGAAATACATCGGAAACTTCATAATATATTCAATAAACTCAAGATTTTATATAATTACAATGATGTAATAAATACAGACTCGATCCCACTTCCAATGACCTCGTCTAGACTAGTACAAGAGCGACTAATGAATTCAGATTACCATTACATTCTAAGACTCAACCTCTGTCCTGGAATGAAGTGGGAGGAGGCCTTCTATATATGCACCGCACAAATCTGCTTCATATTACAATCAATCACTTGAAACAATCTAGACCCCAAAAAGGGTGTAGCAAGTGCAATATCAGAATAATCCACACGTACTGAGTAAGTATCATCGGCCGACAATGGCTAGTAACACATATCAGTAACAGAATTCACAGATAAACATGATATTACCCAGAACAAGTCATACGTCTATCTACCACACGTCCTAACATTAATAACCCTTAATCATTAACTTTCCTCTAACAATCACAAGTCAATTTTACGACAATTTCACGTGATCATAAAATCATTCTACCATTCATCTTTAGTTTAAGAGTCAACTCATCATTATAACACCTTTTATCCTACATAACTTAAAAACCAAACATATAACTAATCTTACGGACTGTCTATGGGACACTATAACAAATTCAATCAATAAATCCATACCTAAGTACACGTCATTGCATAAGTAAAGCATCTAATCTCAAATGTGCCAAGTCTGAATATATCAAGTCCGAATCCAACACCACAAGTACAACACCAACATCTCAAAATCAAATCATACTGCAATACAATAGTGTATGAATGCAATGCAATGCAATAGTGTATGAATGCAATGCCATGCAAATGCGGTGTACATATGTACTCCGGACTGAAATATCGACGTCTCGATAGCACAACCCAGCGTGACTCGCGAAGTCTAAGTGCCACCCGTCCCGGATCTTTGCCCAACATAAAGGCGGGACCCCGGATCTTTGCCCACGGGGGGTTCTCACCAACACCACCCTGGGGGACCCACTGAGTCCATGCACTAACAACGATTTTGGAACTAATATCGGATATCGGCCATGCAACAACGATTCCGGAATTGATCATCGGACATCGGCCTCTCACATCACTTAAGTAAAAGAGTTTTATCAAGTATCCGTTTCCCACAATCAATGATTCCAGGATGAACATCGAATATCGGTCACCTCACTAAAAGAGCTTTATCAAGTATCAATTTCACTCAAACAACGATTCCGGGATGAACCTCGGATATCGACCATGCAGTAGTGTATCATGAAAATAAGAGTGCATGCGATGCATGGATCAACATCAATAATCATGCTCAATATCACAAGTACCAACAGTGGGTATGCCAACATTATATCCGAATTACAAATACCAACAGTGGGTTTGCCAATAATATAACTGAATCACAAATACCAACAGTGAGTATGCCAATAATATAACCGAATCACAAGTACCAACAGTGGGTACGCCAACAATATATCCGAACCACAATTACCAACAGTGGGAATACCAATAATATAACCGAATTACAAATACCAACAGTGGGTATGCCAACAATATATCTGAATCACAAATACCAACAGTGGGTATGCCAATAATATCGTAATCTAGACGATAACATAATTCAATATTTATCAACAACTCATGGCATCAAGCCGGCTCAATAGAACAATCAATCACAACACAATGGGGTGGCTAGTCCCAACACACAACATGTTAATCAAACCGATATACATTATTACCACTTCCCTAAATTAGCCTATTAGCTTAGGGCAAGAAATCTCATCCTACACTCACAATCATTCGTCACAACTCAATCTAGAACCCAGTCACAATCGTTAGTGCACTTTATCCTTCCATTTATCAACTAGATTCACAATTGATAGCATAACACAATTAATCACATATTACGGGAATTCTCATCATTAGACACAGAAATAGGTATCACCCGCTACTCCTAAGTCACACAAAATCCACCGATTTTCAAGAAAGCCAAATCATACATCCTAAATAATCTATAGGCCACAAGCCCGAACACACAATCACACATCAATACCATCCTAGGATTCCATCCCAAATCTCCAATTCCTACATATGCATTCTCCTTTCCTTTTAATACACGAATATGGGAAACTAACCGGAGTCTACCGAAAGGGACGCCATAATCTACCTGGCAGCCGAACAGGTGCCACGAACCCACACGTTGCCTTGTCTTTCGAAGCGTCTCCGAATAATCAAACTCTATCACATATGAATTCTATTTAATAAACCATGAATAATGATACCCATATTAACTACCTTCTATTCGGGTCAAATTCCAACCCTTGATTTAGGAAAAACGGGTCTCAAGGGTAAAACGGAAATTTTATGACTAAATTACCAAATTCAATACCAAAAGGTTAAAACCCATTACTTTAATCGTAGGAATACTCAATTACTTCTCAAAATCATCATTAATATGAAAACCCCAAAATTTGGGTCTAAGAACCCTAACTTTAATTCATGAAAATCAACTCTAGAATAGAAGATTAATGATTAACAAGCCTAGATATGACATTATCTAGCATGAACAACAAATTTTAACCATAACTTAGGAATTCAAATCGTTTGTAAAACCCTTTTATGAAAAACCCCATAAACCCTCTTTGATTCTAGTCATTACAAGGTTGAAATCATATTTTAGAGGATCATAATGGGTAGATATAAGGTTAGGACACTTACCCTAGGAAGAAAATGGATTTTTAGGCCTTCAAGTCGCCTCCAAGAGTGCTTACAACTTATGGGAAATGTCTAAGGGTTTTAATGAATTAAAAGGCCTCTCAACTCAGCGATACCGCCCCAGCGGCACCGTTCCAGCGTTCAACCATACCGTCCCAGCAGTTTAGCACAGAATCCTTTCACCGCTCCAGCGACACCATCATCGCCCCAGCGGTGCTGCTGTAGCAGTGCTGGTGCCGCTGTAGTGGACACCAACTGAATCAACACCAGAAAACAATTTTTAACTTTTTCGCAAAGTCAACCCCGAAACTCGATTACCATTCGAGATCCAAAACACACAAGTAAAATACGCAGATATACATAAAAACACGCTAGAAACTAACCCGTGGCCTCAGATTTCCGTACAGAGGTTTCGTTGACCAATTCAACTCTAGGTCTAACGGTTTCTGCTTAAAATCACATTCCCGAAAGGTGTTCCAAGGCTCAAAACGCCTAGAAAGCCATGGAAATTATCTTCTCGGGTCCAAATGGTTCTAACGAGACTCAGGAACGGGTCAACGAGGGCAAAAATGAAATAATCACGGTAACGACAAAACGGGTCGTTACATCAAATGCTAATTAAACAATCGCTCGTCCTCGAGCGAAGAACGAGAGTAGGACAAGCTTACGGTAACCAAGGAAATCATATCACAACCAACACGAAGCTCTTACAGCAAGAAGAAAACCCAAATCGCGACTCGCTCGCACTTAGCCAAAAGACCTAATTACCATACCTCTAAAACAAACAACGGATCTCACATACATAAATCAAATAATACGAACCTTTAGACATAACTAAATCATAAGACATTCCGAACTGGTAAGATATTCTGAGCTGGCTAATCCTTTTGATTCAACCTTTTTCCCAGTCGTTCCTTCAATCACAATTTCTTAGGAGTACACAATACAAACCAAAACCATGACTGACTCTTTCCAAAAGAGAATCCTAATTATTCCAGAAAACTCTAAGCTATTTCATTGAAACTTATATTTCTCGTAGCCAATTTGGTCAGTCTTAAGTCTGCTTAACTCTTCAAATCACTTATCTAGGAACTTACCATCGAGTATCGCATAGAGCAAGATTTGCCAACATTCAATGATTAGAACGGAGCCTTATCACAATCCTAGAATCTGTCCAAGCACAACCATTATCATTAAAACCCATCGTACTAACCGAAAGGTTGACTCTGGTGAGATACCACAAGGACTACTTGTAACAAACCTCAAAAATCAGGCGTTCCTTTTCACATCTATTAAACTGATTTACTTGGAACCCATAAGTTCCCTTGGAGTTACAAACTCGATCTAACCATTTCCATTCAAACCATAATGACCCACAATGAATGCACCATTTCAAAATATATCAGCAACCACACAAATTGATTCCAAGATCCGAAACCCATCACATTTTTACCTCGCATAGCGAACCACAAGTTACCGCTCTTAGCTCTAAAAGCTGAAACTTATCCAAATTGTTCTCAAGGTACCGGATAGCTAAATCTTAGATTCCTTAAGTTATCCATAAGTTACTGCGAATGCAACCTCAAATTCCTTAACATTACCCAATACGCATACCTGGTACAACCCGAATTTTCCGATACTAAGGACATATATAATCATAAATCAATCTTTTATCTATCAAACTTTCCATTCTAATACCTCAATAACCCATAATACTTCCGAAAGCATCAAAATCTCACAATCCCTAGCGCTAACAGGCATAATCACATCGGACCCATAATATCTGACGGCATTCCATCAGTGTTGTTCATAACATAAAACACTTAGCACAACACGATCCCATCTAGGAAACACTCATAGCCGTAACATACTAAGAATTTCTACAAATCCTTTCTCTTAAACACACATTAACTCATTCACTGCAAAGTATTGCGAAACTATCCAAAGGGGTACTACACAAGCAACTTCCTATAAATCTAACATGTCGGTTATATGAAATCTCACTTCTCACTCAGCCACTGGTCACAACTTCTTATCACTTGCCTATTCCGCAAACTTACTTTCCCAAAATCATACAACAACCACAAGCTCGTCTATTCCATACTAGACAATAGTACCACTATTCAAGTAGACTCAAGTACTCCTAAGGGGGCACCTAATTCTTGCCATTCTCGACTAACACTAACCAATTCTTGAAGCCACTAAATCAATTAACACAATCATAAGTCTTGCACACTACCGAACTAACCTTGGAGATAGAATCACACCACACACTTTACACATTAGAGTTACCTTAGAATCACACCAGACACTTTACACATTAGAGTTACCTTAGAATCACACCACACACTTTACACATTAGAGTTACCTTCCAACGCATCAGAGTCTAAACTGACTAAACGCTAAATCCAACGAAGCACATACTTGGTCTACAATCACCCACTTTCCTCTACCAAGGTTCCTTATTTTTTTGAATTTCAAAATGATCCATATAACTCGAATAGGTTGAAGCTTCATCTTTGATTCACTAAATTAAAAGGTCTCTATTGTCGAACCTAAACACACCTAACCATTCAAGCGACTATACCATTAACTCAACCGGATAACAACCCCGATAAATAATAAAACTCACCGAAGCTACACAACAAGTACAAAGGCTCTCAACTTCAATCTGATACTGAACATGACTCTTAACAGTTGCCTGGTTACTAAAATCTCACTCTTGTAACAGTCACAAACACATTCTCATAAGCATGCCAGATACCAATTTTTTCCTTCTGGGTGCTCAAGAATTTTCTATCTAAATCCTCTTTATCACGACTCAATTCTATGTACACAACGAATACCAATACCAATCCCCTTAAGAATTCGGATTCTCTATGCTCTCTCACCATATCGTCCTTTTAGTACTTACTCTCAACTTCTCTTATCTACCATACGCAATCACTAAACTCGTCGAATCTGGTAACCCCTAGCGAACTCACTCTCGTCCTCGCATACCAATACTAAAAATTTAACCATTGCGAAATCATTGTCTACCCTAAGTTCACCTATGCCACACATACTATCACAAACCTTATCGAAGTTGAAACCTCTTTTTCCCAAAACCAATCCTATCAACAAGTAGATCGCTCTTACTAAGCCTACATGCATTAACCATTTTCGAGCAACCGACTACTAGGATCACAGATATCCTTCGGCTCTTATTACCAACTCCCCATCATCCAAAGAACCAACAATGAAACAGTCTTAACCAAATTCCCACAATGGAAACTCAAGCAATAACTAAAACTGAACTTGGTCAAGCGTCCAAATCAAGACGGCACATCTCATATCATATCGAAACCCGACATACGAAACTGATCACATAGAATTTAGAACGGGTTTCTGCTACCCGAGGAATAATACAACAAGAATACACATATACCAATTGGAATCGCCTAGATACAAATTGGACCTTACCGAGATACCAATTCGACCAAAGTAGGATGAATAGAAAAAATGAATGGAGTCTTCCTAACATTTCTCATAGCCTCTCGTGGATGGCTACAGACGTCTCTATACCATTCCACGAGACTCTACTATACATTGCTCTTGTATCTAGTAGACCGGTAACCTAAGCTCTGATACCAACTTGTCACGACTTATTTTAGGGCCACGCGGGGACCTACCTTTCCCACCTTGGTAGGCGAACCCTCTCATTGAATACACAATAATAAAATAAAGATGATTCATCTAAAACAATAGATACCTAGAAATACAGCGGAAACTTCATAATATATTCAATAAACTCAAGATTTTATATAATTACAATGATGTAATAAATACAGACTCGATCCCACTTCCCATAACCTGCTCTAGACTAGTACAAGCGCGACTAATGAATTCAGATTACCACTACACTCTAAGACTCAACCTCTGTCTCGGAATGAAGTGGGAGGAGGCTTTCCAGATAGGCACTGCACATATCCACTTCATATCACAATCAATCACCTGAAATAATCTACACCACAAAAAGGGTGTAGCAAGTGCAATATCAGTGCAATCCACACGTACTGAGTAAGTATCATCGGCCGACAATGGTTAGTAACATATATCAGTAATAGAATTCACAGATAAACATGATATTACCAGAACAAGTCATACGTCTATCTACCACACGTCATAACATTAATAACCCTTAATCATTAATTTTCCTCTAACAATCACAACTCAATTTTACAACAATTTCAAGTGATCATAAACTCATTCTACCATTCATCTTTAGTCTAAGAGTCAACTCATCATTATAACACCTTTTACCCTATATCACTTAGAAACCAAACATATAACTAATCTTACGGAGGGTCTATGGGATACTTCAACAAATTCAATCAATAAATACAGATCCAAGTACACGTCATTGCCTAAGTAAAACATCTAATCCCAAATGTGCCAAGTCTGAATATATCAAGTCTGAATCTAACACCACAAGTACAACACCAACATCTTAAAATCAAATCATAACGCAATGTAATGCAATAGTGTATGAATGCAATGCAATGCAATGAAATAGTGTATGAATGCAATGCAATTCCATGCAATAGTGTAAGAATGCAATGCAATGCCATGCAAATGAGGTGTGCACATGTACTTCGGACGAAAATATCGACGTCTCGGTAGCACAACCCAGCGTGACTCACGAAGTCTAAGTGTCACCCGTCCCAGATCTTTTTCCAACAGACAGACAGGGCCCTAGATCTTTTCCCACGGGGGGCTCTCATCGGCACCACCCTGGGCGACTCGCGAAGTCCATGCACTAACAACAATTTCAGAACTAGCATCGGATATCGGCCAAGCAACAACGATTCCGGAATTGATCATCGGACATCGGCCTCTCACATCACTTAAGTAAAAGAGTTTCATCAAGTATCCATTTCCCACAATCAACGATTCTGGGATGAACATCGGATATCGGCCACCTCACATCACTCAAGTAAAAGAGTTTTATCAAGTATCAATTTCACTCAAACAACGATTCCGGGATGAACCTCGGATATCGACCATGCAATAGTGTATCATGAAAATGAGAGTGCATGCGATGCATGGATCAACATCAATAATCATGCTCAATATCACAAGTACCAACAGTGGGTATGCCAACATTATATCCGAATTACAAATACCAACAGTGGGTTTGCCAATAATATAACTGAATCACAAATACCAACAGTGAGTATGCCAATAATATAACTGAATCACAAGTACCAATAGTGGGTACGCCAACAATATATCCGAACCACAATTACCAACAGTGGGTATACCAATAATATAACCGAATTACAAATACCAACAGTGGGTATGCCAACAATATATCTGAATCACAAATACCAACAGTGGGTATGCCAATAATAACGTAATCTAGACGATAACAGAATTCAATATTTATCAACAACTCATGGCATCAAGCCGGCACAATAGAACAATCAATCACAACACAATGGGATGGCTAGTCCATTTATCAACTAGATTCACTATTGATAGCATAACACAATTAATCACATATTACTGGAATTCTCATCATTAGACACAGAAATAGGTATCACCCGCTACTCCTAAGTCACACAAAATCCACTGATTTTCAAGAAAGCCAAATCATACATCCTAAATAATCTATAGGCCACAAGCCCGAACACACAATCACACATCAATACCATCCTAGGATTCCATCCCAAATCTCCAATTCCTACACATGCATTCTCCGTTCCTTTTAATACACGAATATGGGAAACTAACCGGAGTCTACCGAAAGGGAAGCCATAAACTACCTGGCAGCCGAACAGGTGCCACGAACCCACATGTTGCCTTGTCTTTCGAAGCGTCTCCGAATAATAAAACTCTATCACATATGAATTATATTTAAGAAACAATGAATAATGATACCCATATTGGCTACCTTCTATTCGGGTCAAATTCCAACCCTTAATTTAGGAAAAACGGGTCTCAAGGGTAAAACGGAAATTTTATAACCAAAATACCAAATTCAATACCAAAAGGTCAAAACCCATTACTTTAATCGTAGGAATACTCAATTACTTCTCAAAATCATCATTAATATGAAAACCCCCAAATTTAGGTCTAAGAACCCTAACTTTAATTCATGAAAATCAACTCTAGAATAAAAGATTAATGATTAACAAGCCTAGATATGACATTATCTAGCATGAACAACAACATTTAACCATAACTTAGGAATCCAAATCATTTTTAAAACCCTTTTATGAAAAACCCCATAAACCCTCTTTGATTCTAGTCATTACAAGGTTGAAATCATGTTTAGAAGATCATAATGGGTAGATATAAGGTAGGACACTTACCCTCGGAAGAAAATGGCTCTCTAGACCTTCAAGTCGCCTCCAAGAGTGCTTACAATGAGTTTAGAAGTTATGCGAATTGTCTAAGGTTTTTAATGAATTAAAAGGCCTCTGAACTCAGCGATACCGCCCCAGCGATCGCGACTGCCCCAGCGGCACCGTTCCAGCGGTTAATCAGACCGTCCCAGCGGTTTAGCACAAAATCCTTTTCACCGCTCCAGCAACACCATCACCGCCCCAACGGTGCCGTTATAGCGGTGCTAGTGTCGCTGTAGCAGACACCAACTAAATCAACACCAGAAAACAGTTTTTAACTTTTTCATAAAACCAATCCCGAAACTCAATTACCATTCGAGACCCAAAAACACACAAGCAAAATATGCAGATATACATAAAACGCGCTACAAACTCACCTGTGTCCTCGAATTTCGCAACAGAGGTTTCGTTGACCAAGTCAACTCTAGGTCCAATGAATTTCGCTTAAAGTCACATTCCTGAAAGGTGTTCCAAGACTCAAAACGACGCCTAGGAAGCCATGGCAATTATCTTCTCGAGTCCAAATGGTTCTAACGAGACTTAGGAAGGGGTCAACGAGGGAAAAAATGGAATAATCAAGGTAACGACAAAACGGTCGTTACAGGTGGCCACTTGATCAGTCTGCTTGGGATAATGTTACAACACATGATAAAAGTGGTGGATGTCAAGGATGGTAAGCATGCTCTTCCCTATAGCTTTCTCCTTACCAAAGTGTTTGAGCATTTCAAAGTAGTTACTGGAAAGGCCTCCAAAGGGACCAAGAAGCAAATGTTCTCTATGTCCGCACTGGAGGAATGTGAATGTGTTCCAAAGAAGGGAGGAGCAGGGACCACATCCACTATCTCGGGTCTGATTGAAGCGATGAGAAAATCTTGGTTGATGTTGAGAGGTTGCAGGTTCAGAACACCTTGCTGAAGCCTGAAATCACCAGACTAAAGATGGAGGGACATGGTCCCAGTGGTGATACAACAAAAGAAATTACAGAGTTGAGAGAGGAGAATTCTAGTCTCATGAAGAAAGTTATAGAGTTCCAGGAGAAAATCTTGGCTAATCACAAAGCTGCAAATACTAGACTAGACATGATGCTCAAAGCTTTCAACCCTGCCAACCCATCAAACCCTTCCGAACCCTGACCTCCTTTTCAGCTAAATTCTTGAAAACTTTCTTTGATGATATTGGCATTTTGACAATTAATTTAGTATATTAGTGTTGAATTGATTACTATGTTTTGTACTAAAATATTGTTCTGATTGGCAATTCTCTGAATTCTGCATATGTTTTCCTTCATGTTGCTTTGTTGTTTATGTTGGTACTCATGCTGAGTTGTCCAAGTGGCTTGAGTTAATATTTCTGAACTTCTTAAAGCTTGTGCCAACTACTATCTCTTTTCAATGATGCCAAAAGGGGAAAGATGTGCAGTGTGTTTCTTTTTCTTTAACAAAGTGTTGCGCAGGTGTGGTAAGTTTGAAAATGTTAGCATGTTGTTGAGGGCAAAATTTGCAAGAGGAACTTAGTTCTCTGAATAAAAATGAGAATATTATATGCTACATGTTGTTGGGGTCAAATCTGCAGGGTAAACCTGGTTCTCAGAGGGAACATCACTTACGAGTTTGTCATCATCACAAAGGGGGAAATTGATGAGTTATGACATTTCATAATTTTGATGATCGACATATACACTAGGGACCAGGTCCTTGATCAGGCCCCCTAGACACTGTACGAACGTGACAACTGTAAAGCTGTGGCACTGTTCCGACTTACAGAGCGACACCGGAACAGTAGCTGCATGTCAGGCAAAAGACAAGGATCATTGCAACATCTCTATCTATATCACATGCCACTCACATGATCTCATTGGTTCCCTATATAAACAACATGTTGGCATTTATTTGACCTAGCACTTGAAAATGTATTCTTCTCAGTGTTGAAAAGAGCAGCCGCAACTGTTTTCTCTGAGCTTTCAAGAACAAGACTAAATAACTCCAAGGACCAGATCCCAAGACTGAAGATGTCTTAAGTCCTATGTTGTTTGGTCTTTTGTCTTCTTAGTCTAAATATTGTAAACCTACACTTCTCTTAAGAAAGGCTTTTGTAGGTGTTTAGTTTATTAAGCTTTTTGTGTAAACGCCTGACTATAGTTAGTTATGATGAGTTGAAGTTCAGCTAGAGTTAGTTGAATCAGTTGGTTCTTGGCTAGAGTTAGTCAAAAGAGTGCTTGCAATAAAGTTATTGTAAGGGGAGGGATTAGTGGGCTAATTCCTTGGTTGTAAAAGGCTTGTAATCTGAAGACGTTGCTCAGTTAGTGAAGTTGAAAATCCTACTGGTATAAGTCGTGATTTTTAATCCTTTGAGCAAGGAGTTTTCCATGTAAATATTGTGTCTCATTTACGTTCTGTTTCTTGCTTGAAGGAATAGATAAGGTACCTGGTCCCTTAACTGTTTTGGTGGACTCTTGGTTTCTATCACTATGCATATTTCATTATGATATGAACAATATGATTGTCTATAACCTGGTTGGTGTTTCAAACATTTTCTCATAGAAGTCTGCATTCTCCCAATCATAATATCTAATCTGTTGCACAAAAGAATTTGCATACTTTAAAAGCTATTTAGTAGAAGATATAGAGCCCGTTTGGATTGGCTTATAGGTTGCTTATAAGCTGTTTTCAACTTTTTGAGTGTTTGGCTGGCCAGCTTAAAGTCATTTTGTGCTTAAAATAAGCTCAAAAAAATAATTGGGTCCATTTGACTTAGCTTATCTAAAGCAACTTATAAGCAGAAAACAGCTTATAAGCCGAAAACAGCTTATAAGCCGAAAAAAAAATTAGACTACCCCAACTTATTTTTTTAGTTTATAAGCTGCAAACAGCTTATAGGCATAAGCCCATCCAAACAGGCTCATAATCATATTTTCTTCAACTTTTTGCAGGTGAGTAGACTTTGAGCCCGTTTGGATTGGCTTATAAGTTGGCTTATAAGCTGTTTTCAGCTTTTTTGAGTGTTTGGTTGGCCAGCTTAAAGTCATTTTATGCTTAAAATAAGCTCAAAAAAATAATTGGACTCATTTAACTTAGTTTATCTAAAGCAGCTTATAAGCTGTTCTTATAAGCTGAAAACAGCTTATAAGCCAAAAAAAAATAAGTTGGATTACCCAACTTATTTTTTTCAGCTTATAAGCTGCAAAGCTGTAAGCCAATCCAAACGTTACCCAACTTATTTTTTTTTGGCTTATAAGCTGCAAAGCTGTAAGCCAATCCAAACGGGCTCTTTATCTTTTTACCAATAAAGAAGTACTCCACCATCCGTTTTTTCTTGTAAGCAAATAAATCAAAAGCTGATTTTGGATATTTGGTCCTAAGGCCCAAAAAAAGAGAACCAGTGTTGGACTTCAACAAATTGTCACATGGAACAAAAACCACAAAGCTATACTCATGATTTACATCGAGATACGGTGTGCAAAAATTCAAATATAGAAAAAGAAATGTTAGCAAAAATTCATGGAGGTGCAACTTTTGCTTATTGTGTATGTTTGCTGAACACATCATTCAGTCAGCGTTGAAGTTTTAACTGTGACAAGTAATTCCTTACTTTTAGTTCTGATATCATGCTAATTGCTATTTTTCAATTTAACATTACCTTTCTTCTATTTTTTCCGTAGGTGGAGACATTATTTGTAAATTGCGAAAACCAACAGCTCAAAAAAATAAAATAAAAAACCAACAGCTCAAAATTAACGCCCTATGGGTAATATATGCTACTTCGATTTACATTATGAATATTCACCTTCGCGAAAGTTTTACATTTCTTGACTTTTTGGTATGATGATTCTTATATATATTTATTAAGGAGTAATTTATTTACTTTTGTTAGGAGTATTGCAAATCCAGAAAGCATTACACTTCAAAGGAAAACTCACCTCACTAAGTTCACTTGGCAAGGAGGTAGTTAGACTAATCTTGCTTCGTGCAAGTTCATGTGGTTTTAACTGTTACTGATCTTTATTTAAATTGAATGAGGTTGTTTTTTTTTTTCCTTAAAAGAGAAAGAGAAACAAAAGAAAAAGGAAAAGGAAAAAGGGAAAAAGAAACATAAGATTTGCTTTTAATTGCATTTTATGTAGCAATTCAGTTCCTTGAGTAATATTTTGCTTTCATGTTTGTAACATTATAATAAATGTTTAATTTTAATTTTAATTTGTACATTTTTTTATATGAATCTGAAGATAAAATATTTAAGTTGAAATAAATGAATCTAAATATGAATTTTGTTAAATTAATATAATTTAAAGTGCTCAAACAAATAATAACATATGTTCAAGAATTTAATGCATTCTTTCTTTGGAGGCAGAAGCAAGAGGGACTGCTGTATCACTTAATTTTATTGATTTCTTGCACTCTATGCATAATAGGGTAAAAACTTATTAGGACCAAGTGTTTGTACAAAACCATTGCATACATTATATGTGAATTCTTACTCAATCATTATTATTAATGCATATTTTTACTTAATTAAATCACTTAATTATAGTAAGTTAAATATATTTGTATCTCATTGCACATAACAAAATGTTACAACAATTTAGAGTGGGAGGAAATGATTTTTCCTTTTTTGCTAGCTTTCTTATCAATTACCGTAGATGAAATGATTTAAATTTTACAATTGATAAAATAATTAAAAAGCAAATAAGATATTAAAAAAGTATCTCTTAACACTTCGCGCATCCCGCAAATACGAATAGGCAAATACTAGTAAGACAAGAAAATAAGAGAAAATAAACAAGTCCTTCTGCTGACATCAGCCATGTGCTCCAGCCTTCAAAAAGGGCTAGTCTTCCAGCGACGCATAAAGGGCATTCGGGTAATATGTTTTAGGCAAGTGGAGTAGTAATGAAATTAGCGGAAAAAACTCATAAATACCCCTAACCTATTGAAAAAGGTTCATAAATACCCTTCTTCCATCTTTTGGTCTAAACATACCTTTCCATCCACCTTTTAGGTCTAAAAATACTCTTAAGGTTTGTTTTTGGCTCAAATATACCCCTCAAACTAACAAGTTAAAATTAACTCTTTTAAAAAGCCAAATGGCAATTTGTAATTGGTCAATAATAAAATTCCGTAATTTTAAAAAAAATCCAGATTTAAAAAAAAATTGCCAATAATATAATTTAAAATTCCAGATTTAAAAAAAAAATTGCCAATAATAAAATTCCGTAAAAAATTGTGTGGAAACTTAAAAATTAAAAACTAAAAAATTTAAAAATATGAACGAAACTGATTTTTATTTTTTGCATTTCGTGAATTAATCAACGAAATATGTTTTTTTTTTGCATTTCGTGAATAAAAAAACGAAATAGGAAATTATAATTTTTTTTTGCATTTCGTGTATTAAAAAATGAAATAGGATAAAAAAAAATTATTTTCGTTCATATAAAAACGAAATTGGAAAATTGGACAAAATATATTTTCCAATTTTGTTTTTATATGAACAAAATTAATTTTTTTATCCTATTTCATTTTTTAATACACGAAATGCAAAAAAAAATTATAATTTCCTATTTCGTTTTTTTATTCACGAAATGCAAAAAAAAAACATATTTCGTTGATTAATTCACGAAATGCAAAAAAAAAATCAATTTTGTTCATATTTTTTAATTTTTAAATTAAATAATATATGTGTCCAATCACAAAATGTCATTTGGCTTTTTAAAAGAGTTAACTTTAACTTTGTTAGTTTGAGCGATATATTTGAGCCAAAAACAAACCTTAAGGGTATTTTTAGACCAAAAGGTGAAAGAAGGGTATTTATGAGTCTTTTTTAATAGGTTAAGGGTATTTATGAGTCTTTTCCGATGAAATTAGTTCATGAGGGGGTAAAAACGGGTAATTATTTAGGTGAAAGGGGTATGTTGTGTTGTTTTCCTAAATACTTTTAAAAAGATATTTTTGTCATTTGATATGTTATATATAAGTATAACAAGTAAAAAAGTTTTATTAGGCACTTAAACAAATTATAAGAAAACAACAAATAAAGAATTTAAATCTTAGTAAGAGAGTTGGCGAGTTGGGTTGTGATTCAGCTTTTAGTTAATTTCAATCCAAGTAAATTTTGAGTGGATTTATTTATTAATTCAGCTTATTTTGATAAATGTAATTACCTCTCATTATGGTATATTCTGCCATCAGCCTAATAAACCTAGACCGGTAGCTGATTGATAGATGAATCGATGATTGAGCTAGTTACAGTCAAAATCTTCAGCATGACAAAGCAATGGGAGAGAGCTCTTACGAATTACCAGTTGAACAAGTGGAATGACACAATGACTTCCCAAGAAAATATATACTCCCAAAACGACCTTCGATGTGGCAAATGAGAATGTTTCCTCCTAAAAAAAAAAAAAATAGGGAATGGCAGTTGCTGAAGGTGAGAAATTGGAAAATGGATTGGAGTTATTTCCCGAGATTTCTGCGAGCTAGGGAGTACAGTGGCTGAATTGGAGATGTTTTCTATCACTGGGAGAGTGGTTTTCGATTTGGGAGCTGGAATTTGCATCGAAATAGGAGCTGAAGGAGGGAAAAGTCGAGAGCTTTAAGAGAGAAATGAGAGAAGCAAAACTTGTTTTGTTTCTAATTTAGGCAAAAAAATATTTTGATACAGATGAACTATTTTGTATTTTTCAAGACTTTGAGACTATATTTTTCAAGTCTTTTAAAGCTAGCTCTCCCTAATCATTAAAATAGGGTTACCGAGCTAATAAAATGGAGAGTGTAGATCACATGTCATTTTAGAATAATTTGAGGTGTGTTTTGCAAACTAGATAGTGATAGTTTAGGTAGTTTTCTCAACCTTCTGATAGTTTAAGTATGAAACTAAAAAAACAGTGATTGTTGGGTTGTGTTTTTGACTCTTATCTCTTAAATTAAAGATATGTAAAATATACCAAATTGCTATTTAATTTTGTGGTCTTAAACATGTCACGTGAAAAGTTAAGATTAAAAAGTTGCCAAAAAAAGAAAAAAACGTTCTTTTTCAAACGGACTAAGAACTAAAGTAAGATAAATAAATTAAAATAGAGGAAGTAATTATATAATATAAATAAATAGCTGCCCAGTAATATACTTTATAAATGAACAAACACTTTATGACTTTACTCATGCTCTCTATTGGTGGCGCATTGGAAATCATTTCCTCTAGAGTAACCCCCAACCCCCGCACTAAAATATTCACGCTTTTCATCAGTTATCTATTTAAAACCCCATTGCAGTGTCATGTGACACGGAGAGTGCACTTACTCTCTTTATAGTGTGTGAGAGTTACGTTAAAATAGATCGGTCGAAAAGCATTTATGTGACATTTTACATTATTTTTTAGAATTTTTTATTTTTATTTCTTCTAGTAGACTCAGTTAAAGACATAACTTGTAACGCGCACAACAAATAATTTAAATATTTTTTAATATTCAGACTTTTCAATTGCGTTTATTATTATTGAGCTTTTGTTCTAATTTGCAAGTAGGTTTATTGTTATTAATTATTATTTTTACTGTTATTTTTGAACCGAGGGCCTATCGGAAACAATCTCTCTACCTTTACAAGGTAGGGATAAGATCTGCGTACACTCTACCCTCTCCAGACACCACCTGGTGGGATTATACTGGGTATATTGGTGTACTGTTATTTTTAAAATACGAGTTCTCAAAACATATATTGGATTTTGAAGAAGAAAGAAAACAATTTGTTTTGTAAGCCATGCTATGGATGCTATATTGTAATTACTTTGCTAATACAACGGTTACAAAAAAAAAAAAAAAAAAAAAAAAAAAAAAAAAAAAAAAAAAAAAAGAAGTCAATAAAATTAGATAAGACAAAAAAGGAAGAACATATAACAAAAAAATGTTTTACGCTTTAATGTACAATTTTTAATTTTTTGGCTAATTTTTTATTAATACTGTTATTTTAGAGTTATCTTTTTTAATTGAGTTTGCTATTATGATCAAATTCAACTGCGATTTCTAACTAAATTAATTTTTGTGTTACTGTTATTTAAGGTTATGGGTTTCAATTAGTTTACTGTTATTAACAAAAGATGCAGAGATTTGTTAAACACTTGCTCTCCATTCCACATGACACTATTAGGGGGTTTTGGATGAAAATGTTGTAGTTCAGGAGTAATAACAACACCCTGTAATTTAAGTATTAAACTAACAAAATGTGAACAGTTTAGGGAGTTTGAAGATATTAACTCTTTCCCTTATTCTGCTGATATTCCAAGCAAGTTTAGTTTCATCGCCGTCATATATAGACTCATAGTAGAGTATGTGAAGTATTAATTCATCCTGGTGTAGAGCATGTGAACAGTGACAGATTCGAGATTTCTAAGTCGTAAATACTTGGACATAAGAGTTTTGAATGAAGAGGAAAAAAGATTATAGTTATGGATGTTCACTCAATGCCTATCCAAATTTTTAACCAATTGCCTATGTAAATTTTCTAAATCTGGCGAAAGGCAGTATGTACTTCCTTGAAGAAAAGTTTTACTATGTGTGAAATATGACGCATCTCCCTATTTTCATTCTTTGTTTTCGCATTCTTCTCACATCTTTTGTTCTCGACCGATTCGATCGGTTCACAATATTCCCTTTTTTTTTTTTTTTTTTTTTTGGTTAATTCTCATATTCTCTTTCAACTTATTTTATAGAAACATATTATGGATTTTTATTTTTTATTATTTTACAAAACTTTTTTTTTTTGGTGTGTATGTAAAATAATTTAATTTAAGATTTATAATTGGCACCATAGAATTGCACAACCACCATATTGACATACCGATCTCAAGAGGAAAAAAGATTTTGATTCCCTACCAATAAATAGTGTTTCAAGAGGCTAAATTCAAGAATAGTATTTCTCTGATTGATAACAGATAGAGAGCAGCTGACAACTATGCTTATGCACCAAATGGGAGGATATGGATACTCTGGAAGGAGGAAGACATACATGTATCAATTGAAGATGTCCATGGCCAGTACATTCATTGTATTGTGCAAGATAGACATTCTACTTTTACAAGTGCTTTGACTGTAGTGTATGGAAGTAATAGTAATGAGGAAAGACAGGAAATGTGGAATGGACTGATGCACATTGGCTCTACTGTGACTATACCATGGTGTGTGTGTGGAGACTTCAACTTTCCACTCCAGTATGGTGATAGAATGGGTGGCCAACCGATTACAGATAGTGAAGTTAGAGACTTCAAACTTATGTGTGATACTGTTAACTTGACTAATATGAAGTCTATGAGCAGGTTCTTCACCTGGACCAATAGATATGTTTGGAGCAAAATCGATAGAGCTTTGTGTAACGACAAGTGGATAATACAATATGGCAATGTCACCTCTCAGTTTCTGGAGAATTATTTTTCTGATCATTCTCCTATCTATCTGGAATGTGCTATTAGTGATGACCACAGGAGGAAACCATTCAGATTTCTGAACATATTAACTGAGAGTGACAAATTATAGCTACTGCATGGGAACGTAATGTCCAGGGGACTGGTATGTTTGTACTCTGGCAGAAGCTGAAGCTTCGTAAAGATCCTTTGAAAAGGTTGAATGTAGCAAACTATGGAGGTATAAGAGGATATCTGAAGTTAGAGATCAGCTGCTACACCTACAAGCTCAAATCACCACCTACTCATATCCTATTTTACTGGAGGAGGAAAAACTGGCAAGTAGGGATCTCAACAAATGGCTCAATATACAGGAAAAAATATTGAAACAGAAGTCCAAAGCTCATTGGATAAGAGAGGGGGATGGTAATAACAAATATTTCTTCAATTGCATGAAAGCAAGAGCTAGCATTAATCACATCTCCAAGCTGAAGAAGGACAATGGTGAACTGGTACAATCATTAAAGGATATTGAAACTGAAGTGCTCAGATTCTATAAGGGCCTACTGGGATCTTACTCGAATCGTCTTCCTTCCATTGATTTACCAACTATGAGACAAGGCCCTACTTTGTCAATGACTCAACAAAGGGGCATGTGTGATGAAGTTTCTATGGAAGAGATCAAATCTGCTTTATTTGAGATAGACGATAACAAAGCTCCTGGTATTGATGGGTTCAACGCAACTTTTTTCAAAAAGGCCTGGTGTGTTATCAAAGGATATGTCTACCAAGCTATACAAGAGTTCTTCAAACAAAATAGACTATCGAGAGCAGTTAACAACACTGTGGTAACCTTAGTGCCTAAAACTGCCCAACCAGAGACTATGAGGGATTTTCGACCCATTGCCTCTTGTACTACTATTTACAAGATCATCTCAAAAATTATATCAGGCAGAATTAAAGGTGTTCTAGATGATATTGTGGGACCTAGCCAATCAGCCTTCATACCAGGGAGACTTATTACAGACAATATTATCCTAAGTCATGAATTGGTGAAAGGGTACACTAGAAAGCATATTTCTCCAAGGTGTATGATTAAAGTGGACCTCCAAAAGGCGTATGACTCTGTGGAGTGGCACTTCATAGAGCAAATACTAAGAGCACTTGGCTTCCCGGGCAAAATGGTTACTTGGATTATGACTTGTATTAGAACAATCAGTTATACATTCATGATAAATGGGGGTTTGTCTGACACTATGCAAGCGAGGAGGGGGCTAAGACAAGGGGATCCTATGTCCCCCTATGTCTTTGTTCTAATCATGGAGTACCTAAATAGATGCTTACAAAGTCTAAGGAGGAACCAGATTTTAATTATCACCCAAGGTGCCAGAAGCTCAACCTAGTCCACTTGTGTTTTGCTGACGATTTACTAATGTTTACTAGAGGAGATGTACAGTCAATATGCTTACTTCTGGATAAATTCAATATGTTTTCTCATGCTTCGGTTCTGAAAGCTAAGTTGGCTAAAAGCCAAGTCTATTTTGGTGGTGTTAAGGAGGAGGTCATGGCTGCTATTCTGGAGAAATTGGGGTTTGAGAAGGGTGAACTACCTTTCACATATTTGGGAGTACCACTCTCCACTAAAAGACTTACAATCATTTAATGTAAGCCCTTGGTGGAGAAAATCACAGCTAGAATCACATGTTGGATGGCCAGGGGCTTATCATATGCAGGGCGATTGCAACTTATCAGGGCAGTCTTGTTTGGAGTGCAAGTCTACTGGGCACAATTGTTTTTGCTACCTCAGAAAGTTATTAAACTGATAGAAGCTGCTTGTAGGAGCTACTTGTGGTCTGGGGAAGCAGTCATTACCAAAAGGGCACTAATAGCTTGGGATAAGGTGTGTCTTCCCAAGGGGGCAGGTGAACTGAATGTCGTAAAGCTCAAAGTGTGGAATCAAACAGCTATTTGCAAATTACTATGGGCTTTAAGTCAAAACAAAGAGAAGTTATGGATCACTTGGATCCACACCTACTATATCAAGAAGCTAAAGATAGAAGACATGGAAATTCCTTCCCAAGCATCTTGGATGGTGAGGAAAATCCTAAATATGAGGAAGTATTGGTTCAATGGGAATATGAGCAATCAGGTGATCCAACAAGACAAATTTCATATCTCTACAGCTTACAAGAATCTAGTAGGAGATGTTCCTAATGTTGTCTGGACGAACTTAGTTTGTAACAATTTAGCTGAACAAAAACAAGTTTTTATACTTTGGTTGGCTCTCCACGAGAAATTGCGCACTAAGAATAGACTTATCAAATGGGGAATGAAAGTGGATGAAAAGTGAGTTTTTGTTAATGCTAGACCTGAAACTGCTGAACATTTGTTCTTTGGTTGTCATATCACTAGTAAATTTTGGGTGAAAATTTTGAGCTGGTTAAAATGGAAACGGGATGCAAAGCCATGGAAGGAAGAGTGCAACTGGATTATTCAGCAGACTAGAGGCAGAGGAGCTAAAGGAATGATTCTGAAGGCTGGTTTAGCTGCTGTAATTCATACTTTGTGGATTCAAAGGAACTCAAGGGTGTTCCAAAACAAGGCTTGAAGCATGGAAGAACTATTACATAGTGTAAAAACTAGTTTATGTTTTCGAGTCAGGGATAATAATAGGTTGTTTGAGTTCATTTGTAAGTTGTAGTTTGATGGTGTTTGGAGCCTGTCTTAGGTTATTGTGTCGCACTGGAACTGTAGGATCTGAAATGAGGAGGGGCTAGTTTGGTTAGTCTGCTCCTGGTTTTGTAATGTTGCTGTGGTAATTAATAAAATGTCGTTTTAATTGCCAAAAAAATAGTGTTTCAAATGAAAATGTTGTAGTAATTGAATTATCTCCAGAGAGGAACGGGAGAAAGATGATGAATAGTTCATTAGTAAAGAGAGAAGATGAGAAAGGTGATAGATAAATTTAGCAAAAAGTTAGAAAGTAGAAACTTGAGAGAAAGGGGAGGAGGGGAAAAGAAGAAGAAGTAGCAGCGATACCCCTCCAGCCATAACTTACTCCAATCCCCTTACTAATCTCTCTTTGGCTAAGCTTGACAAAAATACTAATGTTTATCTTTTATTTTGTACACAAACCATTTAATTGCACTAATTTAATTAACACAACCAGACACAATGAAAAGAATCACTAGTAATGTTCTGAAATTAGTTGTAATTATAATTAATTAAATTCAATAAAGCCTTTAGTCGGAGGTGGATCAGTTTATAGACTAATTTCCATCTTTTCTCAGACTCATTGTTTTGAAAGATTTAGGAGGTATCACAATGAAGAAGATAACAATAAAAATAAAAATGTTAAATTTTAACTTTAACGTTACATCTAATCAACAATAAACATCCATTAAAGTAACTTTCCCGACATTCTGCCAACACAGTGCACAAAAATATCATTATACCAAGCAGGAGTTTATAAAGAAATCGATAAATTAGAACCAAACCGATAAATTTTAATTGAAAAAATAATAATTTTATGGTTTGATAATGAAGAAAAAATTCGATCATAACTGATTTAATTTGATTTTAAATATGATAAAAGTCAGACTAAGGCAAACCAACCCAACATTATATATATACATTTCTTGAAATTATTTATATCTGAAGTATTTATTATAATCTACTTTGTAAATATGTTATTAACTTTGTCATAATTTTTAATGTTTTAACATCATGTTTGGCCTTGTAATTTTATTCCAATGTCCGTAATTTAAATGAGTTAAAAAATAATCAAGTGAAGAATATAAATATATGCATGGATACAAAAAGAATCGGATAAAAAAAATTATTACCACAAAACTAATCTAAAAAAGAAAACCAGACGAAAGAATAATGAGAGCAAAAAATAGAGAAGAAGAGGGCTGATGAGTAAAGACCATGGTTGGAGAGAGAAATAACACCAAGGATCCATAGAGCAGGCCCGCACACTTTTTTTCAAGGCCTTTTTTCAAAAAGTTATCACCCTCACATGCCAAGTAATATTTGTGCCTCACCACCATAAAAAATTTCGTACTTAAGCATCCACAAGGCACCATGTAGGTCTGCCATTGCATGTGAAGTGTTTTTTGACAGCCAACACAAGTTGACTTCAACTCAAGCAAGGACTGTACTCATACTAAGCATTTCGATCAAGAGGGAGTTAGACTAAAAGGTATCGTTTGGACATGATTTGAAAATTTAAATTATGCTTTTTTGGATGATTTGAGATTTTATCCCATGATTTAAAATCATGAGATGAAATCGCATGTCCAAACGCTGATTTCAAATCTCACGTCCAAAAGCTGATTCCAAATCGCACGTCCAAACGCCTACTAAAATAATCTAAAGATACTTTTAACAGGGTATGATATTATTCACCTTAGGTCAAAGTCGATCGTTTTCTTCTGAAAGGCTTCAGATTATTAAGAGTGTCATACATCTTATAGATAAAAAAAAATTCTCTTTTCAACTATCAATATGGAACTTCATCGGTACACCCAACAATCTCCCTTCGAATTAATAAGTTTCGCATGATTCATTATCAAAATTATATGAACTTATCTAGAGATAAATAATGTGCCGCCCGCATCATCCAATAATTTATGGCCTCCAGAACCCGAAGGCTTCTCTTGGTGTGTATGTATCTCCAAGCTTGTGTAAAGGCTATAAACTGGCCAATAGACTGGCAAAGGCAGTCAGCCAGGCCCACACCGTTACTCTGTCATCTTCATACTCATCTAGCTGAACAATTGACACTCTGATTTCAGTTGTTGAGGCAAAACAAGCAAAAGATACTGTCAACATGGTGTGATAGTCGTTTTAGGCAACGCCTGCGTGATTTTTTTCAAAAATGTCTCACACCATTAGAAGTATCTTGCACATTAATATATATCTTGCTATGTCAAGTTATGTCTCGCACTTCCCCCTTGAGACATACTAATATAATTAAATAATTCAAAATATGTTCTCTCTAACAACTTAAATAATTTTTAACGAGGTTGTAATATGATTTATGATATAATTAAATAATCAAAAGTACAAATTTTTATGAGATGATCGTACAACTCACTAGAGACAAATCAGAGTATCCTGTAGCATAGAATCAAGGGAAAGCAAAAGGCAGAGTTTCACCCGGGTCATTTGCAGAAGCATTGACAATCATGGTGTCAAGGCCGGCCAAAGGGGAAGGCCTCTAAGGCCATTGCCTTAGGTCCCAAAATTTAGGAGGCCTCATTTTCTAGTAATAGTATATGCATATATATTATTTTGCTTTTGAATAATGTTGAAGACTATGCTGTAGAAATTATAAAAAAACTTTAAAAAGGAGAGAAATTTCTAGGAATAGTAATTGATATTACGTTCAGAAATTTAAATAATGAGAGCAACTCATGTAAATCGTTACCCACCTCTGGATTATTATTTTTTTTGGTTTATTTACATTTGATATTGGAGTAAATTATCCAAATTACATGAAAATCTGTACTCCTACTTCTTTTCTTCTTTGTCCAAGTAAGCTAAAAAAAAAGTTTTACTTCTCGTATTTTAAAAAAATTAGGGCCTATTTTTAAAGTTTGGGTTTAGGCCACAAAATTTGTTGAGCCACCCCTGCATGGTGTACGGAATTGCCCAACTTTTAAGTACCAAAGGTATGGAACTCTCCCCTATTTGATGATGATAATGATGCACACAATATCATTTACTCCCTCAATTTCAATTTGTATAAATTTGATTGCGCACGATGTTTAAGAAAAAAAAAATAAGATTTTAAAATTTACGATGTGAAATGATTCACATATATTTTGTATAGTTATAAATCATTGCATAAAGATAAATTGTTTTCAAATATAGATACATATCATTTTTTTTTTTGCACGGATTAATAAGAAAATATGTGCACATAAATTGAAATGGAGAGAGTATTAAAGAAGCTGCCAAATCTTGACTTTTCATGCCATCTTCAGTACTTGCCAAATTTGTCAAAATGAAAGGGATCTAAAAATATGTCTTTCTGTCCTATATAAGGGGAAACTCTATTTTTATCATCTAGCTTTATGAAGTTTTACACTTTAAAAATATGGGATCTAAAGTTGTCTATGAGTTACTATTTTCATGTCTAATTCTGTTTCTTGGATTGATGAAAGTGGAAGGTGGAATTGTAGTGTATTGGGGCCAAGATGAAAGAGAAGGTACATTGAGAGACACATGTTCATCTGTCCTTGTATGAGATTGTCAACATAGCATTTCTTTCTAAATTTGGCAATGGGACAAACTCCTCAAATAAACTTAGCAGGCCATTGCGACCCCTCATCCGGTAGCTGTCAAAAATTGGGCAACAGCATCAAGCAAAGCCAAAGCCAAGGGATTAAGGTTTGCTAGAGAGAATACACTTTTAATTATTTAATTAATGATGAATTTAATGATCATCTCAATGTTTAAATTGTTAGAGAAAGTACATATTTGATTATGTAATTACGTTATGGGTGTTTGGTATGAATGAAAATGTTTTCATAGAAAATATTTTTCTGAAATGGAAATGGTTTTCTGACTTGTTTTCTAGTATTTGGTAAGTAGAAAAAGATATTGTCCCAAGAGCATTTATAAAACTTGTTTTTCCTACTTCTACTAAGGAAGTCGTATTTTCCTAACTTTTAAGGAACTTGGGGACGGAAGTTAGGTGGGTTGGGGTGTAGGGGAAATAATCAGTATAGAATACCACTTATGAAATTTGTTTTCTCTACTTCTACTAAGGAAATCATAATTTCGTGATTTTTAAGGAACTCGTTTTCCTTGAAAAAATATTTTCTAAAATAATTTGATCAACCAAGCATAGAAACAGTGAAATGTCCTCCGTACCAAAGACATCGTATGTCTCAACGTGTCCATTCATGTGTGGGCTTGATTCTTTGTCACGGAATTAACACATGAAAACTTTTTCTTCTTTTTTTCCTTTTCTGGTGGCATTGAGATTTAAACTCGGGATTTCTTAACCTAATATCATGATTATGTATATAACCAGCTCATCTAAAAGTTTAAAATGTTGGAGAGAGCATACTTTTAACTTATTTAGTTTTTTAGTGTCTCAACAAGGTCATGCTCTCCATTGGAGGTAGTGAAGGCAGCTATACCTTAACATCAACTGATGATGCAAATCAAGTTGCTGATTACTTATGGAACCAATTTCAGGCCATGCAAATTCTCGACCACTGGGCGATGCTGTGCTAGATGGTATAGATTTCGATATTGAAAAGGGACAATCACAATAGTACGCAGCACTAGCGCGGAAATTGTCAAGTTATAGGGAACAAGGCAAAAAAGTTTAACTTGACTGCAGTACCACAATGTCCATTCCCTGACCAATGGCTAGGGAAAGCACTTTAATACAGGGCTTTTTGACTATGTTTGGGTTCAATTCTACAACAATCCTCAGTGTGAATAAAACTCTGCAGTCTTAACAATTTCAAGAACTCATGGAATCAATGGACATCTTCAGTGCCAGCTAAAAAGTAGGACTTCCAGCTTCAAAGGCAGCTGCAGGGGATGGTTATGTCCCAAAACAACAACTGATGTCACATGTTGCGCCATTTGCCAAGGGTTCTCCAAAATATGGAGGTATCATGCTACGGGATAGGTATAATGATATTAAAAGTGGATACAGTTCTGCTGTCAAAGGTGGTGTCTAAATGGAGATCCGTAAGATTACTAAGAGCCCATTCGACTTAGATGAATTGAAGTAGTACTAAAATAAAATGATAGAATTGATTTTATCAATAAGCAATTACGTATCGGGACAGAATTTTTGAATTATACCTATCAAGCTTCTTCATCTTCTTTATGCTATCTATTTGTCATGCAAATGATGAACGTGATCTTACAATAACATAGAAATATTGCTAAAGGAATGAACTACCAAAACTATTTGAGCTTCTTATGGTCGAGTGAGGTAACTATGCAACCGACAAACTGACAATTAGTGCTTAATTAGATCTGTAAACTCTTAAATATTGTTTCATCCCCTATTTTCACAATTAAATGTAATTAGTCAGTGGGTTAGATCTGGTCCTCGACATATACTAAGTATTTTTTATGTTTGTTTATGTTCATCGTAAGAACAGAGCTTCAACATTCAATATAAAAATGTACAAACATATATTTATTTTGATACCGTAAATGTGAAATGTTAAGACAAAAGCAACATAAGATAAAAGCAATATCAGAAACATGAAACTCCTTATCCCTGGTTCCGCTAACTCTAACATATTCATCACCTACTTCTATCACAAAATTTAAACAAATTATGTCAAGCAAAAGGCGTTAAAGTCCTCTCTATTGGAGGAGGGGTTGATAGCTAGTACCTTAACTCAACCGAGGATGCTCGTGAAGTTGCGCCTCTGGAACAACTTCTTAGGAGGAAAGTCCAGATCCCGCCCTCTTGGCAATGCTGTTTTGGATGGAACTGAACGGGCACCAGGATGACTTTGCTCGGTTTCTCTCTTCATACAGCAAAAGCGGTAAGAAGGTCTATTTGAGTGCAGCACCAGTGTCCTTATCCTGATGCTCGGGTAGGAAGTGCACTCAAAACAGGGCTCTTTGACTATGTTTGGGTGCAATTTTACAATAATCCTCCTTCCCAGTATAGTTCAGGGGATCTCAGAAACCTTGAAAGTGCATGGAAGCAATGGACTTCAACTCCAGCAAAGAGGATTTTCTTAGGATTGCCTGCTGCTGGTGCTGCAGCAGGAAGTACTTCATTCCTGCAGATGATTTAACTAAACAAGTTCTTCCAGCAATTAAGGGCTCTGCTAAATATGGTGGTGTGATGCTCTGCTCTAAGTACTATGATGACCAAACTGGATATAGTGCTTCCATTAAAGGTAGTGTCTGATAGATTAAAATCGATGAATCGATGTGATTATGAGTGTTGAATGCTCATAGTGTGTTTATGTATGTATGAGTCTTGAATCTTCATAGCGTATTAATGTAAAATTTCAAGTAAAGTTTTTAACCAGCATATGAACAGTCTTCTTCTATAATCCTTCTTGTTGAAGCATCTAAGTCAATGGTTAGAAAACCATTGCTGAAAAGACTCCAACTTCAAGGATCCTTAGGACAGTCAATGCTAAATACAAGTAACTGTGTGAACGTAGGATTTCGTCAGAGGTTTGGCAATCGTCAGAATACATTAATCAACCTAAATATTCGTAACTCATGATGACCAGTTAGTACTAATCGATGCACCAGTCTTAGCTTTGCTATAAATCTTGCCAAGAGATGGAATGAAGTTATGACCTCAAGCTGAAAAAGGCCAGGAGCCATCTCCCTACCCCCTCAGATTTTGCTCAGATAAACTGTTACCTATCTTTCGCACAATTTCTTGGCGGTGGGAGGGGAATTATCCTCTTGCCCTCGTGATGAGTCTGTTTTGGATGGAATTGACTTTGATATCGAAGGAGGAAAAGAATTCAATATTGGGTTGATCTTGCCAGGTATCGGTTCAGAAACAACAAGGGATGCCAGAAGGTATAAATAAGTGCCGTCTCAAAATGGCCATTTCCTAGTGCTTGGGTTGGAGTGCCTCAAAACAGGCCCTTTTACTATAAATACAGTTCCACAATAATCATCTATGTCATTACTTTTAAGAGTTCCTGTCATCCTTGAAGACACACAAGCAATTTAGACTCCACTAGCTACTGCTGACCAAATTTCTATGGACCAAACTTCCACCTGGAAGTTGCTTTACTGCAGTGTTGGTGATTAAACTTCAAAAGTACTACCAGCTAATGGGATTCTAACAGTACAGAGGTATCATGCTATGGTCCATGAATTATGATGACCCAAAGGGATTTCATTCTGCATTGAGGGCCATGTTAGAAATGTTAACTCAATTATTCCCCTTCAAATTTGATCTTAATGTTGACAGTCTATAATAGTCCCTGACTCCAAATCATTCTGTGCTAGCATATCATTAAAAGTCATTTTGGTTGTAAAAGAAACAGACACTCCTAATTAGTGTCCGACTCCAATTCGTTTTGTGCTAGCATATCACAAAGACCTTTTAGTAAGTAGTAAACTGAAACTCTCCCATGTATTACCTAGCTTGCAACTGATTAAAGAGTAAGTCATTGCTCTAGGTAGCGAAAGAGGGGTAGCAAAGGGGAAATTCGTTAGGAAAGAAAACCAGGATTCCCTTGGTCCTTCTAAGGACAACCAGCATACCTGGATTTACCGTCCATCCAGTGAAATACCTGTCATCCAGTTTAGAAACCAATGAACTAGCTGCCGGAGAAGGGGAACTTCAACTAAGAAAGAATAGAATAAGAAGAATTGCTTAACAAAGAGACACCATGGAGACAGTTTTGCGCGCATGCACTTGCATGGTTGCACAATTCAAGTACAGCCAAGGATGCAGGGCAGCAGTAGAATGATTGCTCACTGCCTAACATTTTTCATGGGGCCGGTCGCCATGGAAAAATGTATGATAATTTGCAACCAGAAAAACATATACGAAAAGAAGAAGAAATAATGAATGAAGTGTGAGATAGAATGATGGTTGAAACCAGACACAAAATTTGGTCAATCTGCTCATCAAGTTTCAGAACATTAGACCTGAATCATGATGTTATAGCCAAAAGTCTCATCTGTCAGATAATTAACCAGATCGAACATCTTGAATAACGATGACATGGAAAATCATAGAATGAGGGAGATCATTACAGATATAGCGAGATTTAAGTATACAACTGCAGAAAATATATGCCTAAATCGATAAAGTATTTTTTGCACAAAATTTATGCTGAAGCAGAGTTAAGGATATCCCTGAAATAAAATCATAAATTGTAAAGCAATCAGCCGCAAAAGCAGAACCATTTCCTCTCAGTTCCAACCAATACAGGAATTAAAATAGACATAATCCAATTGCAATGAAAACAAACAATAACTTACAAAAATCTCAAATTTTGTGCAAAAATTATTAGCCGTGAGTGTTAACAGCTTCCCATAGCAGACCCCTAGCCTGCATTGCCGCAGTCCTGAGTGTCCTTATTGTCCACCTATTGGCCTCATAGAACGACAAACTCTTGTAGGGCAAATTGTGCTTTTTGCATAGCTCCTGTACAATAGGAGAAATATTCCTCAGTTGGGACCTAGGCAACCTCGGAAACAGATGATGCTCAAGCTGGAACTGCAGTCCTCCAAAGAACCAATCCATCTGAGGAGAACAATCAATGTCAATAGTCCCAGCTGTTTGTTTCTCGAACCAATCGTTCCCTTTGGGCTGTCCAACATAGACGTCAGCAGCAAAATGGTTCAGACAGAACTGAACGTGTTGAATCCCCGTCACAGCAAAGGCTGTGAGGACAAACAACACCCTTTCTGTCCAATTAGGCAAGGCGGAAACAAGAAGCGGAAACCAAGTCCAGAAAACAAAGATCCCCAATATGTTCAAAAATCTATCAGGCACCTTTCTTTTAGAGAACAACAGCAACAACGTCTGGACAAATAGATTCACCCTAGAAACACAGACAATTGGATAGAATGTAAAGTGTTGATAGCTGACAAAGAATTTAGCCAGAGAATCGAATGTGAGCTCTCTTCCGTAGAACGTAGACTGCAACGACTTAAACAGACTCGAAGAGACCGCAAAAACCGGCAAGTGCTGAAGATCAGGGTCATAATCCAGGCTATTGCAGGCCACATGATGAGCATTATGAGTCCATTTCCACCAAGCAATACTAATCCCGGTAAGACAATTGCCCGACATAATCTGTACCATCTTATTGAAACCCTTAGTCGTCATGATCAAGTAATGACCAGAATCATGACCCAAGTAAGAAATCTGCATCCAGGACAATCCCAACAATGCCCCAGAAAGCATATGAATCAAGAAACTATTACTAAAAAGGACACCATAGAAAGTCAAGGAAAGCAAAAAAGCTATAAAACAGAATGAATAAATCACCCCATGACCTTTTTTCTCAAACAATCCTGCTTTAGCAAACTCAACACATAGTTTTCTGTAATCCCTGGATACCTCAGAAACCTTATAATCTTCCAAATAGTAACCAGTAAAGAACTGATCAAGGTGTTTCCAAGCAGTACCTGGATGGAAAGCAATGAATGCATCAGTTGCTTCTTGGCCAGCAAGATTTAAAATAGGTATATCACCACCAGGGTGTTGCTTAATCCAATCAGTCACATTATAAACTTTCCCTTGAACTGAGATCCACACATCATCCACCTTATTATGCTTCTTTAACTCATCAGCAGATATATACTTCTTAGTATCCCCCATTGTGTAACAAATAAACCCCAAACTTTGAATCTTTATTCTTTTTTACAAGTAAACAAACAACCCCAAACTATAAATCTATCAAGAAGATTGACAAATCTAATATTACTAATAATGAAACAACCCCCTTATGTATTTCATCAAACAAAAATACAAGATGGGGTGTAACAAGAAAACCCCAAAGTTTGAATTTTTTTTCTTTTTTTCACAGTAACTGTTGTGTGTAAATGTAGTAAACTAAGTAAAGATTTGAACTTGGGTACCTAAAGTCGTGTTTGGATTTTAGTTTTGATACTTAGGGAAGAAGTTTCGATGGAGATATTTTAGGAATGTGCTGAGAGAGTAACGGTTGGGTCAAAGACTCTAAAATGATGGAATATTTTGGATAAATTTGACTCGTTTTGTAAGGGGAAAAGGTTGACTCAGTTCACATATACTCCATGCATTCCGGTCAATTTATCCATACTTTACTTTAAATTCGTTCTGAAAAAGAAACAAAAAAGGTAATATCTCTTTATATTTAAAATATTTTATGATAAAATTTTATTTTATAATAAATGAAATAAGTTATGGCACACAAAAATTAACTTAAAAAAAATAACTTATTTTAAGCAATAATTCCTTAAAAAATATTACTCCCTCCGTCCCAATTGATATGAGAATGTTTGGCTGGGCATAGAGTTTAGCGTTTGGCCATAGATTTTGAAAATTATCTTCAAAAATTTGTTTGGCCATAGATTTTGGATCAGATTTTGAAAATCTGTCTTCTCAAGTTCCAACTAGTTTTTGATTTTTGGGATTTCTATTCACAAAACTTCAAATTTTTTCCAAATAAAATACAACACAACTTCAAGTTCCAAAAATCACAACTTCAAAAACTCAAATTTTCAAGTTTCAAATTTCTAACTTCAAAATCTATGCCCAAATGTGAGCTAAGAAAGAAATAAATAAATAAAGACTTTTGAATCTTGTGTAAAACAAGCCAACAAAATTTTTGCGACTAGAAATCACTTTATTAAGGGTAAAATGAAAATTTTAGAGTTAAACTGTTACTAAATATAGAAATGTATCCTTTTTTAGACTAATTAAAAAGAAGGAGTGTCATAAAGATTGAGAAGGAGGGACTTTAAAATTACGTGTCCAGTAAAACTTGCTCACATAAAATGAGAGGAATGAAATATTATGAAATTCGATATGCGTTCTAAAACTTTTTTCCGTCAATTTAGGAGTAAGGATTAAAAGGCGCCAATTGCAAAATATATTAGAAATAAGATAGCAATTAGATAAAAACGCTCTCGTCTCTCTCTTCTAAAATAACCTAACCCTAGTTTCGATCTCGTATGGCCACGGCGGCCGGTGGCTGGTGTGCCATCAACTAACACCACGAACAACACTGCACCTCAACTAAATTATATGTCAGCCTTACAACCAGCTACAACAGAGGAAACCTTAAACCCATAACATATTTGCATGGAGAACCAACGATTGCATGGACGAGGAAGGAATTTGAGGAATTGTCGCGACGCCAAAACTTAAAATATGCTGTTATTGCGAAATTCTCTCATGGCAGGCCAGATTTACATGAATTGAGAAAGTTTATGCCAATTCAATTAGGGATTAAAGGGCGTTGTGAAATTGGTTATCTAGAGGAACGACACCTTCTTATAAGACTTTCTTTGCTTGAAGATTATGCATCCTTAACATCCAGCGTGTCTGAATTGCATTATAGGGGGAGGATCTACCCTGTAAGATTTTTAATATGGGATCCATGGTTCAACCCGGAGGAGGAAACCACGATAGCAGTCGCATGGATTTCATTCCCTGGACTACCCACAAACCTTTTTGATAAAGAATCAATGTTCTCTATGGCATAAGCAGTAGGTACACCATTGGTGATCGATAAAGCAACTACTAATTGTTGACACCCAATTTTGTCCCTCATTTATTTCAATTTATTTCCTGGAGCTTCTAAATTTATTGACGAGCTAAACACTTTATTTTCACTATTATTAATTTTCACTATTCTACTATCAACATTACTAGTATTACTTTATCAACAAATTTTAAATGGTTCATCGTCGTTTCATTTTTTAGGATTTGTACTCGGTAAATTAATTTTACTTTATTAAATCCTCTACTTTCTACATATTAATTATTATTTGTCTTCACATAATATATATTGTACTATTCTAAGTTAAAAGCCCAAAGGAATTAAATTGAAGGAGAAAAGGCCATCATTTTAAATTCGGCCAGCCCAACTCAAAGTGAGCAGCCCATGTTTAATTTTATTCGGTCCAGCCCAACTCCATTACCCGACCCGACCGGCCCAATTCTCTTATTCTTTTTACCCTAATCCCTATCTTCCTCTCTCTTTCTTCAACCCACTCACCGCCGTTCTCTCCTCCCTCTCTCTCCCTACTCTCTCTCTCTCTTCTCCATTTTTAGCAAACTGCAGTGGCCCTTTAGCCGCGAACAACCTTTGTCTACCACGTTTTCATATCAAATTTGTCTTCCTTTCTGTCAAGTGCATGCGTCTGTCGATGAAAAGGAAAGGTCGACCCATCTTGCTTCAAAACACGCGGTAATATTCAAAATCAGAAAAAAGGTCTAGCCATTTTGAGTAGAGTCCGAATCAAATCACGTGAACAGGACAAGTTTGTCCAAAAGCTCCTCAAACGTTCGAATTTCAAACAAGTCTAAAGAGATTTCAAATTTTTAAGTTTCAAATCCCGCTCCAATTTCGAACCTAGAAAACCCTAACCTTTTCCTATAAATGGTCTCTAAGTTCTCAGCTGAAAAGTAGGGGTTATGGAGGATACACAAGTTTTCTGCCATCGAGTCTTAAGTTTCTTTTTATTCTAGTCTTGATTTTCTTTTAAATCAGAAAACCCTTTTGTTGAAAATATAAGATTTGGGACTGAAAATTATCATCGAAAAGATAGCCTCATTCTAAAAAAAAACAGCCACATATTACTCTATTTTCACTTTCCGATTTGAAACTTTAGTTACTTTAATCGGGTTTGGGTTCGTTCGAGTTCGAGCATTAATCCGAGACCTCGACGTCCCATTTCACTGCACCTGAAAGAGGTGATTTTATTTCCCTTTAATTCATTTTGGCATTCTACTTGCGTGATGATTATGTGTGCCGAATTACGAGTGTATCCGTGTTCGAGTTAATTGCTCTTCCTATTCAGTCAGATTAGGTGTTTAGTTATTAGTTTAGGCGTGTTATGCATATTTCAATTCTTGTTTAATCATATTTAAGTGCTGGTTGTTGGTTTAGTTTCTTGTTCGATTTAAGTTTCGTATGTTTCCGTTGTTTCATGGACAATCTAGTCCTCTTTATGTTGTTTGAGTAATATTAATATAGACATGAGTTTTAGGCATAAAGTATAGACCTTGGGCGTATTCTCAATAGTTGGGATCAAAAAGGGATTCGTCGTAAATGAGTAATCATTGTATGGGGAGATTTTCTGTAATTCATAACTTAAGCTTAACATAGAAATGAAGCTGTTTTGCAATATCAGTGCGTAGAAAATAGCAGCAACCTTCCATGTCCTTTACCTTATTTATTTTTCTGGTTTCAATCTTTGTTTGATTCTGTGATTATGTGTTGGTTTGGGCAAATTGATCTGCTCGGAACTCTTGTTTGAACGTGGTTAAGTAATAACTAGGAGAGTCTAAACGCTGTTATTACTATTTAAAGATTCAAATTTTCTTTTTTCCGAAGTAATGACTAAGTTTCAATGTTTTAAGTATAAAAGGATCTTTCTGTTGAGTTTTGTCACCAATTTAAATCAGCTAGCTAAGTCCAACAATGTTTCCTTCCCAATTTTTCTTCATTGTACTGTTTAAAGGAGTGTGATTATGGTTTGGAGTGAGTTTCCAAAGTCTTTAACCCTTATTATAAGGTTCGGGAAATGTTTTTACCTACAAAACTAATGTGTTAAATTAGCTGACTGCTGTCCTTTATTTGCTGGAAGTCCTTTATTTGCTGGAAATGGCTGATCATTTTATAAAGGTGCAAGTCTAAGGGTCTCAACTTACAACTTATTTTGGGCTGGTTCTTCCTTTCTACATTTTATTTGCTTTTCTTCTATTTTAGTTGTGTTGAAAAGAGTGTTAGAGATCTGGTTAGTCGTCAGCGACAATGTGTATTTGGTCTCTCCTGAATGTGTAGTACTATTTGTGCATCTTAAAGTTTTCGGTTCTATGTATTGTTGTTAGGATAGCTGCTGACTATGATAATTACGCCTATCACTCCCTCCCCTATTTTGGAATCAGTAAAACATAACTCAGAAGTTAGAAACATCCCCTTTTTCTTTTTAAATTAAAAAATGATTTGGTGCTTAATATTTGTTCAAATCTTTAACGAAGGGAAGGTCAACACTACTTTTTTCAAAGGTCTGCGATGGGTTACAAAGTTTGTTTTTAAAAAAAAAAAAAAAAACAATGCTGTAGCATTAAGAATTAGTTTTCTTGACCGGATTTGAGGTTCAAAAACTTACATTAGGGTCGGCCTCAAGCTCTCGTTTTGGGCTGAATGTTTTGTTTGCATATGAATATTAGTTTTTAAATTTTCCATGTCTAATGATCATGCTCTAATTCTTTTTTTTTTCCTTTTGCATGACATCCGGGATTGCGAGGAGTCTCGAATGAGACTCGACTTCGCCGCGAGATCAAACAATTGCATTGCTCCACTTGTGTCTCCTAGTTCGCTAAGTTTGGCTGAAATAAATCCGATGACGATTGGGATTGATTTCTCCATTCGAATAACTCTTTCTCCCCTTGGAAAATGACTAGTCCGAAGCAATATAGAAAGGGGAGAAAAGGAAAGGCTGTTGTGTTTTTCTTTTAGCATATCTGAGATTTGCTTAATTTAATTATATTCGTAGGTGATTGTTTTAGCTACTTTAGAATAATTCATCTAGTGGGGTTAATTGGGGCGTTATCTTATATAATAATGAAAACCTTTCTTTTAGTTCATCCCGCGAAACGTTTTAAAGTATACCTATAAAAGGGAAAACGTCAGTTGATATAATAACGGAGCGTTTTAATTCAATTTTTTTTTTACGAAGTATTTATATATATTTTTGGAAGAAAACATGCATCTTATTCCTTCACTGTATTCTTGAGAGCAAACCCGTTATTCCAATATCATCAATGTATTACTATAACGTATTTCTCACTCCCTGATCAAATCTATCAAGTTTCTTTAAAGTAGTTATTTATGTATAACTCCTTAAATTCATATAAGATGTTATGAAAATACTTTGTTTGGGAGCAAACATCGCTAAGATATATGGTTTATAAAAAATGATTTCAGTCCTTATAAAAGTAACTGTTTTCTTGTTAAAATTCAAAAAGTGCATTACGTTATTTGCAAAGATTTCTGCCTATATATCTTTTGTAAAATAGCCTTTCCTTAAATTATTTATAAAACTTTATTTTAAAGGGCATTATTATATTTCCATTTATAACCTTAGCGACACTTACAAGCTATTTTCTTAAATATTTAAAATATCATCTACATTTTTTAGCCTTAATTAACTAACACAAGTCCGGTCGGTTAACCATTGTTAATGGATCTTAGAGGATGCCTAATACCTTCCCTCTAGATTAATTGAACCCTTATCCAGAATCTTAAGTTTCGTAGACCTTAAATGGAGTTAACTTTAGAAAATGACTTTAATGAATTTTAGGTGTCCTAATTCACCATAAATAATTATATGGCGACTCCCTAACTTTAATTAACCCCGGAATTACGGGGATGTTGTAAACTATTTTGACCCCGGTTAAAATAGGGTATAACACTAATCAGACAAGACCAAGTTGTGCACGTGTAAAGGTGGAAGTAAATCTTCTAAAAGAATTGCCAAAGAGAATCCATATTAGTTGCGTGGACGAGGAGAATGGAGAAATACAAGCAAAATGGCAAAGGATCCAATATGACTATCGGCCCAAATATTGCAACCACTGTAAGCTACAAGGTCATGATATACAAGGATGTTGGGTAGTACATCCGGAATATAGGCCAAAGAAGGAGGAAACAAAGCTGGAACATCATAAAGAGCCTGAATAATCAAAGCAGAAGCAGGTTAATGAGGTTGTTAAAGATCAAAATGAAGCTAAACAAAATGGAAAAAACCATGAAAATAATAATTCTCAACCTGCCAAACCAGTGGCAGCAAAAGTGAATGGAGCATACAACTATTATGGGAGAAATTATGGGAATAACAACAAAATGGAGTGGAATGCAGTGTCTCATAAAAAGAAAAGAAATAACAACATGGAAGAGGGGCAAAAAGGAAAGGAAGCAAGGGATAACACAGAGGAAAAGAGCCAGCAAAATACAGCAGGAAGGAGGTGAGCAAAGGAAATTCTTTTGAGGCACTTACAAAGGTTGATGAGGAAAATTCTCTGGAGGTAACTAAAGAACAAGGGCAGCAACACATTTCAACCAAACCTGGGGTGGAATCATCTGCTGGTAAATCAGAGGGAGAGGCGAGCAAAGATCAAACAGTAGTGGAGTGTAGTTCTTCTAAAAAATCTGCAAACAAGGATAACACAGAGGAAGGCAGCAAATCAGAGAAAGAAGTTGTCACGACCCGACTAGGGGCCGCGACGGGTACCCGGAGAATTTACCGGGCACCGCTCTTTCTACTGCTTATTCTGCTCACTTAATACTCTTTTATACATTTTGCACACTAATTGCGAGAAAATTATATTTTATTTAAAACATACATACTTCATATACATTGGCCTATTGGCCGTCAAAATAATATACATACATAGGAAATCGTTTTATGGGACCATCTAACCCACACTGAGTATCTACGAGCCACTACTAACATAAGGAATACATAGACGGAACAAGACTCCGTCATGCCCAGAATATACATACAGGAGTGTACATCAAAAGAGAGTAATCACAAGCACCTCCGAACAAAGGAGTGCTATCTTCTAACTGACAGCTACTGATGACCTGGGCCAAGCTCTCCTTCCTGTCTACCTGCGGGCATGAACACAGCGTCCGAAGAAAGGACGTCAGTACGAATATTGTACCGAGTATGAGAGGCATACATAAAGAAGGAAAACATCAACATAAAACATATGGATCTGACAGGTAATCATAAATGCAGTATTGCATGCTATCGTACTCATACTCATCACCATAACCTGTATGCATCATATGCAAGCTGCCCGTCCGTGTCGGAACGGTGTAATCATCAATATCATTAGCCCGCGTCCAGGCCTCCCGCGTCCGGGGTACCATCTCATGCCGCCCACTAGTGGTGTCTGCCCATGCCCGAAGGTCATGGTGCATCCGTATAGCTGCCCGCCTTGGCGGTGACTGCCCGGCCAACTAGGCACGGTGTGAAATGCTCATGACATGCTCAATGTAATGCTCCTAGTAATATGCTTATCATAACATACTTATCTTATCATAATGCGTATACATGACTCACAATCAACTTTACTCTATCGGGGTGACGTGAGGTCGTGATCCCCCGATTACATTATGAAGTCATCATAGACATTATGACTCACCTTGAAAGGACTAGTACATGAGGTGAGTGCAGGCAAGAAATAACATCATCATCATTCTAGTGTCATCGTATCATATAGCTTATCTCATATGGACATTCATAGGTATAGGATTTTAACTTCTTAGGAAGTGAGAACTCATGAAGGGAATAGGAAACTACATCAAAAGATTCATGCCATTAGAAAGAAAGATTAGTCTCACATACCTTGGTCGTTTAGCTAAGATATCGCTCACTCGTTCTCCTTCAATATCGCGTCGTTACCTTCATAAGAATTCATATCAACATTAGCATACTAACTACAAGAATGTGTCGCTAATTCTAGGAGAAGTCGGACAGCGCTTCACTTGTTTATACTATTTTTCTCATGTTTTATCTTAGCTCTTAACATTCCTAACATTACTCATAATATCACAATCGACCATCGTCATTTATGTACATTTAGCAAATCCACCATTTTCCTCCAATTTCCCCATTTTTAGCCTTATGACTCGTCATTGCGTTTTCATGTGTTTAACGCTTGTTTCATGATGTAAACATCATTCATAATGTATTTGTATTCACAACACTTCAACATTCATAATTCAATCCCACTATCATTCATTTATGGCACTATTCACTCAGTAATGGTCCATTTCTATGTTCTTCTACATTTCAAGTGTCTAAGCTTCTCAATACTTCAAACAACATAGAATGATCATGAAACTCACCTTGGATAGTGGTTGAACAACCCTTGAGTTGAAATTCTTCACTTAGCCAAAACCCTAATTCCACCCTTTGTGGGATTTCTTGACCTGGATGATCTTTTATGGTGTTCTTACACTTGATTTCATAAGTTTGGTGGTGTTGATATTGATGTTCCTTGTGATTCTCTTGAATTCTTGTGGAGAAAATATTTGGAAAGTTCTAGAGGTCTCCTAAGTTGCATGAATAATGAATGAAATAAAATGAGGCCAATGTTCCTTTTAATAACTCAAAAGCTAATGTTTAATGAATTTCTGTCGGGATGAACAGTGACCGTATTGTGCAGTTTACGGACCGTATTCTGATTTACGGTCCGTCCCAGTGAACGTATTTAAGCGTTCCAAGAAACAGAAAGTGTGGCTAGTGGACAGGGAAGTTTACGACCTGGTTTACGGTCCGTAAACCAGTTTACGAGCCGTAAACTGGGTCGTATTTAACCATATTCAACAATTTCCAGAAAGTTGAGATTTTTGGCAGGTTGAAGGACGAGTGCACTATACGGTCCGTAAACCACTATACGGTCCGTATAGTGCCACGTACGACCACTGGCAGTGAATTTCTCTGCAACTTTATAATTTTTTTCCGAGATTCGTAATTAGCCATTCCCGACTTAGTGAAACACCATACACTCATCATACCAGTACGGAAAAACTTCCGAGGTGTAACAGAAGTCAACAAAAATGATCAAACACAACAAAGCCACATCAGTTCCAACAATCAAGCAGAGGCGCCAAAACCAGAGGAAAGTAAAGAAAATGGAAAAAACAGTAATCACATTCGTGGGGAAGAAGATCAGTTAAATAATGAGGTGATAAGTAAAAAGGTTGAGGAAGTGATCAGCAATTCGGAAGTAGTTGAGAAAGAACAGGTGAATGCTAAAATAATGCAACATGTGGATCTGAATAAGGTGCCAGATAAACCACCGGATGGTAGTTTGTATGGGACAACCGAAGAGGAAGGTGTTTTATCGCCTTTAAAAGAACCTGATGACACTCAATCATCATCAGAAGTGGAGAAAGGGATCACTTTGGTCCAACATGTGGAGAAGAAGCAACAAGGGGAACAAATTGAAGAAGTTATCGAGGAAAGCAGAAATATCAATGTTGAAGTCAATAAGGTTGATGCTAGGGCCAATGTGGTGAAGGAAAGCTGGTCAGGGTTTCATGGATCAGATCCTTTTTATATTTTTCATAGCAAAGTGAAGAAGTTAAGTAAGGTATTGTCTAAATAGAGCAGAGATACTTATGGTAATATCTTCAGGCAGATTGATACTCTAGAAGAGATAGTAAAAGTTCATGAGCAGGAATTTGAGGAGAATCCTTTTGGGGCCAATAGAGAAAGACTACAAAAGGTGCAAGCAGAGTTGATTAAGTTCTATACAGTAGAGGAGCAGTTCTGGAAACAAAAATCTGGAATGCAATGGTTCATGGATGGAGATAGAAATACCAAAAATTTCCATGCTCATGTGCAAGGCAAAAGGAAAAAGTTGCAAATAAACAGAATTCAGAACCAGAATGGAGTGTGGCTTGAAAGAGAAGAAGATATTGTGGTGGAAGCTATTAATTTCTTTCAGGAACAGTTCACTGCAGAAACAGAGGCTACTGATTTTGGTCTGTTAGATAAAATTCCAAAACTTATCTCAATAGAACAAAATAATGTTATTAATGAGTTTCCTAATGAAAATGAAATCAAAGAGGCAGTGTTTGGGTTGAATGCTAACAGTGCAGGTGGTCCTGATAGATATACTGGGAAATTTTTTCAAGCAACATGGGATATTATTTCTACTAATGTCATCACCATAGTGCATGCTTTCTTTTGTGTACATGAACTCCCAAGGTACATTACTTGCACTAATTTGGTATTATTGCCTAAGAAGAAGGAGGTGGTTACTTGTTCAGATCTGAGGCCTATTAGTTTGAGTAATTTCATCAGCAAAGTGTTTTCTAGAATTATTCATGATAGACTGGTGAAATTATTACCAAATATAATATCTCATCAGCAGACTGGTTTTGTCAAAGGCAGAAGTATTGTGGAAAATATCTTACTTGTGCAAGAAATAGTACATGATATCAGAATAAGAGGTAAACCTGTCAATACAGTTATCCAACTTGATATGGCAAAGGCGTATGATAGGGTATCTTGGATTTTCTTAACAAAGGTGCTTAGACAAATGGGTTTTGGAGAGAGGTTAATTGACATGGCGTATAGAATTATTTCCAATAACTGGTATTCAATCTTAATAAATGGGCAAGCTCAGGGTTTCTTCAAATTTTCTAGAGGTGTAAAGCAAGGTGATCCTTTATCACCTACTTTATTCATTTTAGCTGTTGAATGCATGACAAGGGCACTGAATGGGTTACCTTACAAAGCAGGGTATGTGGGATATTGTATGCCTAAATGGAGTCCATACATCAATCATCTGGCTTATGCAGATGACACCATCATTTTCACATCTGCACAGCCTGATACTTTGAAGATGGTGATGGAAACTTTGACAGAGTATAAGAAGATTAGTGGCCAAAAAATCAATAAAGAAAAGAGTGTTATGTATTTACATCACTCTGTATCTCAAACAGTGGTCAATGGTGTAATCGAGGAAACAAATATCCCCAGAAAAGAGTTCCCTTTTACTTATTTAGGAGTACCAATCTACTATGGAAGAAGGAGGATTTGTCATTTTAAGGAGATCATTGATAAGATTCAGAAAAGGCTAAGCTTATGGACAGGAAAACTCCTTTCCATAGGGGGGAGGACTACTCTCATTAAGCATGTCCTTCAGAGCATGCCCATCTATTTACTCTCAGCTTGTGATCCTCCTTCAGGAGTGTTTGCTCAGATTCACAGGTTACTGGCTAAGTTTTTCTGGAGTAATTCAGTGGGGAACTCAAGTAAACACTGTTCCACTTGGACCACTCTTTGTTATCCAGAGGAAGAGGGAGGAATGGGTTTCAGATGTATGCAGGATATGTCCAGGGCCTTATTTGCCAAGCTATGGTGGAATTTTAGAACAAAACAATCATTGTGGAGGACTTACATGTGCAATAAGTATCTGAAGAAAGTCAATGCTATTTTAGCACAATAGAAAGAAGGCACCTATGTGTGGAAAAAGATGCTACAGGTTAGAGATGATATTGATCAGGAAATTTGGTGGAAGCTTAATCAAGGAAATTCTCATTTCTGGATAGACAACTGGTCTGGAATGGGTGCTTTATATCATAGAGTACCTACAAATTTCCAATGTGATTTTACAATTGTACTGGTTAAAGAAGTTCAAGAGGGGGGAAGATGGAATGAGGAGACACTAAGAGGGATTCTTCCTGCAAAAATGGCTAATCAAATTGTTCAACATGTGAAACCACCTACAGGTGGAGAAGAGCTTGATAAGGCATACTGGAAACTTGACTCTAGAGGTATTTTTTCTGTAAGTTCTGTATTTCAATTACTCAGACGGAAGAAAGAATCTAGTAAGTTATATGACAACATATGGGTTAAAAAACTGCCTGTCAAGATGTGTTTCTTTGTTTGGAAACTATGGCAATCCAAATTACCTCTAGATGACACCTTAAAAAAGTGGGGTTTTCAAATTGCATCTAGATGTAGTTGTTGTCTAACACCTCAAGAGGAAACTATTTCACATGTTTTCCTAGGGTCTGCAGTGGCACAAGATATTTGGCAGTACTTTTGTGGACCTGCTGGAATTAATATAGCAGGTTTACAGTTGACTCAGATTATCACATCTTGGTGGGAAGCTTCAGTCAACAACCATATTAAGATGATATACCAAGCTGTGCCAATTGTTATTGTTTGGGAACTTTGGAAAAGGAGAAACACTCTACTGCATGGTGGCAAGTTGGCAGTGAATAGTCTAAAATATAAGATTCTGCATTCTCTTATTCTATTCATGAAGGCAAGAAGGAAAAATTTCAAGTATGCTCCATATAGTTGGGTGGATGTACTGAAAGCACTGCCTGCCTATTCTCCTAAAATGAAAATAATTCAGGTAGGTTGGAGACCCCCAGATATAGGATGGCTAAAATGCAACACTGATGGGGCACCAAGGGGAAATCCTGGTAGAAGTTCATGGAGTTTTTGTTTGAGAAATGAAGATGGAGATCTGATTTTTGCTCAATCTCAGGAAATTAAAGAGGGTAATTATACTAATATTGAGGCTGAAGCAGAAGCCATTGTACAGGCTTTGAGATACATGGAGAGAAAGCATATTCCTCATATAATTCTGGAAACTGGCTCTATGGTGATGAAAAATGTAATGGAGAAGAGGTGGCATAGCCCTTGGCAAATCATCAACAGAGTAGAGGAGATTTGGAGGATTATGAATCAAAGAACAATTCTGATTTCTCATGTGTATAGAGAGGGGAATAAACTTGCAGATTTTCTTGCAAATTTAGCTCTGGACAGGGGAGATTTCACTGCTAATAGCTTTCAGGAGATGGAAGTATGGGGTAGGAAGCTTATTAACAGTGATAAAAACAAGGTACCTTATTTGAGAATCGGGAATTGTAAAAGATGATGGATTATATGCAACATAAAAAGGAACAGAAGGAGAGAACAAGGAGAAGGGTTACCAAGTATCAACATTCTCAAATTCTGTGGAAGGAGAGAATGGAGATATTTGTTTTTTACTTTAACATGTTTGTTTCATGTGCAGGTTTCCTACGCATAGTGTATACAATAATACAAGGTTTTAACAGTTATTACACTAATGAAGAGGCAAATCACTCACAACAGGCAAATAAACACAATTGGAGAACCTTAACACTCAAATATGGAGAACAACAAGCCAAAAAAGACGCACATAGTAGCAGATCCACAATGAGATGGAAGCAATATTCAAAACGGACATCGGGCACAAAATCTATATATACACATCCCACTCTTACAATCCATGTAAAATTCAGCAGAGGAACATAAAGATCCAGGTCACAAACAACAGCGAAGCGGCAAAACTTTCAATCAACTTTGGTAGAACTAGAATCGCAAAAATGGAGGTGGAAATGGAGGAAACCAAAGCAGAGATCAAGCAACAAACCTGAGTACAGAGCAAATCAAATTTCAAATCAGCTGAGAAGATGGATATGGAAGCGATTCCGGTGCAGGCAACATCAATCGGCTATTCCGACCACCCCCTATTAGAAATACAAAATACGTTTCAAAATGCTCTTAACATAGTTAAAAAAAATTATCGATTGTACCCAAATTACCTCTAATGATAATTTTCGGACTATAAATGTCCTTCCACTTATTGGACCTCGATTGCCCTTCATAGTATACGATTTCTTGTTGTAGAAGTTCAACTAATCTCACTTTTTGCAAGACATCAACATGTGGCGATTGACTTATCATAATATATAGGGATAATTTTTTAAATTACTTCGAATTTTAATTTTGTAATGCTAACTTTTTTTTTAATATATGATAAAACGTTACTTTTCTTATAATAATTAGATTAAACTATCATTAATAAAAAAAAAATCAGACCAATGTACCCTTTCTAATATTTTTACTTTTTGATTATTAAATTTATGAAAATATTTTAAAGAAAGTAAATGATGAATAACTTAAAAGGAAAAAAAGAAATACCCATGAGACTGCATACTGCAATCTCATCATGAGAATACCAAATATAAAGGAGAATCATCAATTTGATTCTAATTTCTAAGACCTAAATTTAAATGAAAACTATACAACTATATTTCAGTGTCTGGGATCGTTTAAGCTTTGATGGTTTTTTTTTTTTTTTTTTGTTCATTTAAATATTCATTGATTCCCTTAAAAATGTATTTGTAAATTCAATTAATCAAAATAATATAATATTAGAAAGGGCAAATTTATCTGATTGTAATTATTTTTCATTATTAATAAATAATTTAAAATAATTATTAAAAATCAACATAAAGGGAAACAAATCTAATTTTTCAAACTTAAAAGGAGGTTAGTTTACAAAATCAAAGCTGCAGAAAGGTTTCCGAAAGTACCCCTTATAAATATCTTGGCATGATCACAGACAATTATTTTCTAATTAAGGGTTTGGTTGGAACAGTTCATTCTGTCAAAATTAGGTCAGAATAATTTTATAGGGAAATGTTATATATAAAGATCTAGAACCCGTTTGGATTGGTTTATAACTGGCTTATAAGCTGTTTTCAGCTTTTTTGAGTGTTTGATTGGCCAGCTTAAAGTCATTTTGTGCTTAAAATAAGCTTAAAAAAATAATTGGGCCTGTTTGATTAAGGTTATCTAAAGCAGCTTATAAGCCAAAAAAAATAAGTTGGGCTACCCCAACATTTTTTTTTAGCTTATAAGCTGCTTAAAATAAGCCATCCAAACAGGCTCCTAAACTCATAAACGTGTCTTTTGTTTATTACTACAAAACTTGTATTTTAAATACTCCGTCCGCTTCATTTTTATGTGCATTAATTTGATTAGATAAAAATTTAAGAAGATAAAGAAGAATTTTGAATCTGGTCATCTTAAATTAAAATATGTGTCACTAGACACATTTTAGGGTGTCTAATAAGTAATTGCTTCTATTGAGATATCTATATGAAAAATTATAGTAATTTTAAATATTGTCTATGTATTTGGTTTGATGCAAAGATAACATTAATATGAGAGAAAATAAGCAATATCTTAAAACGTGTAACTAACAGCAGATCCAGAATACTCATGTGATTTCACAAGAACATAGTACCTTTTGCTTAAACTCTGAATATGTATTAAAATATCCACTAAATATATATATATATAAGTACTTGAATGTAAACTCAATTTTTATTGTATATTAACTTAAGATCATTGTACACTCTCATAAAATTCAAATTATGAATCCACTAAAATCCTAAACTCAAATTCAAATAGAGGTCTAATAAGTCGTTACAATTTGTATAAAATGATAATCGACGAAAAGTCTTGACTCGTTTTGAGAAAAAGAAATGGCTGTCACCATTTATTGACTCAGTTTCACATCAATTAAGATTGCATTTACCCGGCGTTCGGAATTTGGTACTATTAATAATGTCCATCTGTATTAATTAATGATAATAATGTAGGAGTCATGTTACTTGGGTCCAAATATTGATAAGGACACCAAATTTGGCATATTATATACTTTCCCCAAGATAGAGGTTCCACGTATCTGGTGGATTGTTATGCCTCTTGAGCTCTTCAAGTGTCATGTATAGACGTTTGGGCATAAATTAATTAATTTTTTTTAAAAAAAATTGAAGTTTAGTTAAAATAAGGTGTATTTGAAAATTGATTTTGTATTTGTTAAATATTGTTTTCAGTTACTATAGTAATTTTCTTGTTGAAATAATAGGTAGATTAGTTGTAGGATGAGTCTACTTTATTTGAATTTAAATTTTAGAAAGAGATTAAATTGTTGAGTTTTATTAGGTTTTTTAAAATTGTTATGCAGATTTTCTGTTATCAAGTTGGCTATTTAAAGTCCTCCTATGATTAATAAAATTATTGAGAGACTTTTTCAATCAACACTTTCAACCCTTTTTGTTGTCCCATCTTTTCAAATACCAATAGTATTTACGCATAGATATACAATTAAAGTTTTGTAAGTAAAAGTTTGTAAAACTCCTAAAAATTATTTTTCAATTTGAAAAACTCCTAAGAATTATTTTTCAAACTTTAAATTCCATATATCAAGTATAAAGTTTAAATAATGGATTAATTTGATAAATAAATATTTATTTAAAATAACTCCAAATATTAATTTTTATATATTTTTAAAAAAATAGACGGACAAAGGGGTGCCAACAACCCATTGCAACAAACGAACCAGCTCATGTACTAATGAAATAAAAGTATAAGATAGGGTATTAATTTATTTTTTATGGGGTTGTTTTGATCTAGTTCTTTTAACTGCTGTGTCTGAATGGAATTACGTAAGAATAAACTTCAAACTTTGTTGTCTTGTTCTTGTTTCTAAAGTCGGTACCTCGAATTAGTCTTTTGGCGTGTATTAATACCTGCATACAATGCAGTATTAATTTGTACATTGTTTGGTAGTAGTATATTGTCTAGTTGTCTACTCTAAAACTTAATTAACATTAGTTATACCTTGTTTGGTTGCTTCTTTTCTTCTGGGAATAAATAATATATGTATAAGTTATGCATGCATTTATGTATTATATTATGCGGGATAAATAGATCGCATATCTTTATATTCCTTTTATAAATAAGTGTCTGAGATTACATGTTATAACAAACTTTTCTACACATAATTTTATAAAAACATTGGTCCAATAAATCTACATAGTAGTAAATAACTATTCCTTGATATAATCATTCCACGTGATATAGACAATCTCTTCACATCGAGCATGAGTACTTTTTTTTATATATAAAATTTAAACTTATGGATCTTTTTTTATATATTACAAACTCATGTGTCAAGTTTTAAACTTAAAAAAATAAATTAAAATCACAAACTTGAAATTGAAATTCTAGCTTTTAGGTGAATTTGGGATTTAAAATTAAAATTTCAAATTGAAGTACAAGTTCTGTTCAAATATCATAAATAAATAAAATTTCAAATCAAAATTGTATGATCAAGCGGGTCCTTAATCTCTCTGTATAACTTAGTCTCTAAACCAAACGACTCCTAGGAGAAGAAGTTTCGATGGTTAGAGAAGATATTTTAGGAGAGAGAAATGTTGCCGAGAATGGTGGGTCTAAAATATTGCTACTATTCTTTTAGTAATAAATAGTTTGAATTTTTTAGTAATAGTTTTGACTCGTTCCTGAGAAAACAAGAACTTAACACCTGTTGACTCAGTTACACATACTTTAAGATTACCTCCGTACACGTTTTGAGACTTTTCCCGTCTACTTTTGGATTAATTAAAAGATACTTTGATTTTTTTGTGGGGAGAAAAAGACACTTTGATGCTGCTACGTGCCATTTGCAAGATATATCGAAAGCAAATAGTTTAATAACTTCACTTTGCTGCCACATGTATTGGTCGGCACATTATTATAGGAATTAAATACTTTGGCATGACGTGCTATTATTTTCTAATTACTACATAAGTAGTACAGAAAGGGAATATTATTTTGGTTGCAGCAGTTCTTTATTTTTTTTTTTTTTATTTTTTTTTTTTCTCCCCACCCATTTAGCTTTATTTTTCTTTTAAATACTGTTCCAAACTAATTAAACTCAAATTAAATCGCTTTGCATTCCTTCAATTCGGCACAGCTAATATTGGAGGAGAATAGCTAAAAAAAGGTCTGACAAAACTAGAAGGTTTAGTTATTCATAAACAATTTATCAAGATTAATCATAATCTGAAAAATATATTTCTCTAGAAAGAAAAATAAGTTTCTTAAAACGAGAAAAATGATTTTCCTAGTAGAACTAAAAAATTGCGTAAGTTGCATTTTATTACACCAAATCCCCCCAACCCCCCTCCCCCATCCTAGATTCATTCCATCAACAACATTAATTTTTATATTTAACTTTTATTATTATTATTGAATTTTTTGAGTGAAAATCATGGATCCGCCACCCCCCCCCCCCCCCATAGCCTCCACCTCTACCATCCCCACATTTCAACCCCCTACCCCACCTTCATAACGTTTACTCAGATTTTGAGGTAATATTTTCTGTTTACTACCAACAACTGAAAAACATGGAAGAAAGTATTTTTGAAGAAAATATTTTTCAATGTTTTCTTCGTACAAAACACACCCTTACTCTCGCTTATTGCTTAGAGAAGAAGTTTCGATGCCAAGAGAAGATATTTTAAGAGAGAGAAATGAGCTGAGAACAGTGGTCTAAAATAATTTGACTCGTTTTTGTGGAAAAAAAAAATTAGATTAAATTCAGTAGGCGTTACGAGACTTTTTCGTCATTGGAAGGTGCTTTGATGCTACATGCCCCACTTTCCAATTGCAAAATATTGAAAGCAAACTAACCAAGTTTTCTTGCTCATGTAAAGTTCAAAGTGATATAACTTGTAAGTAGCAACATGTGGAGATTGGCATTTTTAAATAATTCTTTGGCATTAATTTTAAATAACTAATATAGAAAGCAAATCCTATTATGTTGGAGCAATTCTTTTCTCAAAATTAGGTTATAATAGTTAACAGAAAATTTTATTCATGGATCTTAAGAGAGACGTGTATTAAAGAAAAAGTGTTACACTAAAGAAATAACTCAAAAATCCATAAACCTGCCATAAATTAAATGAGGCCACTCAAACTTTCAAGAGGTTAACATGAACCATTTTTTTTTCTTTGGACGTTGCTACACCTACACAAGAATCCATCGACAAGAAACCAAAGAACCTAAGTGACAGGTAAAATACGAGTCCGGAGCCTAAAGGGTATAAAAATACACGGTATAAATCAAAAGGGGTAACCTAAAATATATATACCAAAACGGGTATAACGTGGACTCCTCCACGTTATACCCCAAATTTTTATTTCATGTCAGACATCACAACCAAAAAAATAATAATTATTTAATGGTATAACGTGGACTGATCCACGTTATACAAATAATTTTGTATAACGTAGATCAGTCCACGTTATACCTTTCATTAATTTTTTCTCCCCAACGTTTTACAAATAGTTTGTAAGACGTTGCCTCTATTTAAATCATATTCGGCTGTGTTTTTAATAAAAAAAAAATTATTGATTTTTTTAATTTTTAAACCATATAGGTAATTTCAGTGATTAACTCAAATAAATATTTTAGCACATGCAATAATTAAATATGTGTTATATATGCGAACAGAAATAAAAAATAAAATATAAGTTAAATAAACGTCACACATTAACTGAGTAGTAAATGTTAAATTACATACTAACTATTAAACGGCACAAGACATGTTATATATTCTTGGAAGATTACATAAGGAAACAACAATCGTACAACTTAAGAAAAAACATAAAAACCAACAACCAACAACAACTACTGATTTCTGTCGGGGCAGCGATTCTTGTTATGACCTGTTTGCTTGCACGTACTACACTTTCTAGCCATGCGAGCAGGAGCTATATCCATTTCATTCCTCCTTCTAGTTGTAGTCCGCGCTCCTGAAGTTCGCTCGTATTCAGTGTTTGCAATTAAACTGAAAGGAGAAGGTGGCCAATATGCCTCATCACCCAACGGTGAAAAATTTCCACTGTACGTTTGCTTGTAAAACCGGCAACTGTAGTACTTGCTAACATAGGTCTTTGGTTGAATTCCGCGGATATCACAAAATTTAATTGCATGTGAACATGGCATATGGTAGTTTCTCCACTTCCCACACGAACACTTTTTTCCTTCGGCAGAGACTTTATGGATATTTCCGCCCTTACCTTCGTGTGCAAATGTCAGAATCTCAAAGACCCCTTCAGTTGCATTGTATTGCTGCATATCAGTATGCTTTAGGCACCTCTCCCAATATTCATCAAACTTCTTTTCAACATCCGCAATCAACAAATCAGCAAGAGTGCTTCTCTCAACAAACCGATCAACAAGATTTTTAAATGTATAACGGACAATGGCAGTTGTTATACCCTATTTTAACCGAAGTCAGAATAGTTTACAACATCCTGGTAATTCCGGAGTTATTTAAAGTACAGGAGTCGCCACCTAATTAATTCTAGTGAATTAGGACACCTAAAGTTCATTAAAGTTATTTTCTAAAGTTAATTTTATTTTAAAGTCTACGAAACCAAAAGATCTGAGTAAGGGTTCAACTAATTTAAAGGGAATGTATTAGGCATCCTTTAAATTCCATTAATAATGGTTAACCGATTGGACTTAGGTGAATTAATTAGGCTTGAAGAAAAATATAGCATTGTAAATATTTTAAGAAAATAGCTTGCAAATGCTATTAAAGTTATAAATGGAAATATAAGAATACTACCGAAAATGAGACAATAGTTTGTAGAAAAGATTTTGGTTGTAGGTCAAAATATAATTTATAAGCGAGGTGTTAGTATCTAGTTGTATATCTTTCTTATTGTTCAAAGCACTTCCTATATTTTGGCTTTCACTCTTAATTGCAACCAAACCATCAACTATTATATGATCAATTGTGTCAGGTCCCTTCCATCACAACCTCCATATTGTTCAAAGTGTTTGCTATTATTTAATTCGACGTGAAGTGAGTATATTTCAACGTTGCTAACGTGTTTGGATTAACTAACAACATGAATGAGATCAAAATCACTTTGTCATTTAGCTAAAGTAACAAACAAACCAGAAGCCAAATAATGATCACATAATTCAGCAAAAGAAGACGTCGCCAAAACAAGCATAACATAATTAGAGAACAAGTAGAAGCAAAATAATCCGCAACCGATATTGATTCTCAAACAAAAAGGATTATATTTTGGTTCATTTTTAAGCGACGTAAAGCTGGGAGCGAACAATCATGTACGGGCACCATGTGACGGCATAGAGTCTCAAAATGAGACTGCTCGGGCAGTGAGAGTCTTTATGGAGACTTCGTTATGCTCCGAAGTGTACATGTAAAGAGAGAAGAAATAGAGATTAGCACTCATATAGGCACAAGTTGATTGAGACTGTAAATTTTAAAATAAAACTGTTAGCCCAACATAAACTCAAACAAAACGCATGCTCGGATACTTAAGAGACAAAGGCAGAGGCAAATTTTAGTTTGAAAGACTTTGAACCGCAATAAAATTTACACATTTGTACACCCAATTTCTTATTAGGAACTAAAGATCAGAAGATAGGCATATGAAGTTAAATCGTGTATAACTTTAGTTCTACAGCATAGGAATCATCATTACTTAGCATCCCTAATCAACTGTAAACACATAACTTCAAAGGATTATGCACAAATAGAAGTAGAAAGTAACAAGGTAAAACAGGGTGCAACTACTGAGGGTTACTGAAATCTAGAACTCTATCCACCTTTGATTCAGATTTAAATGACTCCATTTCAAAAAAAAACTAATGCAATCTCCACTGGAACCGAATTTAAAATAGAAAAGGAAGAGGCAGAAATAGAAGTACTGAGCATTTCTAAAACATATTATCAAACTCGAAAGCACTGGTGTTATAGCCCGCATTTTGTACGTCCGGATATTTCGAGATCGACGTGGCAAGTGAAGGGCAAGACTATTTTCAAAAATTATTTTAATGTATAAGTTGTTGTGAATATTGTTTATGAATATTATTGTATGGAAATATTGAGAAAGGTTAAGGGTAAAAAGGGAAATTCACAAAAGGATCCATGGTAATATTGTGGAAGGCTAGGGGCAAAATGAGAATTTCAGAAAATATTCATGAAGGTTCTTGAAGGGCCATGTTGGCCGTGTGGCATGGATGGTATATGCCCACAATTTTTATTAAATGGGGGGCTAATTATAAATAATAAAAAAATACATGGACCAAAGCTTGCTTAAGAAGACACTTAGTCTTCTTTGACTATTTTAAGAAAATTTCAAGAAAAAGGAAGAAAATTCTAGAAAATGAAGAATGGAGAAGAGGGCCATGTGCCCCTATTTTTACTTGAGGGGCTCAAATATAAATATGGATAAGTGGTGGGAAAAAAATAAGATAAATAAGACACAACAATCTTCATCGTTTAGAAAGATGAAGAAACTTGGGGAATAAACTAAAGGGGCCATTCGGCCATGGCTATGGAGAATTGACTCCATGAAGTTGATCAAGAAAAAATTATTTCTTCTAGTATTCCAACTAAGTTGAAGGCCCTCATTAACATGGGAGAGTTGTTGGAGCAATTAAATCACTCATTTGAGCAATATATGCCCCTAGCCGAATGAAGAGATAAGTGGAAAGGGTATGTGTTTAACCTTCTCTTATATGTTTTATGGATGATTTGTGAGTATCGTGGAAGGTTGAAATGAATGAAAGACATGGAAATGTGATGTTGAAGTGGTGGCCGTATGTGAGTAGCATTGGTCGTGTATGTGTGGTGTTGTGTAGAAGAAATGGATTAATTTTATCTAGTCTTTTGGTTGTTGTTGAAATGTGTAGAAATGAGTGAAAATCATGAAAACTTATGTGTTGTTGTTGTGGCCGAATATGGTGATGTTTTGGTAAGTAGGGTAAATTGATTTTATGTGATATTCTAGTTGTTGTTGTTGTGGATTCCATGAGAAAAAAATGAAGTTTGATGACTTGAAATGAAGTTGTAATCGTTATAGAATTGTTGAAGAAAGTTAATACGACACTAGCTTGGATTCTTACATTGTATGAATGATGTTGTTAATGCATGGTTGTTGATATGGTTTATGAATCTAGAATGAGAAAAATGTGTGGTTAATATTTTTGTTGAAGTTGGAGAATTCGAGTAGCATTGGACCATTATGAATATTGTAGTATTGTTAAAGTAATTGTTGGTAATGTTGTTAATATTTTGGCCGAGTTAAATTCTCGGGTTTGCTGTTGTTAAACTGGCCGAGTTAGATTCTCGGGGAGGTTGTATTTATAGGAGAAATGCTGCCAAAATTTCGGCAGAATATAAATGAATTCATTTGAAAGAATAAGACGAGTATAGGTCGATGAATCTAATGATTATGTTAATTTTCTTGAATGTAGACTACCAAGTTTGGATAAATAAGCGTAGCTAATAAGGCGTGGCACAGGTATGTAAGGCTTACCCTTTCTTTCTTTGGCATGTCCTAGAGCTACATAAGGTATGATATAATATGCGCCTTGGGGAAATTCTACTCCTGAATTCTGAGTTTGTTCCTAAAGAGTTCTGTATGCGTAAATGTCCAAAGTTTTGTTTGATATGTTTCTGAATGACATTCGAAAGACAATTGGTATGATTAACAGTTTGATTTCCAAATGATAGTACGTTTAACTATTCCATTGAGTCTTTAATGTGTTTTGATATGTACATATGATTCTAAAAGTTATATTTGATCTGATCCATATGATATCCGGAAGAGATTTGTTTCTGAAGTTCTATTAAATATGTTTCCGAGTCTGCCTATGATCCTGACTCACTTCCGATATAATTATGTCTGATATGATCCAGTTGTTATACGATTAAGTAAAGGGATAAGTATAAAGAGTTTTGTTTCTGAAAGAATTTTGCAAGTCCTAATGTCCCTAACCTTCGGAAAAGATCTCAGATTTGCTCTAACATGCTTATAGAACGTTCTGTACTTCAAACGTTTGTAATTTTCTCATACGACGTCGGATGGACCTGAAACTTGTTTCTGAGCCTTCAGATGTCAGTAAGTGTACGTATCTATTGAGTCTTGATTTGTGTGCATATGGTTTCGCACTACTCTGTTCGTGCAAGTCTCTGTATGTTTGTTCACTGAGTCCCGGGCCAGGACATGTTCTCGTGCGTATTCCACTGCATTGTTCACCGAGACCCACCAGTAGAGGGTCGGGACACGTTATATGATGATGGCGCCATATCCGGACCGGATCCCCTCCACCGAGTCCCTTATTGAAGGGTCGGGACACGTTATCCACCGAGTCCCTCACTGGCGGGCCGGGACACGTTACATGCATACATGATATTTGATGTGACATGCATGATTTTATCCATCGAGTCCCTCGTTCGAGGGCCGGGACACGTTATGCATATGTGATATACGATGTTGACATACATGATCCTATTCACCGAGTCCCTCACTCGAGGGCCGGGACACGTTATTTGCACATGTGATATGTTATATGGATCGGGCTGCACGTTCCGCAGCGATATATGTGTATATATATATATGGATCGGGTCGTACGTTCCGCGGAATTATTGTATTACGTATGACATTGGCATCCATGACTTGTGTCTGGAAAAACAAACATCTTGATATTCTGGTGTTTTGGTATTCTGGGTCTGTACTTCTTCTGATACATGATTCGCGTCTGGAAAGTAAGTATTTGGTATTCTGGGTAATGTACGTACCTTCTGTACTGTTTGTTTTAATTATGGTTCCGTTTTCTGTATCTTATGCCTTACATACTCAGTACATATTCCGTACTGACCCCTTTTTTCGGGGGCTGCGTTTCATGCCACGCAGGTACCTACAGATGAATAGAAGATTTGTCAGAAGATGTTTCAGCAGGATTGGCGAGCTCCATTTGCTTCTGGATCGTTGCCGAGTCAGAGTATAAGTATGTTCTGATTTCCGGATTAATGTTAGAGACTTTGCAGACAACGTCGTGGGTATTGGTTGTCAGTCTGTAAGCGGCTCCATCAGCCGATACGTCATTCTGTGTTACGTAATAAATTTTATATAATTACAGATTTTGTTTAATTTTGAGGACGATAAACGAAAGATTTCGAAAGCTTAATGTGTATTTTACTTTTATTTGATTTTTCAGAGTCCGAAGAAATGACGTGTGTAATAAGAATCTGTGGGTTCGCTCGGCTCCGGATATGGGGTCGGGTGCCCATCACACCCTAGTGGAATTAGGGTGTGACAAAGTGGTATCAGACCAGGTCTGTCCTAGGGTTTGTCTGCAAAGTTGTGTCCGATAGAGTCCTGTTTATGGTGTGAAGCGCGCCACATTTATAAACCGGAGGCTACGGGACATCTAGGGATTGTTGACCTTCTTTCTGTCATAGATCGTGCGATAGAGCCAAGTCATAGGAAAATGAAATTCCATGTGTAAGCCTTACATACGGCGAAAAATGGCAAGTGGTGACATGGAAGGTCATAAAGGTAAGTCTGGATATATTTGTCCTGTTACCTGAAACAGAAAGTTCTGGATGGCTAGAATGTGATATGTAGCCATATACTCTGTACGGTATTGTTGGTATTTGCTGCGTACAGATTTCGAATGATAAGAATTTGTAAAGGTGACTATTGAAGATCAAAAAGGGTAAAATGATAATTGTAAAAGAAGGGACGTGTTACGAATATGCTTTGGAATCTGCAAAACCTTGACTGGCTCCAGATTATGTAGTAAAGGACATACGAGGAAGTGGACGCGATTATATAAGCATTAAGGCACCGAATTCCACCAAGGCTTCGAGGTTAAGCGTGCCAAGATGGGAGGATGGGTGACCCCCTGGGAAGTATACCCACAAGTTCCACAAATGTAGATCCAAGAGACAAATAAGAAGTTGGAGTAGCTTAAGGGAAATTAGAGTATATGGGATGGCTGGAAACCTTAAGAGGTCGCGTAAGACGAGGTAGACTAGGCCGGTGAAGAGACAAAAAGTGCATCACAACTTTGGAATTAGGATAGGCTTGAATAGTGTTCGGAAGCATTTGTGGGCTAGTTGATAGTAAATATATATAAATGCGTAGGATATCCCACATATGATTGTATCGGTGGACATGTGAGTCCCAACAACTGGAGCCACGGTAAGGAAGACATGGATCACGCAAGGGTACCGAAGTTCGAGGGACGGTAAGAATAAATGGTACAAGCGTTATAAAGTAAGCTGCGATTATTACTATAGGTTAAGATTGGAAATTCTAGTATAACGATATTTGAAAAAGGAAGGGAGTGAGTAGATGGAAACGAAGAAATCAAAGTGTCGGAAGGAGGTGAAAGGTAAGAAACCTCAGTAAGGGAAGCTCCCGAGAGAAACTACCGGCTAAGCACGAGACTATTTGGGTAAGAACTCAAAGTAGGCATGTAAAAAGGGATAGAGTGTGGTAAAAGGAAACAGGAGGGGAGTGTGTGAGGTTCAAGGACCGATTTTAATAAGAGGAGCTAAAGGAATAGTGACTACGACAAGGGAATGTAAGGTAAGGGAAGGAACGTTTAGGCTCTGTGACAGTATTAAGAGACTTAGTTTTTTGAAAGGAATATAAAGGAATAGATATGTGGCTATATTAATATAGTTAAAGGCTCGACGAACAAGGGTAGGGAGAGTAAAAATTGTAAGGATTCTGTGCTGAGAACAAAAGTAGCGGAACGCTTAAGAAATAGGGATGCATAGCTACGGCACAAACACATAGTTAAGGAAGAATTACGAACAAGCGAAATAAGCAAGTGAAAGGACGAATAGTGGATGGAAATGTGGAAAAAGGGACGACATAGACGGAATGTAAAAGAAAATAATTTAGGGTAAGAAGTTTTCGATATGTTAGGGACAAAGTTGGAAAGAAGGTGAGGAATAAGGTATAGACGAAGACTTCATAAAAGGACTGTTGGCATATAAGGAACCCCTTAAAGGAGGGAGAACATATTATAGGCTTCAAGTCCAAAGGAAGGAAACCTATTAGTCTGGAGCCAGGATTCAAAGTATATCGGCCTATCAAGAGGACACATGAAAGAAAAAGAAACAAGTGGGAGTAGTGGATTAGAAAACCTATGACACGGAATGAGGACTCATGTAAAGACTAAGAAGTTCGATTATCAAGGAAATAGGGTGAGAGATAAAGAATGGGCATGAAAGAAAGGACAACTATAAGAGAACCCTCCCAAAGTATTATGACACCCCATGAGGTCAGTTGAACATTCGAGGACGAATGTTCTAAAGGGGGGGAGGATGTTATAGCCCGCATTTTGTACGTCCGGATATTTCGAGATCGACGTGGCAAGTGAAGGGCAAGACCATTTTCAAAAATTATTTTGATGTATAAGTTGTTGTGAATATTGTTTATGAATATTATTGTATGGAAATGTTGAGAAAGGTTAAGGGTAAAAAGGGAAATTCACAAAAGGATCCATGGTAATATTGTGGAAGGCTAGGGGCAAAATGAGAATTTCACAAAATATTCATGAAGGTTCTTGAAGGGCCATGTTGGCCGTGTGGCATGGATGGTATATGCCCACAATTTTTATTAAATGGGGGGGGGGGGGGGGGGGGGGCTAATTGTAAATAATAAAAAAATACATGGCCAAAGCTTGCTTAAGAATACACTTAGTCTACTTTGACTATTTTAAGAAAATTTCAAGAAAAAGGAAGAAAATTGTAGAAAATGAAGAATGGAGAAGAGGGCCATGTGCCCCTATTTTTACTTGAGGGGCTCAAATATAAATATGGATAAGTGGTGGGAAAAAAAATAAGATAAATAAGACAACAATCTTCATCTTTTAGAAAGATGAAGAAACTTGGGGAATAAACTAAAGGGGCCATTCGGCCATGGCTATGGAGAATTGACTCCATGAAGTTGATCAAGAAAAATTTATTTCTTCTAGTATTCCAACTAAGTTGAAGGCCCTCATTAACATGGGAGAGTTGTTGGAGCAATTAAATCACTCATTTGAGCAATATATGCCCCTAGCCGAATGAAGAGATAAGTGGAAAAGGTATGTGTTTAACCTTCTCTTATATGTTTTATGGATGATTTGTGAGTATCGTGGAAGGTTGAAATGAATGAAAGACATGGAAATGTGATGTTGAAGTGGTGGCCGTATGTGAGTAGCATTGGCCGTGTATGTGTGGTGTTGTGTAGAAGAAATGGATTAATTTTATCTAGTCTTTTGGTTGTTGTTGAAATGTGTAGAAATGAGTGAAAATTCATGAAAACTTATGTGTTGTTGTTGTGGCCGAATATGGTGATGTTTTGGTAAGTAGGGTAAATTGATTTTATGTGATATTCTAGTTGTTGTTGTTGTGGATTCCATGACAAAAAAATGAAGTTTGATGACTTGAAATGAAGTTGTAATCGTTATAGAATTGTTGAAGAAAGTTAATACGACAATAGCTTGGATTCTTACATTGTATGAATGATGTTGTTAACACATGGTTGTTGATATGGTTTATGAATCTAGAATGAGAAAAATGTGTGGTTAATATTTTTGTTGAAGTTGGAGGATTCGGGTAGCATTGGACCATTATGAATATTGTAGTATTGTTAGAGTAATTGTTGGTAATGTTGTTAATATTTTGGCCGAGTTAAATTCTCGGGTTTGCTGTTGTTAAACTGGCCGAGTTAGATTCTCGGGGAGGTTGTATTTATAGGGGAAATGCTGCCAAAATTTCGGCAGAATATAAATGAATTCATTTGAAAGAATAAGACGAGTATAGGTCGATGAATCTAATGATTATGTCAATTTTCTTGAATGTAGACTAACAAGTTTGGATAAATAAGCGTAGCTAATAAGGCGTGGCACAGGTATGTAAGGCTTACGCTTTCTTTCTTTGGCATGTCCTAGAGCTACATAAGGTATGATATAATATGCGCCTTGGGGAAATTCTACTCCTGAATTCTGAGTTTGTTCCTAAAGAGTTCTGTATTCGTAAATGTCCAAAGTTTTGTTTGATATGTTTCTGAATGACATTCGAAAGACAATTGGTATGATTAACAGTTTGATTTCCAAATGATATTACGTTTAACTATTCCATTGAGTCTTTAATGTGTTTTGATATGTACATATGATTCTAAAAGTTATATTTGATCTGATCCATATGATATCCGGAAGAGATTTGTTTCTGAAGTTCTATTAAATATGTTTCCGAGTCTGCCTATGATCCTGACTCACTTCCGATATAATTATGTCTGATATGATCCAGTTGTTATACGATTAAGTAAAGGGATAAGTATAAAGAGTTTTGTTTCTGAAAGAATTTTGCAAGTCCTAATGTCCCTAACCTTCGGAAAAGATCTCAGATTTGCTCTAACATGCTTATAGAACGTTTTGTACTTCAAACGTTTGTAACTTTCTCATACGACGTCGGATGGACCTGAAACTTGTTTCTGAGCCTTCAGATGTCAGTAAGTGTACGTATCTATTGAGTCTTGATTTGTGTGCATATGGTTTCGCACTACTCTGTTCGTGCAAGTCTCTGTATATCTGTTCACTGAGTCCCGGGCCAGGACATGTTCTCGTGCGTATTCCACTGAATTGTTCACCGAGACCCACCAGTAGAGGGCCGGGACACGTTATATGATGATGGCGCCATATCCGGACCGGATCCCCTCCACCGAGTCCCTTATTGAAGGGTCGGGACACGTTATCCACCGAGTCCCTCACTGGCGGGCCGGGACACGTTACATGCATACATGATATTTGATGTGACATGCATGATTTTATCCACCGAGTCCCTCGTTCGAGGGCCGGGACACGTTATGCATATGTGATATACGATGTTGACATACATGATCCTATTCACCGAGTCCCTCACTCGAGGGCCGGGACACGTTATTTGGACATGTGATATGTTATATGGATCGGGCTGCACGTTCCGCAGCGATATATGTGTATATATATATATGGATCGGGTCGTACGTTCCGCGGAATTATTGTATTACGTATGACATTGGCATCCATGACTTGTGTCTGGAAAAACAAACATCTTGATATTCTGGTGTTTTGGTATTCTGGGTCTGTACTTCTTCTGATACATGATTCGCGTCTGGAAAGTATGTATTTGGTATTCTGGGTAATGTACGTACCTTCTGTACTGTTTGTTTTAATTATGGTTCCGTTTTCTGTATCTTATGCCTTACATACTCAGTACATATTCCGTACTGACCCCTTTTTTCAGGGGCTGCGTTTCATGCCACGCAGGTACCTACAGATGAATAGAAGATTTGTCAGAAAATGTTTCAGCAGGATTGGCGAGCTCCATTTGCTTCTGGAGCGTTGTCGATTCAGAGTATAAGTATGTTCTGATTTCCGAATTAATGTTAGAGACTTTGCAAACAACGTCGTGGGTATTGGTTGTCAGTCTGTAAGCGGCTCCATCAGCCGATACGTCATTCTGTGTTACGTAATAAATTTTATATAATTACAGATTTTGTTTAATTTTGAGGACGATAAAAGAAAGATTTCGAAAGCTTAATGTGTATTTTACTTTTATTTGATTTTCAGAGTCCGAAGAAATGACGTGTGTAATAAGAATCTGTGTGTTCGCTCGGCTCCGGATATGGGGTCGGGTGCTGATAAGTCATGAAATTACGGCATATTCGACACCAACTACTTAGTCTTTTGCACATCCCCAAGTACTTTTGATGTCGTTTCTCGTGTTTTTGTGACAATTTGTAGAATAACATGTGTTGGAAGTAACTTAAAGCAAAATGAAGGAAAATGAAGCAAAAAGCCAGCTGAACTGAACAAGGGCATCACATGCGAGTCGCTTGTGCTACATGCGAATCGCATGTGATGCAGCATCTGCTGACAGAAAGAGGCTAAAGAAGAAACCATGTGTGACACCACATGCGACATCACATGCGAGTCGCATGTTGCATATGCGAATCGCATATGGTGTCGCATACGCTGCTCAACAGTCGACTAAAGATTGTCACACATGCGATAATTTGGTGCAACATGCGACTCGCATGTTGCACTTGCGACACCAAGTGCGAGACGCATCTGATGCACAGGGGCATTTTTGTCTGGAAATTGTTCCCGTTTTGGACATGCTATAAATATATTTTCTAGGGTTTTGGATTCATTTTATCCTGCAGTTTTTGGCATAGATTCTTGTGGAGTCATTTTCTCTTGGTTGTTGAAGCATTTAAGGCAACAACTTCACTCTCATTCCATCTTGTATTTTGTATTGTAAGTTCATTATGTTTACTTGTAAGCTTTCTTTGTTATCCAGAATTATGAGTAGCTAATTTTAAAGCTAAGGTTGTGGAACCCATGATGGATATTATGTGAATGGGTTTCTATTATTGATATATGCATAATGGTTTTTGGTATTCATTCAGTTTTTATACTTTACTGTTGGGTGATGATTGCAAGCATTATCCTAAGTCATTATATTAACTGTTCTTGGGAAAGAAGGTTAGTATTGGTAAGATTGAATGACAATGACTCGAGGCGTTAACCCTCGTTTAATGGACTAACTTAGGAATAAGAATAAGTCTAAATTGGCATTATTGGTCGCTCTTCGATTGTAACTCTTTTATATTCGGAAGAATCATAAAGAGAAAATACGACTTAACTGTTGGGAAACATTAAGAAGTCCTTAAGAGACCAAGTGCGTATTCATAGAACAACCATTAGAAGTATATCACATTGAAACCTGAAGCATAATATCTAATCAAATTGGGGAACACAACCTTAGTCTCTCTCTCTCTCTCTCTCTCTCACCTTAATTACATTTTAAGTCAAAGTATTCAATTACATTATTCAACAATCAATTCAAACTATCCGGAATAGGATTAAAGCATTTAAAGACTGGTATCGCATACGATTAGTACTCTTTTCTCTCCATATTCCCTGTGGGATTCGACCCCAACCTTGTTGGGTTACTATATTTGACAACGTCCGCTTTACATCGTTAATAGGTGTAATTTGAGCGTATCAGGTGCCCATCACACCCTAGTGGAATTAGGGTGTGACAACTGGATAGTCATTCTTTAAGCAAGAACATTTGAAACCATCTTGAACTAAAACAAAATGGGACTAACGCAGCTAAACCCGACAACAGTATCATGCTTGGACATGGAACATTTTGGAATTTAAAGCATATGATTCACAACCAATTTATATTAGCCAACTAACATAAACTATAGCTGAACCCTGCTAGCAATTATACCAAAACAGTGTACCATCTTAAACACATACATTGATCTCATCACAATTTGATCATGAGCCAATCCCACATTGAATAAACAGAAACTGAACCAGATTATGACCCCAAATTTCAAGGAAAGAATTCGAACATACGACTCAGGATTAACTTGAAGATGAAGAAAGGTTCAAATTTTATAACTGGGAACAACAGTCAATTGTGCTAACCTCTCTTCTAACAGGAGGGAACTATGGGATCCAACAATTAACAAATCATACTGGACTCAGTTTCAACAAGGTGTACATGCTTAACAAACAGACACAATATCATTCAGTACAGATTTGCCTTAATGCTACTAAACAAATGCAAACAAACAAGTGGTCTGACCATCATCAAACACTTGGACATAGTCCACAGACTCCATATTCCACCTAAAATAATTCAGGCCACAGAGATCCCATCGTGATTTACAACATCATTTAGACTGGTTTTATAGGATTTAAAACATATAAATCTAGGAGTTTGTAGCATGCTCTTATACCATAGTTATCCTATTAGAGTGTTCAAGTGAAAATAACTCATATGAACATCAAATAGAGATCTTAAGCCATATTTTCAAGTGAAACACTGAATATACTAAATGAGCACCAGCCATTATCAAAAAGATAAAGGTAACTTCCTATTTTACGACATCGGACATAACTTCCTATTTTGCGACATCGGACATACAAACTTTGTCGCAGCACCAACTTGAAACTAAAAACACTTTAAACATGCAAACAGGGAATCCAAACACACATCAGAAATCAAAGCGAACCAAAAAAAAAAGTGGAAGGAAGGGATTGCACTGACCTTTTTCAAGTGCAGTGAACGGGGAAACGAGTCTCAAATCTAACTCATCTCGTTATGAATAAATTTGAAACTCGATACAAATGAGTTCCGAAATCTCTGCCACAGCTAAAGTCCACTGAGACAGAGAGAGTAACTCTAGAAATTAAAGGTTCTTAAAGTTTTAAAATGTGCAGGGAATGTATTTGATATGGTAGTGTTCCAAGATGCTAAAAAAAACCTTTTTTTTCTCGGCTGAGGACTTAAGGCAACATTTATTGGAGACGAAAACTAGGGTTTGTCTCTCATTTTTGGGCAGGATTTGAAAGTGAGATAGTCATTTGAATGTGGGGTGTCACGGGTTGAAATTCAATCCCTGCTCTTTGATTTTCTCTGCATAGAAATCAGATTTTTAAAAAAGAGAGTTTGGCATCTTTTGTTGACTCGACTGTTGAAGATAGGAGAAAGAGAAAACTTGTGTAGAACTGGTAAGACAAGAATCTGCCATGGATGAAAACACAATTGTTTCTTGTTTGGAAGAGGAAAGAGGTGAAATAGCGGAGAGTGTTGCACGAAAATGGGGTGGCAAGGATCTACCATGGTGAAAGATGGTCAAGGTTTTGCTAAAATGGGGATGAGAGAAGGTGGAGAGAGAGATGAAGGAAAGGAAGATAATCAAGAGGTGCGGCGCTGTGTTTCTGTTTCATTAGGGTAGATGAACACATGGGTCGGGTCGGGTAAGGTTTTGTTGGGCTGGATCGGGTAAAGGGATGGTGGGCTGGCCGAATTGAAATGGTAGTGGGCTGGTCGTGAATTACTGAATGGGCCATTTATTTGGTGGAAAATAGGGATCTTTCCTCCTTTATTTAATCATTTTTTGGGCTTCTAATTTAATAACTAGTACTATGATAATTAGTGATTAATATATAGAAAATAAGGACTTGATAAAGTATAATTAATTTAACGAGTACAAAATCCGAAAATAAAATGATGACGAACCATTTTGAAATTTGTGATAAAGTAATGCTAGTAATGTTGATGGTAAAATAGTGAAAATGAAAATAATAAGAAGGATAATAATGTTAATAGTAATAGCAATAAAATAGTGGTAAAATAAAGTATTTAGCTCGTTAATAAATTTAGAAGCCCAAGGAAATAAATTGGAATAAAGGAGGGACAAAATTGGGTGTCAACAGTAGTAACGGGCAATCCACGAGCTTTCTTCAATAAATCGTTGTAAGACTCGGAGACATTCATTGTCATAGCCCCCCACCTATGACCGTTGTCCTTATGAAATGTCCATTTCTCCTCCGGAAGAGCTTTTAACCACAAATGCGCTGGAGGTGACATTGTTTTGATTTGTTCCATCCTCATTTTATACTTCTTCTTCTGGTGCTCTATAGCCGCCAACCACATTAGCTTCTCAAGGTCACTGATGAGGAGCTTTTTATTGAAGTTGCTTTTCAAATGCCGAACGCAAAACCTATGGTGTGTGGATGGTGGTTGTAACCAATCATATATTTGGACACATTGCAAGATGCCCTGATGACGGTCAGAAATAAGTCCAATTCCTTGTCTCTCACGAACAATATGTCTCCACAACAACACAAGGAACCACATCCAAGACTCAAAGCTCTCACGTGCAATAATAGCATATGCAAGTGGAAAAATGTTATTGTTCGCATCAATTCCAACAACAATTAGCAGTTTCATCTCATACTTACCGTACAGATGAGTACCGTCTATTGAGATGACAGGCCTGCAACTTTTGAATCCATCGATGCTTGGTTTATAAGCTCAGAAAAGAAACTTGAAGATGTGTTCACCTTGCATTATAGTTGATTGGTGCTCCCACTCAATAACGGTCCCCGGATTGAAATATTTTAAGGCAGCCATGTATCGGGGCAATGTCTTGAAAGAGGTTTCAAAACCACCAAATATCATTTCAATAGCTTTCTTACGCCCCTTTTGTGCTTTTCTATAACTAGGAGTAAACGTATGCAATCCTTTTATTTTTTGTTGAACTGACTTAATACTGATGTATGGATCGACCATAATATATGGTATCAACGTAGTAGCAATTAGGTGACTATTCAAATTGGAATGATCCTTTCTGTAATCATCCGTGAGACAATTGTGGTGGAGAACCGCTTTGCCTGCCTTTCACATACCACTTGAAATTTCTCTAAAACGAATCATCCACTCACATCCCAACATATGACGCTTGCAAATAACCCTCCAAAATTTACCTTTGGATTGATCACAAATGAACTCTTTCTTTTCTTTGAGACAATATTGTCTCACTGCGCCTTTCATTTCCTGCTTGTTCTGAAATAACATACCTGATTGCATAATACAAGAAAAATTATCAACCCCCTAAAAATGGGCCAACAAATAAAAAGAATATTCATTACCACCATACTAACCTGATCTGATAAATTCAGGGTTTTACAATCCCAAAGTGCAGATCGAACTGGACTGTCATCTCTCATGAAGGTAAAATCATCCGGGCCTTCTTCTGTGTTATCCAAATATGAAATCGCATTAGAATGGTATCTAACGTTACCATCACTTCGAGCAGTAATGTCTTCATAAGAATGACCATCATCATCAGATGAGTGATCATCGTTTGTTTCCGTGTGATCTAATGGGATATCACTATCTGACTCATCAGAGTGATCATTAGCTACATCATTATTGCTCACAATTTGTGTGAGCTGAGTTAACAATCCACAAAAATAACAGTAACATAACAATAAATTTCTTCAAAAGTGCTACTAAACAAATCGGATCTTTTATATAATAATCCTTCTAACAATCATATCTTAAGTTCAAATTAAAATAACACAAATAACACAAACATATATCTTATATGTATTAAAATAACACAAATAAAAAATAACAATTAAGATATATAAGACAAACAGATATCCTACATCTACTATAAATATACAATATTATATGAGTTAGAAAAAATATCTTAATTTAAATAGCAACAAAAGATAAAGATGAAGAAGTTTCTCAAAAAATTAGACTGTAATGCAGGGTTTAAAAAGAAAATAAATGGAGGAGAAGGAAAAGGAGAAGGAGACGGAGACGAAGTTCCGTAACTTCAAAAGGATGGAGGAAGAGGCGGAGGAGAAAGGAGAAAAATTAGGGCAACAATGCACAATGAGTCGTAGACAGTACTACGTTTTACAAATATATGTTGTAAAACGTGGACTGATCCACGTTATACAAAATTATTTGTATAACATGGATTAGTCCACGTTATACCATTAAATAATTTATTTATTTTTGGTTGCGATTTCTGACATGAAATAAAAATTTGGGGTATAACGTGGAGAAGTCCACGTTATACCCGCTTTGGTATATATATTTTAGTCTACTTTTGGATTAATTAAAAGATACTTTGATTTTTTTTGCGGGGAGAAAAAGACACTTTGATGCTGCTACTTGCCATTTGCAAGATACATCGAAAGCAAATAGTTTAACTTCACTTTGCTGCCACATGTATTGGTCGGCACATTATTATAGGAATTAAATACTTTGTCATGACGTGCTATTATTTTCTAATTACTACATAAGTAGTACAGAAAGGGAATATTATTTTGGTTGCAGCAGTTCTTTATTTTTCTTTTAAATACTGTTCCTAACTAATTAAACTCAAATTAAATCGCTTTGCATTCCTTCAATTCGGCACAGCTAATATTGGAGGAGGATAGCTAATAAAAGGTCTGACAAAACTAGAAGGGTTAGTTATTCATAAACAATTTATCAGGATTAATCATAATCTGAAAAATATATTTCACTAGAAAGTAAAATAAGTTTCTTAAAACGAGAAAAATGATTTTCCTAGTAGAACTAAAACATTGCGTAAGCTGCATTTTATTCCTCCCCGTCCTCTAACACACCAAATCCCCCCAACCCCCCCTCCCCCCATCCTACATTCATTCCCATCAACAACATTAATTTTTATATTTAGCTTTTATTATTATTTTTGAATTTTCTGAGTGAAAATCATGGATCCGCCACCCCCCCATAGCCTCCACCTCCACCATCCCCACATTTCAACCCCCTACCCCACCTTCATAACGTTTACTCAGATTTTGAGATAATATTTCCTGTTTACTACCAACCACTGAAAAACATGGAAGAAAGTATTTTTGAAGAAAATATTTTTCAATGTTTTCTTCGTACAAAACACACCCTTACTCTCGCTTATTGCTTAGAGAAGAAGTTTCGATGCCAAGAGAAGATATTTTAAGAGAGAGAAATGAGCTGAGAACAGTGGTCTAAAATAATTTGACTCGTTTTTGTGGAAAAAAAAAATTAGATTAAATTCAGTAGGCGTTACGAGACTTTTTCGTCATTGGAAGGTGCTTTGATGCTACATGCCCCACTTTCCAATTGCAAAATATTGAAAGCAAACTAACCAAGTTTTCTTGCTCATGTAAAGTTCAAAGTGATATAACTTGTAAGTAGCAACATGTGGAGATTGGCATTTTTAAATAATTCTTTGGCATTAATTTTAAATAACTAATATAGAAAGCAAATCCTATTACGTTGGAGCAATTCTTTTCTCAAAATTAGGTTATAATAGTTAACAGAAAATTTTATTCATGGATCTTAAGAGAGACATGTATTAAAGAAAAAGTGTTACACTAAAGAAATAACTCAAAAATCCATAAACCTGCCATAAATTAAATGAGGCCACTCAAACTTTCAAGAGGTTAACATGAACCATTTTTTTTTTCTTTGGACGTTGCTACACCTACACAAGAATCCATAGACAAGAAACCAAAGAACCCAAGTGACAGGTAAAATACTATGACATACGAGGAAAATTTTGGAAACAAAGGAGGGCGAAATCGAAAACATAGCACCTGGACCAAAGTTTTTTGAACAAATTGATACGAAATCCTAGTTGGAAACATTGAGGCGATGCCGGAGCGGTAAATGGAATCAATTTCTGATGAGACACATGCCACTTGCATATTACCAAAAAAGATCTTATCAGAATGTGAGCCTCACACGCTGATCAACCAGTTACCAGAAATGGTGTTTCGAGCCAGAATCTTTCTTGGGATCCTACTATGGTGGTGGTAGGACAAAATGAGGTAACCCACAAAACTCGAACAAATCTTCTCAAGATCAAAAAAAAAAAAAAAAAATTAGCTGAATTTTGAGCTCTAATTACTCTGATACCATGTAATTGAATGGAAGAACTTGTATTATTCCAATAGATAAGCAATGTATATAATACAATATATTAGGTGCTACCTTTTGAAAGAAAACAAAGAAGTATTCCTACAAATCTGCTACCTAAATATGAGTAAGTACATTATTAAAAATGTCGTGAATATACATTTTGTAATAGAATTAAACGACTCAAATCTTCATAGTAATAAATAAAAAATTTACAACAACATCCAAGGTAATATATTGTAAACATATGGCTAACACACTACTAACTGGTATTAATCTTTACTTTTGTAAATAACAACATTACAATGTTACGTTAAAAGATTTTATGTCCGTTAAGAATACTACACTAAATATAAAAAGAATGTAAAAAAAAAAAGAAAAAAAAAGAACATTTTATTAAAATTTGGCTTTAGGCCACTAATTTTATTGAGAAATCTTTGCGTGGACAAATAGATTCACTCTTAATATACAGTGAATGAAATGTAAAATGTTGATAGCTGACAAAGAATTTAGCTAAGGGATTGAATGTGGGCTCTTTCATAGAAGGTAGAATTTAATGATTTAAACAAACTCGAACAGACTGCAAAAACTGACAAGTGCTGAAGATCAATGTCATAGTTTCAGGCTATTACAAACTATATGATGGACATTATGAGTAAATTCCCACTAAGCAATACTAATCCAGTGAGACAATTGTCCGAGAGAATTTGTACCATTTTGTTAAAACCACGAGTTGTCTTGATTAAGTAATGCCAGGATCATGACCCAAGTAAGAAATATTGATCTAACCAGGTCACTAATGTCCTAATCAATGATGCCACAATCAGGAACAATTTTAGATTGAATTATAAGAGATGTGACTCACATTGTAGTGATCTCCATCACGATGGCAAATCCCAAAATTGAATTCGGCAAAAGCAATTATTCAATTATAAGCCTTCCGATTCGTATTCCTTTATATATAAGCTGAGAGATTAATAAAGGTTTGGGGTTCATCCTCTAAATGTATGTGCCTTGTTCATGTTTTACTGTTCCGAAATGATTCTAAGTCCCAAGTGTGAGTGTATGTGTGTGTGAGTAGACTGAGTTGTGCGGTGTTGTACGTCTGCCGAGCAGTGTTAAATTCCAAAAAAAAAAAAAAATCCCTAACAAATGAATGTGTATGATATATTTTTACAAGGTGATTTTGTTGAAGAGGTGTACTTGAAGGTACCTCAAATTTTTAATAACTCAGCTGGAGAATCATAGATTTGCAGGTTACTTAAGTCTTTTTGTGGATATAACTAGACTCAGGTGGAGAACCATAGGTTTGTAGGTTACATAAGTCTTTTTGTGGATTTAAGTAGACCTCAGGACAAAGGAATATAAAGCTCACTCCAGCTTTGGATAATTCATGGTTCAGAAAAAGTAATTTATGACTGAATGGAGTTACCTAAGAAAAGAAATTAGAGTTCTGTGTTTTGTTCGTATTTTTAAAGTTTATTTGAAGTTACTTTTGACGATATTTTTTAAGAGAAGTTGCTTTTCATGTATATATAAATAGTATTTTCTTGTGTTTGTATATTAGACTAGTTTGGTAATGCCCGTGCTTAGCACAGGCTCAAGTCCCAAAGACTATTTAGTGTTATTATTTATATCATTTTTTTTGCGTGGATTGTCTTTCTTTTGGGGTGGTCTTTAATTTTTGTCCCTCAAATTGATGATCTTTAATTTTCATCCTTCGCCTAACACTCCGATGTTCTGGGTTCGAACCCCAGCTTAGTAAAAAAAAGAAGGAATTCTGCAAGGCAGAGGTTTGGATTCTCAAGGCAGAATTTGCCTTCAAAACTTTGCCTTAAGTTAGAATTTTAAGACAAAATTCCTGCCTTAAACTCTCCCTTAAGGCAGAGTTTGAAACTATGATGCTGAGGCAGATGTTGTGCAGATATGTGAGAGGTAATTCATTTTGATAGTGTTCTTCTCCAAATTGGACTTACTTTAGGCGATTTTGCTTTGTGTCAGCTGAGTAACTTTTTGATCAGTTTCCATAGGCTGAGGGATGAGAATGGACACATTATTGAGAACACTCAGGTAATATTTGAGATTTTTAAAGGCAGAATTTTACCCACAACTCTACCTTAAGGTAGAGTTTGAAACTCTGCCTGAAGCATGCAAAACTCTGCCTTGCGATTTTTTAAAAAAAAATTTGAGTGAGCAGGGTTCGAACCGGAAACCAAGGGTATCTAACGAAGGCTAAAAATTAAAAACAACCAATTTAATGGGCAAAAATTAAAGAACGCCCCAAAATAAGGGCATTCCTGCGAATTGCCTATTTATATTGCTTAATGTTTTCACTGGTTGTTCTTTTAATATTTCTGTACTTTTTTACGCCAAGTTACTGATTTAATTTCGCTTTTGCTATACTATTCCCGTATTTTTTGGTATTGTGACTTTTGTGTCACGAATGTGAAAGTCTTGTAACTTTTAAGTTACAAAATAAAATTATTTAATTTTGTGGAATAAAAAGATGTAGTTGTGTGATTTTTTAGAAATTTTCACACGAATATTTATGACTTGCTTTAAATGACAAGTTTAAAAAGTTTTTATTTTTTTATATCTCAAATTTTGAGCACAGTCGAATAATCACATACACAATAAAAGTAATTAATGTATTTCGAACAGCTCAGTTTCATTATTCATTAACATTAATTTAACTAAAATTGATGACTTGGACTATAAAAGATTAATTTATCTGTTATATATATGATGGCCGGAAGGAATACATTCTAAAATAACGTTATTAACAATAACACTATTTTTTTTTCCGATTTTTAAGAAATCTAATGATATTTGTCTTATTTCCTCTCCTCCCCAATTAGAAAAAGATTTTTTCATTCTTTGCCGACTTATAATCCTTTACTACCCTTTTAATATAGTGGCTATCATTCTATAAGCATTACTTAGGTGACTAAATTTATAGGAAATATAAAAAAAGTCTAGGTAAAATTTCATAGTTATTTTCTTAACATAAATTGATGTGATTCATTTATTTCTATTAAGAAATGTGCTTGAGGCCTAAAGTCCATTAATCTATTGGAGATAAAATTAATGACTAAAATAAAATTTGGATGAAAACTTATACAAAATATTTAAAATTATGTATTTATAAAGGTAATATACTGCATACATATAATTATAAAAATTATGTACTATATGATTTGTCGGTTTGGTTTGATTTTTTTTTTATTTATTTTAATAAAATTAAACCAAATATTATCGATTTTCGAAAATTTAAAATCAAATCAAACCAAACCCAAAAAAAATAGACGTACCATCATTTCAAAAATTACAACTCTGTCAATATTTTTAATCTATACCTAAATAAATTACTTTAAAAAGAATCATTTTTACCAACTATCTATACTGAGGTCATTATACAAATTCATATTACGCACTATTAAACTTGTTAACTATAAATAATATACTTTTTTGTTTTCTGTATTATACTTTATACAACTAAACTTGTCCATTGGTATAAATTAAATAGCCTAAGAAAAACACATAAACGCTGGCAATGTAGTTGAGTGTCATATTCGGTGAACTTAATTCATAGTAGCCCCTAAAAGAGCCAAAATAAAAGAGATCATTATCGGAAATATCTCTCTTTTCATTTTTCCATAATAACTGCATGCGTGTAAAGTTTGGCCGGGGCCCACATTTTGTAAAACTCTTTGTGTGGGGCCCTAGCTTTGTACGTATCTTTCGAAAGTTGCGGCTCATTGAGATTCTGGGCCGAGAACTCTAAGGGCTCGTTTGGTCAGAAAGCAAGTTATTTCGGGATAACTACTTCCCCGATTAGTTATTCAGGAATTATAGTATTTTTTTATTTCACATTGAGAGTGAATAATAATATCAAGATAACTAATTCCGAAATTAGTTATTTCGAGTTTTTATTTCAATTAAACATGAGATAAGACGGCACTAAATTTTTATTCCGGAACTATTTTTATTTATCCATCATACCAAACGAGCCCGAAGTCTTTAACTGTAGGATGAAGAAATTGTCACACCCCAATCTTACTAGGGTGTGATGGGCACCCGACCCCATATCCGGAGCCGAGCGAACCCGCTGACTCTTATTACGTACTTAAATTATTATTTTTTTTGAACCTCTAAATCAAGTATACATAATAAAGCTTACTGAAATATTCTTTTGTTGCTTTCAAATCAAACAAAATCTGTAACTGTGTAACACATATATCATTATACAAACTGACACATCGGCTGATGGAGCCGCTGACAGACTGACTCCCGATACCCACGAATCTGTCTGCAAAGTCTCTAACATCAATCCAGAAATCCTAGCATACAAGCTCTGACTCGGCAGCACTCCCAGGAACAAGTGGGGTCTACCAACTTCGCTGAAACTTCTTCTATACTAGCTTCAGCTCATCTGGGTGTACCTGCGCGGCATGAAACGCAGCCCCCGAAGAAGAGGGGTCAGTACGAGCAATGTACTGAGTATGTAAGGCATAAATGGTAACATAGTAAAAGATGAACATACGAATATTAACTGTATGGGAATATAGTACATATCATAAGATAAAGGAGTAACCTGTACATGTGAGTGCCCCTTAGGGCGGATGCCATGCATGCTTATCTGGTCATATCATATCATATCATAGCGCCGAACAACGTCGGCTCGCCCACATAGCGCCGAAATACGTCGGCTCGCCCATATATCCCGCGTCCGGGATGATATAACGCCAGCTGACCAGGTGGCAATGCGTCTATAGCGCAACATATGTCCCTTCCCCTCCATATCTCCCTCCCTCCCCCCATGTACATATACATATACATATACATATATAGCATGCATGAGAGCCCAAAGAAAGTCATGTATCCATCGGAGTGACGTAAGGTCGGTAACCTCCGATTATATTATGGAATAGTCATGGGCGCCGTGTCCCACCTTGAAGGAACTAGTATTATAAGGCGAGACTATCAATGAAGAGTGTCATCATGAGAAAACATAAAATAGGATCATAAGGCATCGTTTCATTTACTTGGAACCTTTAAAGTAGTCATTATCCATAATAGAGTTAGATATCAAGAAATAGTTTAACATTTTCATATTGTCATATTCATGGTAGGAACATATCGTCAACATATCTATCATAGACATTTTCTCATATTTGACTTCATCGTTGTCATTATAAGATCATATTCATCATCTTAGTCATAAGAGCTTCCTATCTCTTAAAACTTGATTTTCGGAAAATATAGACATTTTGAAAAAAAACAATTATGAACTATTAGGAAAAGACTTATACCTTGGAGTCATAGACTTATAGCTTTTGCAAGTAAAGAAGATATATAAAAAAAAAACATTTGAGACATTACGACTTGGGGATCATGCCTTTGGAAGAAAAGGGACGAGCCTTACATACCTGTGCCGCGCCTTACTAGCTACGCTTATTCGTCCAACTTGTTAGTCTACATGCAAGAAGATTGACATTATCGTTAGAACATATACTTGTCTTAACCTTTCAAGTTCATTCACTTATGATCTGTCGAAATTTCGGCAGCACCTCCCCTGTAAATACACCATCCCCGAGATTCTAACTCGGCCAAATTTTAATCAACAACAATCCGGGAATTCAACCCGGCCAAACTATCAACAACAATACCAACAAGTATTCTAGCAACACTTCGACATTCAATTCAATTCAATTCACATAACTTTCAAAACGATTTAATTAACATACTACTCCATCCAACACCTTCCAAATTTAACGAAACCAATGACAACCCATTTCCTTTCCTTCCAAACTCATGAACTACACACTAACAACATCATATTAACAACGCCACACTAACAACATTACCTTCCATGCATGCAAGAACATTATATTCAATTTACATAAACTTCTAAAACAAGTTTCCAACAATTACCACTTAAACTAAAATTATTAAGCTTCCATTTTCCACCATAGATTTCATTACAACAATAACCAATATACTAAATAAAATTGACTCATTCTATTCCATATTACACCACCACCACACGGCCACACTACCATTTATATACACGGCCACAACATGTTCAAAACAGCCCATAAACACAATAACTTCAACACAACACTTTATGACCCTTTCTCCATAACTACTTTCGTTTTTAACGCTTGCTAGACCTTCAAATAAACTCAACACAAGAGATGAGATGAATAAAATACCTTATACTTGAAGAAACTTAGCCACATCAATTTTCTCCAACGCCACACTTGAGTAGAAGCAAGAACAATCACCTTTCACGGACTAGTTTGGCGAAATCTTGTTAAATTCTTGATTTATCGGACTATAATATTTGGGAGAAGTTTTGAGAGACTTCTAGAACTGTTTGGTATGTTAATATGCTGAAACAAAACGGGTTGATGGGGTATTTATAGTCCCTTGGGTCGGTTCCACCGACTTCTCTATGTGGGGCCCGCGGAACCCTTTTTGACAGCTTGAGGTCTTGCTCTTAAAATGGCCATAACATTTGATCCCGATATCGTGTGAGGGCCCACGACATACCGTTGGAAAGCTAATTCAATTATCTACAACTTTTATTTCTGGGGGTTTTCCCAAATTCCGAACGTATAATAGCGTTTTTTCCCCTCCAAGTCAGGTCATCCGAAAACGTATCCTTAAATCATCCTTTTGGAGGGCTTACGTCCATATTTGACTTAATGGTCCTTCTTTGGACTTGCTCAACTTCACATGCACTACTCATATATCTCTTAATATGTCCTTTATAAAATTCTGACATGTGGGCCCCACCTTAACTTATGGTTACGAGGGCTATCATCAAGTAACTTGTTAACCGATTTACCCCATACCATCTCCAAATGTCATATATATACATTCTTGTACTCAGGTAATATAATCTTTATCCCTAATCCTTGTGTAACTTTTCTCTCCCTTGAGCTCATACTAAGTCGTCGACAGTCTTGGTAACGCAAAATTTTTCGGGGTGTAACAGAAATAGTTGCGATATTGTGCCCAATTTTAGCAATTAAATCAATTGTCTCATTTTTCATTCATGTTGTACAAATTGCTGCAACACATAAAAAAGATGAAATGTCTGAAGTACCCCTAAAGCAACTGGTTAATCTTAAGGACAGGTGTGGGAATTACACAAAGATTTCATTTTTTTGGTCCATTTTTTTGGTCTATCTCAGCAAAGGTACAACAGCAAAAGTTTAGGTATACAAGCACAATAATGCAAACACTAATTGAAATTCCTAAAATAATCCTGTCCAAGGTTAAATGGGGAGTTCAACTGTCTCTTATATATGGGTAGTAATAAAATAGATTGAAATCGCTTGAAAAAAATAAATTAATTTCAGGTGTAAAATTAATTGATTTATGTATTATTGATAAGCTGTGGCACTAAAATGGTAATAAGCAAAAAGTTGGACTCGTTTTGAGAAAGAAAAAAAGAAGTGGATATCACCATTAATTGACTCAGCTTCACATCATTTAAGAATGCATAGCGCGTCAAGTTACATGTCCAAATATTGATAAGTACACAAATTATAGGTTGTCTTCTTGCCTAAGTAAAGGTTTAATGTTTTTTATTCTAAGTAACGTCACTTGTTGCAACAATTGTTGCATGAGGCAATCGGTCTATAACCCTATATTTACCATTCCATGATTTGCATAATTTTGACATGACCTCTAATTTTTTTTTCTTTTTAATAATATAGAAATTTTATGTCATTTGATTGCAACAATTTTCTCTTCCAAAATTGGTTTGAATTGATTAAAAAAATTATTGTACTGTATATACATCCACGTCAAGAATTTCATGATCACAAAGAATTGTTAATTCAATAGAAAGACCTTACGATATGGACTATAATTTCTGTTTCAGAGGTGAATTTAGGACGAGTTCCTTATGTTCATCAACTTAATTTATTACTTTCGAGTCAGAATATATACAAAAATAAGTATGTGCACATATAATATGCTTATTGTGATTCGATTGACTTTAAATTCAAAATTTGCCTCGGCTTTGTAATTGTACCCCACACTCAACAAACCTCTCTATGTATATATTCTCAGAGTCCGCGACTTAAGTGACACAAAAAAAAAAAAAAAATTGGAACCAAAATAACACAAAAAAAAAAGTTACGAAAGTAGGTTTCACAGGCAGAATCTGTGCGTGAAAGAGGCTACTTTTTTTTTTAAAGCTATCAAAATCACGTTTTTTCCATACTTTGGGCAAAGATTAGTCATATTTCAAAATCCCAAAATATCAATTTTTTATATAGAATTTTTTATATAGAACTTAATAACTTTTTTTGCACACAATAACGTCGGCTCATTACATCAAATATAACTAAACGTTTGGATCGTCGTTTTAGGGGTTGTAAAGTGTCCCGAAGTAAGTTTTGTTTATTTGGAAACTTGTCATCTTTAAGTTTAAGTGTCATATTTTATAGGGTTTTAATCTAAGTGTTTTATTATTTAGTCAAATCAAATGTATAAATAAAAATATTATATTAAAAAATAATTCATTCAATACGAGAAGTTCAAAATAATTAAAAAATAATTCATTGCATTAAGTAATACATCATTTTTTACAATAATAAAATATTCAAAATAAAACTTCAAGTACGAGAGGCTCTTTTACTCCGAGATGTTCTGCCCCCACGAGATGTACTTGCACCACCACGGCCTTGTTGCCCACATGAGATGCCAAAAAACGTGTTGCCCATACATATAGGGTATATACATTGAAAAATATCCAAATAGAGGGAGACAAATTTGCATTTTTATGATTGCTAATGATAACAAATGTTGAATTGTGTTTACGGTGGGACTAAAAAAATTGATATATTCCCATGTTAAATGTTAAATTTGAGTAGCTCCAAACCCTTAGCGTTGTGGCATGACCTTAATTAATTTATGTATCATAGAAGATTTGACGTAAATAAAAAATAAAGACGGGAGCATACGTAGAAAACTAATTGTAAATTGTTGAAACTTTAAATGGTCATAACTTTGAGCTCGAATATTCGATTCTCGCGATTTTTTTTTTATTCAGGGTATTTTTTCGAGATCTAGCCGGGTGTTCAAGCCGGTTTATAAAAAAAACACTTGTTATGCCATTCAATTTGAATTTTACCCCAAATTTGTGCAAAAATTTCATTCATCTTTAGTAACAATCTAATGATAAAAAATCTATTTCGAGATGCTAATCCCGTGGTAATGATATTTTGAATGTCAATTTCGAGGTTCGAAATTCAATTTATGAAAACGAGTTAGATAGCATTAGTGAACATTATAAAAAATAAAAAGTGTCTATTTTGTTGCTTTCACCAATTTGGCTGGGTGGTTTAGCCTCTCTTTTTTACTTCTTTTTTATGCCAACATGAGATCAAACCTTGGTGGGAGCACTGAATGAGATATATTATACCTTGGCTGAACCTCTCGTATTAGATGAATTATTTTTTAATATAATATTTTTATTTGTACATTCGACTTGACTAAATAATAAAATACTTAAATTAAAACCCTATAAAATATGACACGTAAACTTAAAAATGATAAGTTTCCAAATAAACACGACTTACTTCGGGACAATTTACAACCCCTAAAACGACGATTCAAACGTTTAGTTATACTTGATGTAATGAGCCGGCATTATTGTACACAAAAAAAAATATTAAGTTTTATATAAAATATTGATATTTTGGGATTTTGAAACATGACTAGCCTTTGCCCAAAGTATGAAAAAAGCGTCATTTTGATAGCTTAAAAAAAAATGTAGCCTCTTTCCTGTGCATGAAACCTACTTTTGTAACTTTTTTTTTTTTTTTTTTTTGTTATTTTGGTTCCAAATTTCTTTTTTTTTTTTTTTGTGTCACTTAAGTAGCGGACTCATATCATCATGTATGTACATTTCAATGGGACTTCGCCATATTTATAATCCATTTAAAACAGAAACTTCATTATATACTACTTCATTCATTCTGTAATCTGTTTGCATCATTAAGAACAGAAGTTTTTTTTTTTTTTTTTCCAGTCTCTTAAACTGTTTCCACCACTTTGCGAATTTACACCTTAAACTATTAGCTTTTCTAGGCATCTTCTCACATATACAGAAATCCTCTATGATAGATTTTTCATCTTTCATTTCTTACTTTTAGGCATTTGGCACTAAAACTTCCCTAATTTCCTTTTTTTTTTAATAAATAAAATAATGCTTCGACCGAAAAGACCCTAAAACATGAACCAAAAGAAAACTTTTTTTCCTCACCTTATAAAACAATCACATATACAAAGGGTGCATAAGGAGCTTATTATAAAATAAAAATAAAGGAAGGTGCAGCAAGGTTTACTAATTTCACAAAGCAAAGTTGTTTTCTTGTCCGAACACCGCCGAAGAAATAAATGCATACCAATATCACACTAGAGTGAGAAGAAAGAAGAAAAGGTTAGCTGATAGGCATACATAATCTAACCACTCAAGACATCTAATCATCAAGAACAAATGCATTGCAACTCCAGCAGAGTAGACATGTTTTTGATTAGGCCGATGCTAAGTGCTAGTTACTATCAGCTGGGTGAGAAAATAGCAATCATACCCTCAGTCTCAGACTAACAAGATCTCTATGATCCATCCAATCCCAAATGGATGTACAGCAGTATTAGAGCCAGATTTTTCACTGAAGGGACTCAAATATAAAGAAGTAAACACTAAAAAACCAAGAGAATTCATCATATAGTATAAAAAAAAAAAAGGGGGCAGCCCGGTACACTAAGCTCCCGCTATGCGTAGGGTCCGGGGAAGGGCCGGACCACAAGGGTCTATTGTACGCAGCCTTACCTTGCATTTCTGCAAGAGGCTGTTTCCACGGCTCGAACCCGTAACCTCCTGGTCACATGGCAGCAACTTTACCAGTTACACCAAGGCTCCCCTTCAATTCATCATATAGTATATATACATAAAAAAAATTACCTATCTTCACAGTGTAATCTTTCAACGAGGACACCTCTGCCACTGATACACAAGTCTCAGCTTCTGATCTAAAATCTTGCCCAAGAAGTACAGTTAATGACACTGAATGGAGGAGGACCCCGAGTGATCTCCCTGCTTTCTCAAATGTCCCTCAGACAAGTCTCTTGGCAATTGTCCTCACCCCCCCCCCCCCCCCCCCCCACACACCCGAGCCCCTTATGAGTCGGTTTGAAAGAGGGACTAACCAATTAAAGGTTGATCTTGCAGCTATCTTTTCCCTAGACAGAAAGACAAGAATTTCTCTCAATCTCTAAGATTCTTGCAAACAAGGGAATTCATATCTATTCCTTCTAAGATAACTTTCCATGGTTCCAGCTGCATCAAAGTTGCTTTGTTACGTATGAGAAACTTAACTTCACAAGTACTAAGCAATTATGCTATGGTCCAAACAATTGTGATGATCAAACTGGCTATAATTCTTCCATGGAGATCCATGTCAATAAATGTTTACTCTGTATGTGCACACTCGAAATTAGTCTTAGAGCTCCCTTTCCGTGCTATAATGACATTAACTCATACCAATGTATTTCCTAGCACGCAACAGATAGAAATCAAGTGATTAAACACAAAACAGGAGAACAAGAGAAAAATGAAGCAGAGGTGGGATTATAGATATAAGGAAAAGCATAAACATCACAACAATTTGGTCTTGCATAAATTTTCAAAGTTTTCCTGAATCACTGATGCTATAGCCAATAGCCTCATCCCTTGACCATAGGAAATGTAAACAAACTAACTAGGCATAACATGAGATGCAGAAACCAACATATAGAGGGGGAAAAAAATTATAGATACACCGATATTAACTATGTAAGCGCAGATAATATATGCACATAATCTTGTTATCAAAGAAAAATATGTGCACATAATCTTTATCATTAAAGGTATGCTGAAGCAATTTTAAGCATGTTCCTAATAAAATCGAATTGTGCAAGCTGATGCGACAACATAAACATGTCCTCTCTGTTCCAATCCAGCAACACAATCGTAAATAGACATTATTCAATTGTAATGACAATAAACAGACTCGCGAAATGCTTCAACATTTTGCAAAAAAGAAAATATTAGCCATGAGTGTTAACAGCTTCCCAGAGCAGACCCCTAGCCTGCATTGCCGCAGTCCTGAGTGTCCTTATCGTCCACCTGTTGGCCTCAAAGAAGGACAAACTCTTGTAGGGCAAATTGTGCTTTTTGCATAGCTCCTGTACAATAGGAGAAATATTCCTCAGTTGGGACCTAGGCAACCTCGGAAACAGATGATGCTCAAGCTGGAACTGCAATCCTCCAAAGAACCAATCCATCTGAGGAGAACAATCAATGTCAATAGTCCCAGCTGTTTGTTTCTCGAACCAATCGTTCCCCTTGGGCTGTCCAACATAGACATCAGCAGCAAAATGGTTTAGACAGAATTGAACGTGTTGAATCCCGGTCACAGCAAAGGCTGTGAGGACAAACAACACCCTTTCTGTCCAATTAGGCAAGGTGGAAACAAGAAGCGGAAACCAAGTCCAGAAAACAAAGATCCCCAATATGTTCGAAAATCTATCAGGCACTTTTCTTTTCGAGAACAATAGCAACAACGTCTGGACAAATAGATTCACCCTGGAAACACATACTATCGGATAGAATGTAAAATGTTGATAGCTGACAAAGAACTTCGCTAGGGAATCGAACGTGAGCTCTCTTCCATAGAACGTAGATTGCAACGACTTAAACAGACTCGAAGAGACGGCAAAAACCGGCAAGTGCTGAAGATCAGGGTCATAATCCAGGCTATTGCAGGCCACATGATGAGCATTATGAGTCCATTTCCACCAAGCAATACTAATCCCAGTGAGGCAATTGCCCGACATAATCTGTACCATCTTATTGAACCCCTTAGTCGTCATGATCAAGTAATGACCAGAATCATGACCCAAGTAAGAAATCTGCATCCAGGACAATCCCAACAATGCCCCAGAAAGCATATGAATCAAGAAACTATTACTAAAAAGTACACCATAGAAAGTCAAGAAAAGCAACAAAGCTATAAAACAAAATGAATACATCACCCCATGGCCTTTCTTTTCAAACAACCCAGCTTTAGCAAACTCAACACAGAGTTTTCTATAATCCCTGGATACCTCAGAAACCTCATAATCTTTCAAATAATAACCAGTAAAGAACTGATCAAGGTGTTTCCAAGCAGTACCTGGATGGAAAGCAATGAATGCATCAGTTGCTTCTTGACCAGCAAGATTAAGTATAGGAATATCTCCACCAGGGTGTTGCTTAATCCAATCAGTCACATTGTAAACTTTCCCCTGCACAGAGATCCACACATCCTCTCTCTTGCTATGCTTCTTTAACTCCTCAGCTGTTATATACTTCTTTGATTCAGCCATATTAACAAAACCCCACCAAAATATAAATCTTTCCTTCCTTATTTATATATAGAATCTATCAGACAAGAATGATAAAAATGCAGAACAGATCTAACCATCAACAGCAAACTAACCCCCACATGAATGAATGAAACAAAAGTACAAGAATGGGTGGTTCTTTATAGGGGTGTTATTGAATATGCTTTATTTCTGAAGGCAAGAACTAAGAAAAGGTTTGAACTTTAGGTCTTGGAGTTACGCTCGATGCGGTGATGAGATATTTTTTGGAGAGAGAAATGTGCAAATAGCGGTGGGCTTAAATTCATCTCGAAATTAGTTATGCTGAGTTATTTTTTTTTTTCTTTTTGGAATTTTTCAAAAAATTTGCGGTCGCTATTTTTTGGATGCGTACTGTTTGGTTTGTTTTTAAGAAAGAAATTGTGTTTTTACATACCGTCCCACCTTATTTAGTAGTATAGTAGAAGTATTTGAGGGACATCAAGGGGGTATTTTTGTTATTTTTATTATTTTATTAAAAATAACTAATCATAAAACTATTGTTTCAGTTTAGCAAAATAAATTATCTCGATACTATTTTTAATTATAATATTACTTATTCTGAAATTAGTAATCAAATAAAAAATAAGCAGTATTAACCTTTTTTAAGAATTACTTCTGTTTTGAGGAAAAAAGTAGAGAGCTGTCAAGAACATATGCACTCATTATCACATGGGTAGCTGGCTCCACTTGGTGACTCGCTTTCACATCTATTGAGATGAGAATGGACTCCCGTCCCCCACTCATTCAGAATTTGATTCTCTTGTCTGTCGTGGCCCCTCGTGGAGCCCCGTAAATTGCTGTGTTTATTATAGGAAAACAAATGTGGGTGTTCCTTATTGGACCAATGTACTATTTCCCGTTTCAATTTATCTGAACTCATTTAATTGGACATGATATTTAAAAAAAAGTGAAAAAATTTAAAATTTATGCTTCAAAATAAGTGTTTAATATTTGTGTAGCTGTAAATAATTTCATAAAGTGACTTTGTTTCCAAAATAGGAAAGAGGTCATTCATTTTGGCACGAACTAAAAAGGAAACAGATTCACATAAATTGAAACAGAGGAAGTATATTGTATTTGAGACTTGCTAAATTGTCACACCAATTTGGCCCAAATTTAGCCACACTTATGTAAAAATCACCATAATCTCTATTGTACAATTTTAAATTAAGATAAACTTCGAGAAGAAAAGATAGAAATGACATTAAGTAAGCATAAATTATTAAATTTGACCTAAATAATCATATGAATTTACCCCATTTGGGCCATTGTAGCTAAAATAGTGTGCTAAAAAGACCTTATTGTATTTTTAAAATTAACTTTTGAGTCATGTTTATAGTACGTGAAAGTTTATAAACTTATTCATTTTGAAATAATTTTAAATATGTAATGTCTAATGTTTAACTTAATAGGCGTTTGACCATGCGATATAAAATCATGATTTCATATTTTGATTTCAAATCAACATTTATTTATACAATTTGGACAAAATTTCACTTCAACTTCATATAATGATTTCAAATGCCAAATTCTCCAAAAACCTATGATTTGAGATTCCAAATTATGATTTCAAATGTAAAACTTGACCCATAAGTAATTTATTGGTAAAAATGATCCATAAGTTGGTAGAAATATATTTACCAACCATTTATGTCAAATATTAAAAGATCTGCAAGTTGATAGTATATTTATAACAAATTTACTCTTACCAACTGCATTTACTTATACAACCCATGTTAAATTTTTCTTTTTAGTTAACTAATGTTCGTTCCCTTGATGTTGTATTTTTTAGAAAGGTCTTCTTATAGCGTATTAATTTTGTTATGAATTATGATTTACTCATTTGGTAAGATTATATAAGAATTGAAGAAGTTTCGATGGTTTCACAACTTGTGGGTTTTTATGTCCATGAGAAAAAATACAAGTTAAGAAATCCAACTTGCATCCAAATATAACTTCAACTTCAAATCATGTCCAAACGGATCCTTAGATAAAATATTTGGTTTCATATGATTGAAGTTTGGTTATTTTTATCTGAATTTTAATTATATATGGCTGAATTTAGCTATTTTTGTCTGAACTTCAATCATCTTTAACTGAAGTTCATATAAATATGGCTGAAGTTCAATTAGTTTTTCTTTAACTTCAATCATATGTAACTTCATACAATTTAAAGTTCTTTTAAACCGATAGATGTGCAGAAATTTTAACAAAGTGAATGTGGGTTAAATAGTCGTATCCAAATAAGATACCTCTGAAATTTCTACTCCTTAATATTATCTTAATTTCGTAGTTTCTTTACCATTTTCTTTTTTATAGTTTTGCTGTTCAATTAGGTGTAGAGGTGAATTCAAAATTTTGAGTCTACAAATTTTAGATTCTAATTACGTGTTCGGATATGAATTCGGTGATATTTGAAGTTAAGTTAAAAAATAATACAATGTTTTAAAATTAAATATGTTTGGACATGCACTTCGCTTGAAAAATATTAAAGTTTTGCAAAGAAAATAAGGCTTTTACTTGAAAATGATTAGAAGTAATTTTTCAAGCTCAAAAGACTCAAGTTAAAGTTGGAGTGAAAAATTAATTATAATGCATAACCAAACAACTTTTAAATAAAGTTAAAAACAAAATTGTATGTCCAAACAGAGGCGGCTAAATAAAATTGGTGGCCTAAAGCCAAATCTTAACAAGAGTTGTCAAGTATATCTAATAAAACTAGCTCACGTACGTGTACCGCACCTGCATCTTGTGCGCCACACATGCACCCAATAAAATAAACTTAATTGGAGTATGACCAGTACGTTTTCTCGTGCATGAAATGTACACTTTGTTGTTTTTACCAATCGGTTTTTGGATAGCACTAGTTATAATTTTTCATATGGTGGGAATTGTTCAAATTTATTTTAAGTCATCTTTTATTTTTTTAATTAAAAAAATATACTTTCTACTTTAAAATACCGCCTTTAAAAAAAACTAATTTATAAATCTATAATAGTGAAAAATGGGGCTCCAAAAATTTTGAGACCTAAGACTCTTGCTTTACCAGCTTCACCCTAAAGTCGGCACTGGGTCCAAACATACTTTAAAAGATTAGCTTTCTGACTCTTGATAAATTATTTATGTGTATTAAATGTATTTATGACAAATACAAAATTTTAGTCAAAGCTCCTAAATTAAAATGCTAACTCCACCTCCACGTAGGTGCTTGAAAATATGAGTGGTGAATTGATGATGGACCAATCACCATCGGTCAAGTCTCATCAGTTAGAATATTTTTATAGAGAATTTTCCAAGTGCATTTTAAGACGTGGTGTTGATATGGCGAGTAAAGGTGGCAACCGGTTCGGGCTAACCGGTTTTAACCGGTAACTGGACCGGTTAAACCGGAACCGGAACCGGTAGAACCGGTTAACCGATTCCGGTTAACTGTGTAATTGTTTACCGGTCCGGTTTCAATATTTTGGAAACCGTAACCGGTTAAACCGGTAAAATCGGAACCAGACCGGTTAAACCGGTTTAACCGGTGAAAATTAAAAAAAAAAAAAAAAAAAAAGGAAAGAGCCGTTGGGCCTTAATGGACCGTTGGCAACGGTCCATTTGCAAAAATGGCCGTTGCCAAACGGTCAGTTTTTTAATTTTTGGCCCCCAAATTTTTTTTTAACACATGTTACCATCCCCACCCCTATATAAACCCTTCTTCATTTTCATTTTCATTTTAATTCACATCAATTCACTCTTCTTCATCTTTCTCTCAAATTCCATCTCTCAATTATAGTTTCTTTGCAATAATTAGCCACAAAGTCTTATTATAATTTCAACTTTCAATTATTAATTTTGCAATTATAATATTGTTGGTGGAGTTGGTGATTTTGCAACAATCCGAAGTAGCTTTGGTGGATTTGCAATTCTAGCCGCCTTCACTTTGTTGGAAATTAATCCGGCAATTTGGTACCTTCGTTCCAACTCTATCTTTATTTTTCGCAATTTAATTCTAGCAATTTATTTTTCGCAATTTAATTTACGAAATTTAATTCTAGCAATTTAATTTGTTGTAATTTATTTTCTTGTGATTTATTTGATTGTGATTTAAATTAATTCTATTTAATAATGTCAAAGAGATTAAGAGCCCGTTTGGATTGGCTTATAAGTTGGCTTATAAGCTGTTTTCAGCTTTTTTGAGTGTTTGGCTGGCCAGCTTAAAGTCATTTTATGCTTAAAATAAGCTTAAAAAAATAATTGGACCCATTTGACTTAGTTTATCTAAAGCAGCTTATAAGCTGAAAACAGCTTATAAGCCAAAAAAAATAAGTTGGACTACCCCAACTTATTTTTTTCAGCTTATAAGCTGCAAACAACTTTAAGCTGTAAGCCAATCCAAACGGGCTCTAAGACGTGGTGCCGGTAGTAGTAGTCGTACTGTTAGGGGTGCGCTTAATGAGGAAACACTTGTGGAAGAAACACCTAATTTAGGTATTGATGTTGGTGAAAATAATCCACTTTTAGGTCATGAGGCAATGCAACAACATTTTACCGACACTTTTAATGAAGACTTAGATGATGATGATGAAACATAACCCCCCGAAAATCCCATAAGAGATACATGTCCTGCACAATCACATACACAAGACAAACCGCCTAGAACTCGTAAGCCAACAGCTAAAGTTTGGAAATTTATGACTAAGAATAGGGAAAACCAAACAGCTACGTGTACCCTATGTGGACAAGTATTTAGTTTTAAGAAGGGAATTGGTAAGGATGGTGGAACGGGTACACTAAATGCTCATATGAGAACCAAACATATGGATATTTGGGGAGAACAAATGGGTTCAAATGTGGGGGGGATTCAAATGACGATAGACCCACGAACCGGTAGAAATTTTAAGTATGACAAGAAAAAAGAACGCGTAGAAATAGCTAAAATGGTAGCTTATGATTGTTTACCATTTTCCTTTCCCTCGGGTTTGGGGTTTGTTACTTACATTCAACGTTGTTATAACCCGTTATTTGAGGGTATTCCTAGAAGTACTTGTAGAGCCGATGTTATAGATTTGTTTAAAAAATATAGATTTTATTTGCGCCATGTATTTAATTCTTTAAATTGTAATGTTTGTCTTACCGCTGATTTGGGTCTTAGTATTAACCATTTAGATTTTTTTGCTATTACATGTCATTGGGTTGATGACAACTGGGTTATGCAAAAAAGAATTATAGCTTTTTTATATGACGAAAGAAAAGGTCGTCACGATGGAAAATTTTTAGCCGATTCAATGTCTACTATAATGAGATTTTTTAACATTTATAGAAAAACACTTTGTATTGCTTCAGATAATGCTTCTAATAATACAAAGGCAATTGGTCTTTTAAAAAGAGAAATAAACCCTCCTCTACGAAATATTTTTCATGTAAGATGTAGTTGTCACATTTTAAATTTAATTGTTAAAGATGGTCTTGTGCATTTTGATGATTCTGTTCAAAAAGTTAGAAATGCTGTTGCGTTTCTTTTTTGTAATGCTAATAGGGGAAGAATTAGAGATTTTAAGAATGCTTGTGTGGAAAATAACCTTAGACCTAGGAAAATTCAAGTAAAAATTGAGATTAGGTGGAACTACACTTACATTATGCTACAACAAGCATATGAGTATAGGATTCCCATACAACAAGTTCACAACAAATATAATACTGATAGTGAGGATTGGTTAACCTTTAGGCATTGGGAAGATGTTAAAGAATGTATTGAACTCTTAGAAATTTTTTATAATGCAACTCTTGCTATTTCTAGACAATTATATCCCACGGTAACCGGAATTTTAGCCTACTTAGCGGAAATAGCTAGAGTTTTACAAGAGTATAAATATAAACCCGATTATCAAGTGGCTATTTTTGAAATGATAATCAAATTTAAGAAGTATTTTTTTCCCATCCCAACTTTATTTATATTGGGCTCCCTTTTAAATCCTTGTTTAAAAGTGTCTTATACTAAAAATTTGGTTAGTCAAATTTATACATTTTTAGAAATTGAAGAGGGAGTTCAACCATCTTTAGCTGAAGTCGATCTCGCTATTGATGATGAGTTTAGAAGAGTTTTTACTCATTATTCTAGTTTGGAAGAACGTGCTACACCCGTTGCTGCACGCCCTACTACTTCTCAGAGTAGCAAAAAGGGCTTGTCGGGTTTAAAAGTTTTACATTCACAGCCAACTTCTTCTTCTACTGCAAACTTTGATGAATTTAACTTTTATTTGATGCAGCCAAATGTGGATATCAGCCAACTGGATGAGGTGGACGTCTTAGCATGGTGGAAGAAGTACAAGGCAAGCTATCCGGTACTTTCAAGAATGGCTCGAGATATCCTTACGGTTCAAGTATCAACCGTGGCTTCGGAGAGCGCATTTAGCCAAGGAAGACAGCAAATTGGAGACCATAGGCATTCATTATCCGGCTTTAGCTTGCAAGTACTAGTGTGCATTCGAGATTGGATTAGATCGGAGCAACGCAACCACAACTCAGAAGCGGAGGAAGGCGAAGAGGAAGAAATTGAAGATTTGATAGCTAGTGGACCGGACCAAATGGAAGACTTTGAAGATATTTCCATGACCGAATATGATGTGGGGGAAATTAACGAAATGGTTCAAAATTGGTGATTTTATTATTCTACTATTTTTGTACAACTCATGTATCATTTGCAAGTTAAAAAAAAAATACAACTTGCAAATAAATGTTATCCAATAATGAATAAAATATATGGCTCATTGAACTTTCTTCTATTTACTTGTGTTCATATTTTTACTTTTATTAAGTTAGGAATATACCTAAAATATACTAAGAATATACTTATAAGTATATTAAGTTATATAGTATACTTAAACATATAAAAGTATATATAGTACATATAGAAAAAATAGTATATATAGTATATAAGTATATATAGTATATATAGTATATAAGTAAGTACATATAGTATATAGTACATATATATAAGTATATATAGTATATATATTAAGTTATACACATATATAAGTATATATAGTATATAAGTATATATAGTATATATAGTATATATATTAAGTTATACACATATATAAGTATATAAGTATATATAGTATATATTATATATAAATATATATAGTATATATATTAAGTATATATAGTATATATAGTATATATTAAGTTATACCTATATATAAGTATATATAGTATATAGTACATATATATAATATATATATTAAGTATATATAGTATATATATTAAGTTATAATATATAAGTATATATAGTATATAGTACATATATATACATATATATAGTATATATATATATTAAGTTATACATATATTTAGTATATATATTAAGTTATACATATATATGTATACGAAAAGCACTATTCTGTATTGCTGACTTGCTGTTAGGCTGTTAGTCAGTAAATATTTAAACTTTAATTATAAAGTTGTATAACATATGTAAATATACCTACAATATACAAATAAATACTATAATATATATATATATATATATATATATATATATATATATATATATAATACAAAAAACAAAAAAAATAAAAATTTTAAGCACTCCAAACCGGACCGGTTCCGGTTTGGAGTTTAAAACCGGTAAACCGGAACCGGTTAAGCGGTTCTGGTTAACTAATCATTTCAAAAATATATTATAGTGTATTCGTTAATATTTTTTGAAATGTACATTTGAGTGTATTCGTTAATTGTTTTGTACAATCCAGTGTTTGGGGTGTATTTTCTTTTTTGTATTCAGTATTTGAGTGTATTCATTAAATTTTTAGTGTAAAATTCAATGTTTGGGGGGTGTATTTTATTTCTTGCATTCAGTGTTTTGAGTATTCGTTAATTTTTAGTGTAAAATACTGTGTTTCTTTATAAATTTGTTGCTTGTATTTTGAAGGATATTGTTTTATATGCAACCGATTTTAAATATAATAAAGTGAATACAGTGTAAAAGTAGCTACAAATGAATACAGTTGAGTTGAATACATTTGACTTGAATACAGCTTAGTTGAATACTTCTGACTTGAATACAACTTAGTTGAATAAATCTGACTTGAATACAGCGAAATCTGACTCAGCCGAATTTTGAATATAATCTACTGTAGTGCGTCGAATTTTGAATACATTCTACTGTAGCGCGTGAATACAATTTACTGTAGCTACAAAATGTAATTAGTAACAGTGTAGCTATGCCTAAAAAAAAAACCAAAATGTAGTCATTTACTAGTTATTTATTTATTGATTATTTCATTTTTCACCCTGCATAAAATAATGCATATATATACTCTCTCTTTCTCAAAATATTTGTCGCATTTTTTATTTACACGCCCATTAAGAAAACATTTATTAGGGTAGCATTTTGAATATTTTACCCTTTTAACATATTTAATCATGTTCACTCTTCTCAATAAATATTTACTCTATTAATGATGAATCCTCTTAAATGTTGGTGTGTGAACTTACAAAATCAGTCCATTGATGTAATTAATACAAGAGTAAAATTAGAAAAGCTACTTAATTTTATCTTGGGTAAATAAAACGACAAATATTTTGAGACAAGTATTTTTAGTAAGGACGACAAATATTTTGAAACGCAGGGAGTATAAATACCGTACTTGATATGCTAATTTTATGCAAAACAACTTAAATCTACCAAATATAATATTAACTATGTTAAATCGTTTCTCAATTCACCAAAATTTTGCTCCTTTTAAAAGATCTGAAGAAGTGGGATCCAGTGGATCCAAGGTGGATGTAATTTAATTATTAGATGGTTCAAGTTGTTAGGAGTTTGTTATAAAGTAATTAGTAGTTAATTACTTAATCATTAATTAGGAGTTAGTCGGTTAGAGTAGTATATATACATGTAACTCTTTCATTTCTTGTAGCTTTGTACATTTTAAATATTTTCTCATCTGCGTATGAATGAAGCAAAACTCCCACTCTCTTCTCATTCATCTTTGATTCTCTCCTCCTTCTTCTCTGATTTCATAACTGAGCCTTGTTAACATGGTATCAGAGCATCTAGGTTAGATCAGATTAAGCTCAGCTAAGAGGAAACACAGAAATTCATCTTGTTCTTCGGTCATTCATTTGTTCTTCGATCAATCGAAAATCGCAATTTGCGATTTGTTCAGTTTGTTCAAATTGCTTGAATATTCTTTGATTAATCAAACAGATTCTTCATCGATTAGTGAAATTTCATAGGAATCCTTCAAATTTAGGATTGAATTTCAAACTCGGTGGTTAAATTCAAGGAATCGATTGTTTTTTACTAGTTTCTATGTTCAAATCTGATAAATTTGACCTAATTCATCAAAACAATGACGAATGTTGAAGAAACTCCTCACAATGATGATAATATCACAAATGCAACAACTTTCGCGACTGCAACTGCCAATTCACAGCAGGTTGAGGAAGTTCGCCACGATCATCCACTGTATGTTCATACTTCTGACACACAAGGTTCGATACTCATTTCTGTTCAACTTCAAGGTACTGAAAACTACTTTATCTGGAGCAAATCCTTGATGATTAAAATAAGCTAGGTTTTGTGCTAGGAACTTGTAAAAGAGAAATGTATGAATCAAAGTATCATGAACTGTGGGATAGATGTAATGCAATAGTTCTAGCCTAGATAATGAACACAGTATCTAAGGATCTAATCAGTATTGTGATTCATGCTTCTGATGCTCACAAGTTGTGGGAAGATTTTAGGGAAAAGTTGACAAACTAAATGCCTCTAAAGCCTTTTCTTGCATAAGGAGATTGCAACCCTAACTCAAGGCACCTCATTTGTATCTGTGTACTTTTCTAGGCTAAGAGAACCGTGGGATGAATTTCAAGCTTTAATCCCACCTCTTACATGTCCTTGTCCTGAGTCTAAGCAGTACAAGTCGCATTTTCACCTTCAAAGGCTTTGGCGGTTCCTCATGGGACTAAATGAGTCATATGACCATGCCAAGAGTAAAGTGTTGATGACTATCCCACTACCTAATGTAAACCAAGCATATGCTATGATTGCCAATGTTGAGAGTCAAATATGAGAAACAATTTTAATGGTTCATCAGTTTCAGTTACTGAGAGCAATGATACAACTGCATTGATGAGTAATAGGAGCAACATTTTTCCAACTAGACACATGAACAACAGGGCATTAAGTAATGGAAACACGTGCTAATTACAGACCTAGTAACAGTTTTGGGAATCAACACTATGTGAACAAGTCTAATCTTATCCGTGACTTTTGGCACTTCAAGGGACATACTAAGGACAACTGGTACAAACTCTATGGCTATTCAGCAGACTTCAAGTTCAGGAAGAAATGAATGTTTACTTCTAACTCATATGATAACAACGTGAATGATGCAGGAAGTCAATCACTTGATTTGTAGAGCAGTTCTAAGGCTGGTCCATCATCTAGCAACTCTTATGGACACTCTCCTATTTCACCTTTCTTCTCTCAGGACCAATACAACCAAATCCTCCATATGCTCAACAAAGGAAAAGAAGTGGATCCTGTTGCAAACTTAGCTAGTGTTTGTGCAGCAGGTAATGTTATTACTTGTTTGTCAAAGATAGTTGAGTGTGATTAGATAGTGGATACTAGAGCATCTAATCATATGGTGCATTATCTGAATTTGTTAAGTAAATGTGAAGAACTAGCAAACATGAATAAAAATCAAGTTAAGTTTTCTAATGGAGGACAAGTTTCTATCAGTCATAAAAGTGTAGCACCAGTTTTTGGGAATAGATTTGTGCAGAATGTTCTGTACATCCCAGACTTCAAGTTCAACTTATTGTCTCCAATCACAAAGGAATGGCAATGTTTTGTTTGTATTCTTTCCTGATTTTTGAGTGTTTCAGGAACTCTCAAGTAGGAAAGTGATAAGGATTGTTAGAGAGGAACATGGCCTATACATTCCCAAAGCAAGTTCACCATCATGCTCCTTGAATAAATCAGCTAATTCTACAACATGCTCTTTGAATAAATCAATTGCTCCTACATTATCTACTAGTACTACAGTGTTAGACTCTACTACTGTACATTCTAATAATGTAGAGAATGTTTGCAAATCTGTTGAACACAATTCATGCAGTGACAGTTTTATTTGGCATATGAGACAGTTTTATTTGGCATAAGAGGCTAGGACATGCTCCTCTATCTATTTTGAAGCAAATCAATGGTATTCATTGTTCCTCACTAAAAGATCATGTTTGTACTGTGTGTCCACTTGCTAAGCAAACAAGATTGCCTTTTTCTATCAGGACTACTTATTCTGCTAATTCATTTGATTTAGTGCATGCTGATGTATGGGGTTCTTACAGAGTTGCTTCTCATAGTGGAAAGAAATATTTCATTACTTTGGTTGATGATTAATCTAGGTACATATGGGTTTCCTCATGCATACTAAAGCAGACTCTATAGTAGTACTTAGACATTTCTTCTTGTTTGTTCAAACTCAATTTGGGTGTAAAATTAAATGTCTTAGGATTGACAATGGTACTAAATTTCTCAATGATCAAGTAACTAGTATTTTGAATGACCTAGGAGCAGTACATCAAAGCTCTTATGTTTACACTCCTCAACAGAATAGAGTAGTTGAGAGGATTCATAGATACATTCTTTACATAGCTAGGGCTCTTAGATTTCAGGCTTGTGTACCCTTACAGTTTTGGAGTGAATGTGTTTCAACTGCAGTCTACATTCTCAATAGACTGCCTTATGTATTGCTGAAGGGAAAATCTCCTTTTGAAATGTTATTCCATAGATCACCATCCCACCTTCATTTGAGAGTCTTTGGTAGCCTGTGCTATGATACTAATGTAAAGAAAGCTGATAAATTTTGTCATAGAGCAATTCCTGTTGTCCATCTTGGCTATGCTTCTTCACAAAAAGGATATGTCTTGTATGATCTCATTTCTAAATTGTTTTTTGTTAGTAGAGATGTAGTATTCAAAGAACACATTTTTCCTTTTAAAGATATGTCCTTAGATTGTCCTCATCTTTTTCCTGTCCTAGAACTTATTGACACAGATACTCCTTCATCTACTTCCACTTCCAATTCTTTTGCACCACCTCCATCTGAAAATACTGTTGCCATGTCCCCAGATCATATCCTACCAGACCCTTCTCTTGACATACCTATCCCTCCTTCTCCACCAAATGCAAATCTTGCACCACCTCCTGATGTCAGAAGAACTACCAGATCTTCTAAACCTCCTGTTTGGATGAGTGATTACATTGTTCAGTCTCATAACTCCTCTTGTCAATATCCCATGTCCCATTTGTGTCCTATGATCACATGTCTCCAACATATAGGATCTCCTTAGCTGCCTATTCAGCAATTCAGGAGCCTAGATCCTATGCAGAAACTTGCAAAGATCCACGTTGGATTGATGCCATGAAAGTTGAAATTACTGCCCTTGAGGAAAATCATACTTGGTCTCTAGTTGAGCTGCCTTCTAGTAAACATACTATTGGATGCAAATGGGTTTACAACGTCAAGTACAAGTCATCTGGTGAGGTGGAAAGATACAAAGCAAGGTTAGTGGCATAGGGGTATTCTCAGCAAGATGATTTGGATTACAAAGAGGCTTTCAGTCCTGTTGCAAATATGGTGACAGTTAGATCAGTGGTGGCTTTAGCTGCAGCTTCTAAGTGGTACATTTTCTAAATGGATGTATACAATGCTTTTTTACAAGGTGATTTGATGGAGGAAGTTTACATGCATGTTCCTGATGGCTTTTCAAGCCAGGGGGAGTGTAAGCTTGTATGTAAACTTCACAAGTCTTTATATGGGCTCAATCAAGCCCATAAGCAGTGGAATCTTAAACTCACTCAAGCTTTGCTGGATTTAGGTTTCAAGCAGTCTCACTATGACCACTCTTTGTTCACTCAAACAGTTGAAACTGATATTATACTAGTTTTAGTGTATGTTGATGACTTACTAGTAAATGGCAGTAGTTTTACACTCATTCAGAAAGTAAGACTTGATCTGCAGAACAAGTTTAAAATGAAGGATCTAGGAGAGTTGAAGTAGAACAAGTTTAAAATGAAGGATCTAGGAGAGTTGAAGTACTTTCTTGGTATTGAATTCTCTAGATCAGAGAAGGGTATACACATGTGTCAAAGAAAGTATGCATTGGAACTAGTATCTGAACTAGGACTCTCAGGCAGCAAACCATCATTTACTCCACTAGAGTTCAACTATAAGCTGACTTCTGTGGAGTATGATAGAGTCATCACCAATGATTCATCTCTAGATAACAATCAGTCTAAAAGTAAAGAGAATACTTAGAAGGTAGAAGACAAACAACTTGAAGATAAAGGGATTTATTAGAGAATAGTGGGAAGATTGTTGTATTTGACTATGACTAGGCCAGACTTGGCCTTTGTTGTGCAGGTGCTAAGCCAATATATGCATGACCCCAAACAATCTCATCTTGAAGCTGCTCTTAGAGTTGTAAGGTACATAAAGAGCACACCAAGGCTTGGCCTACTTATGCCATCTTCATTAAGAAACAAATTAACAGCTTATTGTGATTCCGATTAGGGAGCTTGTGTAGAATCCAGTAAATCAGTAACAGGTTATGCAATAAAGTTTGGTGATGCTCTCATATCATGGAAATCAAAAAAATAAGGAACAGTTTCTAGAAGTTCAACTGAGGCTGAATTTAAAAGTATGGCTGCTACAGTTGCTGAAATCACTTAGTTGATTGGTTTATTCAAGGAGCTTGGGTGTTGTATTCCTATACCAGTTCAAGTCTTCTGTGACAGTAAAGCTGCTATTCAAATAATTGCTCATCCAATCTTCCATGAAAGAACAAAACACATAGACATTGATTGTCACTTTGTGAGAGAAAAGATACAAGCAGGACACATCACTACTCATCATATTGGCACTAAGGAACAGCTTGCAGATCTGTTCACTAAGGGATTGTGCAGGCCTCAACATGAACACTTGGTTGGCAAGCTTGGAATGAAAAACCCGTTTTCATTCTTCAGCTTGAGGAGGAGTGAAGAAGTGGGGTCCAGTGGATCCAAGGCGGATGTAACTTAATTATTAGGTAGTTAAAGTTGTTAGGAGTTTGTTACAAAGTAATTAGTACTCCCTCTGTCTCAAAAAGATTGTCCTCCTTTCCTTTTTAGTCTGTCCCTAAAAGATTGTCACCTTTCTATATTTAGAAACAATTTAACTTTATGAGATGATTTACAACCACACAAATATCTAAGGCTTGTTTTGGACCACACATTTCAAAAGTCTTCCTTTATTTCTTAAACTTTGTGCGAAGTCAAAAGAGGACAATCTTTTTGGGACGGAGGGAGTAGTTAGTTACTTAATCATTAATTAGGAGTTAGTCGGTTAGAGTAGTGTATATACATGTAACTCTTTCATTTCTTGTAGCCTTTGTACATTTTAGATATTTTCTCATATGCGTATGAATGAAGCAAAGCTCCCATCCTCTCTTCTCATTCATCTTTGATTCTCTCCTCCTTCTCTGATTTCATAGCTGAACCTTGTTAACAAGATCTCACCTTTTAAAGCTCTATTACAGGTAGCCCACTGCAACCTCTAGGCTGGCTATTAATTACGTACTTTCTAAGCAAGTTTCTCACTATTATTTTGGGCCAAATATCTCACCTTTTTGTTTCACTGCAGGTCGCTAAAATTTACGGTAAAACTTTCTTAGTCAAGGTGGCCGTTAAATCTATGAAAATCATTGTACTTATTCTTTGTTTTCCTTATTACTTATTTCTTGCTATTGGCACTAATTTCTCCAATTCCTTTTTTTAATAAATCCTCCTATTCATTTTTACCTTAATTTTGGAGCTTCTTTACTTCTATGAAGTTTTATTGTTTAAGTTCAAAGTAAGAAGAAAATGGCAAAAATAACCTCTTATGCTTGAGGGTAGGTTCAAAATAGTCCCTTAAATATGCACTAACCAATTTTGGTAATTTAATTTAAATTTGTCAAAAATTAACACTTTTAGTATGCATCAAATATTTAACGCTTTATGCTCGTTAAATTTGATAGAAACCGTGAAAAAAAATTAACCTTAAACACCAACACAGTCCTATTAAATCTTCAAAAATACAACACAACAGACTGACTAGACACCAAAATGATATAAAAACCGCAGAAATTGCACCTAAAAAAGCTACATCAGACTATAGGAATAAATCAAAAAAAGCAGAAACTACAATAATTGTATGTCTAAATGTGACTTCGCGCTAATTTCCTTTTTCTTCTGTACAATTTATAATTCTGGTTAAATTTAACAGATAGAGTTTGATAAATATTTGATGGAAGCTAGACGTGTTAATTTTTAGCAAACTTAAAGAACTAAAACCATTTAGTACATGCTTAAAGGACTACTTTGAACCTACCCTCAAGCATGAGGGACCATCTTTGTCATTTTCTCTTCAAAGTAGCGTCCCTTGCTGTGAGATAGCAACATGTGGTGATATAGTCGTCGATCATAATTAATGAAGTAATGTTTACACCTGATTAGTGAATTGTTAACTAATTACTAATATGGAAATCAAGTCTCATCTGAAACTGATTATTTGTATAGAGAAAATTCATGTGAAGACTTGGTGCAGCTTTGCTGAGTCAAGAATGACGATTAATTTGTAATTAAATAAAACAAATAAGGGTACAATCTGCTGTGCGATTTCAAAGACTTTATGATCAACTTGTCTAATAGAAAGAATAACTTCTTATGGAAAATGACATCCAACTTATTTTTTAATTTAAAATCTATACATTTATTGCGTAAGAAATATTTATACAATTATATTGTCTATAAGATGATTATAAATAATTTTTTATAATAATAAATCAAACTAAACTGATGATATAAAAATATTTTACAAGCTTAAATCCCTTTCTCGTTCCCCGAACTTGTAATTCCTTAGGAACTCTATTACAAGTATCCTGTAAAGGTGGCAACCGGTTCCAACCGGAACCGGTTATGGAACCGGTTAGGAAACCGGCCGGTTCCGGTTCCAAAACCGGAACCGCCTAACCGGTTCCGGTTTACCGGTTTTAAACCTCAAACCGGAACCGGTCCGGTTTGAAGTGGTTAAAATCTTTTTTATTTTTATTTTTTGTATTATATATATATATATATATATATATATATATATTATAGTATTTATTTGTATACTGTAGCTATATTTTCATATGTTATATAACTTTATAATTAAAGTTTAAATATTTACTGACTAACAGCAAGTCAGCAATACAGAATAGTGCTTTTCGTATACATATATATGTATAACTTAATATATATACTATACATACTTATATATATGTACTATATACTATATATACTTATATATGTATAACTTAATATATATACTATATATACATATCTACTATATATACTATATATACTTAATATATATACTATATATAAGTATATACTATATATAAGTATATACATATATACTATCTATACTTACTTATATACTTTAGTTTTTTTTTTTTTTTTAATTTTTTACCGGTTAAACCGGTTTAACCGGTCCGGTTCCGATTTTACCGGTTTCGGTTTCCAAAATATTGGAACCGGACCGGTAAACCATTAAACGGTTAACCAGAACCGGTTAACCGGTTCTACCGGTTCCGGTTTAACCGGTCCGGTTCCAATATCCTGCACCTAAATGTAGCATTCCGAAACTATAAAACTAATTTCGCCCATTTCTTTATTTATATCTTATTTCTTACTTTTAGGCATTGGCACTAATATTTGTCACAATCCAAATCGAGGACACGTACTGTTCGTTTTGGCATAAGCATGGATTTGTCTTTCGGGCTATACCCCCATCGAACCTCAAAAGAAAGTGTGTCATGTAAACTTGAGGTATACCTTATAAAACTCTTCAATTTTCTCTCGCATGTCAATGTTGTAGACACGTGATTTTTGACCCTCCCCGGGGTGTTTCACCTTCTAGTATCTAAATTTTCCTTTACATATGGTTTGGACATTTTGTTCGGTTTTATTTTTGTTTAGTAGGTCTTATTTGAATAGTCGAAAATCACAAAAATAGAGTCACAGTTTAGGATATATGTTTAGTTGCATTTTTTTTATTAGTACAAAAAGGAAAAAAATACATTTTTTTAATCTATTTTTAGTTAATTTCAAAGTTAAAGATTGTAATAAAAGAGTATCGAGTAACTGAGTATTTTTAATCTTGCTTTTAAATTAGGAGTAGTATTTTTTAAATCAACAATAGAATTAATAGTATATTGCCACTTGGCAAAATTTCACTCTTCCACACAAAAAGCACAATCCATTTTGGGAAGGAGTATTTCATTCTTCCTTCCCAAGATATTTTTTTACACATGGGCATTTTGGGAAAAAGGAAAAGAATGAGCACACTCAAAATCCTATACCTACACACACTATAAATAGCTAAAGATAGAAACTAAGACACTAGACTATATACTCAGCCGCCACTTCCATACCTAGACCACACAAAAAATCATCACCCGAAATTCACTTAAGAAAAGGTTCTCGCCAAAGCAATTTTAGCGCTTACATTCTTCACGAAATTTTACCTAAAATCCACATAAACCAGCTTTGTTAACACCATGGGAGCACCATAAAATACCATAGTTGACCATCAGGGGACCTTCAATCTTCACCCTGATGCTATTCAACAGAGATCCTTGAGTTGGGGTCCGAAGCTTTCCAGTTTGAGGTGGGTTACTCTGTTCGAGGCTCGGAATCAAAGTTGGTCTCGGTGTTGCTTGTGGAGTCATTTGTAGTTGTACGATGTTGAAATCAATTTGGAATGAGTTTTGGCATTTCTAGAGGTCCATTTCTATCCTCTTGTTAATATTTCCTATTTGTTTCGTAGCTTATATACTATTCTGCTATTTTCAATTGGTTTTTGGGGTCTATATTTTTATATGATTAGTGTATTGAATAGGTTGTGCTAATTGTTCTAAAAGACAAGATTACAGTGATGGTATTTTGTTTCATCTTGAATGGTTAAGTCTCAGGCAATTTAGCATGTTAGTTTATCTTTTCCTAAAGATATATTTATGTGATTCCATGTTTTGAATTCATGTGAAATACACTTGAATAGACCCACTAAATTTTAAATGAATTAGGCTGTCATGTTTATTCTAGCGTATGATTTGGCCTTTAATTTGTTTCTGCTATTAATAGTTTTTTTTTGTTATAATTTGCTCTTAAAAAAGAAATGAAAGTAGTTAATATACAAGATTCTTTGCATGTTTAACCACTTTGGGAAATCCACATGTTACTGTAAAGGCTAACAACAATAGAGGAACGGAGTTTTAAGATTGGGTTAATAATTAACGCATTATGAATCTCTTAATTCCAGTTTCTATTGCGTCATTCTCGGCATTTGTTCAGACGCATGGTTGAGTTAATTTTTTTATGTAGACCTGTTAATTGCTGCTCATTTACTATTTCGATATTATTGAACTGTATTATAAACTGTCTTCTCTCGCGCACCCCTCTGAGTCTCTGAAACACATCACACACAGTCACAGGAATGCAGTTATGCATCCTAACTTTCTGTCAAGATAAAGCCGGAGCGTCTAGGCGCCCGGTGAAATACTTTAGTCACACATGTTAGGCGGAGCTGGATAAGCAATGAAATCGGAATAGCACTGCTACCGATAGTATTGCCCCTCCCCGGCTCGAGTTGTCCGCTCAGGTTAGCCAGTCTAGACACTGTTTTCCAGTAGGTTTTAAACCTAGCAGAACTGAAATGCAGACATGCTTATCCCTAGTAGGATCCGCTTATATGCATCACTTGCATTCGACTTAGTGCGACTCGGCACAGGGGTCGGGTCCGTCTAGGACAGGTATCCCTTTTTCTGACTGACCTGTGCATCTCATGTGCTATTTGCAATATTATTTTTAAGGCTTGCTTGATTGTTGATCGACTTTAGGCTAACTAGCGAAATAGAAGAGAGAGAAGCATTCATCTGATTTTCTACACATCATTTTTCCTGAAACCTCTAAATTGTCTGGCTCTTGCTAAAAATAAGAAAAGAAGAGTTCATTTGAGACGAGTTTATGTATTTATTTTTCAAAAGACAACTTAGCAGTCCAATTTGGACGAACTACGCACACCTGATTCCCGTCCCTCGGGGCGACGATACGTAGGCAGCCCATATCGGGTTCGGTGATCCTTATTCAAAAAATTTAAAAAAAAAACTATTTTTATTTTGTATTAGAAAATCCGAAAAACAAAGGAGATAGTTTTATAAAAAAAAAAAAAAAAAAAAGAGGGGAAGATTCCTTTTTAACGCCCTATCCAAAAGAAAAAGGAAAACGCAAAAAGATTTTACTTCGAGTAGTATTTTTAGCGAGGTTTCTTTGGAGGAAATTTTACAATCGAAATCCAAAAAGATTTTTTTAAAAGTTTTTGTAGTTTTTTTTTCTCTTCCTAAATTTCAAAAAAAAAAAAAGGAGAAGAGAAAATTCGAAACAATTTTGTTGATTACTTTTTGCCGAAACTTCCCGAACTACGCAAAGATCTGATTCATGTCCCAGCATGATATGTAGGCAACCCAAGTCGGGTTCGATCGAATTATTTTCAAAAATAAAAAAGAGTAGTGAAAGAGCGGAGAAGAAAAAGAGTGGAAAGAAAAAGAGAGATAATCGTAAAAAAGAAAAGAAAGGAAAGAGAGCGAGTGAATCGAGAGGCGTGGAAATGAAAAACGAAAGAGAGAGGATGGCCAAATCGAGCGGGAACTGGGATGATGCCAAAATGACATTATTACCCTTAGAGTCATTCTAGAACTGATAATTGTGAATATGTGCATTGCAAGCAATTCCCTAACCCATATTGTTTTTTATGATGTTCGATTTTAGAAAGTGGTTGGTTTGTGGTACACTGGCAACACACATCCATTTCTCTAGATCAAAAGGAAGTGTGCCAATGTCGAGCGAAAATGAACTCCTAATAGTCAATATTGAGGAAAGACAAGGACATGGTCAACATGAATCAACCGTTATTAAGGAAAATAGGTTGTTGAGGCAACGTATGGTGGGGATGTTACAAGAATGGTCGAATGGTAGGCAACCGCCTCAGGCAATCCCTAGTTTTTCTGACATCACGCCTATGGAACACGCATATACTCAGGCCTCACTCTCCATGTCAGAAGATCTAGTGTACCTTTCTGGGTTTGCTCATGGTCTGGGTGACTATACCAATTTGCCAAACATCACTGAAACCTCCACAAGTCGTTCTCCAAGGGTGCAAATCAGGACTGATTTTCAGGGTATCGCAACAGCGCCGCCCGTTTATACGTTCTCGCAGCCTAATCCTATGGTTGTGACAACTACTGTGCCAGTTGACATGATTCCCCAACCCACTATGGTGCACAGACAAAATCATGTGTCACAATTTGTTACCCGTCAAGATCAGTACTACCCTTCGAATTTCACATTCATGGGCCCAGATCCTCATCACTCTATTTCACAGTTTAATTCTCTTATTGACACTGAGAGACCGACGAAAAATGCTGAACATGAGAACATCGCTGGAAAAATGAAAAGTCTGGAGCAAGCTATGAAGAACTTACAAGGATTGGGAGGTTATAAAAGTGTCTCGTTTAGAGATTTGTGCATGTTTCCCGACATTCATCTACCCCTCGGATTCAAGGTCCCAAAGTTTGAAAAATATGATGGACATGATGATCCTATTACCCACTTGAAGAGGTGTTGTAATCAATTGAGAGGAGCAGGGGGTAAGCAAGAGTTGCTTATGGCCTACTTCGGTGAGAGTTTGATAGGTTTAGCCTCAGAATGGTTCATTGATCGAGACTTCACTCAGTGGCATATTTGGGATGACATGGCTCAAGAATTTATGCAGCAATTCCAATACAATATAGACTTAGTTCCTGACAAGAAGTCTCTGATCAATTTGAAAAAGAAAACTACAGAAAATTTCAGGGAATTTGCCATCAGGTGGCGGGAGCAGGCTGCAAGGGTCAGACCACCGCTGAAAGAAAGCGAGGTTATGGAGACTTTTATCCAAGCACAAGATGAAGAATATTATCACCACATGCTATCTGCCTTAGGCAAATCATTTGTTGAAGCCATCAAAATGGGGGAGATGATAGAAGATGGGATTAGAACAGGACGTATTGTGAGTTTTGCTACCTTTAAATCCACCACACATGCAAGTGAAAGTCGGTCAAGAAATCTTGGGATAGAGAGGGATGGAAATTCCGATGTTGCAATGATTGGATCTGGACAAGGTCAAGGTCCGAGGGGTCGCCATCGTCAATATACTCAGCATCAGCGTCGATCACCAAATTGCACACAATAGCGAGCAGCAACACCACAAAACCCTCATTCGTCTCCACAAAATTTTCAAGCATCATATAATCCCTATTCGAGGCAGGAATACGGAAAGAGACAAAGGCCAAGGGATAATTTCACACCCATTGGAGAATCTTATATGAACTTGTTCCAGAAATTGAGGCATTTGGGCATGATCACTCCTCTACTCGGGTATACTCCTGACCCGCATTCAAAAGTTTTGATCCCACCGTACGATGTGCTTATCATTCTGATATTCAGGGACACAGTACTGAAGACTGTCGCACTTCAAAAAGAGAAATAGAAAGAATGATTCAAGAAAAATTGATTGTGGTACAGGACAACGACACTCCAAGCGTCGCAGAGAATTCTTTAATGGCATGGGATGATGCACACTTCGTAGCAATGAGCGCGTTGGCCAAAGGGACCCAAAACCTATTTGTTGAGGATAATGTATTCGACATTGGTGAAGGTTCTAGTAGTGCTGATATGCAACTTAGTGGCTAAGGTGTCAAGCTCAGCAATTGGGGAAGTCACTCTTTTTTCCACTTGGAAGGAGTATTGGTAGTTTGTTTTGACGCTCTTTCTGTTATTCGGATTATTCAGGGTTGTAATCTAGATTTTGCCTTGCTTGTTTTGATGTTCGAACCCTTCTATCCTTTTTGTTTAATGAAAAAAAAAGAAGTTTTTGTTTTTGTTAAATTTTTAATTCATTTTGTTTCGTTTTCTTTTGTACAGTTTGTTTTAGGCTGGTTCTAGTAACATGGCATGCATGCGGATTGTTTTGGTCAAATCTTAAAACCTGATCTAGCTAGGGGACAAATGCACCAAAACTCGAAAATTGTGAAAAAGAACATTTGAGGAAACAAGCAAAGACAAGTATGAAGGAAAAGTGAGAGACAATATCCAACAATGCATTTGTTGTGAAGAGATACCATGTGATTTTCGTTTCTCATTCTCAAATCGCATGTTTTGTACTTGACATTTTTAAGGATTGGTATGATGAAGGCATTTCATTCTGCTATCTAAATGTTGTGTCACCATTTGCTACCCTTGTTGAACATTAGTTTTATTTTCTTTCATACCCCTCTTTTGGAATCAAAATAGAATCAGAAAAAAAAAGGACAACGAAAAGAAAAAGAAAGAAGGAACAAAATCACACAAACCAAAAAAAAAAAAAAAAAAAAAAAAAAAGAGAGAGAAAACACAAGAAATGAGCTGCCGGAACTACGGCTGACCTGATTCTTGTCTCGACAGGATACGTAGGCAAGCCTATTCTGGGGTTCGGTCCAACCCAAATAAGATTCGAAATTTCCCGTTTCAAAGAAACTGGGACAGAAGTTATTTTTCCTTTTGAGTCGATTCCAAAAGTTGTAAATCTCACCCCTATTATTTGTGTGTTGTCTTCGAGCCTCCACGCCATCCTTTCTTTTCAACCCTATCCCAAGCCACGTTACAACCAAAGAAAAGACCTTCAGATCAATCATTGAGAATATCAAGGTTGAGCACGCTATGAGTACAAAATATTTGCTAACGAGCATCACCTGTCTGCGTAAGCATAAGGGAAGTGGAAGAAGAGAATGAAAATGAGAGAGTCTTACTTTTGAAAGCCTTCACAGGCACCATAAGGCAATGAAGATCTGAGAGAAATGAAAATGAGAGTCTCTCACTGGTGAAAACCTTCACAGGCACCATAAGTCGACGGTAAGTTGAGAGAATGAAAATGAGAGAGTCTTACCGGTGAAAACCTTCACAGGCACCCTAAGGCAATGAAGATTTGAGAGAAAAGAAAATGAGAGTCTCTCACTGGTGAAAACCTTCACAGGCACCATAAGTCGACGGTGAGTTGAGAGAATGAAAATGAGAGAGTCTTACCGGTGAAAACCTTCACAGGCACCATAAGGCGACGGTGAGTTGAGGGAATGAAAATGAGAGAGTCTTATTGGTGAAAACCCTCATGGGCACCGTAAGGCAATGGTAAGATGAGAGACAAATAAAAGAGAGAGGTTTAGTGATGAAAACACTTCGGAGCGCCACTAGCCGAATGAGAGTCTTGAGCCTGTTGAATAGGTTGGGATATGAAGCCTTGGTTTCAAAACAAGTTGTGAGAGCACAACATGAGTTAAAGAATAGATTGGTTGAACAGATTAGGCCGCTCAATCCAAAATGCATGTCATGACCATTGGAGCCAACGACCACATTCAGATAAGTGTCTTCTTTCCTTTTCTCCTAATAAGGGACATTTCCACTTCTACATCTTTTTACTTCTTTTGTTTTGTTTCGTTGAGTCGTCCATGTAGAACGGGTGGAGAAAGGATTTCAAAACTTGCTACCAGCTTTTCCAATTGCGAAGCAAAACATCTGGCTAGCACATGATTCAAAGTGGGTAGAGTACCCAATGAGTTATCATTCATTGATAGATTATGGATTCATGAAAATATATGGGATCAGTAGAGTTTGAATTAATAGGCACCATGAAACAGAGGTATTGGTATTGGTTTTGATTTAAAGTCACTGAAAGTCACTCCGGTAGCCAGAATTTGGGTCAGTGGTCCAACGAGCTGACAGCGAGCACAGACTATTTGAAATCACAGCTAAGTAGAACAAGTGCCTGAGCAAGCACCTTCAGAACCAAGGCCACAAACCAACCACCACATTTTAAAACTCACAATTTTTCTTTGTTTGAAACAGGAATGGATATTATCCTCAAATCAAAGGGTCAAAGCTTCAAAAGGTACAATGTCTTATTTTTGCCGATGCAAAAGGCAATGTCACAACATATGTTTGCAAGCAACAAAAATTGATCGACTTTTCAATTATGAATACTTTCACCCCTAGGAGATGCACTTCCTAGTCCGGGTTGTAGGAGATGCACTTCCTAACCCAAAGCTCTACTCATAGTAAACGCACTTCCTAGTCGAGTCTTTCTGTTTAACCCCTAAGAGACGCACTTCTTAGTCAGGGTCTTTCAGGTTTTGCTTTTAGGAGACGCATTTCCTAATATGAACCTTTACTCCTAGGAGACGCACTTCCTAGTCGAGTCTTTCAGTTTAACCCCGAAGAGACGTACTTCTTAGTTTGGGTCTTCCTGGTTTTTGACGTTTAGGAGACGCACTTCCTAATGCAAACTTCTACTCCTAGGAGACGCACTTCCTAGTCGAGTCTTTCAGTTTAACCCCTAAGAGACGCACTTCTTAGTCTGGGTCTTCCTGGTTTTTCACTTTAGGAAACGCACTTCCTAATGCAAACCTCTACTCCTAGGAGATGCACTTTTTAGTTGAGTCTTTCAGTTTAACCCCTAAGAGATGCACTTCTTAGTTTGGGTCTTTCAGGTTTTTCTTTTAGGAGACGCACTTCCTAAATTGAACCATTACCCCTAGGAGACGCACTTCGTAGTCAGATTCTTTCAATTTTAACCCCTAAGAGACGCACTTCTTAGTTTGGGTCTTTCAGGTTTTTCTTTTAGGAGACGCACTTCCTAAATTGAACCATTACTCCTAAGAGACGCACTTCCTAGTTAGAATTTTCAGTTTTACCTCTAGGAGACACACTTCCTAGTTAGAGCGTTTGATTTTACTTACATCATTGAATTATCTTACAAAGAGTTTATTATTTTGCTAACACTCACAAAAATTTTCCTAGTGCAAACTGGGGCAGAAAATTTTGTTCGTATTGTTTGTCTTTGATGATGTGCAGGACCCGCCTGAAGAATGGGAACAAGTCAGGACCCACCTGAAGAATAGGAAGCAAGTCAGGACCCGCCTGAAGAATGGGAAGCAAGTCAGGACCCGCCTGAAAAATGCGAGCAAATCAGGACCCGCCTGAAGAATGGGAGGAAAGTCAGGACCCGCCTGAAGAATGGGAGGAAAGTCAGGACCCGCTTGAAAAATGGGAGCAAGTCAGGACCCGCCTGAAGAATGGGAGCAAGTCAGGACCCGCCTGAAGAATGGGAGAAAGTCAGGACCCGCCTGAAGAATGGGAAGCAAGTCAGGACCCGCCTGAAGAATGGGAAGAAAGTCAGGACCCGCCTGAAGAATGGGAAGTAAGTCAGGACCCGCCTGAAGAATGGGAAGCAAGTCAGGACCCGCCTGAAGAATGGGAAGAAAGTCAGGACCCGCCTGAAGAATGGGAGCAAGTCAGGACCCACCTGAAGAATGGGAGCAAGTCAGGACAAGAAAGTCAGGACCCGCCTGAAGAATGGGAAGCAAGTCAGGACCCGCCTGAAGAATGGGAAGCAAGTCAGGACCCGCCTGAAGAATGGGAAGAAAGTCAAGACCCGCCTGAAGAATGGGAAGCAAGTCAGGGCCCGCCTGAAGAATGGGAACAAGTTAGGACCCGCCTGAAGAATGGGAAGCAAGTCAGGACCCGCCTGAAGAATGGGAAGCAAGTCAGGACCCGCCTGAAGAATGGGGAGAAAGTCAGGACTCGCCTGAAGAATGGGAGAAAGTCAGGATCCGCCTGAAGAATGGGAAGCAAGTCAGGACCCGCCTGAAGAATGGGGAGAAAGTCAGGACTCGCCTGAAGAATGGGAGAAAGTCAGGATCCGCCTGAAGAATGGGAAGCAAGTCAGGACCCGCCTGAAGCATGGAGTTTACTTTCAAGTTCAATTCGAGATCGAAGTGTTTATCTCACCCTTGGGAAAACATGAAGATTCGGGTCAAGATTCAAGAGAAGCTCCATAGCTAGGATCCTATGCTTGTATTTTCTTTTTCACTTTTGTCTTTTATTTGATGTAATAATTGGACCGCGGGCCGAAGCCTCAACAGGACCTCGCTCGACTATTCACCTCAATATGTTTCATCTCCCTTCTTACTCTTGAACTACACGTGACCTGATTGCCTTATAACCCGGGATATGTAGGATGCCCAAAACCAGGGCTCGGTTGCATCATCTTCTTTCTTTCCCTTCCTTTTAGAACAACGGTAGGGTCAAACTAGCCTCTTTGTCAACTTGTTTGTTTGAAAACTCTTCGTGTTCCCAATCAAACAGGGGCAGCTGTAGACACGTGATTTTTGACCCTCCCAGGGGTGTTTCACCTTCTAGTAACTAAATTTCCTTTAAATATGGTTTGGACATTTTGTTCGGTTTTATTTTTGTTTAGTAGGTCTTATTTGAATATTCGAAAATCACAAAAATAGAGTCACAGTTTAGGATATATGTTTAGTTGCATTTTTTTTATTAGTACAAAAAGGAAAAAAATACATTTTTTAATCTATTTTTAGTTAATTTCCAAGTTAAAGATTGTAATAAAAGAGTATCGAGTAACTGAGTATTTTTAATCTTGCTTTTAAATTAGGAGTAGTATTTTTTAAATCAACAATAGAACTAATAGTATATTGCCACTTGGCAAAATTTCACTCTTCCACACAAAAAGCACAATCCATTTTGGGAAGGAATATTCCATTCTTTCTTCCCAAGATATTTTTTTACACATGGGCATTTTGGGGAAAAGGAAAAGAATGAGCACACTCAAAATCCTATACCTACACACACTATAAATAGCTTAAAGATAGAAACTAAGACACTAGACTATATACTCAGCCGCCACTTCCATACCTAGACCACACAAAAAATCATCAGCCACAATTCACTTAAGAAAAGGTTCTCGCCAAAGCAATTTTAGCGCTTACGTTCTTCACGAAATTTTACCTAAAATCCACATAAACCAGCTTTGTTAACACCATGGGAGCACCATAAAATACCATAGTTGACCATCAGGGGACCTTCAATCTTCACCCCCATGATATTCAACAGAGATCCTTGAGTTGGGGTCCGAAGCTTTCCAGTTTGAGGTGGGTTACTCTGTTCGAGGCTCGGAATCAAAGTTGGTCTCGGTGTTGCTTGTGGAGTCATTTGTAGTTGTACGATGTTGAAATCAATTTGGAATGCGTTTTGGCGTTTCTAGAGGTCCATTTCTATCCTCTTGTTAATATTTCCTATTTGTTTCGTAGCTTATATACTATTCTGCTATTTTCAATTGGTTTTTGGGGTCTATATTTTTATATGATTAGTGTATTGAATAGGTTGTGCTAATTGTTCTAAAAGACAAGATTACAGTGATGGTATTTTGTTTCATCTTGAATGGTTAAGTCTCAGGCAATTTAGCATGTTAGTTTATCTTTTCCTAAAGATATATTTATGTGATTCCATGTTTTGAATTCATGTGAAATACACTTGAATAGACCCACTAAATTTTAAATGAATTAGGCTGTCATGTTTATTCTAGCGTATGATTTGGCCTTTAATTTGTTTCTGCTATTAATAGTTTTTTTTTTGTTATAATTTGCTCTTAAAAAAGAAATGAAAGTAGTTAATATACAAGATTCTTTGCATGTTTAACCACTTTGGGAAATCCACATGTTACTGTAAAGGCTAACAACAATAGAGGAACGAAGTTTTAAGATTGGGTTAATAATTAACGCATTATGAATCTCTTAATTCCAGTTTCTATTGCGTCATTCTCGGCATTTGTTCAGACGCATGGTTGAGTTAATTTTTTTATGTAGACCTGTTAACAAATTATAGGCAAATATTAGGCACGGTTAAAGCACTTTCGTTTCGGCTAAGAATGCGGTTACGCAACTTATGTTGACACGCTTAAAAGAAACTCAAGGATGCGGTTACGCACCATGAACCAATTGTTCTAATAATTAAATTTCACTAATTCAAATCAAGACGTGTAGACAGAGATAAATTAGGTGCGATACATATGAGCGAAGAAAGCGGTTACGCTTCTAAGCCGGTGTATGTCACGATCCGGAATGCGGTTACGCATCCGAATCAAGACTAATAAAAGTTCAATAATAAAAGTACGGGCAAATCAAAGCTCAGATTCATAATATATTCAAAAATGATCTAAGCTAAGTATAAGTCGATAAAGCGACCGTGCTAGAACCACGGGACTCGGGGAATGCCTAACACCTTCTCCCCGGTCAACAGAATTCCTTACCCGGTTTTCTGTTTTCGCAGACCAATAATAAAAGAGTCATTTCCTTTTGATTAGGGATTCATAAGGTGGCTTGGAACACCAAAACTCAATTCCAAGAGGCGACTCTGTAAATAACTAATCCCTACTGAAAACCGTCACTTCAGTTGGAAAAACCCTTTAATAATAAGAATCTACGTACCTGCGCGCGGAGCCTAAAAAAAAGGGGTGTGACAAATGTGATATTTGTCTAATTTGTCATGTGCACCTCATCTTCATACGCTTGCTAGGCTAGAGGCCTGCCAGTCCTGCTTGACTCGCCCTCATCAGCCCACTCTCCATCAGGGGCGTCATAAACATCCTCCTTTAGGAAGCGTCACCGCTGAGGTTTGCCCTACCACTGTACTGAGAATACATGCTCAACAACAACAACATACCCAGTTAAATCCCACAATTTGGGGTCTGTGGAGGATAAAGTGTACGCAGACCTTACCCCTACCTCTGAAGGTAGGGAGGCTGCTTCCGAGAGACCCTCGGCTCAAGAGAAATCATGATGAAAAAAGGTCAAATAAGGACAAATTGTACAAAGCAGTATGAAAATGAAACTAACAGAAGCGAAAAATCATGATAAAGCAGTCTGAAAGAAAAGAGCAGTAGCTACTACAGATAAATAAGATAATCAAATAAACAACAGATAGTAGTAGGAATCAAAGGACAATAAACTAAAGGGCAAAACTGCGACTACCAGTACGAAGGGACTGAAAATACGTGCTCAAATACCAAAATTGTCACCACCCAAGTTTATGACACATATTGTCTGTTTTGGGCGTAAGCTCACACATATTTGTCTTTCATGTTATGCCACATCGAGCCTTAAAAGCGCGTATCATGTAAAATTGAGTTATGCCTTATAAAACTCTTCACTTTTCTCTACATTTTGATATGAGATTTGCTTAAGGTGTCATGTGCACCTCATCATCTTAGCAGCTTGCCAACCTAGAAGTCTGTCAGTCCTGCTTTTCTCGCCTTCATCAACCCATCATCTGTTAGGGATGTCACAATATTTCTTTGATTTTTCATTTTAATAAACTAAAATACTCCTTCTCTCCCAATTTATGTGACACATTTTCCTTTCTAGTGTCCCAAAAAGAATGTCACCTTTTTATAGTTAGAAAGAACATAACTTTAAAATTTCCTCTTTTGCCCTTAATGAAATAATTTATAGCCACACAAATGTCCAAGGTTTATTTTAGATCACAAATTTCAAAAATCTTCATTTTTTTCTTAAATTTTATGTCAAGTCAACCGGTGACACATAAATTGAGACGGAGAGAGTACTTCTTACAATCAAAAGTTTCTTTTTCAACGAGACGAAACATATAAAGAGCTTGTCCGTTCTTATTTAACTGAATGAAGATAATAACATGTGTCGCACGAAGGGGTGCGTGACAAGATTATTAGAAAAAATATTAAAAAGAAGACATGCCAAAGTTAGCATACCATACATGACTTAGAATAATGTTCACTCGTAAGAAAATGCAATGCCACCAAATCAGTTACTACTGAAAATAGGAATAACGTCCCTTCGGGGACATCCGATAAAAACTGAAAATAGGAATAACATCATCATAATAGTCGTCATTGGAAACAGAATAATGCTACCAAAACAGTCACCAATAAAAATAAGATTAGTGAAACTATGACAAGAAAGACCATGTCAAAATAGATAAAAGTTGAAAACTTACTGAAATCTCAATTGCTTTGAATACCAATGTAAACTACTCATAGAGAAATTTAAGGTTAGTATTACCAAGTATTAATTAACAGTGCTATTGTTTTTTTTTTTTTTTTTTTTAAAAACTAGTACTTTCGGCGGATGATATATTTGATTATAAATAAAGAAAAGTTACTTAGTAGTATGTGAAATGGCAAAAACAGAGTGATTTTTCTGTTACAAAAAAAAAAAAATTACTTAATATGTGAAATGACAAAAACAAAGTGACTTTTCTGTTACAAAATATAAATAAATAATTTTCTTACAAATTTCTATTAATTGAGTGATCTTCTGTGTAATCAACTCCCAATTTCGACAATAAAAGAAATCTTCCATAAAATGTCGGCAGCGCCTAATTACCACAATGGTAAAAATTGAGTCGCATTTGATAGTTACAAAAAATTAATATTGAATATGACTGTATAAGACTCATTGTCTTTTATATACATATTTTTCTCACAAAATCCAGCTTCCCATGATGATCAGTCAAAGCAAGGATAAAATATTGCAGTAATTGTAAGCTTAGATATATATGCTATGCTGCTATATACCTTTGATGATTTCCCATAGCTTCGTTGAGCATCTGTGCGATTTTGCTTGTCCCATTTTACATAGTAAAATTATTTATTTAATATTTGCAAGGAAAGTTAAGCAGAAAAATGACATTCATATCTGCATTCTTCTACATGTCTAGTTACGATAATACCTTGAGTTTGGTGCTCTGTAGTACTACAAGCCAAAAGCTAGTTATCAATATTGTGGGTAAGCATACTAAAAGACGACGATAACAACAACATATATCCAATATAATTTTACAAATAGGGTCTGAGGAGAGTAGAATGTATGCAGACCTTATCCCTACATTGGGAGATAGAGAGGTTGTTTCCAAAAGACCCTCGGCTCAAGAGAAAGCATGACAAATGAGGCCAGACAAGGATTTAAGAAAAAGTAAAGAAGTCATGGAAAAATACTATAGATAAGCATTATGAAGAAAAGTAACAGTAAATGCAGCAAACTAATACGGTAATCGAAGTACAAGAAACAACAAATAGTAACAGAAAATCGAAAGACAAGAAACTACAAAGGTAATACTACGCCTACGGCTACTAGTATGGAAGTATTGTGGGTAAGCAGAAGAATGGGGCAAATTCATTTTTACCTATAAAATATCTGAAAATAACACATAAAAAATCTAAAAAATTATTTTTCTATTCAAATCGTAAGTAGTCATAGAAAATCATTTCCTCCATATTTATAGATATGTCAAGGCTAAAATCCACCCAATTAGAGAAAAAGGCACTTGACTGTAGGATGGAATAAATTCGATGTAAGGCATCGATGGTGAAATGGTGATTTGTCAGGTGGTGCCTGTTAGTTGGGCTTAACTGATCTAAGTTGTAGAAATTGGGACAATTCGCAGGAATGCCCTTGTTTTGGGCTGGTATTTAATTTTTGTCCATTAAATTGGTGGTCTTTCATTTTTGTCCTTCGTTAGAACCCCTTGGTTTTGGGTTCGAACTCCCACTCAGTCAAAAAATTTTAAAAAAATTCGTAAGGTAGAGATTTGCCTGCAAAACTCTGCCTGAAGGCAGAATTTTGCTACCTTCAGGCAGAGTTTGAAACTCTACCTTAAGCTAGAGTTTGAGGCCTACCAGTCAAACTCTGTCTGATCTAGTAGAGTTTTGAGGCCTACTTTAAGGTAAAGTTTTGCCTTCAGGCATGCCAAAACTCTCCCTTAAGGCAGATTTTTGCATTCAAAATTCTGCCTGAGGCAAAACTCTGCCTCGCGGATCCAAACCTCTGCCTTGCGATTTTTTATTTTATTTTTACCAAGCTGGGGTTCAAACTCAGAACCTTAGGGTACTAGGCAGGGTAAAAATTAAAGACCACCAATTTGAGGTCCAAAAATTAAAGACCAGTGCTTTTGAAGGGCAATCCGCACAAAACAAAATGTAGAAATTGCACGGTTTTCCCTTCAAATGGGCTGGTCTTTAATTTTTGACCTAATCAATGGAAATTATGCCTATTGATTTTTAAGGATGCGGAACATAACTTGTGGAATATTATGATGCAAAAATATAACATATGTCACACCAAAAGATTGTGGGTTATGAGGGGGCAGAGTTAAAGACCAGCACAAAATAGGGATATAAGTGCCAATGACCCATCAAAGTTTGACGTAAGTTTGCTGCTGGCCTGGCCCAAACCGGCCGTTTAATTTGGCCTCTACAAGAGTACAATATTAGTTAACGGTACTGAATTTTGGAATTTTGGTAGAGAACAAGCAAAGTATACGATAATGACAACATTGTCTTAGCCCAAATGATGTCAGTTTAACGAGTCCGGCGCCTAAAGGGCACCCTTTTTAACCAAAAAATCCAAAAGGGGTCCTGGACTACACGATAAATCAAAACAGGTTTATCGTGTAGCCCTCCACGTTTTACCCAAATTTTAACGATGTAGCCCTATGTTCCTTCTCCAATTGTTTTAAAAAAAAGAAAATTTGCTTTGCAAATCGTGGAGCCCTACACGATTTGCAAAGTTTTTTAAGCAAGTCGTGTAGGGGTACACGATTTGCCTTCAGTAATTTTTTTTTTTTTTAAAGCAGTGGTTGCTTTTGTCTTTCCTGGTGATGACAAATCAGAAATCTTGTCTATTTGTTCTCCGTTTTTCCTCGGATCCTAATTAGGGAAAGTCATTATCTGCTCCAAAAATGTACAAACTTGTGACCTTTTTAATTGATGGGAATAGGAAAAAACACATTCCTGGAGCCTCATAAGTAATAAAAGTAGGTATGCTTCAAGATTCAGGGAAAAAGGGCATGCTGAAACAAACTAGAATTCCGAACACAAATATATATAATCAGTCAAATTACAATATAACACTCAAACTATTGAATTTATAATGGAAAATACTGAAATCAAGTAATTAAGGATAGAGATAAGAATACGGATGAGAAGTTAGACTCTAAGAAAGGGGATGAGAGTAATAGACAGTTTCTTCTCAATACCAGTGTTTTAAAAGGCAGTTTCAAGACTCGCCTCGGGCTCGCCTCAGGACGAGGCACTGGCAAAACGCCCCGGGGCTTAGTTCCTGTAAGGCTTACGCCCTAAGCGCCCGACTGTACGCCCTAAACACGCCTAACGCCCAACACCCAACGCTCGGGGCTCGCCTAACAGTTCTTACACAATTTATATATTAAATTCTTTAATTAAAATCGTTGACCCTTGAAATTCTTTAACAAATGAATGATACTTAATATATAATTTTTCATCTATAGAAATAAGAAGATTGAGTGTAACTCAAATAACAAGTCGTAGTGTTGCATATTTACTATTTGAGAACATCGTGAGGGTGAATATCACTTAATATTTCTTTTAAAAATATATAGCCGATTTGTACATTTTCACTTATCATTGGTCTTTTGTCCTATATATCAAAATTATCATATTTTATTATTTTGCTATTTGAAAGTAATTTTCATTTTATTCATGAAGGAATTATGTTTTGATTATAATACTGATAAAATTTATTGATATAAAATGAATGGTATGATAGTAATATTGTTTTAAGAAATTGTGATTTTTTCATTGTTTGAAAAGTTAAGATGTTAAAGTTGATTTGTATTACATAATAGCTTTTATTTCATTAAATTGTTTATACTTGTAAAATTATGTTATATATAATTGCAAGTTGTAAGCAGGGGTGGCTCAAGGGTGAGGCTAGTAAAGCTTTTGTTTTAGACCCTCAAACTTTTGAGGCCCTAAAAATTTTTACCGATGAATTTTATGGTTTAAATTCTCTTAAATAATATTGAAGATTGTAAAAAGAAGTACAAAATATATATAACAAAAGAAAGAAAAAACACTATCTACGTTTTAAAACTTTGAACTAAGCTACTCAAAATCTTCATATTATTAAATAAAGTTTTTATAATAACATCCTAGGTAATGTCTTTAAAACACATGGCTAATATCATATTGACTTGAATTGATCCTCACTAATATAAATACTAATGTTACTATTATCATTTATTTACAGTTTTCTTTTATTTTTTTATGTAATTTTACCTATTTAAAAATATTTATTTTAATTATAATATTTTACGAATACTAAAAATATATACCCGTGAGGCTTACGCCTCGTCGGGGCAAATGTAAAACGCCTGCCTTACGCCCCTGCCTTTTAAAACACTGCTCAATACACATGATCCTCTTGTTCCCACAAGACGTGATATATATGAACCTGGATCCCAAACATTTATCTTGTTGGGCTGTCCAAATAACTAGCCCGTTCGCATTTCATTTTTTTGTGCGGATTGTCCTTCAAAGGCATTGGTCTTTAATTTTTTCACTTCGCCTAATTTCTCGAGGTTTGGGGTTCGAATCTCGGCTCAGTCAAAAAAAAAAATTCGTAAGGTAGAGTTTCGTAGCAAAATTAGGCCTATTCGGGCAAAAGTTAGGCCTTAATACAGAGTTTTGCAAAATTCCAGCTGAGTAAAATTTTTTTTTTTTTGTTTTTGCATGAAGGCAAAACTCTGCCTTAAGTAGAATTTACAATCAAACTCTGCCTGATAAGGTAAAGTTTGAAACTCTGTTTTGCGATGTTTTTTTAATTTTTGACTGAGCGGGGGTTCGAACACGGAACCCAAAAATTTTATGCGAAGGACAAAAATTAAAGATCAGCAATTTTAGGGCCAAAAATTAAAGACCACCCCAAAATAAGGACAATTGTGCAAATTGCCCTTCGCATTTTAGCCCCTGACCCAACAACTTGACCAGCTTCTGTCTAAATAACGGGCCCATAAGCATTATTTGAGTTATTCCCGTTCATAACACATGTTCTGATACACATTTTGCTAACAAAAAATGAAAAAGGGAAATTTGCACGATTGACCTTCTTTGGGGTGGTCTTTAATTTTTGTCCCTCAAATTGTTGGTCTTTAATTTTTGCGGCAGACTTTATTTATGCGTTAAGGCAAACTCTACCGCATAAGGCAGGTTTTTTGCAAAGCCTTGCCTTGCGATTTTTTTTTTTAACTGAGCGGGGTTCGAACCTAGAATCTCGAGATATTTTTGGCCACCTTTTTAAGCAAAAGGCAAAATTAAAAACCAGCAATTTGAGGGGCAAAAATTAAAGACCCGTGCCTTTGAAGGACAATCCGCGCGAAAAAATGAAAAACATTCAGGAACTTCCGGACCAAGGAAATACAAGACTAGAAGGAGCTTCTTACATGACACTAGCTTCAATAGAATGAAGAAGAAGAGAGATCTCTTAAACAAGAAAATTTGGTGAAGTAGATGTTCTATTTTTTTCTGGTAGCATGAAGTTGATGTATCTAGTATCTTTTGACGATCAACTTGGTTTATATTAGACAAAGTTCAGTAATGGCTAGAATAAATTCAATTTGTTGCTGCAATATTAATTAGTTATACACCTGGATATACTAGATGTTCTCACAAGTTCAGAGGGTTAAATTTAGGTCACTTAAAAGATTGAAAATGCTTACTTCTCTGAGTAGTATTATATTCTTTTGCCTGATTCTTGATTTCATTATATCTGTTTTTATTAAACAGTAAGATTATATTTCTGGCCTAGAAAGTTCTTTCATTCGTTTTCTGCAGTTGGGGAGGGGGAGGCTTGACGATCAAAAACGAGCACACGAATCTCTGAATAATTTTTTATAGTTGCACAAAACATAATTTTACATATATTAGTTACAGATCACAAAGTGATGCAATCAAATATAGATGTCTTTTTCCTCAGAACCTTTAGTCATTATGGAGACTAATATATGGCTCAGGATTTCAGACATCACTCTTGATTGAAGAACTATAATTAGTCTGGTCATCATAATATTTAGACCACAACATTACACCACCATACTTACCTGAGCTCTTTATTTTAGGAAGAACCTGAGAAGTGAGATCACCAGCAGGTATAAATCCGCTTCCAGCAGCTGCTGGAGCTGCTGGTAATCCAAGAAAAATCTTTTTAGCCGGAATATCTGAAGTCCATTGTTCCCAAGCAGATTCAAGATTGTTAATATCACCAGAACTGTATTGACAAGGAGGATTGTTATAGAATTGAACCCAAACGTAATCGAAAAGACCTGTTTTTAAGGCATTTCCAATCCAAGCATCAGGGTATGGGCATTGCGGGGCTGCTGTCAAGTAGACCTTTTTACCCATACTGCTATATGCGGAAAGAGACTTGGCAAGGACATCCCAATATAGATTTGTTCCGCCTTCAATATCAAAGTCGATTCCATCCAATACAGCATCGCCAAGTGGACGAGTGCTCGATTGCCCCCCCAAGTAGTTGTTCCAAAGATAAGTGGCAACTTCCCTAGCATCGTCAGCAGAGGAAAGGTAATAAAATCCAGCGCCGCCTCCAATTGACAGGATTACTTTTATTCCATTTGATTGGCATGATTTTATGTCCGAACTTAATTTGGTACACTCCCCTAGACTTGGATCACAATGACCTGCGAGGTTTATCGTGGGCTGTTGACCATTGCCAAAAGTTGCAAGAAAAGCTATGTTCACAATTTCATAGTTACCCGTGGCACAAGTTTCTGATAAAGTTCCTTCATTGGCATTTTGACCCCAATAGATTGAAATTCCACCAGCATCACAAGAAAGAACTAGTATCAGAATGGATAAGGAGAAGATTATTGGCATATTTGTTTTCATAGGAAGTGCCATATTTTGAAAATTTTCAAAGATTATGAACCAACTATTGAAGTATAGACTTGAGAAGCAGTACTAGTTTAATTATGGAGAATGTTTTAGAAAAATATGGCCTTTATAGGAGTAGACATGCTTAGATAGAGAGCTATTATTTTGTGCTTATGTATAATTGAAGGTGTTACTTTGCGGTCACGTAGTCCCTCTTTTTTAATTTATACGTATGTGTTACAATAACGGTTTTGGCTTATGCTGTTGGTTTCACATCAACAGTGCGTGGAGTCTCAAAAGCTTCTTGACATTGTCTAATAGTTCTTGTCCACTGCCAGTCTGCCAGAACTTCCAACTAATTACAAGACACAGGCAAGTTTCTGAAATGAGTGAAATTTGCCTTTGAAGCCATAAGTTATTAGGCGGATGCTTAGTGTTGGCACCAGGTTCATCTGAATATAAATTTATGTGCAAGGATTCATAAAAGTTGCTTCAAATAATAGGTATGATCTTGAGAGTTCTGTTGATGAGTTGCAAGTGCTTGCATCAAGATTGTCCATTGCAACCCCATTTTAATGAAACTTGATGGTGAAAATTGCAGTTCAATCACCAAAACAATACTTTTATTTTTTCATTTACAATGCCAAATTTTACACCAAATAGGCAAATAGTATGAATAAGCATCATATCGTGCTCTTTTGGATTGCTAATCGCGTCTTCTAATTCTAATCGAAAATGATAATTTTTTTTAAAAAAAGAGAGAGAAGAGAGGAGGGAACTAGAGATAGAGAGAAAGAGAAGTTGGAAGAATTCGATGAATTGGGGCAGTAAAATGTGCATGAAATTTTGTTAAATAGCTAAAGCAAGCTAAACTAGACAATAAAAAGGGCATTTGGCTTCCATAGCCCATATCGAGAGACAAATGGCCATGTGGTGCCATTTTTCTTTTTTATTTCATTTATATTGAGATTATTTCACTTTAATTCGCCAAGTACACCTATAGGTAGAAAATTATGTCGCCTTAAGAGTGATTAATGGACTTGAAAAATAAATTAAAACTAGACCAAAAAGCGTTTCTATATTAAAGTAGAGATACCTAACGCCTTCCTCAGTATATATTAGGGTCTTAATTTGCTCTTTTTAAAGAATTAAATAATAGTTTCACAAATAAAATTAATTAGCTAACCTAGCACGCCTAAAATAATTTTAGATGATGATTCCTCAAATATAGAAATTCTAAGCTACCAAAATTGTTGCACGCTTTAAAACCTTTTTCTTTTTCTGTTACTTTCCCTCCATCCCCAAAAAGTTGATTATTTTTCGAAAATTTGGGATGTGACGCGCTTAATATTTTGGTAAATTAACCTTTTTCACTCTCACTTTGAAGATATGCTCCTTGTCATATATAGCAATCACGAGGATCATTGCATTTCTAGATGAAACTGTTTTGAAGCTCTTCGCTTACCATGAACCTAGGCTTAATTTGCTATAAAAGAAATCTTGGGTCAAAAGAATGTCAAGAAGGGCAATTTGTAGGAGAAAATAACTTATATATAGATAAGAATAGGGTATATTTACAAAATATGAAGATACTTTTCGGTTTACATAACATACCAATAGATTTCTTACAAAACATATACGGAAATTTTCGCTCAAGGCTTAAAAATTTTGCTCTAAATTTTGTGTATGAAAAGTGTATGAATGTGTATATGTCGCTAAAAGCTTAAAATTTTCACTTCGAATTTTGTGTATGAAAAATGTATGAAATGAGTATATCTCACTCAAGGCTTAAAATTTCCCTCAAATTTTCTTGTATGAATACTGAAATAGGTATGAAATATGTATATCTTGCTTAAGGATTAGAATTTCGCTCATATTTTTGTGTATAATTTTCAGTTAGATTATATACAACTTTCATACAATATTTATACAAATTTAATACAACAAGAAGAACATAGGAAACTTTAAAAAATAATTTTCTGAAACATAAGTCATGATTCTACCATCATTCATACAGGTTTATGCGTTACATAATTCACAATTCTATCATTATTCATACAATTCATTACCCAATCTCCTAAGAACTAAACTATTAAAAACCAAAATAATTAGAAAACTTTCCAGAAACTAATTCAAATCCCTAATCATATAAAACCTAAAAACATAAACACAAACTAATTATTCAACAGATTCGTCAAATTATCCTTCATGGAAACCAAAACCCCCAACTCTTGCAGCAAAACTAAATCCCCAAAGAAAACTACAAAGATTGAAGTTGGAACTGCAACAACTGATGCATCTACAGATGAATGGTTGCAGGGAACTGCATATACTCAGTCGCACGTCAACAGGTTGAAGAAGAAGAAGTGAATGGCTTGAACTTGGATGAAGCAGTATGATAAGTCTAAATTCCTGAGTTTAGCTTGGATTTTACAAGATGTCCAAAACATGAAGATTTTAAATTAGAATAGCTAGGTCTGCTTCACTGTTGTAGCACGAGGTATATTAGCCTCCAATTTTTCAGCCCATAATATTAGGGAAAAGGGCGGGCTTTTAAATTTTCCAGATCTGGTATGTTTTGTAATTAAGTTGATATATTTTGTAAATATGGAAAAGTATCCTTATGTCTTGTAAATATAGGATCTTAACAAGTATTACTATGTCATTTTCCCTTAAGGATTCAGGGTGGTCTTTAATTGTTGCCCCTCAAATTGTTGGTCTTTAATTTTCGTCCTTCGCCTAAAATACTTTGAGGTTCTGATTCGAATCTGGCTCAGTAAAAAAAAATAAAAAATCGCAAGACAGAACTTAGTCGCAAAATTAGGCCTATTCGGGCAAAAGTTAGGCCGTAGAATTCCAGCAGAGTAAAAAAAAAATTATGCCTAAGCCTTGACTTGAGATTTTTTTTTTTAACTGAGCGGGGGTTCGAAGCTAGAACCTCGATGTATTTTCAATCACTTTTTTAAGTGAAGAGAAAAAATTAGTCCTGCAATTTGAGGGACAAAAATTAAAGACCAGAGCCTTTGAAGGGAAATCCCTGCAACAAAAAAAAAAAAGAAGAAAAGATTCTATACAGGGTTGTACGTACATATTAATCCGCCATTCCAAATAGGAATCGAAACCCAAAGATAATAGAAGGAAAAATGACGTAATAATACTACTTAAGACTCTATATTATAAAACATAAAGATATTTTTCCTTATTTACAAAACATACTAAAAAAATTACAAAATATAACAGATTTGAGCTTAATGTGATACCCATGATTTTGAGCTTTTTTTTAGGAAGAGAATCTGATTTTGATGTGGGTTAGTTTTAGAATAGTTACCAATCAATTACCAATCTGATAGTTTTCAAAAAGATTTCTCTCCCTCTCTCTCTAAAGTTGTTGATAGACACCATTTTCGAACTTAAAATTCATCTTCTCTCCCAATATGATATGATTTCAGCTTCATCGACGAACAATTCTTCACTAATTTTAATGTTTCTTGCCTGATAACAACTCTCTTTCTAACCTAAATTGTTTTTTTTTTATTCCTCTTTATTGTTTGAAACAATGAGTGAAAAGGTTTCAATGGAGACTCCTCTCAGAATGCCATTAAAGAAACCCATCCGAGATTGTTGTGTTTCCGATAAAGAAGAACCAATTTTGACCGAGTTTGTGGAACTGGAGGCTATTTGGCTGATTGGAACAACCCAACTTTCTTTAGAATCTACTGTATATGTTGAAAGGGTCATCGGTACTTTCACACCTCTCCGATCCTTCTCTCGAATGGATAGCTGCTGTTTTTCTAATTTACTGACTCTCTTTGTACATTTAACAAGAAGAAAATTTTATATTGATACTGCATGAAAGTTGTATATAATGTTGTTGTAATTTTATTACATTTATCCGAATTTCAAAGCGATATTCAAAATTGTATTAAATTTGTATGAATATTGTATGAAAGTCATAAATAACGTTGTTGTAGTTGTATTAGATTTCCAAAAACCTAATATGAGCTTTATACAAATTTTATACAGTTATATGCATATTTCATACCATTTTTATGTAGTTTCCATACACGAAAAATGTAAGAATTCTAAGCTTTGAGCGAGATATACACACTTCATACAATTTTCGTACACAAAATTTGAGCCAAATTTTTAAGCCTTGGGCGAGATGTACACATTTCATACAGTTTTCATACACAAATATTTGAGCGAATATTTCAAGCTTTGAGCGAAAATTTTCGTATATATTTTGTAAGAAATCTATTGATATGTTTTGTAAACTGAAAAGTATCATTATTTTTATAAATGTACCCTATTCTTTGTATATATACGTCATTCTCCCCAGAATTGGAATAGACCTTTGGTTGGACAATGGGCGATGGACCAACACAAATGACAATATATTACAATAGCTTCTAAAGGATGAAAATGTAAAGGACCTAAGAGTAGTGTTACCATATGATACATGAATGTCAAAGTAGTCTTACACCGCATTTATTTGCATTAAGATTAAGACATCTCAATCTAATTGATTAAGATGTCGTCTGTCACACCCTTTTTTCACCCCGGCGAAGCACGCACAAGGATTTTTCCATTTGAAATGTCAATGTTGAAAAGGGATTATTTATTTACAGAGTCGCCACTTGGAATTGAGTTTTGGTGTTCCAAGTCACCTTATTGAATCCCTCATCAAAAGGAAATGACTCTTTATTTTTGGTCCGTGAATTTAAAAGATCGGGTAAGGAATTTTGTTGACGAGGGAGAAGGTGTTAGGCATTCCCCGAGTCTCGTGGTTCTAGCATGGTCGCTTTTATCGACTTATACTTAGCTAAAATTAATTCTTGGTCAAAATATGTTTTAATTGTTTAAACTTAGGAGCGTGTATGCACACAAAGTCTTTCATTAATTATATATTATTAGAAGGTCAAGGAGCGGGATGACCCACATGACTTTTCTTTAATTATATGCATATAATCGAGGAGCCGGTCCGCACACATAGTCAACACAATTATTATTAGAGTCAAGGAGCGGAATGACATACATGACTTTTATTTAATTATATGTATTTAACCGAGGAGCAGGTCACACATGGTCAACACCATTATTGTTAGAGGTCAAGGAGCGGGATGACCCACATGAATTTTCTTTAAATATGTGCATTTAACCAAGGAACGGATCCGCACACATGGTCAAACACAATTTTTAACGAGCCTAAAACATCTACCGTTAAGAGCAATTATTTATCTCAAAAATCCGATATTCTTTTCTTTATCATTTTTCACTCTTTTCTTTTATTTTCGCAACGAGCCTTGGATTAATCCGCAACTCATCTCGCTCCCTTACACTTATTTTTTTCCAACTCTTTTCTTTTCTACAGTAACAACAACAACAACAACAACAACAACAACAACATACCCAGCGAAATCCCACAGTGTGGGGTCTGGGGAGGGTAAAATGTACGCAGACCTTACCTCCATTTTGGAAGATAGAGAGGTTGTTTTCGGAAGACCCTCGGCTCAAGAGAAAACATGATGAGAAAAGGTCAGATAAGCAGGAACAATTCAAAGCAATACGAAAATGAAACTAACGAAAGCGAAAAAGCCATGATAAAGCAGTATGAGAAAACAGAAACAGTGGCTACCACAGATAAATACAATAATTGTGGTACACGGACTAACATATAGTTGCACGAATCAAAGGACAAGAAAATGAAGATCAAAACCGCGACTACTAGTACGACGGGATACTAGCCTTCGCATCTCATCTCATTCATCTCACACTAAATGATTAACTAAGCATTAAATAAAATCATAGGTTCAAAGTATTGTCGTCATATCACCCAAAGAGCTCATATAAGATCATAACTCAAACCAGCGTTTCTTTTAACCCAATGCGCATAGTAAACAATCGGATCACCCAAACCACTGGTCGGCCAATTAGATACTCAAGTTAAACTAATTAAACGAATTTTAAAAAGAAAATAAAATAAAATAAAATGGAAGTATCCTAACTAATCATTTTTCAGTTAATCAAAAACATGGTTCACTTTGTCCGATTCCAATTCAGCTCAGTGGCCCTTTAGACAAATTATATACTAAATTTTACTAGCATAAGCATGTAAATAATACTCTCAGTGATCTCATATGAAAACTTCCAATAATTTTAACAAAAATAACATCCATAATATCAAACTAAAGTTTATGATTATAACATGAACCCAGTATATTATTTCATACAAGCTCATCAAGAGTTTACTCTAAAAAAGCTTTAAAATATGGATTATAACGTAAGACATCAAAAGAGTTCATGTACTATCCAAAAATAAGTAAAGATTGACCTCTATGTCATAATACCTCTGAAATTGGTCGACCAAACAAAAACATGAACCGGAAGCTCAACGGACGACCTCGACCAAAAAACAATCACTGACCAAAGCCTTGAAACCAGATGAATCGCGAACTTTTAATGCAACTCGGTTTCGAAGGAACCAGAAGGTCGCGGTGGTGGTTTTGGGAGGTTCTAATGGTGGACAAAAATGGAGAAAAGGGGTGGTGAAAGTGACACTTACATGACTGTTTTGGGCTGTTTTAGTTGAAGTTTAAAGGGTGTTTCTACGATGTTTGAGATGGAAATAGGTGGGTTATGGGCTGGTGGTTCCACGGGCTGCTTTGGTGTAGAAAGGGATGAAGAGGTGGTGTTTGAATGGCTAAAGGAGCTTGGCTTCGGTGGTTTTACATAATAAAGATGAAGCTCTAATGGTGGCTCCTTGGTGATGATTGACGAGGAAGATGAGTATGATCGTTGGCTACCTAATCTAAAAGGAAGAAGGAGCTACTAAGCTTTCATGGATGCTGCGGCTGAATCCTATAGTGTGAAAGTCTTTAGTCTAGGTTATTGTGTGTAGGGTATATGATCTATAAGGCTGATTTTAGGTGTAGAGATAGTGTGATTAGTGTCTGGTCTAGGTTAGGTCTCTTTCTATTTATAGCATACATATTTGTAGTCAAATCCCCAAAATATTCTTTTGAATAAAAATATCTTGGGAAGGAGAATGAAATATTACCTTCCCAAATGGAATGTGTATTTTGGTGTGGATAAGATGGAATTTTGCCAAATGGCAATACACTACTGGTTTTTCCTATTTTAGATTTTCTTTTTCATAAAATAGATAAATAAAAATACTACGATTAATATATTAATCAACTACTTTTAAACAAAAAATAAGAGAAACCTAAATAATTATACTGATTAAAACTCAAAAGTAATTAACTAAAAATACTAGGATAAAAGAATTCTATTTTTGTAATTTTTCGTTCTTTAAGACACAAAACTTGTGCTCTATTTTAGTGAATATTTTTTGTCCTTTTTTCCCCACAAATAAACCTACAAAATTAAAAATCAAAGTTAAACTATCAAAGTTTTACTAAAAATGAAAACTAGACACTAAGACAGTGAAAAAGTCCTGGGAGGGTAAAACATCGGCGTGTCTACATTTGTCCTATTTGACTGGGAACACGAAGAGTTTTCAGATAAACAAGTAGACAAAGAGACTAGTTTGACCCGACCGTTATTCTAAAAGGAGGGGGAAGAAATAAAAGGATGCAACTGAGCCCTGGTTTTGGACATCATACATATCTTGGGTTATAAAGGAATCAGGTCACGTGCAGTTCAAGGAGTAAGAAGGTACGTTGGTGGAACATACTGAGTTGGAGAGTCGAGAGAGGTCCTCTCAAGGCTCCGGTCCGCAGTCCTGTTATTACATCAAATGAAAGACAAAAGTCAAAAAGAAAATACAAGTACAAGATCCTATCTATGTAACTTCTCTTGAATCTTGACTTGAATCTTCATGCTTTCCCAAGTGTGAGATAAACACTTTGATCTCGAATTGGCCTTGAAAGTCGACCCCATGCTTCAGGCGGGGTCCTGATCTTGCAATTGAAAGTTGACCCTGTTCTTCAGGCGGGCTCCTGCTACTTCTAACTGAAAGTACACCCTATTCTTCAGGCGGGCTCCTGCTACTTCTAACTGAAAGTACACCCTATTCTTCAGGCGGGCTCCTGAACTTGAAATTGAAAGATGTCCCTATTATGCAGGCGGGTTCCTGAACTTGAAATTGAAAGGTGGCCTTATTCTCCAGGCGGGTTCCTGATCATCCCATTCTTCAGGCGGGTCTTGACTTACTTCCCATTCTCGCGGGTCCTGACGTTCTTTCTATTCTTCAGGGGGGTCCTGACTTATTCTCATTCTTCAGGCGGGTCCTGATTTTCTTTCCATTATGCAAGAGGGTCCTGACATGTTTTCATTTTTCAGGCAGGTCCTGACTTGCTCCCATTCTTCAGGCGGGTCCTGACTTTCTTTCGATTCTTCTGGGGGTCTTGACTTGTTTCCATTCTTCAGGCGAGTCCTGACTTGCTTTCTATTCTTCAGGCGGGTCCTGACTTGTTCCCATTCTTCAGGCGGGTCCTGACTTGCTCCCATTCTTCAGGCGGTCCTGACTTTCTTCCCATTCTTTAGGAAGGTCCTGGCTTGCTCTCCGTTCTTTAGGCAGGTCCTGGCTTGCTCTCTATTAGTTAGGCGGGTCCTGACTTTCTTTCTATTTTTCAGACGGGTCCTAACTTGCTTCCATTCTTCAGGCGGGTCCTGACTTGCTTCCCATTCTTCAGGCGGGTCTGGGCTTGCTCTCCTTTCTTCAAGTGGGTCCTGACTTTCTTCCCATTCTTCAAGAGGGCCCTACAAATCATCAAAGACAAACAACACAAATAAAAAATTTCTGCCCTAGTTTGCACCAGGATATTTTTTGTGAGGGTTAGCAAAATCGTAAAACTTTATGTAAATTAATTCAGTGATGAAAGTAAAATCAAATGCTCTAACTAGGAAGTGCATCTCCTAAGAACAAAATTTAAGGACTCAAACTAGGAAGTACATCTCCTAGGGGTGAAGTTGAAAAAAAAAAAACTTTAACTAGGAAGTGCGTCTCAGAGGAGTAGAAGTTTGCATTAGGAAGTGCATCTCCTAAAAAAGGAACTTGAAGCCCAAACTAGGAAGTGCATCTCCTAGGGGTGAAACTAATAAAACTCTAACTAGGAAGTGCGTATCTTAGGAGTAAGGGTAAATCTCATTTTCGAGGAAGGTCCTGATAAACTAAATTCCATTTTCCAGTAAGGTCCTGCTAAACTAAATCCCATTTTCCAGGAGGGTCTTGATAAAGAAAGTCAGGACTCGCCTGAATAATAGGAAAAAAGTTAGGACCACCTGAAGAATGGGAAGCAAGTTAAGACCCGCCTAAAGAATGGGAAGCAAGTCAGGACCCACCTGAAGAATGGGAAGAAAGTCAGGACCCGCCTGAAGAATGGGAAGAAAGTCAGGACGCTCCCGAATAAAGGGAAGCAAGTTAGGACCCCATTGAAGAATGGGAAGAAAGTTAGGACCCGCCTGAAGAATGGGAAGCAAGTTAGGACCCGTCTGAAGAATGGGATGATCAGGATCCCACCTAGAGAATAGGGACCCCTTTCAATTTCAAGTTCAAGACCAGCCTAGAGAATATGAACCACTTTCAATTTCAAGTTCAGGAACCCACTTGGAGAATAGGGACACTTTTCAATTTCAAGTTCCGGATCCCACATAGAGAATAGGGATCACTTTCAATTTCAAGTTCACGAGCTCGCCTGGAGAATAGGAACATCTTTTAACTTCAAGTTAAGGAACCCTCTTGGAGAATAAGGGCATCATTCAATTTCAAGTTTAGGATCTTGCCTAAAGAATAGAATGTACATTTAGTAGAAGTAGCAGGAGCCCGCCTGAAGAATAAGATTTATTTTCAAGTTCAGTTCAAGATCAAAATGTCTATCTCACACTTGGAAAGACATGAAGACTCAAGTCAAGATTCAAGAGAAGCTGCATAGGTAGGATTTTGTACTTGTATTTTTCATTTTGACTCTTGTTTTTCATTTGATGTAATAACAGGACCGCGTACCGGAGCCTCGATAGGACCTCATTCAACTCTCCAACTCAGTATATTTCATCACCCTTTTTACTCCTTGAACTACATGTGACCTGATTCCCTTATAACCCGGGATATGTACGATGCCCAAAACCAGGGCTCGGTCGCACCCTTTGCTTGTTTTCCCCCTCTTTTAAGTAATGGTTGGGTCAAATTAGTCTCTTTGTTTACTTATTTGTCTGAAAACTTTTCGTGTTCGCAGTCAAACAAGGGCAGATGGAGACACGTGATTTTTGACCCTCCCTTAGGTTTTACACCATTTTGGAGTTAATTGTTGCATTTAGGCTTAATCTCGATAGTTTTGACTTTTGTTTATTTTAGTAGGTTTTGTTTGTGGAAATGAAAAAGAACAAAAATATTCATAACTTTTAGAGTACAAGTTTTGTGTTTTAAAGGAAGAAAAATTACAAAAAATATTACAAGTTAATCACTTTTGTGTTTTTTTTAACTGTAATTATTTAGATTTTTCTTATTTTTGCTTTAAAATTAGTTGATTAATTATCTACTTAATGGAAAAAAAAATCAAAACATTTGTAACGACCCCTTTGGTCGTTATAGCCTTTTCAGCATTTTTGCCCGTTTTCGAGCTTGGTTTGCTCATTTTTGACCTGAGGGGACCGTTGACATGCTTCCCGAGGTGTCTAGATTTGATTCGAATGACTTTTTGTGAAATTTGGGTTTCAAGCGAAAAAAGGTTGGCTCAAAGTTGACTTTTGGATAAATGAACTTTTTTTCGAAAATCCGTCGATTCTGAAGGGTCCGGATGGTTATTTAGAACTTATGTGTATATTTGGTTTGGTTCCCAATGCACTCGGATGCATTTTGAGACTTGGGTTGGGAAATTGAAATTAAGGTATTGGAAGTTGACTCAGTCAACGAGTCCTCCGTTGGGAATTCCGAGGCCATGAGCACATTCGTGGCGTGTTTTTATGTGTGTCTATGTATGTGGTATATGAGCAGATGGCCTCGGGAATTAGTCGAAAAATCAGATTGCATTGTGAAACTCGATGTAATTTCTAGTGTCTAGTGCCCGCTTTGGCGGCACCAGCACCGCGGCAGCGGTACCGCTGGAGCGGTTCAGGCCATTTGGGCTTGACTGTTGTTGCAGTCATGGCACTGCTGTAGCGACCTAGGTTTTGCAGAAGCGGGTGATGGGCAGTGAGTTAATTTAATAAAGTGTTAAAAGCCCTTAGTCTATTAATTTAATACCATTTTTTGAAATTAGAGCTCTTGGGAACTTTCTTGGAAATTATTGGTGATGATTCTTAGTGACTTCTTTGATTTTGAGGCTCAGCGGAAGGGCACAACAAAAGAGTGATTGTTGGTGTTTGCTGTTCGGCCATCCAGGTTGGTTATGACTTACCCTTGGTGAGACTTCGTGTAGCGAAGCATATAGTTAGATTATCTTGTCGAAGAAAGCATGTAAACCTTCGGGTATGAAGTTGGGTTGCATATTATCTTAGGTTGGGCCCTGTTGCATGATTGGGGCTAGCCACCCCGTTATTTTGTGACTTGATTGTTCTATTGTGTTGGCTTGATGCCACGTGTTGTTAGTAGATATTGGGAACTTTTGTTACATCTTGATTGTAATATGGGGGTACCTTACTTTGGACGTTGATACGAGGATAGAGTTCCGTATGACTTGTGTAGTTGTTGATGATATTGTTGGCGTACCCATGTTGGTACTTGTGACACTGATATATTATTGGCATACACATATTGGTACTTATGATATTGAGCTGATTATTGATGTTGACACATGCATTGCAGTCATTCTCATTCTTCATGATATACTGTTGATACACGGTTGGTACTTGGTGAAACATTGTGATGAGCTTGGCTTGATTTTTAAATGAGAGTGATGTGAGAGTCCGATAACCAATGTTAGTCCTGGAATCGTGGATTGAGTGAGTGCATCGAATCTGCTGGTCCCCCAAGGTGGTGTCGGTGAGAACCCCCATGGGCAAAGATCTTGGCCTCGTCTGTCTGTTGGGCAAAGATCCGAGACAAGTGGCACTTAGACTTCACGAGTCACCTTGGGTTGTGCTACCGAGACATTGATACTTCTGTTCGGAGTACATGTGTACATGGCATTGCATTGCATTGACATTGATACATCATTGTATTGCTTTGCATCGTGTCTTATATTGTGATGATCCAGTATTATACTTGTTTTGATTGATTCGGATTATTCATATATCGAGACTTGACATACTTGGGTTTAGATGCTTCAACCTAGGTGATGACGAATACTTGTTTCTGATTGTTTTGACTTATACTTGCTGATTTATCTGCCTATCCTGCTTTACTGTTTGAATTATGTTAGCTATGCTTAGTCGGCCGATGATACCTACTAGTACCGTGGTTTTGTACTGACCTGCACTTGCTGCATTCCTTTATGAATGCAAAGTTTCAGGTTGTGTCTGCTTCTATCTCCCGTGGCCGATTGTCGCCATCAGCATTGTATCGAGTTTCCAGGGTGCGCACGAGTCGTTCGCTGCCTTGAAGACTCCTCTGATCATTATGTCTTATATTTCTATTCTGAGACATATACGGATTTATGTATTATTATATTCCAAACTTGTATATTTTCATTAGATGCTCTTGTATGGCTTGGACCAGCCCCTGGGGGTATTTTGCTTATTTCCGCGCTATTTCTATTATATCTTATTGTGAGACTTACGTAATTATTCTCTTCCGCATGATTTATTTATTTACTTATGTCTTTATTTCTGTTGAGTTGAGGGTTCGCTTACCGAGGTGAGAAAGATAAGTGCCCGCACGACTTAACAAATTGGATTGTGACAAGTTGGTATCAGAGCCTTTGGTTACCCGGTCTATAATACAAGAGCGTGTTTAGTAGAGTTTCGTGGATCAGTACGATGAGCTCCGTACTTATCTGCGAGAGGCTATAGGACATTTAGGAAATCTCACTTTCTTTCATTCTTTCGTGCTACTTTATTCTAATTGGTATTTGGAAAGATCAAATTGGTATCTGACTTTTAGCTCTTCTCTCACAGATGGTGAGGACTCGAGCTACTATAGCCCGAGATCAAGTTCCTGAGCCTGCAGCTACGGCTGGCACCCGAGGGCGAGTGACAGCCCGAGGACGTGGAAGAACTAGAGGTCGTGGAGCTGCCCTAGCCAGGGGTAAGGCTCCTGCGGTAGGACAACAATGGGAGAGATCTCCGTCTCTCGAGCCTGAGTATCAGCCGGATTGAGGCCAGGCCGTAGAGGATGGTGTGGCGCTAGCACGGACACAACCCGAGGTTACTTCTGATTAGGCTATGCCTGATACTATGGCCAGAGTCTTACTTTATCTAGATTCCCAGCAAGCTACCGCTGGTGTTACTACTCCTGGTGGAGGTTCACAGACCAAAGTTGGGGCGCAGACCTTGAGGAGGGACCTATTCGGGTACCACACCCTGCCACAGCTATGGCACCCTATATTGATGCGGTACCTACTCCTGGTGATGATCTTAGGCCCATGGAGGGCGCTATTATGACCGTGTCTCATCAGGAACTTGTTGGGAGATTCAGGAAGTTACAGCCGCCGACGTTTTCGGGTACTTTTTCTGAGGATGCTTATGAGTCTATTCTGGATATGCATGAGTTGTTGCATATGATGGGGATCGTGGAGACCCACGGAGTTGACTATGTGTCCTACCAGTTTCGCGGCGACGCAAAGACTTGGTGGCGGTATTTTGTTGCTTGCAAACTCGAGGGTTTCCCTCCCCTGACTTGGAATCAGTTCTACCGGGTCTTCCTTGAGAAATATATGCCCCGGTCTTTGAGAGAGACGCGTAGGGAAGAGTTTCTATATCTTCAGCAGAGGGGTATGTTGGTGGAGGCCTATGTGACCCGCTATCTGTATCTGGTCCATTATTCCACTCCGTTGATCCCTACTGGGGCTGACAGGATCAGGCATTTCACTGGTGGCTTAGTCGGTTCTTTTCAGATTCCTTGCTTTCAGATGGGGGCTATGAGGGCTTCTTTCTAGTCCATCGTCAAGCATGCTTCTATGGTTGAGGGTGCTAAGGCCCGTGCATTTGGAGGTGGTGGTGACAAGAGACCACGTCAGACTAGGAGTTATGGTGGTTCTAAATCGAGGAGCGCCGATCAGTCTTCTGGGCCATTTCAGCCATATTCTGGCCGTCTTTTTAATTCAGCCTTGCAGGCTTCCCCCAACGAGCCACCTAGACAGAGAGCTCCTGAGAGCTTGTTTTCTAGACCAGTAGACAGGGTTGTTTTCTCCGGGTCATGAGCTTCAGTTTATCAGCCTTCGTCCCCTTTGATTTGTTCTTCTTGTGGAGAGGTTGGTCATATTGCTAGGAGGTGCTCCCGACCCAGACGGGGTTATCATTCGCAGAGGACTTCGACATCGAGCTGGTGGTCGAGGTGGTGCATCTCAGAGAGGCAGTGCTCATTCAGGCCGCGATGGTTCTCAAGTTCTAGAGGTGGATCCCAAGCAGTTAAAGGTGGGTCCTAGAGTGCGAGAGGGGGATCTCAGTCTGGATGTGATGGGGCCCATTGTTACTCATTTTTGGGTAGGCCCGAGGCAGAGGCCTCAGATGTTGTGATTTCAGGTACCATTTCCGTCCGTCATAGAGCAACATCTGTGTTGTTTGATCCTGGGTGCACTTATTCATATGTATCTGCATATCATGCCATTAGTTAGGATTTGCTTTATGATAGCATAGATATACCTATTCATGTGTCTCCGGTTGGAGATTCTGTGATTGTTGATCGAGTTTACCGGTCTTGTTTGGTTACTTTTATGGGGTATGACACTTGGGTAGATTTGATGATTCTCGATATGGTGGACTTTGATATTATACTGGGGATGTCCTGGCTCTATCCTTATCACACGTTCTTAGACTGTCACGCTAAGACAGTTACCTTAGCCATGCCGGGCATTCATAGGCTCGAGTGAAGGGGTACCCCTAGTCCCGCTCCGAAGAAGATCATTTCCTTCCTTCAGGCGAAGAAGTTAGTAAATAAGGGGTGTTTAGCCTATCTGGCTCATGTTCATAATACGACTGTTGCATCTCTACCCGTTGAGTCCATCCCTATTGTGAGCGAGTTCACGGAGGTATTCCCGTCGGATCTGCCGGGTATGCCACCTGATCGCGACATTGATTTCTGCATTGATTTGGATCCGGGTACTCGCCCTATCTCTATTCCGCCATATCGGATGGCACCTGCTGAGTTGAGAGAGCTTAAGGAGCAGTTACAAGATTTATTGAGCAAGGTGTTCATTAGATATATTTTTTTCCCCTTGGGGTGCTGCTGTGTTATTTGTGAAGAAGAAAGATGGGACCCTGAGCATGTGCATTGATTATCGCCAGCTGAACAAGATTACTATTTGGAGCAAGTGCCCTATGCCTGATATTGGTGATTTGTTTGATCAGCTTCAGGGTGCTTCAGTGTTTTCGAAGATTGACGTGCGCTCAGGTTACCACCAGTTGAAGATCAGGGCGGAAGATATTCCGAAGACAGCCTTTCTAATGAGATATGGCCACTATTAGTTTCTAGTAATGTCTTTTGGGCTTACTAATGTCGGGGCTGCATTTATGACTTTGATGAATGACATATTTAGGCCATTCCTTGATTATTTTGTGGTTATATTTATTGATGATATCTTGGTGTATTCTAAGAGCAGAGAGGAGCATGAGAGCCATCTTCGTACTATTCTTGGGTTGTTGAAAAAGCATAGCTTGTTTGCTAAATTTTCTAAGTGTGAGTTTTGGTTGGAGTCTATGGCATTCTTGGGCCATGTTGTGTCTAAGGATGGGATTATGGTTAACACACAGAAGATTGAGGCAGTGAGGGGTTGGGCGAGGCCCACTACTGTTACTGAGGTTCGTAGTTCTGTAGGTTTGGCCAGCTATTACCGTCGCTTTGTGAAGGTTTTTCCTGCTATTACTTCATCTTTGACCAGATTGACTTAGAAGGATGTTCCCTTCCAGTGGTCAGATGATTGTGAAGAGAACTTTCAAAAGCTCAAGCTTTTTTTAACTTCAGCTTCGATCTTAGAATTACTTATGGAGGGTAAGGATTTCGCTGTCTATTGTGATGCGTCTCGTGTGGGTTTGGGTCTTGTGTTGATGCAGGAGGGTAAAGTGATAGACTATGCTTCCTATCAGTTGAATTACCCTACCCATGATCTGGAGTTGTTGGCAGTGGTCTTCGCTTTGAAGATTTTGAGGCACTATTTGTACGGTGTCTATTGTGAGGTTTTCACCAATCACCGTAGTCTTCAGCATATGTTTACCTAGAGAGATATTAATTCCAGGCAGCGTCAGTGGATGGAGCTCCTGAAGGACTATTACATCTCTATTCTTTATCATTCCGGCAAAGCCAATGTTGTGGCTGATGCCTTGAGTCGCAAGGCAGTGAGTATGAGGAGTTTAGCTCATTTGATTGTTTCCGAGCATCCATTGTCCATGGAGGTTCAGACTCTGGCCAACAGTTTCGTTCGCCTTGATATTTCAGCCCCAGGCAGGATTTTAGCTTGTGTAGAGGTGAGGTCATCCTTATTGGATCGGATTAGGACTCATCAGTTTGAGGATGCTCAGTTGAGCAAGATTCCAAATAGAGTTTTGAGGGGTGAGGCCAAGGAGGTCGTGATTGCTTCTGAGCGCATTTTGAGGACTAGGGATCGCGTGTGCGTTCCTCGTGTTGGTGATTTGATTCAGTTGATCTTATCTAAGGCTCATGTCTCTCGCTATTCCATTCATGCGGGGGTAACTAAGATGTATCGTGATTTGAGGCAGCACTATTGGTGGCGTCAAATGAAGAGAGATATAGTTGATTTCGTGGCTAAGTGTGGGAATTGTCAGTAGGTAAAGTATGAGCACCAGCAATCCGGTGGTGTGCTTCAGAGGATGTCCATTCCCGAATGGAAGTGGGAGAGGATTACCATGGGTTGTTGTGGGTCTTCCGAAGAACCTGGGAAAGTTTGATTCTATTTGGGTGATAGTTGATCGGTTAACTAAGTCTGCTCACTTTGTTCCAGTTTAGGTTTCCTATAACGCGGAGAAGTTAGCTAGGTTGTACATTTGAGATATTATGAGATTGCATGGGGTTCTTATTTCTGTTGTATCTGATCGGGGTACAATCCTCACTTCCCGATTCTGGAGGGCGTTTCATAAGGAGTTGGGTACCCGATTGGAACTTATTACAACTTTTCATCCCCAGACCGATAGCCGATCCGAGCGGACCATTCAGGTGCTCGGGGTCATGTTGAGAGCGTGCATTATTGATTTTGATGGTCATTGGGATTAGCATTTACCATTGGTAGAATTTGCATACAATAACAATTATCATTTGGGTATTGGAATGTCGCCTTTTTAGGTTTTATATGGTAGGAGATGTAGATCTCCGGTTGGCTGGTTTGATGGGTTCGAAGCTCGACCTTAGAGTACAGATCTATTGAGAGAGTCCCTTGATAGAGTGAGAGTTATTCAGGCTAAGCTTTTGGCAGCTCAAAGTGGACAGAAGATCTGTGCGGGTCGAAAGGTCCGACATTTAGAGTTTGTTGTTGGTGACCAAGTTCAATTGAAGGTTTCACCCATGAAGGGTTTTATGAGGTTTGGTCAGAGGGGCAAGTTGATCCTTAGGTATATTGGCCCATTTGAGATTGTTGACCGTGTGGGCGATGTAGCCTATGAGTTGGTATTGCCACCAGGCTTGGCGGGAGTTTATCCGATTTTTCATGTTTCGATGCTGAAGAAGTACCACACCGACAGTACTTACATTGTCTGTTGGGATTCTATATTACTTGATGAGAATTTGACCTATGAGGAGGAGCTTATTGCGATCTTGGATAGGCAGGTTCGAAAGTTGAGGTCGAAGGAGATTGCTTCTGTGAAGGTGCAATGAAAGCACCGTCTTGTTGAGGAGGCTACTTGGGAGACCGAGTCCGACATGCGTAGCCGATATCTCCAGTTGTTTGCTGATTCAGGCATGTCCCCGCTCCTTTCTCTTCTTCACTTGAGGACGAGCGATGGTTCAATTAGTATCTGATGCTATAGTCGTTTCGGCATTTCCGCCACTTTTCGAGCTTGGTTAGCTCATTTTTGACGCGAGGGGACTGTTAACACACTTCCTGAGGTGTCTAGATTTGATTCGGGTGACCTTTTGTGAAATTTGGGTTTCAAGCGAAAAAGATTTGACTCAAAGTTGAATTTTGAGTAAACGGACCTTTTTCGAAAATTCGTCGATTCCGAGAGGTCCAGATGGTCATTTAGAACTTGTGTGTATATCTGGTTCGGTTCCCAATGCACTCAGATGCATTTTGGGACTTGGGTTGGAAAATTGGAATTAAGGTATCGAGGGTTGACTCGTTCAGCGAGACCTCTGTAGGGAATTCCGAGGCCACGAGTGTTACACCTCGAAAAAAATTTCATGTCGTTGTGCGGTAAATAGGCCAACGTAAGTTAAGGTGTATATGATGTCCCTACTAGTAAGAAGGGATACTTAATAATTCTTATTAAGATTCCAAAGATGTTTGAGGAAAAAGAGAAGAACACTTGTTGGAGAAAGTCAAGGTAGAGAACATCGAACACAGTGTACCAGCAGGTATCCCTGGTGATTTACGGGGTCAGAAGTTGAACAAATCGAATTGACGCAAACTGAACGGATTCAGGAAAATCTGCAGACACCATTCAGTGCCGACGGGCCGTTGACATGTCGACGGATCGTCACTGCACACCGTCAACATGTTTCTGCATACTGAGATCTGCAGGCGCAAATCGACGGGTCTAGTCGACGGATCGTCGACACTTTGACGGGACCGTCGACTCGACCGTCAACATGCTTCTGCAATCAGAGATTCTCAGGTGTACATCGACGAATCAAGTCGACAGACTGTCGACACGTCGACGGGTCGTCGACACGCTCGTTGAACCGCTTCTCTGGAACTTTCCAGTTTTAGCTACAAATAGACGAGTTGAGCTCCAAATTTTCGAATTTCAGTCTCTCTAAGTCTTGAAGGTTCTAGAAAAATTCTCTCATCATATTATCATATATCCAAGGGAAATCAAGGAGTAAGCACCAAGAATTAGTAGAATCAAGTGCAAGGATACTCTTTAGGGTTTGTGAAACCAAGAATCTCTTTTGTGTTGAAGTGGGGTTTTCTCCAAGTGAAGTATTTATATCCAAAGTTCATTCCTACATCATCAAAGGTAATATTTATGTTCAATTCGTGTTATTAAGAGTATTGAGAGGTAAAAATACTTATATTATGGAAGGGAGGAGGATATAAAGTGCAAATATGGAAATAGTGATATTCTTGAATGATGACTTAACTTGAATAATAGTTCTTGACGTGTTATGAGTACAATCTTGTGGTGAATAATACAAATAGTGTTAAAGGAGTATTATATGAGAATGAATATGAAGTTGTATTATAGGTATGGTTATGGTTGATTTGAAGGTTGATTTAAGAAGTAAACAATGTTTAACTTGAAGAATTTATTGATTATGTTATCATGGGTGTTCTTATTGATGTTTGAGGGCTATCTTATTTTATGGAAGAAGTTGTCAAGACAAAGGAAATATCGCCAAATTTTCAATTACTCTTAGTTACTCTAGCTTAAGCTTAAGTATGTTTCCGGATGTCTAATCTTAGTACAAATTTCCTTGAAGGTAGAATCGCGAGCTCGAAAGGCAAGCAAGTAGGCAATAGAGTTAAAAAGATATAAAGGTATGAAAGGCTAGCCCTTCCTTCAAAGGCATGATTCTTATATATTGTGATTTCTTTCCAGTAGTTCCCATGACCTTCTTACATTCCAAAAGATGAAAGCTAAAGAGTATTAAGAGTTTCCTATGAGATAGAGATTGGATATGTTCTATGATAATGATGCTTTCATGAGTTTGATAGTCCTATATTATGATTTCATTGATGTCGTTTCTTGTTGTTGTCTCACCTCATGATATTAGTTCTCCCAAGGTGAGGCATAGCGATGATGATTATTCCATACTGTAATCGGAGGTTCCCGACCTTACGTCACTCCGATAGAGTTATAGGTTTTACTTGAGCACTCATGCATGCCTTATATTATATGTATATATAATTACACCGCGCCTATATGGCCGGGCAGTCACCACTACGATAGGCGTAGTGGGCAGGTATGGCGATGATTACACCATGTCTAGACGACATGGGCAGACACCACTAGTGGGCGGCTTGAGATGGTTACCCGGACGCGAGCTAATGATGATTACACCCCACCTATATGGTTGGGAAGTTTACATATGCATACATGACATGATGTTGTTATTGATATAAGTTAGCATGCATGATTCCGCCTCAAGCGGCAAGCAGTTACAGTGATCTTTCCTTATTATGCTTTCTATATTCCTTTATTATGTTATCATGTATGTTTTACACACTCAGTACATTGTTCGTACTGACGTCCTTTTCTTTTTGGACGTTATGTTCATGCCCACAGGTAGACAGGGGGACGGTCCAGATCCTTCGGAGCCAGATCAGCTTGCACAGGAGCACTTCCCTACTCCGGAGGTGCAATTTTTGATATATTCTTTTGTGTATATAGTTGGGAATGAAGGGGTCCCGTCCCGTCTTTATGTTCATTACTCTAGTTAGAGGCTCGTAGATATATATTTGTGGGTAGTAGATGTCTTATGATCACCCTAGTGTTTATTGTTATATATCATTTTACAGCGGTGAGGGCTTATGTATACATATATGTATTGTCTTGTTGATTACGTATGTACAGGTTGGATATGATGGTTAGCATGATGAGTGGTGCTCGGTAGTCAGCTCCGGGTACCCGTCATGGCCCACTGGTTGGGTCGTGACAACGAGCGCATTCATAGCGTGTTTTCATGTGTGTTTATGTATGTGGTATGTGAGCAGATGGCCTCGGGAATTAGTCATAAAACCGGATTGCAATGTGAAACTTGGTGTAATTTCTGGTGTCTGGTGCCCGCTTTGGCGGTACCAGCACCACGGTAGCGGTACCGCTGGAGCGGTCACCCTGCCGCTGAAGCCGTTCAGGCCATTTGGGCTTGACAGCTGTAGCGGTCATGGCACTGCTGGAGCAGCTTAGGTGTATTGTTGGTATCCAATTTGGTACTTGTGACAGTGATATATTGTTGGCGTACCCATATTGGTACTTGTGATATTGAGCTGAATATTCATGTTGACACATGCATTGCACTCATTCTCATTCTTCATGATATACTGTTGATATACGGTTGGTACTTGGTGAAACATTGTGATGAGCTTGGCTCGGTTTTTAAATGAGAGGGATGTGAGAGTCCGATATCTGATGTTAGTCCCGGAATCGTGGATTGAGTGAGTGCATGGACTCCGCGGGTCCCCCAAGATGGTGCTGGTGAGAACCCTCGTGGGCAAAGATCCGGGTCTCGTCTGTCTATTGGGCAAAGATCCAAGACGAGTGGTACTTAGACTTCGCGAGTCACCTTAGGTTGTGCTACCGAGACATCGAGACTTCCGTCTGGAGTACATGTGTACATGGCATTGCATTGCATTAGTATTCATACATCATTGCATTGCATTGCATTGTGGCTTATATTGTGATGATCCGGTATTATACTTGTTTTGATTGATTCGGATTGTTTATATATTGAGACTTGACATACTTGGGTTTAGATGCTTCAACCTAGGTGATGACAGATACTCGTTTCTGATTGTTTTGGCTTATACTTGCTAATTTATCTGCTTATCCTTCTTTACTGTTTGAATTATGTTAGCTATGCTTAGTTGGCCGAAGATACCTACCAGTACCGTGGTTTTGTACTGACCTGCACTTGCTGCATTCCTTTATGAATGCAGAGTTTCAGGTTGGGTCTGCTTTTATCTCTCGTGGCTGATTGTCGCCATCAGCATAGTATCGAGTTTCCAGGGTGAGCACGAGTCGTTCACTGCCTTGAAGACTCCTCTTATCATTATGTCTTATATTTCTATTCTAATACATAGACGGATTTATGTATTAATATATTCCAGACTTGTATGTTTCCATTAGATGCTCTTGTATGGCTTAGACCAGACCCTGGGGGTATTTTCCTTATTTCCACGCTATTTCTATATCTTATTGTGAGACTTACGTGATTATTCTCTTCCGCATGATTTATTTATTTACTTATATCTTTATTTTCGTTAAGTTGGTTCGCTTACCGAGGTAAAAAAGATAATTGCCCGCACGACTTAACCAAATTGGGTCGTGACGACATTGGAGAACCAATGGTATGTTACCCTATGTCAAATTAATCCCTACTCATATCCATGGCATATTCTATTTTAGGGAAGAATATCCAAGGGCTTTTTGGGAAGGGTCATAAAAATAGAAACACCATAAATAGAAACTTATACCTAATTTCCTATACCTAGACACAACCAGCCGCAATTCCTAAAGACAAGACTACACACCAATCCTCCTAAGACAGTACACAATATACTCACTATTTTATCTCAAGATCACCATACGACACACACACACGGCATAATACAGAGCTCCGTACAAACACCCATGTGAGCTCTACAAGCCATTTCCTTCGTCCTCCTTCTCCGACCCCACGTCGTCAACCAAAAAATCTGTTTATTTAGCGGAATACAGTAAAGACGTTATTTTTGCTAAAAATGAAGGTCTATTCTTTCCTATAGTTACTGTTTCAATATTGTTGTATATGTATGTTGTCCTTTTGATTAGTACTAACTTATGCCATGGATTTTCATTGTGTTAAATATTGTTTCTAGTTAATTAAAGGTTTTGCATGATTGGAGTTAATGTTTAAATTACAAAAGTTCGTTTTGGGTGCTGTGTTATGAATGTGAAAGCTTGGAAAATCGTTTGTTTTGATATAAATTAGATCTTCGGCCTGTGGGATGCTTTAGATTTAACATAGCCTATTTGGGTATGGGGACAAAAATCAGATTTTTGAGTTTTGGTTTCTTTGCTTGCTTTTGAAAGTAAAATTGTACGTATGTGTTAATTTGCTTGGTATTAGTTCACTGTTTATAAATGTTAAAGTTAAGATATTGATATCATTGGCAAACATTAGTAAAAGAAGAATAAAGAAACAGATAGTGTTTAAGCCAAAGAATGGATTTAATATCATGTTTAGTCATTTGATTAGCTGTTATTCGAGCTTGGTGAACGATCCTTTGAGGGTTGAGTTTTTAAGTCATTTGGTTTCTGTTTGTTTAATAAATATTTAGCCGTGGTTAATTTGTTGAGATGAAATGGCTTTGAGTTGGTGGATTTAAAACGCGGAGAAGAATAAGTTAGGGCCTATACGTAAGTTTAAGGCCCAATTAATTAATTTTTAGTGTGAGATGAGCGAGACGAGATGCGAATTATTTCAAGTCTCGTTGTCAAGTATAAAAGAAAAGAATGGTAAAATCAATTGTAAGGAAGCGAGATGGGTTGCGAACATGTTTCAAAACCCATTGTCAAAACAGTGAAAAATATTAATTAATAATAAGTCTCAAATTTTAGAGACAAATAATTGCTTCCAACGTTAGACTCTTTAGTCGCGTTTTAAATTGTGTTGGCCGTGTGTGTGGAGCCACTCCTCGATCAAATGCATATAATTAAAGAAGAGTCATGTGGATCATCCCGCTCCTTGACCCTCTAATAATAATTGTATTGACCACGTGTGTGGACCCGCTTCTCGGTTAAATGCATATAATTAAAGAAATGTCATGTGTGCCATCCCACTCCTTGACCCTCTAATAATATATAATTAATGGAAGACTCTGTGTGCATACTCACTCCTAGGTATAAACAATTAAAATACATTTTATCCGAGAATTAATTATAACCAAGTTTAAGTTGATAAAAACGACCGTGCTAGAACCACGGGACTCGAGAAATGCCTAATATCTTCTAATCGGTCAATAAAATTCCTTACCCGGTCTTTTGTTTTCACGGAACAGAAAATAAAGATTCATTTCCTTTTGATTAGGGATTCAATAAGGTGACTTGGAATACCAAAACTCAATTCCAAGTAACGACTCTGTAAATAAATTATCGCTTTTCAAAATTGTCACTTCAAATGGAAAAACCCTTTTAATAAATAAAAACATGTGTTTGTTTATCCGGCGGAGCCTAAAAAGGGGTGTGACATCTCTGGCGACTCCGCCGAATTCAGGGGTAGATGTAGACACATGATTTTTAACCCTCCCAGGACTTTTTCACTGTCTTAATGTCTATTTTCCTTTTAGTCTAATCTTTGACATTTTAACTTTTATTTTTAATTTAGTAGGTTTATTTGTGGAAAAGAAAAGGGACAAAAAATATTCACTAATTTTTAGAGTACAAGTTTTGTGTCTCAACGAAAGAAAAATTACAAAAGTAGATTTCTTTTATTCTAGTAGTTTTGGTTAATTACTTTTGAGTTTTAATCAGTATAATTATTTAGATTTTTCTTATTTTTGTAGTTGATTAATATATTTATAGTAGTGTTTTTATTTATCCATTTTATGAAAAAGAAAATCAAAAATAGAAAACCAATAGTATATTATCACTTCGCAAAATTCTATCTTATTCACACCAAAAGGCACATTCCATTTGGGAAGGGAATATTCCATTCTCCTTCCCAAGATATTTTGGAGATTTGACTACAAATATGTATGATATTAATATAAAGAGACCTAACCTAGACTAGACATTAATCACACTAATCTCTACACCTAAAATCATCCTTATAGATCATATACCCAACACATAATAACCTAGACTAAAGACTTTCACACTACAGGATTCATCCGCAACATCCACGAAAAAAGCTTAGCAGCTCCATCTTCCTTTTAGATTAGGTTGCCGACAATCATACTCATCTTTCTCATCAATCATCACCAAGAAGCCACCATTAGAGCTTCATCTTTATCATGTAAAACCGCTGAAACCAAGCTCCTTTAGCCATTCAAACACCACCTCTTCATCCCTTTCTACACCAAAGCAGCCCGTGGAACCATCGGCCTATAACCCACCTATTTCCATCTCAAACAATGTAGAAACACCCTTTAAACTTCAACAAAAACCAGCCCAAAACAGTCATGTACACTGCTAGAATATCATGGTTTTCGGACAGCCGTTGTAGTCAGAATGTAGTCGGTATATAAGGATTTCCGACACTCTACCGACCATTTTCAAGTAGTCAGAAAATGGCTAGTTGGAACATATTTTTCGACTACAGTAATCGGGCAATGTAAAATAATGAACGACCACAACAATTTATATATCTCGACTACAGTAGTCGAAACATTAATAAAATAATTATTTAATAAATATATATATTTCGACTACGGTAGTCAGAACATTTAAATTATTAAATCTTTAAAGGGTGTTTCTACTATTTTAGAGATGGAAATAGGTGGGTTATGGGCTGGTGGTTCCACGTAGGCCTATGCACGAATCAGTTCGGTTCAGTTTTGGCCATAATTGAGTTGAAATTTTGAATTTCGACTTTCTAAAATCCTCAACCAAACTCGATCCATTCTAGGTTCAATTCGATTCGTTTTTTATTATTTCGGTTCAATTACACAAATCGATTTGTTCGGTTTATTCGAAATTTAAACAATTCATTTCAGTTTTAGAGTAAACATAACAAAAAATAACGAGATTCTAAATTTGCAGCCTTATAACCAAGACATTAACCAAGAAAAAATCATAAACTTGTAAGCATAATAGCATATAAATAGAAAAACAAGAGCTTGACAACTTGTGCAAGCATACAAATCCGCCAACACCACATTACATGTACCAAATTAATAATCCAGCATCTTGCAACTTGCAAGCAGACAAGCATAATTTGCATCCTCAAAAAAACAAAAACAGAAAACTTTAATTTGTACAGGCTAAGATCAAAGAACAAACAAACCAGGGGTGGAGGCAATGGCCAAAAGGCAAAGATGACCCGTGAGAAGAACGCTGAAAAGATGAAAGACCAAAAGGGAAGTCAGCTTGAGGCCAACAAGAAGGCCATGAATATCTGATACAAGGTGTGCATGCCGACATTCATTTGCACCCTTTCTGAAGTTAAATAAATATTACTTCAGTATTAATTATTAAGCATATATATAGTTAGACTATTAGAGTATTAGTCATATTAAGCACTAGTGGCATATAAATTCGGTTTGTTCGAGTCGGTTCGGTTGATAATTGAAGCCAATCGTATTCGAACCATTAAATCGTAATATTTTATAATTGCATTTGTAAATCGAAATCGAATTGTATTATCCAAATTGAATTATCCGAATTGTTTCGAATCGGTTCGGAAATTCGGATTGAACCAATTTGTGCACAGACCTAGTTCCACGGGCTAGTTTGGTGTAGAAAGGGATGAAGAGGTGGTGTTTGACTGGCTAAAGGAGATTGGTTTCAGTGGTATTATATGATAAAGATGAAGCTCTAATGGTGGCTCCTTGGTGATGATTGGCGAGGAAGATGAGTATGATTGTCGGCTACCTAATCTAAAAGGAAGAAGGAGCTGCTAAGCTTTTTCGTGGATGTTGCTGTTGAATCTTATAGTGTGAAGGTCTTTAGTCTAGGTTATTGTGTGTAGGGTATATGATCTATAAGTATGATTTTAGGTGTCGAGATTGGTGTGATTATTGTCTAGTCTAGGTTTGGTTTCTTTCTATTTATAGCATACATATTTGTAGTCAAATTCTCAAAATATCCTTTTGAATAAAAATATCTTGGGAAGGAGAATGGAATATTCCCTTCCCAAATGGAATGTGCCTTTTGGTGTGGATAAGATGAAATTTTGGCAAGTGGCAATACACTATTAGTTTTTCTCTTTTTGATTTGTTTTTTTTTTTTTTAAAATTATGCCCGATTAGGCTTTTTATTTATTCAGCAAAATCCAAAACAAAATAAAATGAGTTGAGCCCATAATCAGGCCCAATCCCAAATAATGAAAAAACAAAAAGGCCCATTTGACTTATATCCTATAACAGATTTAGGAAAGTAAAAGTTGTGCCCTATATGCATTTGTTGACTTGATATTCTCGATTCTTCATCTTCTTGGTCGATGCCGGTGTGGAAATGATGAAGCTGCCGGAGACGTCTAATTTGATCCACACCTCTATAGCTTGCATTGATGTGTTGTTGATGTTGAAGTTGAACTCGATGTAAGTGTATCATTCTCACCCTCTTTGTTTTCTTGTTGGATTTCTGGGTTATCTGAGTGATTTAACCTTGTTCTAGTTCTTCATGTGTTGGATCTGTGCTCGATTTGACCTGAATCGAGGTGCCCCTGAGCTCATCTTGTTGTTCTTGTTCTTCATGTCGTGGATCTTTCCTCGATTTGACCTGAATCGAGGTGCTCCTGAGCTCATTGTGTTGTTTCCATCTCTATTCAACCTTGTAAGTTCTTCATCTGTCCTCGATCTGTCCTATTTTTTATTTTCTTTTTCGTAAAATGGATAAATAAAAATACTATGATAAATATACTAATCAACTACTTTTAAACAAAAAATAAGAAAAACCTAAATAATTATGCTGGTTAAAACTCAAAAGTAATTAACTAAAAATACTGGAATAAAAAAAATCTATTTTTGTATTTTTCTTTCTTTGAGACACAAAACTTGTACTCTAAGAATTAGTGAATATTTTTTGTTCCTTTTTTTCCCTACAAATAAACCTACTAAATTAAAAGTAAAAGTTAAAATGTCAAAGATTAGACTAAAAAGGAAAATTAGACACTAAGACGGTGAAAAAGTCCTGGGAGGGTAAAAAATCATGTGTCTACATCGTCTTTAGGTTTGAACACTGAATGATAAAGATTGATTGTATTTCAACGTCTGAATGTGCATAAAATGTTCATTTTAAACATAGCAAATATACAATTCAAATAAAAAAGTAATTAAATATTAAATAAATATAAATTTAATAAAAATAAAACCATTATTTGGTAAAAATGAAATATTTATGTTCGAATGATGGTGGAGATGGTTTGTAGTGGTGGTGATAATTGTGATGGTGGAGGTGGTTGGTGTTACAGTGATTAGCGCATTAATGACGGTTGGTAGTGGTGGAGGTGGTTGGTGGATGGTAGTGATAGCTGAAGAATTGTCACGACTCATTTCGACTAAGTCGTGCGGGCACTTACCTTTCTCACCTCGGTAAGCGAACCTTCAACCCAACGATAAGTAAATACATAAATAAATAAATCAATCAAGCAGAAGAGAATAATTACGTAAGTCTCTCAATATTATATAATAAAAATAGTGTGGAAATAAGAAAGATACCCCCAAGGTCTGGTCTAATCATACAAGAGCATCTAAATGAAATTATAATAATAATAGATCAATCTGTCTATGTCTCAGAGTAGAAAAATAAGACATAATAATAAAAGGGGTCTTCAAGGCGACGAACGACTAGTGCTCACCCTGAAAACTCGATCCTAAGCTGATGGCGACTATCAGCCATCGGAGACGGAGGAAGACCCAACCTGGTACTCTGCATTCATAAAAGAATGCAGCAAGTGCAAATCAGTACAAAACCACAGTACTGGTAGGTATCATAGGCCGACTAAGTATAGCTAAAATAATTCCGACAATATAGCAAGATAGACAGATAAATCAGCAAGTATAAGTCAAACATAATCACAACCAAGTACATGTCATCGCCTAAGTAGAGCATCTAATCCCAAATGTGCCAAGTCTCAATATGTCCAATCCAAATCTAACATCACAAGTAAAAACATCAAATCATCTCAATGTAAGCTGAGATGCAATACAATGCAATAATGTATGCAATGCAATGCCATGCAAATGCTGTGTACACATGCACTCCGGATAGAAATATCGATGTCTCGGTAGTACAACCTAAGGTGACTCTCGAAGTCTAAGTGTCACTCGTCCCGGATCTTTGCCTAACAGACAGACGAGACCCTAATCTTTTCCCACGGGGGTTCTCACCGGCACTACCCTGGGAGACGTGCGGAGTCCATGCACTCTCTCAATCCACGATTCCGGGACTAACTTCGGGTATCCGACTCTCACATCACTCTTATTCAAAAATCGAGCCCAGCTCATCACAGTGTTTCATCAAGTACAAATAATATATCAACGGTATATCATGAGAGTGCGCGCAATGCATGTATCAACATCAATAACTAGATCAATATCACAAGTACCAACAATAAGTACACCAATAATATATCAGGGTCACAAGTGCCAACATGGGTACGCCAACAATATCATGAAAGACTACACAAGTCATATAGAACTCTATCCTCATATCAACATCAACCCGTAAGATACTACAATATCACAATCAAGAAGGAACAACAAGTTCCAATATCTACTAACAGCACATGGCATCAAACCAACATAATAGAACAATTAAGTCACAACACAACGGGGTGACTTGCCCTAATCACGCAACAGGGCCCAACCTAAGACAATATCCAACCCAATTTCATACTCGAAGGTTTACATGATTTCTCCGACAATATCATCTAAATATATGCTTCGATACACAAAGTCTCACCAAGGGTAAGCCATAACCTACCTGGAAGGCCGAGCAACAATATCACCAACAATCACACCTTAGCTTTTCCTTTTCTTTGAGCTTCGAGATCAAGAAAGTATAGTCAAATTTGAAATCTAGATTAGAAATCATTAAGATTGATACCTATATTCCCATCATTCAAATTGGGTCAAAACCAACCCTAGAATTTAAGAAAACGAGGCCCATAAGGGAAAAACGAGAAATTCGGGGGTAAATTATCCAATTAAGCACTAGGTGATCAAAACCCATCAACTAATTACTAAATTAACTCAAGGATTCATCCAATTTTGAAATCCAAGTAAAACCCCCAATTTTGGGTATAAACCCTAACTCTTAAATTCAATAATCCAACACTAATAATGGAAGATATATGATTAACAATCTTAGATACATCATAATCTAACATAAATCCAATCAATTTCATCATTAAAAAGCCTAGAAAGAAGAACTCATAAAAACTCTCTTTTAATCCACAAGTTCTCAAAGAAACTAGCACATTTTATAGATTTTCCTATGATAATTAATGGAATAAGGAATGGTAATGAAGATGGAAGAACTTACCACAATGATTCTCCCCCAAGAAATGCCCTGAAATGCTCCCAAAAGCTCTATTTTCGGAGTGGGCAATGAATGAAAGATTTAGGGCCTTTTAAAAAGAAATCTGTTCTGTCGGCCGCTTCCGCGGGTAGGCCAGCGGTTTCGCGCTACTACTTTGGCGGTTCGGCCAGTGCGCTACCGCTTCAGCAGTTAGGCCATTCTTTCGTACGCGCTACCGCTTTGGTGCCAAAGCGATCACCAGACACCAGATTTTTCTAGTGTCTTCCAAACTTGAAATCGACCCTCGAAACTATCCCAGAACCTCCCGAACACAAACCAAATATACCGATATACATAAAACACGATACGAATGAACTCGTAGCCTCGGAATTCCCGTTGAAGGTCTTGTTGACCGATCAACCCCCGATACCTCAAATTCAACTTTCCAACCCAAGTCCTGAAATGCACCTAAGTGCATTGGGAACCAAACCAAATATACATACAAGTTCTAAATGAGCATTCGGACCTCTCGGAATCGACGGATTTCTAATAAATGTCCGTTTTCCCAAAAGTCAACTTTAAGTCAACCCTTTTTTGCTTTAAGCGCAATTTCACAAAAAGTCACCCAAATCAAATCTAAACACCTCGGGAAGCGTACCAATGGTCCCCTCAGGTCAAAAGGGAGCTAACCAAGCTTGGGAAAGGGTCAGAAGGGCCAAAAATGCAATAGCGACCAAACGACCAAAGGGGTCATTATAAGAATATGTGGTGGTTGACCATGGTGTTGGTGGTAGTTGGCAACAGTGTTAGCTATGATGGTGGAAATGGTTGGTGATGAAGTTAGTTGCTGTGGTGGTAGTGGCTAATAGTGGTGGCAGAGGTGGCGGCGGAGTCACGACACTGGTGATGACATTTGATATAATTACTGGGTAAGTTACATAAATAGCTATATTTTACAAGCTTCTAACGTGATATAGCTACAAGTTTGTATATTACCATTCGTAGCTAGTTTAAGGCAATTCATGTGTATTTGTGTGTATTTGAATACACTATTCGATTGTATCCAACCTTATTTGATGTCGCATGTATTTAAATGTATTTGAATACATGCAACCTTATTTCTTTGAATACATGTGTATTCAAAATGATTGTATTCCCGTTTATTTAAATAAACAAAGGTGTTGTGTATGCCAATGTATTTATGTACTGATGTATCCTTTTGTTTTGGCAGTATTTGAATGTATTCAAGCTCCGATCAGCAAGGTCCGGTCGTCATAAGAGCGAATGTATTTGACTATATTTGAATGTATTTCAACAAAATTTCAGATACACTGTATTTACTCGAAAAAATTGTATACACACATATGTCTATAGATCATTCAAACAACACATACAATCAAATACATCCAGTTTGCACCCAAAATATAATCAGCCAAATACATATATTTACTCTAAAAAAATGATGAATACACTCAAATACACTGAGATTTGAGATACAAGAAGGAGGAGAAGCCATGGATTCTGGCCAGACGAATACACTCAGATCTGAGATACAAGAAGGAGAAGAAGCCATGGATTCCGGCATCTCCGTCGAGATCAGTGATGAGCAGGCCTTATTATCCAACTCATCACCGGAGGCTACATTGTGTGTGTGTGATTTCAGATCTGGAACTCATTACCAATGCCTCTGATCTTCCTCTTCCACTGTTTTCGCTACCGGTACTCTATTACCGCGGTTGATCACAACTTCAATTGCCTACTGGAAACAAAGAACAAACAAAATTGGCTTTATCTACAAGTTCAATTGCCTAATGGAAGAAATGAACATGTAACGACCCGCTAGGTCGTTAGGAGCATTTTTGTTACACCTCAGAAATTTCCCCGTGAACGTACAATGAATAGACTAACGAAGAAGACGAGTATACGATGTTTTAATAAGAAGGGAACGATGTTTGACGACCCTAAGTAAGATTTCAAAGGCAATGGGAATAAGAGGTAGGTTATGAGCCCAACAACTATTTATAGGTTCTGAAAATGTGAAAAGTTGCAGATTTTTACTTTGGTCTCGTCGATGAAATACGGATCGTAAAGTGGTATACGACCTGTAAACTGCCATGTCGTATTGCAACTTCCAAAACTTCAACTTTCTGTCAAATGCTTGAATGGTTAAAGACGACTTGAAATACGGACCGTAAACTGAAGTACGGCCCGTAAACTGAGTCGTAAACCACCATGTCCTCAGCCTACCTTTCTGGTTCTGTTATGCTTAAATACGCCCACAGAATACGGACCGTAAACTGGGTTTACGACCACTGTGCACTTCAACTACTGTTCATTTCGGATCAGATTTTAAGTCATTAAAAAGGAGACCTAAGCTCATTAATTCATTTCATTCCCACGATACTTCTCTCTAGAAACCTCTAGAATATTCTCCACTCTTTATCTACAAGAAAACAAAGGAGATCAAATATCAACATCAAGAATCCAAGTGAATCAAGCGTATGAAATTCATCAAATTTCATCTAAGTTAAGAAATTTCAAGAGAAGTAAACTAGGGTTTTGGTGCAAGAAGAGTAATACCACTCAAGGCTTGTTCCTACAACATCTAAGGTAAGTTTTATGGCATTTACATGTTATTTAGGGTATGGAAGAGTTGAAACACTTGGATTATAGAAGGATGTAAGAAATGGGTCATGAAAGTGTGAATAGTAGCAATGTTGAGTAAAGGTTTGCATTGAGCCATGATCATTGATAATTTGTGATTACAAAAATGTTATGAATGGCATTTAGAACATGGAATAAGTATCCTATGTGAGAAAAATGCTGTTATATCCCGTAATTTTAAACGTCGAATTATTTGTAAGCTGAGGTGGGACCCACACGTTAAGATTTTTTTTTTTGGAACATGTGACAAGTCATATGAATCACATATGTGAAATTAAACACAACTCAAGAAGGACCCTTGGGCCAAATCAAAGTGGAAGTTGTCCAAACGAATATTTTTAAGAAAATGTTTTCGGGTGATCTGACTTTTAGGGGCAAAAACGGTATTATAAGTTTGGAATTTGGAAAAATACCAAGAAATAGAAGTTGTAGATAATTGAATTAGCTTTCCAACCATAGGTCGTGGGTTCCCAGGTGACATCGGTACAAGGAGATATGGACGTTTTAAGGTCGAAAGGTCAGTGGGCTAGACCCAACTCGGGATCAACCGAGTTGGCCCAAAAAAATAAAAACGAATTAAGGCCCAAAGGAGATGGGGTGGCCGGCCAACAATGGACCAAGCCCATGGAATTTTAATTAATTCCCATGTGATAATTAGCATATAAAGCCTAGAAGATTCAAGAAAATAACACAAGTTGCAAAACAAGAACAAAACAAAGAAAGAAGAGCAAAAGAACTAAAGGCCATACGGCCATGGAGAAAAAAAATTGAACCTTTGAAATCTTATCCCAAAAATTATTTTCTTGTGGTATTTCTACTAATTCAAGGGTCCTTTACAACTTGGTGTAATTATTTTTGGAAGAAAGAGCACTTGTTTCTTCAAGTTGACAACTTGGTCAAGTGAAGAAGATTGTAGAAAAAGGTAAGAATTAATCCCTTTTTATTATGTTATGAAGGTTGGTTTATGTTGTAGTATGTAGAAATGAGTAGAATTTATGGAAATATGGAAGTTTACAAAGTGGATGTGCATATATGTAAGTGGACATATATGTGTATTGTTGTATAAATAATATGAGTTGAATTTTATGTTGTATTCTAGTTGTGGTTATGGTGAAATTTATATTGGAAATGAAAGTTTAATAAATTTGGTGGAAGTTGGAAATATGGAATGTAGAAGATTATGTCACTTTGGAATGATTTTGTGATATTATGGAAATGAAGTTGTTAAGATGTGAATTATGATTATGGTTGATGAAATTGGAAGGTAGAAATATGTTATGAATAGGTATGTTGAAGATTAGAAGTTTTGGATGGATTATGGTTTGGTGGAAAATTTGTATATTTTGTATATTTTGCGAATATTTTGTAAAATGATATGAAATGTTCCGAATTGTATTGGAGTGACCTTGATTAGTAAATGAATATGAGAATGTTGGTATTGAATTGAAAATGTGAAGTTGGAATGAAAACTATTATACTATGTTGGAAAGGAGACTAGTTATGCTATATTGTGTTTTGTGATGATTATTGATATTGTTGTTGGTATGGTTGTTGATATTTGAGCCGAGTTAAATCTCGGGGATGTTGTATGTATAGGGGAGATGCTGCCCAAATTTTGTAGGCAAGTATTGGTTAAGATTGAAATCTTAAAGCCTTACAATTAACATTTGGTAATTGTGACCAAATTGTAGATTTTGGCGAACTTGAAACTTGATTTTGGAGACGTGTATGAAGCGGAAAAGGTATGTAAGGCTTCACCCTTCCTTCTATGGCATGCCTTAAACGTAATAAGTTGGGTACGAGCCTCGGGGACAACTCTATTTCCCGGAATCCGCACCTAAAGTTTCCCCTTTTTCATTCAGTAGAATTGAACTAGAAAGTGTGTGAAATGTTGGAAAAACCTCCTAAACCCCTAGAACTTGCATAAATGGGACCCGACTACCCTAAAACCCTCACAAGTAACGCCATGACATGTAACATATGCAAATCGTATACGCTACCTCATTCGGCCCGAGGTGGGCCCCATTGCTCTCGGATTTTCCTTATAGTTCTGTTTGACTTACTTTGAGGATCGAATCCAAAGAAAACCTTTGATCCTAATTTCGTTACCAAATGACAAGTACTATAACTACTCTAACGAGAATACTTCTATGACGATAATGATAACGACGATGTTAGAAAAGAGAATATGCCCATGACAAATATGACCAGAATGATTCCATGACTAAGATTTTTAAGCTAAGGATTCAATGTGAACTTGAGGGTGATAAACTAGTTCTTGAACCTTATTTCTATTTCCTAGCTGTGACACTATTTCCTAAGGATTCCAAAGCCTATGAGTTGACGTCTATGATGCCCATGATTGCATTATATGTTTACTTCTAACGCTATTCTCCGTTGGTAGTCTCGCCTTAAAATACTTGTTCCTTCAAGGAGAGACAAAGCGATCACGATTGTTCCATAATGTAATCGGAGGTCACCGACCTTACGTCACTCCGATGGCTATATGATTTTTCTGTGGGCTCTCTTGCATGCTTATATGACATATGTATATAAGATATGTATATGTATATAAGATATGTATATGTATATAAAATATGTATATGTATATAAGATATGTATATGAACATGGGATGGGGGGAAGGGATACATGGGGGAATGGGAAGGGAAACATGTTTCATTGCCACCTGGTCAGCTGGCTTATCATCCTGGACGCGGGATGCCCGGACGTGGGATATATGGGCGAGCCGGTATTTCGGCGCTATGTGGGCGAGCCGACATTGTTCGGTGCTATGCTATGACATGACATGCTATGTTATGACCTGATACGCTATGACATGCTATGCTATGATATGATACGCTATGACATGCTATGCTATGACATGATACGCTATGACACGATACACTATGACATGATACGCTATGACATAATATACTATGATATGATATGCTACGACATGATATGATACGACACGCTATGAGATGACAGGATATAATATGATAAAACATGACATGATATAAACCCTATTTTCTATGCCTATGAAAAAGGAACGTTTTAAAAAGGGAAAGACAAGCATGCATGGTATCCGGCCTGAAAGGGGCGTTCCTACGTACAGGTCACTTTCTAGCCTCATTATATGTCCTACGACCTCATGATATTGTTAATCGTACTCTATGTTCCTTCTTGTATTATCTTTTATGCCTTACATACTCGGTACACTATTCGTACTGACGTCCCTTATTGTGGACGCTGCGTTTCATGCCGCGCAGGTCAGCAGACAGGCGGATTTGGTTCCTAGAAGCTCTATCAGCAGTATTTGACAGCGCTCCAGTTGTTCCGGAGCCTCAGTCCCTTGGTACTATTTTTGTGTATATACTCGGGCACGGCAATACTCATCCCTTTCTATGTATATGTGTACTATGTTTAGAGGCTCGTAGACAGATATGTGCAGTTAGATGTGTTGTATTTTGGAATGTTCACGTCGCCGTATAACGTGATAGCAAAGTTTACTAGTCTATGTTTACGATAATGCTACTAATGTTAATGTCCAGTAACGAAAAAAAAATATATGGCACAGTTCCTACGGCCCGCTGAGAAGTAAAGGTAAAATGATAGATAAGGGGTGCTCGGTACAAGTATCGGGTACCCGTCGCGGCCCCTAGTTGGGTCGTGACAAATGCAACAATGAACCATGACCATGATTATGGAGAAATTGAAGACTAATTATGAAATACGGATATTGTAAACGAATGATGAGTGTTGTCTATCATATTGAGAATGTTATTATGAACGTTTGAGAGTTGATATAGAATGTGGGGAAAGTAGTATAAACAAAGGAAATGCTGCTCAATTTTTCCTAGAAATAGTAGCGCGTTCTTATAGTCGATTAACTAACGTTAATGCGAATTCTCTCTTGAAGGTAGAACGTACGCACTTAAGGAGAACAAGCAACCAATAGATTAGTAAACGACAAAGATATGTGAGGCTAGTCCTTTCTTTCTAATGGCATGAATCCTATAGCATGACTTTCTTTCCTCTTCATGAATTCCTACATTCCGGAAAGCTAAAAGTCTATGTCCATGAATAGCTACACAAGATAAGAGATATGCTATGAGTCCTATAATGATGATGATGATTTAAAGTATGGAGATTCTAAAATGTATGATATGATGATCTTATAATGTTAATGATGTTATTTATTGCGTACATTCACCTTATATGCTAATTCCTTCAAGGTGAGGCAGAATGTCAATGTATGCTCCATAATGAAATCGGGGGATCACGACCTTACGTCACCCCGATAAAGTATAGTTGTCCTTGAGCCTTATGCATGTACTATGATAAAAATATTATGATGAGTATATTATGATGAGCATATTGTGGTATAACACCGCACCTATATGGCCGGGCAGTCACCGCTAAGGCGGGCAACGTATACACCATGGCCAGATGGCATGGGTAGACACCACTAGTGGGCGGCATGAGATGATACCCCGGACGCGGGAGGCCTGGACGCAGGATAATGTTATGATTATCACACCGTACCTGTATGGACGGGCAGCTTATACATTTATGCATACATGACATGTTGATGATGATTATGAGTAAGCCAGCATGCATTATTCCCTTTGTACTTGACAGTCAGATACAGATGTTCCATATTGATATTTCTTTTATATCATTTTCTTATTTCATTGTTTATGCCTCTCATACTCAGTATAATGTTCGTACGGACGACCGTTTTCTTTGGACGCTGTGTTCATGCCCACAGGTAGACAGGGAGGTGAGCTTGATCCTGATTCGTAGAAGCTAGTAGCCGATTGAGAGCACTCCATTGTTCGGAGGTTCTTATGATGATTCTTTAGTGTATATTCGTGTATATGTATTTTGGGCATGACGGGGTCTTGTCCCGTCCTTATGTTTAACACTCCAGTAGAGGCTCGTAGATACGCAGTGTGGGTTAGATGGTCTCACGAGAGATTATTATGTATATATATTATTTTGATTGCCGAGAGGCATATGTATATAAAAGTATTTATGTTTCCATATGAAATATGATTTTCCTACAATTTGAGTATAAATGTGATAAAAGAGCTAAATGAGCATGATGAGAAATAGAACAAGCGGTGCTCGGTGGTTAGTCCCGGGTACCCGTCGGGCCCCTAGCTGGGTCGTGACAGTTTTGACCATTTTACCCTTGCCGGTTCATTTTTGAGACTAGGTGTAAGTCTAATGAAAACTTAAAAAGTCATAATTCTAAAAACTGAGCATTTGATTTTATGTTGTGCATTGTTTGTAAACTGGGTTTATTCCCGTTGAGGGGTGACTTATTAAATTAGACCTCCGCTGGGAATTTCGAGGCCATTGGTGAGTCCGTAGTGCATTTTTACTTATGCGTGCATGTTTGGTTATGTCTGTAGGTCCTCGAATTGATGTTGGGATTTTGGGTGAAAATCTGGTGATAAACTAAAGGTTACTGGTTGGATGCGACTACTGCAGCGGGCGAGAGGCCGCTGTAGCGAGTCCACCACAGTTGGGCGACGGTCGCCGCCTCAGGATTGGGGGAGTTAATGAGGTTCGCCGCAGCGGTGGGTCAGACTGCTCAGCGAACATAGTGACCGCTGCAGCGGTCGACGGGAGATAGAAACCCACTTTTATATTGCTGAATTCTGAATCATTCACCAGATAACTCCAAAAACAGTTCCTAAGAAAGTGAGAGGCGATTTTCTGAGGCTAGGGTGAAGTTCTCCTTTGAAGGTAAGTCTTAACACTTTTAGTTGTTCATTCCTTTATCATATTTAAGTGCTTATGCTAGTTAAGGTTCTTTAATGGTGAATGAAAAGACTAGAATCCTAGAATTGTTAAACCTTAGAATAATTGATGGGTTGTTGATTTTATTATTGTTTAATCATCTAGAAAGGGTGGTAATAGCCTTCTAGGATGGGAAATTGGTTAATTGTGTTGGGAATTGTGTATTGAGACTGAGAATTCTAATAAAAAGGGAAACTTTGGACGGATTAAATTGATTAGAAACCTATAAATTGGAAGATTATGATTGTTGGGATTGAGATTATGATAAATTTACCATTTATTGATGGTTTCAACATTAAAAAAGGGTAGAAGTGGTTGGGTTCTCTTCCCCAATGTTGTCTCTATATTTATTAGAAGTCTATTGCTTACTTATCATTATATTGCTAGACTTTGACCGTTCTAAGATGCTTCGGAAACGGAGGCTCGTGTGGAGTAGTTCGTGGCTCTTGTTCTGCATTCGAGGTAGGTTACGACTTATTTAGTCAGACTTTGATTAATGAAATGTATATATTATATAGGATTGACGGGACAAAGCATGATTAGGTCTTCGGACATGGTGTTTGGTTGGATATTATCTAGGTTAGTATGATTTCTGATTATGTGGACTTGTCGCCATTACTTTATGTACTCAAACCTGAGGTGTATTTTTTGTGATATGAGAAGGAAGGAATCAATATATACTCTTCTTGTTGATTGAAATGGTTACATATCCTTGCTGTTGTTGAGTGATTTGTCTGAGTCTTGTTATGACTTATGGCATGGTGCCTTGTATTAATTGACCTTGATACTATTGGCTGATCATGTTCCATATTGACTGTTGAATTGAAAATACGTTGAGATTCATATTGTGATCAGATAATGAGTTTAGGCTTGAATTAGATGTGTACTTGTGATAAGGCACGAATGAGTTCTTGATTATGATTTGCTGATGGTAACGAGTTTATGCAAGATTTGATACAACTTATGGTGTTTGTGAACTTCATAGCATATTCAATTACATTCATTGCACTGATTCCTCTTTTTTGCATTCATACATTCATATATGGTGGAAATGGTTTGGAAACGATTGATGAATGACTTGTGGCAACTATGAAAGAAAATGGAACACTTTGGTGAGGCAAGACTTAGTTGTGGGAGGTACTTGCTATATGTGGAAGTAAAGGGTGTCATAGAACTTATGTTGATCGAGAGGATTTGTATGATTCACTTCAGGATTGAGCTGATTATTCTATGTCCTGATATGGTTATGGCATTGCGACTTGTACTTTCATTGGTATATGATTTCATTGATTGATCATGATTACTTTGAGTTGATGTTTCATCTTGAGGTTCTAGACTTGAACCATATTTTGAAAACTTATTTTGCACACAACATTTGTATGAAGGCACATCTGATAGGGGGTGAGGATGTGGCTTATCATGATATAAGTATATAAGGCACATTTGATAGGGGGTGAGGATGTGGTTTATTTGTGAACTCGTGATCCGAGGTCTGTTCCGGAGCAAGGGATACATGGACTTCGCGGGTCCCACACGGGTCATGAGTATTGGGAAAAACAATACCATTAGCATGTGTGTACAAGTTTGAGGTATTTGGTCAGTGCATTGCATTGCACATCATTACATTTTATTTTGCATCATCATATAACTCTTATTTCTGATTTGGTATGGTCTGTTAGTATCATTGTGGTGGCATGAATTAGATTATGGACTGGGTTGAATTGCGGAGTAGTGACTCTGCCTTGGTTCAGGCTTGGATTCGCGATTATCGATTGAGATTATGGAGACTCGACAGACTTGTGGTTTTAAAAGCTTCCTTTTAGGTTGTGATTCAGTTATGGGATATTTTGTGACCTTGGATTGAGTATTATATGCCTATCTACTTATCTTGTTGATTTTATGCTTTTATGCGTAAAATAATCTCAGTCGGCCTATGATGCTTACTCAGTACGTGTTGTTTGTACTGATTCTATTCTGGTTGTACTCTTCTTTTGAGTGCAGAGTTTGTTACTAGTTCCAGCTCCTGTCATCGAGGATGACCCGAGTCTACGTGACAAAGATTCCAGGGTGAGCTTTGGACTAGATCCGCAACCTGGAGACTCTTCTTTGTATTTAACTGTCTACTTTTCATTCCTGAGACGGTATTGATATTTGAGATTTGTACTTTCTATCAAACTTGTATCTATGTAATAGTGGCTCTTGAACTAGTCCAGACCAGATTTTGGGGTTATTAATGCTTCCGCACTTATCATTTATATAATTTAAACTTGTTAGCGTAATTATTGTTTATTTCTGCATAATTCTTATAAATGATTAAAATGATTTGGGAATGATTCGTTTACCTGGGGGGACAGTGTGGGTGCCGTCACGATTCACGAATTGGGTCATGAGAGAACAAAAAATCAATTTTTTCACTGGAAACCACTTCGATTGCCTCGGCACTAGAAACAACTCCATTACCGGTGGTTCACAATGGATTTATCATAGTTGGAAGTCACAAACATTGTAGATTCTCCAAAAACAACGAGCAAAAAATCAGAGAAGCGCATTAGCTAGGGTTCAATCGGAGAAAAGCATTGTATTTCGCCGCTAGATGTGAGGATGAGGTGAGAAAAAGGAGGAACACACAGAGAGAGGTGAGGGATAACCTTGATACAAGTCAGGTTCTGTATGTATTTGGTATAGTTATGATATGTAAATTGAAAATTCACTGTAGCTACGAAAAGTAATTAAATTAAGTAGTAGTTACTAACCATAAATACCTCTTAGAGTTAGCTATTCCATGTAAAATTTCCATAATTATAACGATGAAGGTGGTAGGTGTTGTAGTGATTGTTAGTAGTGGTTGGCAGCGATGGTAGTTGCCAGCGGTGGTTGTGATGGCAGAGGTTGTTATTGGTGGTGGGTGGTTGGCAATGGTGGTGGTGGTGGTGGTTGTGATGACAGATGTGGTTAGTGGTGGCAGAAGCAAATCTAGGATTTCTGGAATATGCGGGTGCACTAGTAAGATTGGAGAAAAAAAGACGCATTAAGTGGCAATTGATCATTGTTTCTCTTGGTAAATAACTAAGCTTTTAATCAAGTACACCATTAAGCCTTTCTATAGCCTGGGTGTCGTCAGGTAATATTAGATCAAATCTACAAATATTTACATAAAATATCTAGTTTTGTGTGGTTCATGTGCCCCAGAATCTGCACATAAATTCGCCCCTGAGTGGTGGTGGCCGGTGTTGTGGACAGAATGGTAATTAAAATTATCCACACAAAATATCTCTTATGATAATAAGACTGTGTTCAAGAGCTTAATTAATAAGACCTATTCAAACCAAATAAATGATTAAATATTAATATAATCAAATGTACTTAATGATATAAGGTCTAAACTATTTAGATTCAGACCTCCGTTAAGTGCAAATAAATGAGGTCTTAATTTGCTTAACAAATCAACCATAGCTTAGTTGTATTTGTCACTATTCATTTTGTGGTATTGAAAACATTTGGCTGCATTCTGAGCTCATTATGGGTGTGTTCGGTATGGAGGAAAATATTTTCCTGAAAAATGTGTTCTTGGAAAATAAGTGAATTTCTACTTATTTTCTCATGTTCGGTTGAGAGTGGAAAACAAGTGACGTTCTTACTTTTTTTTTTTTTTTATCATGTTCAGTCTGTTGATAGAAAACATTTTTTGGAAAATATCCACCCAATCCCCACCAGCTATCACCCACCTCAAGCACCCCACCCCAACCAAATCCTACCCCACCTGGAAAATGCGGGAAGGGGTAGGGGTGGTGTAGAATTAAAAAAAAAAACTTTTCAAGGCTTTGTTTTAAAGAAAAATTAAATCTTTGAGAGGGGTGTGGGGTCCCGAGGGGGGGGGGGGTGGTGGTGTTGTAGAAAACCAAAAAAAAAAAAAACTCAAAACTTTTTTAATATAAACTTAAATTTTTTTGAGGGGGTGGTGGTGGTGTAAATAACCATTTGGGGGGGGGGGGGGGGTGGTGGTGAGGTGATTGGTGAAATGTCACTTGTGAGACTTGTTTTATTTTCCTAAGTAAAATGTCACTTGTGAGACTTGTTTTATTTTCCTGAGTAAAATATTTTCCAAATTTTTTACTAACGAACATGACAAAATTGAAAAAAACATACCTTGTGTTGTTGTTAGTCGTCAAAGCTATATATAATATAAAGCTAGGCATAGACAAGGTGGTGTGTCACCTCTCTATGGCCAGCATTTACATTTATCTTTTTTCTCCCTTTTTTTGACATTTTTTCCTTCCTTTCTCTATATAATAATCTTCTAACTAATTGGATTAACAAATAACTCATACATTAAATAGCCTTTGCATTCAGCCAACGTACAACTTATCGTTAAACCCTAAGTAACCCTCTAATTCAGCCCACGTAGTGGGAGCCTTTACTTATACATATTAAATATGTTTGCAATAACACCTATCCGTTTTCCTCCCAAATGCTTCAGAGCTAAATCACATTGATGTAGCGGCCCTACCTCCAGTGGAGCACTCAATGAGCGTATGGTTGCTGCTCCAGTAACTGGATATGACAAGGGCTTCTCTACAGAGAATCCTCTTCCAGAAGTGATGTGAAATTAGCGATTGGCAAAAAAATTAAATTTTTTCCTCTATGTTTAAGTCTCTTCTCCTAAATTGTTTCGTATATGGCCTTCCACAGATGGACATCTTATATATTCTTCTCGCCTGCTTCACAAATGGTGCCTATGGGGCTGGAAGAAGAGAAGATGACTGAGCATCCTCCTCCCCACTTTTCTATTGTGGGCTTCGAAAACACATTGTTGTTTGGTTTCTAAACTTTGTTTGCATTTGTTTTTTTCCTCCTTTTTTTTTCCTTCTAATTTTTCATGTTAAATAAATAATTATCCCTTCCAAAATAATGTACATAACGACTACAATAGTGGACATAATGAGCGGTTATTGTTGTAACATATAATCTCTCAGAATTCAATGTTCTGAAACGGTTGTGACAATAAATAATTATGACAACATGCAATCTTCCTCTAATCAGCCATCTTTCACCCCATTTTTTTTTTTCATATGTTGTTTGTAACTATTGGTGAATAATGAAAAAAATTCTGAATAAGGTGTTTAAGTGTGCCTTATTAAGAGGAAATAATTTAACGGAGTATAGCCCGTAGACCATCATGACCAGAGCAATGGAGCGATTTCTTTTGCATACGAGTAATATTTTTCACTTAATTCTTTTGTACTTTCTTTAGGCTCTCTTTTATTGTGTAAGATTACCCGTTCTTCTATGCAAAATGGTAAGATTACCTATTTGAAGAAAACAGAGGATTTATATTGGTGTTTGTTAGAATATTAGGAGGAATCTTTTATTGTGTAAGATTACCCCGTTCTTCTTCTTCTTCTATGAATGTTGGCTTTTAAATTTGTATAGGGTGCAAAATGGTAAGATTACCTATTTGAAGAAAACAGAGGATTTATATTGGGGTTTGCTAGAAAATTAGGAGGAATCTTTTATTGTGTAAGATTACCCGTTCTTCTTCTTCTTCTTCTATGAATGATGGCTTTTAAATTTGTATAGGGTGCAAAATGATAAGATTACCTATTTGAACAAAACAGAGGATTTGTATTGGTGTTTGCTAGAAAATTAGGAGGAATTTGCTTGAAAATTAGGAGGAAGACCGAAGAAGTAACAGAAGGAAAGAAAAGTGAATAAAGGATCTAACTGAAATGTTAGGGAGGAGTAGAAAAATGAAAATAACGGAAAAGGAAAATTAAAATTACCAACAGAAAACTTTGAGTTTGATAACTGATTCAGAAAATACACCTCTGGTTTAATTGCCTTCTTTCCTTTTAAAATAACACAAGATAAGACGGAGAAAACTTCATGTTTCACCTTGATATTGTTTAGCTTAAAGTAACACAGGGGTATATTGTACGCAGCTTTATCTTGCATTTTTTAGTTCAAACCATGGAAACAGTCTCTTGCAGAAATGCAAGGTAAGGTTACGTACAATCCTCAGACCCCGCGCATAGCGGGAGCTTAGTGCACCGGACTGTCTTTTTGTTATTTTTTTTGCATGTGTTCTAAATGAATTAGGTCCTTCTTTCAATTAGATATTGCTTTTTATTTTGTGCCCCTAAAAAAATACCTTCTTACATTTACAAAGTAGTTTGTGATGATTATACGTTTTTCATTTTTCAACCCCTCGGAAATAGTTATCTTATTTGATTGAAAATGATAGCAAAATAGGTGTTGCCTACTGAGATCTAATATATATCATTCAAAATTGGTGCTTTACCTATTGTTTCAAATTATCTAACATGATTCTAAACATGTGATGAACAATAACTTAATTAGCTCATAGGCAACGTAACTATTCGAGCCTAAATTACAAAAGTCCTTTTTATATCCTTGAATCTATGTTCATTTTTTATATGTTTACAATAATATCACAGGTACTCTTATTTTATTGAGGAAGGGATTTTTCTGTTGTGTGATTGAAATATTGATTTTTTTGCTCATCAATTTTATGATTAGGAGTCAGTAGATTTCTTTCCTATTTTAACTTTAACAAAAAATAGAAATTTGTTCTTTCCTTTGTTTTATTGCTGTTGGTTTTGAGAAAATTCTGATGTATGAGGAACGACTTGAAAATAGTCTATTTTGTCATAGTTTACTACTCTATAATTTACAGAAGCTGTACTCAATCAAGTATATTATATATTATGTTACAATACTTTCAAGTTTTACTTCAAAGGAAATTTGATTAGCTTAGTGTTTAAAAGTATTTTCAAAAGATCAAAATTAGTTTAAGTATTTGTCATGTTCCTTTAATTTTTATATGGATTAAAATATAAATGATCACTTAATATATCATTGATATTGTTGGATATTAGGGTTTGGGTCGCCCATGTGGATTGACCCGGCCTGTTTCAGAAAGGATAATTATTGGGAGAAGTTACCCTATAACTGAAAAGAAAATAAATAAATAAATAAATAAATAAATAAAACTGCTCCTAAACGTGGATACAGGAACGAAACGATTCTTTTCCCAGGCAGTTCTTTTTTCTTCTCCTCATATAAGGGTAACAGTTCCGGTAGAGAAAGGGACTTGCAGGAAAAAAAAAAATCCTTTCTGTTTCTTCTTCCTAAAAAACACACAAAAAGGTGACATCTAGTTTGTGAAGAATACTCTGTTTCCAAGAGAGATGAAGTTCGACTTGGAGCAATTGTTTCGGTGGTGAGTTCAACTATTTCCGCTGCAATCGAAAGGTACACAATTCGTTGTTGACTTGTCCCATTATTCTTTTTTAACAATGGCATTAGAGCCAAGATTGTGTATTCTAATTTGAGTGCACGATTGTATCAGTTCTTTCGATTGTTTGGTGTTTGCACTGCATCTTCGCTATTTTCTTTTTGGAAGAATTTGAAATTCGTTTCGGTGTTGTTTGGAGTAAAATCAGTTTGAAAACGAAGCCGCGTTGAAAGTGTTGGGAATAAAATAGACCCGCAAAAATAATATTCACGGTATTAGTAATAAACGCAGAACACTAAGTTATGGTTAAATCAGCAAGAATAAAATGCAGCAATAATGACACCAAGATTTTACGTGGAAACCCTTCTGAATAAGGGAAAAACCACGGCCAAGAGGAGCAGCTGATATCACTATAGTAAGGAATTTTACATTGTGTAGTCACGAGTATAAATACTCCAAAGACCACTACACACTCAAAAAGAAAAACACTCTTTTGATTTTTCCCACCTCACTACAATATCACTCACACTCTGTTTTTCTTCACAGACTATTTTCTTACAGTCTATGGAATACCTCACTTTGCTCTCACTCAGATGTATTGTCTGAGATTTTGGTGTGTTACAAATGAACCATAAGCTGCCTATTTATAGGAATGAATTTCCTATGGTGAGGTAAGCGCTTACATCACGATTATGATGAGGTAAGCGCTTACATCATGAAAATGTGAACAAAGAAATTGGCTTGTTAGCCAAGTCCACAATTGTTGCCAATGTATAATTTGTCAAAGGAAGAAAAATCTTCCTTTCTTAAAATATGGGATAGGGGACTGGACCCCACAAATCTCCCCCTCCAGTCCCATTCACCTGATGGAGGGTACACTGGCTTCTAATTTGAGTGCATGCCGACAAGTTCTTTGCACGATTCGAACTTGTCTCTCGGTACCGCCTTGGTCAGCATATCTGCAGGATTTTCATTCGTGTGAATCTTCTTGACTTGGAACAATTCGCTTTCCAATTGCTCACGAATCCAATGATAGCTGACATCGATGTGTTTTGTTCTCGCATGGTACATGGAGTTCTTGCTCAAGTCTATTGCACTCTGACTGTCACAATAGAAAACATACTCCATTTGCTGCAATCCAAGTTCTTGAAGGAATCTCTTGAGCCATATCATCTCTTTGCTAGCTTCAGTAGCTGCAATATACTCCGCTTCCGTTGTAGATAGTGCGACACACTTCTGCAACTTTGACTGCCATGATATAGCTCCCCCTGAAAAAGTAAACAAATATCCAGTAGTGGATTTTCTGTTATCAAGGTCACCTGCCATATCAAAATCTGTATAGCCCTTCAAAATTGGATTTGATCCTCCAAAACACAAGCATTCATCTGACCTTCCTCTTAGATACGTGAGTAGCCACTTCACAGCTTCCCAATGCTCTTTCCCTGGATTTTCGAGAAATCTGCTAACAACACCGACTACATGAGCAATATCTGAACGAGTGCATACCATTGCATACATTAAACTTCCGACGGCAGAGGAATAAGGAATCTTGGCCATTCTCTGTTTTTCCTCTGTTGTTGTAGGACACATCTTTTTGCTCAATTTCAGATGACCAGGAAGAGGTGTGCTAACCCACTTAGCACTCTTCATATTGAAGCGCTCTAGTACACGTTCTATGTACTTTTTCTGCGACAAATAAAGCTTCTTTTCATCTCTCGAACGAGTAATTCTCATGCCCAAAATCTGCTTAGCATGACCCAAGTCTTTCATTGCAAAAGACTTACTCAACTGTTTCTTCAACTCGTCAATCCTGGAAGCATTTTTGCCTACAATCAACATATCATCCACATATAGCAGAAGGATGATAAAGTCACCATCAGAAAATCTTTGTACAAACACACAGTGATCTGAAGAAGTCTTCTTGTAGCCTTGCTCCCCCATAACAGACTCAAACTTCTTGTACCACTGTCTGGGAGCTTGCTTCAATCCATAGAGACTCTTCTTGAGTTTGCATACAATATTTTCTTTACCTTTTTCCTTGAAGCCTTCAGGTTGTTCCATATAAATCTCCTCTTCTAAGTCACCGTGAAGAAAAGCAGTCTTCACATCCATCTACTCAATCTCGAAATCAAGACTAGCAGTCAAACCAAGAACTGTCCGAATGGAGGACATTTTCACGACAGGAGAAAATATTTCGTCAAAGTCAATACCTTTCCTTTGACCAAATCCCTTAACAACCAATCTAGCTTTGTATCTGGGCTTCAAGCTGTGTTCTTCGGCTTTAACTTTGAACACCCACTTGTTTTTCAAAGCTCTCATGCCCTTAGGCAAGTTCACCAACTCATAAGTATGGTTCTCACGCAGAGATTTCATCTCATCTTGCATGGCTTCAATCCATTGATCCTTGTGCTCATCTTCCATGGCCTCCTCATAACATTCAGGTTCTCCCCCATCAGTGAGTAATACATACTCATTAGGTGAATAACGGGAAGAAGGAACATGCTGTCTAGTAGACCTTCTAAGTGGAATATCTGACTCATCCACGACTTCATGAGTAGGAGCATCTACTTCATCAATAGCAGCATCGTTATCATCATCAACATGCTGATCTGGAACATGATTCTGGGCATCACCATCGTCATCGAGCCCACCAACTTCATCAGCATTTGTATGAGGAACTTGATCAAGATTAACTAAACCTTCAGAACTTGAAGATTTTATCTTCTCCGCTTTGTTAATATCTTCAATGGTTTGATCCTCCATGAAGATAACATCACGGCTTCTCACAACCTTCTTCTCAATTGGATCATATAGCCTGTAACCAAACTCATCAAGGTCATAATCAATGAAGATGCACTGCCTTGTCTTGGCAGTTAATTTCGACCTTTCATCTTTAGGCACATGTACAAAAGCTTTACAACCAAACACTTTCAAGTGGTCATAGGAAACATCCTTTCCATACCAAACTCTGGTTGGAACATCACTTTGCAAAGCAACCGCAGGGGATAGATTAATAACACGTGCAGCGGTCAATAAAGCCTCACCCCAAAAGGAATTCGGCAACTTTGCTTCAGAAAGCAAACATCTGACTCTTTCCATCAAGGTCCTGTTCATCCTCTCTGCTAAACCATTAAGCTGAGGAGTCTTAGGAGGAGTCTTCTGGTGTCTGATACCCTGTTGCTTGCAGTATTCGTCAAACGGTCCACAATATTCACCACCGTTATCAGTACGAATACACTTCAGCTTCTTTCCAGTTTCTCTTTCAACTGAGGCCTGAAACTGCTTAAAGACACCCAACACTTGGTCTTTAGTCTTTAAGACGTAGACCCAAAGTTTCCTTGAGCAATCATCAATAAAGGTAGCAAAATAAAGTGCACCACCCAAAGTCCTTGTCTTCATTGGACCACATAAATCTGAATGCACCAACTCAAGCAACTCTGTCTTTCTTGAAGGAGGATGAGACTTGAAAGAAACTCTATTTTGTTTTCCAGCCAAGCAGTGCTCACACTTTTCTAATTTAGCACTTTCGAAATTTGACAATAATTTCTTTTTTGGCCAGAACATTTAGTCCTTTCTCGCTAATGTGGCTAAGCCTCTTATGCCACAACGTTGAAGAGCTATTGCTCTCAACTGCATTCACCATATCAACACATGTAGAGGCCGTAGTCCAGTATAGACCATGACTCTTTTCGCCACGAGCCACAATCATGGAACCTTTAGTAAGCTTCCACTTTCCAGCACCATTGGTACTGACATATCCCTCATCATCCAAAACACCAACAGAGATCAAGTGCAAACGAACATCAGGTGCATGCTTTACATTGTTTAAAACTAGTTTAGTTCCAATACTAGTTTTCAAACAAATCGTTCCAACACCAGCCACCCTGGATACAGTCTCATTACCCATACTCAAAGTTCCAAAGTCACCCGGAGTATAGGATGAGAAAAATTCCTTCCTTGATGTCACATGAGATGCGGCACCACTGTCCACAACCCATCTTGACTCATCACAAGCAATATTTATCAGATCCACATCAAGGACAGTAACAAGATCTTCTGTAGTGACAGTGGCAACACGATTGCCATCTTCTTTCTTTTCCTCCTTTTCTCTATTCTCTTTTTTCAAAATCCGGCAGAACTTCTTTGTGTGCCCTTTTTTCCCGCAATGATAGCAGTCAATATCTTTAAGTCTGCTTCTGGATTTGCTTCTATGATGTTCTCTATTTTGAGAACCACGATTCTTGCCTCTCCCCCTAATGTCAGTCACCAAGACATCTGATGAGGAGGAACCTTGAGATTTTCTTCTCATCTCTTCATTTAAAAGACTGCTCTTGGCAAGATCCATAGAGATCACACCATCCGGAGCAGAATTTGATAATGAAGTTCTAATAATTTCCCAAGAATCTGGTAGGGAACCAAGTGGAAACAAGCCTTGAATTTCTTCATCAAAATTAATGCCCATAGCAGATAACTAGTTCATGATCCCCTGAAAAATATTCAGATGATCTGTCATTGCGGAACCATCGTGGTATTTTAAACTCAGCATTTACTTTATCAGAAACATCTTGTTGTTACTAGTTTTTCGAGCATACAAACTTTCAAGATGCTCCCATAGGGTCCGAGCATGTGTCTCTCCAGAAATATGGTTCAACACATTATCATCAACCCACTGTCTAATAAAGCCGTAAACCTGCCGATGCAACAAATTCCACTCTTCATCTGATTTATTATCAGGCTTTTTATTTCCAAAGACAGGTTGATGAACATTCTTGACATAGAGCAAATCTTCCATTTTGCCCTTCCAAATGGCATAATTTACGCCACTCAAAGTAACCATTCTACTAGTGTTGGCTTCCATTGTTTATCACAAATACAAATACTATTTTATTCGAAGACCAAAGTAATTCTTTTCTGATGTGGAAGTTCAGACTGTGCTGCAACCACAGAGCATACTCAGACAGAACCTTGGCTCTGATACCACTTGTTGGGAATAAAATAGACCCGCAAAAATAATATTCACGGTATTAGTAATAAACGCGGAACACTAAGTTATGGTTAAATCAGCAAGAATAAAATGCAGCAATAATGACACCAAAATTTTACGTGGAAACCCTTCTGAATAAGGGAAAAACCACGGCCAAGAGGAGCAGCTGATATCACTATAGTAAGGAATTTTACACTGTATAGTCACGAGTATAAATACTCCAAAGACCACTACACACTCAAAAAGAAAAACACTCTTTTGATTTTTCCCACCTCACTACAATATCACTCACACTTTGTTTTTCTTCACAGACTATTTTCTTACAGTCTATGGAATACCTCACTTTGCTCTCACTCAGATGTATTGTCTGAGATTTTGGTGTGTTACAAATGAACCATAAACTGCCTATTTATAGGAATGAATTTTCTATGGTGAGGTAAGCGCTTACATCACGATTATGATGAGGTAAGCGCTTACATCATGAAAATGTGAACAAAGAAATTGTCTTGTTAGCCAAGTCCACAATTGTTGCCAATGTATAATTTGTCAAAAGAAGAAAAATCTTCCTTTCTTAAAATATGGGATAGGGGACTGGACCCCACAGAAAGTTGAATATCAAATTGCATATTACTGTATGTAAATTGAAAAACACAATTCTTTAAATAAATTTTCTCCACTTGTGTTGAAGCATGTTGGCAAGTGTATGGTACAATAATTATAGTAATATACTTTGAAAAGAATGAGTAAGCATATGTTGTCACACTGAATGGTATGTTCATTCTTATTGTTTTCTTGTTCCCATTTCAAACATGGCTGGGCGGGGACATGCTTGAAATGCTCCAAGTGGGATTGATGGTAAAAGTCGAGCAGAAGGACTACGTAGAAGAATGCGTCGTCGAATGACTATATTTAATAATGATTCAGACTCTGAGCCTGAAGTCATCAAGAATGTCCCAAAGACTATAAAAAATATCTTTGGGGGGGGGGGGGGGTAGAGTTATGCGAAGGGAAGGAGTAAGACAATTTGAAGTGTTTAAAAAAATTAAAATGGACCCATCTGCATCTATACTAAGCTATCTTCATCTTTTTGGGAGGAATCAGAACTAATGTTTCAACATTTTAAAATTGTTTCGAGTTGGGATGCCTTGGAAATATTGGAGCAATCTTTACCAAATCATTGAAGGGTCAGTTGGCTGATATTGATCACAAATTTGGTTCAAATGCACCCATTTGGGTATACATTATGGAACTTGAATCCAAGTGGGAGGAAAAGGAAATAGCAACTAAGACTAAGAAATCTTGGCTTCTAAAGACTTTTTCTAGACCCAGATTGAGTCCGATAGTTCCTAAATCTCAGCTTTCTAGACTCTCCCATAGATAAATTGGCTAAATAGTGGCTGAATGTGTTGTATATCCTCATAACTCACGTAATGAGATAGCCATAGACGAGTAGTATATGACTTGAAATTGTAGGAATTTATAAACATATGTTTGTTTATCTCTTCATATATATATATATATATATATATATATATATATATATATATATATTATTTAATTGATATGTATAACAAAATGTTGTAAGGGGATAAGAATTAAATAATCTATGTGATTTTAGTCACGAATATAATTAAATACACATTAAGAAATAATTTTAATTTTGGTTAAACATTTAGTTCGTAGATGATGATTGGAAACTTTTGTGACCTTTAAATTTTACACTAAATGTGAAACCTTTATGAAAATTGATTTTCTTGAATGTGTATATCACATGATTTTATTTTAAGGGTAAACATTGATGAGTAAAAACTTGCTTAATTGTATCAATCAACCGATATGACATCTAAGAACATCATTGCTAATTTAAACAAGAGTGAGAAACTAAACGGTGAGAATTACGACATCTGGAGTCGTAAAATGTGGTATGTACTGGAAGAGCAAAATGCTCCATGTTTTGTTTCACCCAGAAGAGGATAACACAGCGCAACACAGAAGAGATCTGGAAGCTTGCAATGAATGAAAAAAGAAAGATTCTACTGGACATGGAATTATTCTGAGTTCTGTTGTTGATGATCTCATTTACGAATATGAAGAATACCCAACTGCTCATGCTATGTGGGCACACTTACGAGAGACATATGGGGGTACCACTGTGAACCGCCTAAGACAGTTGACTATCAAATTTGACACTTACAAAAAACATCATAATCACAATGTCAAGCAACACCTTAGGGAGATGTCTAACATGATTGCTCACCTTAAAAGTGTTGTTCATGTTCTCTGTGATGAGCACCAGGTTCAGGCAGTGATCCGGTCTCTTCCCAATAGTTGGGAACACTTGAAGGTTAACTTAATCCATAAGGATAACATCAAAACTTTTTCTGATGCTTCCTGTCATGTCGAGCTTGGAGACGAGCGACTTGGTGCTACCAAAACTGTATCTAATGCCTATGTGGCAGAATCAATTGGCACAAAGTCTTCTGGCCTTAAACGCAAGAAGAATTTGAATAATGATAGGGGAAGGAGACCCTCCAAAAGAAGGAACAAGCCAAATCCCAAGAAGGGAAAATGGTTTTTCAAGAAGAAAGACGAGTAAGATGAAATGCTACAACTGTCATGTTCTAGGGCATTTTTCTCATGAGTGTCCCGAGCCTAAAAAAGTAGCATTTCAAAATGCATCTCTAAGCGTTATATATGTTTCTAGCACTGTTTTACTGACTGAATCTTATCCTGTGTGGATTGTAGACTCAGGGGCCACCGACCATGTGAGTCGTGATCGAGAAGCATTTGTGGAGTTTCGTCGAGTCTCACCTGGATCAAGGTGGATATAGGTAGGAAATAATGCAAAGCTTGAAGTCAAAGGGATAGGTACTTGAAAAATGGACTTGCGTGGTGGCCGAACTTTGATGTTGCATGACGTCCTATATGCTCCAGAGATCCGACGTAACTTAGTATCTGTGTCTATTCTTCTAGATCTTGGTTTCGATTTAAAGTTTAGTCGCAATGGCGTTAGAATTCCTCAAGACAATGTTTTTTATAGTTTTGGACTTCGTTATGATTATTTTATCATTTTAGATTGTAATCCTTCAACTTATGACTATAATGTTGACCGTTGTGTGATGACATGTTATTTTAGTAATAGTGATGTTGATGTTATTACATGGCATGCAAGATTAGATCACACAGGGCAAGACCTGATGAATAGATTGGCAAAGGAAAGGCATTTAGGTCCTTTCTCCAAAATTGAAATGCCAACTTGCGAAAATTGTCTTGCCGGAAAGATTACACGTAAACAATTTGGGAAGCCTAAGAGAGAAGATTCCCTATTGCAATTAATCCATTCTGATATCTGTGGTCCAATCAATGTGAGGGCAAGATCTGATGCTATGTATTTCATTACATTTATTGATGATTTCACGCGTTTCGGTTACGTCTATTTGATTTCTCACAAATCTGAAGCACTTGAATGCTTTAGAAGATATATGAATGAAGTTGAGAATCAATTAGATAAAAGTATAAAGATTGTAATAACCGATAGAGGCCGTGAATATATCGGAGGCCGTGAATATTTGTCAAAACAGTTTGAAGAATTATGTAATTAAAAAGGCATTACCAGATAGTTAACTACTCCTTACGCATCTCAGCAGAATGGTGTAGCAGAAAGGAGGAATAGAACATTATTGGACATGACAAGGTCAATGATGGCACAAGAAAATTTACCTATCTCTTTCTAAGGAGATGCGTTATTGACTACGGAATGCATACTAAATGAAGTGCCTTGTAAATCAGTTACTTCCACCCCCTATGAGCTATGGACTGGTTATAAACCGAACCTGAATGATCTACGACCTTGGGGTTGTGTTGCATATGTAAAAGATCGTTTTGGTAAGTTTGGAAAACTGAGTCCCAAAGGGAAGAAATGTATCTTTATAAGATACTCAGAACACTCCAAAAAGGCATATGTTCATTGGTGAATTAGAAGTTGGAAGTATAATTGATATTGAATCACGAGATGTCACATTTCTAGAGAATGATTTTCCCAAAAAAGGGCGAAATAAAAGAAGGAGAGCCTCTTTATGAAATGTTGAATTCAGATGATCAGACAACGTCTTCAGACATGTTTGATAGTCAAATAGATCAAGGATCTGTTCCTGATCCAAGTGAAAGTTTTGAATCCCATAATCCTATCGAGGAATCTGAACTTCAATTGCGTAAGAGTACTAGAAAAGGTATACCTAAATGATCATACGAGATTGAGGATTACGTTTTCTTGGTATCTCTCACATAATTAGATGAGCCTAATTCTGTGACTGAGGATTTGGTCAAGTCCCAAAAAAGATAAATGGATGAAAGCAATGAAAGAAGAATTGGATTCCATGAGAACCAACAAACTTAGGATCTGGTGCACCTTCCTTCTGAGCGTAGAGCTATTGGGAACAAATGGGTTCTCAAGGTTAAACGTAAAGCGGACAGGTCAATAGAAAGATACAAGGCACGATTGGTCGCAAATGGTTTTACTTCATAAGCTGGAATAGATTATGAGGAAACTTTTTCACCAATTGTGAAGGTTACCTCAATTCGGTTACTTTTGGCTATCATTGCACGTCTGGATCTAGAGTTACACCAAATGGACGTGAAGACAGATTTTCTTAATGGAGAACTAAACGAGGAAATCTACATGGAACAACCTGTAAGTTTCATCGTTAAAGGCCAAGAAAAGAAAGTCCGCAAATTAAAAAGATCTATTTATGGCCTAAAGCAATCTTCAAGACAGTGGTATTTGAGATTTCACAAAGAGGTGATGTCATATGATTTCACTATGATCGATGAAGACCATTGCATTTATGTGAAGAAGTCCAATGGAATGTTTTTAATTCTTTCCCTTTACATGGATGATATTTATTAGCCCAAAATAATTTGGAGTATGTGAAAACTATCAAGTCATGTCTTTCAAAGTCATTTGACATGAAAGACATGGGTGAAGCAAATTATATATTGGGTGTTAAGATCTAAAGAGATCGTTCCAAGAAGTCTTTGAGATTATCTCAAGAAACTTATATAAAGAAAATTTTGGAAGCCTTTCGAATGAATAGTTGCAAACTCATGGATACTCCTATAGCAAGAGGTGAGACTTTAAGCCTTGAAATGTGTTCAGAGACTAAAAAAAGAAAAAAAAGACATATCTCGAGTTTCATATTCTAGTGCTGTCGAGAGCTTGTTGTACGCTATGATGTGTACTCGTCCGGACATTTGTTATGTCGTAGGTCTGGTTAGCAGGTGTCAGTCCAATCCTGGAAGAGATCATTCGAAAGTTATGAAGAGGATCTTCCGATACCTGAAAAAACTGTTGATTATTCGCTATGTTATAGTGGAAATGATTTACACTTGAGAGAATATACATATGTTGATTGGAGTGGTGACCGGAACGATAGAAAATCGACATCCGGTTATGCTTTCTTGCTTAATGGTGGTGCTATTTCATGGAAAAGTAAGAAACAAACTTGCACGACTCTTTCAACTATGGAAGCTGAGTTTGTGGCTTGTGCATCTGTAGTACAAGAAGCTGCTTGGTTAAAAAGACTCTTTGAGCATTTGGGTGTAGCAAAGAATTCTCAAGGATCAATGATTTTACATAGTGATAGTCAAGCGACTATTGCATACAAAAAGGATCCTAAGTATCACAGCAAAACTAAACACATTGACATCAAGTATAACTTTGTAAGAGACAAAGTAGAAAGCGGAGATGTAACTTTACAATACATACCTATGCGAGAAATGATAGCTGATACTTTTTACAAAGGCGATATCTAGATACCTGTTTGAGAAACATGTTATGGCTCTAGGTTTGCGTAAGATATGATTATATTTCTGTATTATAAAATGACTTGGTTGTTACAATATTTTCATCAATATTTGACTCTTGAATTTATGTTCATATCTTATATGCATGTGATAATGTAATTTTATTGATAAAATGTGTCGAACAAGTCGCGAGATTGGTTCTCTCACACGAGCAATAGCCTCTTACATCAAGGAATGTGAAGAGATGAGTTTTACCACCATGTTATGACTTGTTTTGAAAGCCAGATATGAGTTTCTGTAAGAAGATGGATTTGAGGATCATTAAAGAGAGAAGCTCGGGTTAGACATTTAGAGGTGTCTAGATCACGATCTGTATGATGTTGGAAAAACAAAGCATTAGACATACGCGCCAATATAAGGTGAGAACGCCGTAGCACATGTGCTTAGCGACCAATGGGTTATTGGAGAATGGATCCCTGCTTCTTCATTGTGTGAGACCCTGAAAAGTTACATTAACTTTTCATTGGAATACCCTTTGACCTTTGACTGTTTCTTGAAGTTTCAATCATTGTTGCTACTTTAGCATGTCACTAATAGCCATAAGTGATTCAGTAATGCGGTGCATGTTTAGGAAAGCGGTTGATCTGAAACAGATAGATTCGAGTAGAAAGGGAAGACAATTAAAGAAATTAGTAATTTAACATGTATTCACATGCCAGCCGTTACATTTACCATAAGGATATCAAGTGTAATTGTGGATATAAAGTTAAACATGAACTCGAGTTCACCTCATTAGAGGACGAGGGATCAGATAACTAGCTATTGGTGTAGCGGATGATGTCTGGGGTATTGTGAGTAATAAAATTCTCATGTTAGTGGTGAATTCTTTCCGCAAGTGATTGAATTCCTACACAGAGCTCTTGTAAAACCTTAATAGGTGTAGCTCTTGATGCTTGCAGGTCGCACAAACTATTTGTATGTATGAATAGCGTGTGTTATTGACATGGTATTGGTTTGTGTCTAGTCCACCATGTGCGAAGTGGGAGATGTTGGATATTCGGGTCTGGGTCGACCATGTGGACTGACCCGACCTCTTTCAGAAAGGCTAATTATTGGGAGAAGTTACCCTATAACTGAAAAGAAAATAAATAAATAAAACTGCTCCTAAACGTAGATACAGGAATGGAACGGTTCTTTTCCCAGGCAGTTCTTTTTTCTTCTCCTCATATAAGGGTAACAGTTCCTGTAGAGAAAGGGACTTACAGAAAAAAAAAAAAAAAAAAAAATTGTGACCATTTCTTCTTCCTCAAAAACACACAAAAAGGTAACACCTAGTTTGTGAAGAGTACTCCGTTTCCCAGAGAGACGAAGTTTGACTTGGAGCAATTGTTTCGGTGGTGAGTTCAACTATTTCCGTTGCAATCGAAAGGTACACAATTCGTTGTTGACTTGCCCCGTTATTCCTTTTTAACAGATATTTTATTATGATCGAGCGAAGCGCGGACACATTCAGTAGTATTTTACTAATGCCAATAACTGTTACTTTCATTGCTTTGTGTTGTCTGAATAAGTTCCAGCAATTGAGACAAGAACAATTGTTTTCTGCTATAAGGATGCATTAATTTCAGCTCTATTAAAAGTGCCGAAAGGCAGAGAATGTCACTGTCTGAAGCATGAAGCATGGTCCGTATGGTTTATTACATGCTAGTGGAATTATAACAAAGGGATAATTCATGCAATCAATAATAATGAAAGAACTTTAATGCGGTGATTAATAATTAAAAAAACTTTAAATAGGATTCAAGAATGTTTCTGTATTTAAATAATTTGATCCCCGTACGATTTATACACGCTTTTACTTCGGATTATACGTTCTTGTATAACTTATTGCAAATGCTAGTGTAGATTATTTCTTTCTATTTGTCCAATCAAACGTTGCAGAGCTATGAAATGACTATCCGAACAAGTGAACTTTAATATTATTTAGTGCGGGATTTTATATTGAAATTAATACTAATAAAATGGAATAAGGCATAAGTACCTCCTCATCCTATCCTATGACCGAAGTTTCAATAACACACTTTCTCTTTTCGAAGGTCTTATTAACCCCTAAATTTTTTTAAAATGAAATGATTATCACCCTAAAATTGAATATCTAGCTAAACTCTTATGGGAGAGTGATATTCACGAATTGCCACAGGTATATTTAATTATTTTTTCTTTTTCTTTTAATTCTTTTCGTTGGTTTTTTTTTTCTTAACTTTTTTCTTTCATCTTCTCTTTCTTCAACTTTTTCTGTCCGAGCCAACCATGGCTGCTGCCCATTTTCGTACATTTTTCTTTTTCTTTTTTCTATTCTTTTCCTTTATTTTTCTTCTTCACCATGATCAACCATGGAAACATTGTTGTAAGCCCATGTGTTTTGAAGCTCGCAGGAAGAATTGAGAACAATATTATCTTATGGATTTACGAAATTGGGGACTTGTTTTAAGACTTAATTTTTCTTGTTTGTATTTGAATGGAGGGCTGTCAACGGATGGAGCTTTTCATTCTCCTTATTTTTGCTTGCTCTTCCGGTGACAAAATCTTTTCCCAATCTCATATTTGTAATGCCGAAATTTGAAATTTCTCCCAACTTTCCTATTTTGTGGTTATGTTTCGTTGGAGGGGTAACAATGGATGAAGATTCTCACTCTCCTTCTCAACCTGATCTTAGACTTTACTTTTCTTGTTTGGAGTTTTTTCCGATCACTTTGCTGATGGTGTTCTCTGGCGTTAACAAGAACTTTTGAAAAAAGAAAGTAAAACAGGAAAAAATCTTAAGCTATAATGATAATTAATTAGGTGTAATTAAATGTGAAGTACCCAATTAAAAAATGACACGTGTATAAGCTAATAAGATTTTAACTTACTTTTCGCCTCTCACATGCCTTCAAGAGAGTGAAAACCCTCTCCTTGTCACCTCAGCACCTAAGAATGTTTTTATTCTATTTTAAAAAAGTTCAAGAGGGTAATAAACTCCCGAAAAAAAAAAGTGTATTGCTGGAACTTCGGCCATAGATTGAGGGAATACTTATGCCTTATCCCCTAATAAAATCAACCAAACAATCCTCAAAGTTTCATCATTTGTTGTGGAAACTTGTTACAACAATAATTACACCTCAATCTCGAACAAGTAAGATCTATCATATGAATTTTCTCTTTCCATATGATTCTTATTAAGCTCACTCGCTAATATTATGCGAGAAAAATGTAAAAACTACTAAAAGTTCTGTATGATTTTTACAAAAAATATAGGACGAAAAGTTAAAGTGCTAACATGACTAAGATACGTTTTCAACTCATAGCTATTGCCTATGTAAATCTTTTTATTCTCTTAGGTCCTATCTTTAGCTAAATTTGCATTCCAAGAGATTGGTCTTTCGAGACAATTTCCTTCCAAGTGATTTTATGTCTACTTCATCCTCTTTTGCTACCTTCATTCACTATAATTTAACATTTACGAACTGGAGCATTTCACAATCGATGTACGACACATGACAACACTCGATACGTGACATGTTGAAATTAAAAACCCATGCAGTATTGTATTTCTAGTCCAAGAAAATGACGTCAGTGTAAATTACTAATCTATCGAGTGTACCTCATCCCTTTTCAGTATATATATACACTCAGTTTTCTTTTTTCTTTTCTTCTATCTCCCATTATACGATTGACCAATATGGAACACTCCCTGCAGTATCTTGCTAGTGAGAGTTTTTCATACAGCTGGTTGTTGAATGAAAAACCTTCATCTCTTGATGGCCTTACAAAATCCCTTAATGAAGATCAAATATTTTTGGCTTATTCGAAGAGATACTTGGAATTAGAATCCCAAAATTTCAACTTTGATATCAGTCCTTTTTCTGACTCTTCTTTTACTCTTGTTCATGCTGATGAAATATTTTCAGATGGACATATCATGCCCTTGTATAAAGAAACAGTATGTAATTTTGACACTTGTCCAATATCTTCAACTCCTCTCACACCCTTTTCTCCATTTTCTACTAGAAATAGAGAAGTTGATTTTATAAAGAAACAGAGGAAAACATTTAGTAGAATCTTGTTCAAGAAGTTTAAGTTCCTTTGGCTGTTCTGCAAAAGTTTATGTAGTTCAAGAAAATGTGCTAAAGTTGATGACCTTGAGAGAAAAGTTTTGGAAATTGATTGGGCTGAAAATGCAAATAAGAAAAGAAATGGCAGTAGAAATAAGAGTATTCAAAAAGTGAAAAGCTGGAGAAATTCACCAGAGGCTTCTCCTATTAGAAGTCCATCTCATAGTATAGAAGTTTCACTTGATAGGGAGAATACAATTTCTGAGGCAATTCTGCATTGTAAGAGATCATTTGGTATGTTAAAAGAACCTGAGCTTTCAGAAATGGGATCTTTATGATTGATTCCTTAAAATCCAAGCCAAAGAAAAAAAGACAAGCTCGGTGCACAAAGCATCTCGCATTAGTAGGATCAGGAAAAATGTTGCACTCCAAGGGGCCAGAAAGTGCAACAAATATAATGCTTATGTGTGTACTTTATCTTTTATCCCATTTCTCCGATTGTGTATATCAAGATTTCATTCATATTTGGATTTTGTACATTCCAAAGTGGAAAAAGTCATACTCCTCCATCCAAAAAGGTTGTTTTTCTTTCCTTTTTAGTCTATCGTAAAAAGATTGACATCTTTCTGTATTTAAAAATAATGTAACTTTATGAGGTGATTTACGACCATACAAATATCTAATGCTTGTTTTAGACCATACATTTCAAAAGTTTTTCTTTGTTTCTTAAACTTTGTGCTAAGTCAAACTAAGACAATTTTTTTAGAACGGATGGAGTGGGCAGTAGGGGCAAAGCCACAGATATGGTTACTGGTTTTGTAAAATCAGTGACTTTGACTCAAACCTTGTATTAGTGCAAAAAGTATATTTAAATTATTTAAATAATATATCCATAATCCAATAAGCAATATATATATATATATGATCCAAAGTCCATAAACAAAAAAAATCCTGGGTCAGCCTTTTATTCGCAGGACTTGCTATTTAATAGGGTATCTTCTTTTATGATGCAATTTTCTATGTATTTTCCTGTATTGTACCATTTTGAAACCTCTGTAGTATTTTATTAGTACCATATTATCAGCGCTTGAGATCCAGATATTCTGGAGAGAAGAAGTTCCATGAAAAGTTGGCAAAATGAAAAATGGTGGCAGCATATGGTTGGGATGTAAGAGAATCTATTTGGAATGTTTCTTGATTTTTTTTATTTTTTTTTTTATGGTGAACATAGAGTTGGATAGGGCCCTCGGGCCCCTCACATTGTCTCTTTTTTTTTTCCCTTACTTTTTTTGTACGGTTGTGTTATTGTGACTAAATATAATATTCTAGGGTCATTGAATTGGAGATGATTTCACAATTCAATATCAAACTAAAAAGGATAAATTCATAGAACCTTCATGGACGCAATCTTTTGAATCACAAGTGTAACGCCTCATGGATCACGCTTACCCACGATATGTCCATCCTTATCTCCCTCTACTCTCCCTAGAAATGAAAACAAAACCAAAAATAGGCACGGACACACGAGGGGTGGCGGGAGAGGGGGGGCAGACACATTCGAAAAACCACTAACTTTAATGTTGGTCGATGGTGGTGACGATCAGTAGTGATTGCTGGTTATTGTGATAATGGTTGTTAGTGGCTTGGTGATGATTGTAAAGGATGACTAATTATGGTAACTGGCAGCAGCGGTGATTGTTGGTGGTGGGTGGTAGTAGTTGATAATGATGGCGGTGGTTAGCACCCACTAAAAGTGGACGGAATAGGAGTGAAATGTCACATAAATCTTTAAATGAGTACCATATTGATAATATTAAGAATTTGCTATAGATCTTAATCATTCAGATCTATTCAGGCAATTAAGTGATTATAAAATATGGAAAAAGATGAAACACACTTAATGATTGAGACCTAAATGATTAAGCTTATGATTTAAAAAATGAAGGCACTTAATGACTATGATCTGAATGATTAAGATTGAGACATTCATTAAGTATAAACAAACGAGACCTAAGTAACCTTTCTTTGTCTCAATTTAATTACTTAAGATACTTTCTTTTTAATTTATCCTAAAAAGAATGTTACTTTCTTACTCAGAAACAATTTAACTTTAAGCTTCCCTCTCACAAAGGTAAGGGTAAGGTGTGCGTACATCCTACTTGCCCAGATCCCACTTGTGAGATTACACTACTGGGTATGTTATTGTTGTTGTATTTATAGCCATGATGCGGGAGTGGCCTCGGTGGAAGACAAGATGCGGAAAGGAAGACTGAGATGGTTTGGGCATGTGAAGAGGAGAGACACAGATGCCCCAGTGCGGGAGGTGTGAGAGGTTGGCCATGGATGGTTTCAGAAGAGGTAGGGGTAGGCCGAAAAAGTATTGGGGAGAGGTGATTAGACATGACATGGCGCAGTTACAGCTTACCGAGGACATGACCTTAGATAGGAGGGTATGGAGGACTCAGATTAGGGTAGAAGATTAGTAGACAGTCTGGTTTATCCTTTCATATTAGTAGTCGCAGTATCGCGCTATAGTTTCTTGTGCTTTGATTATGCTACTATATGTTAATTCATGTACTTTGATTATCTTATTTTATCTGTAGTAGCTACTGTCCCTTTGCAAACTGCTCCATCATGGCTTAGTCGCTTTCGTTAGTTGCATTTCCATATCGCTTTGAATTTCTTGGCACAGTCGTCCTACCTTGATAGGAGTAAGGTCGGCATACACTCTACCCTCCCTAGACCCCATATTCTGGTATTTCATTGGGTTGTTGTTGTGGTTGCTGTTGTTGAAATGATTTAAGCTTCTTTGAGACCTTCAAAAGTCTTTTTTTTCATAATATCTCGTACGTTCGGAGTAAGACCTGAACCATGCAACGAATGTCATGAGACTTGATCCCTAAGAATCTTGGATGTATGTGAATGAATCCATGAAAATTATGTTATTAGAAAAGGTCAACATCAAAAGTCGAAGTGAAAGTCGCTCGTAGTTAAGTTTTTCAGAATGCATTTGAACAAGGTCCAACTTCCAGTGAGTGTTCTAACCTATGTATTTGGAGTTAGGGGGTGATCCACCAATAAAATTAAAGATCTTAGAGTCTATTTTCTAACACCGTAAACCGTTCATCAATATGATGTCGAAGTAAAACGTTATACGCGTTTTATTACGAACCTGCGCAGCGCCCAATTGCATGCGGACACATGACACCTCTAAAGTAAGTCATCCAAAATTATATTTTTAAGTAAAAACCTTTGGAATTCATTTCATAACTCATTAGAACGAATCTTGGACAACTTCCTCTCAAAATTCCTCTCCAGTTCTCCTCTTTATCTTCAAAGTAAGTTTAAGCTCGGGTTTTTCTTCCGCATTAACTACATTGTGCTTGTATTGATTCTTCTCCAATTATAGTTGTTCAAACATTACTTCAAGGTGAAGTAAAGTAAGGAAATCAGAGGATTTTGGGCAGCCAAGTTACAATTCTTTGTCTATGATCTTCTACGAGCTTGTATGAGCATCTAAGGTATGTTTTTAGTAGGACCTCACGGGACGGTGATTAGAAACCGTGAGTTCAAGTTATTATAGTTTATAAAAATAATTAAAAGGGATTGTTTTCTTATGATAAGGATTTTGGTAGCTTGTGTTGAGATTGTATGTTGTAAAAGGTGGTTGAATTATAACCTCAGGAGCTCGTCGCTCTTCGATTGCTTGACGATATTGTTGGTATAGCTGTAGTATGTTGTGGGGTTGTTGGTATGACTGTTATGTGTCATTGGACTTTTGGTGATGTTGATACTAGCCCGTCTTAAACAGGTTAAGCGATTATTGGAAAGATTGATTCGTCGTATTCTTTCGAGGGTTGAATCAAGGTATGTAAGGCTATTCCTTCTTTTGCCTCTACAACACGACTTCCATTTATTGTTTCTTTATGTGAGCTATGATGTATAAAGTTTATGAAAGCATCGAATCCATGTTATAGATTTCATAGGTCTAATAGGAGATACGTCATGTGTTTGTGAGTTGATATTTCATATGGTTGTTCCATTCTTAGGATCAAGTCCCAAAGTACCGATATATGGTTATGGTACCTTATGTATGATGAATTATGTGAATAGTTTCAGGTGATCGATAATGGATTATAGATAGTTAATTAAGGTAAATCACATGGATAGCTGCAGGATTACCATTATTAGGGTAAAAAGCATACTTAAGATAAATCATATGGACATAGCCATTTTGGCTCTTTCACGAAAGTATGATTGTTCAAGGACTAGAGTACAAGTTCTGAAGGTATCAAATGAGAATCATAGAGCAGTAAGTGCAATGTCCATATCGTATTCATCTTCTTCGACATGAAGCTCTGCCGTATGTCGATTTTCCTATATGCGCTCCAAAGAACGAAAAGTCGTGAGTCTTCTATAGGTATACCGTTGTTCCTTCCATGTGATAGTGTTCCTATCACACTGAGCTTCCATATGGTCTTGTTGAACCCTTTGTCTAGTCAAGAAGGTCAGGTTCTTCTTACGATAAATCCTTATGTCGTTGGTGAACTATCATCACAATTTAACAATTTCATCTGATCATGTGAAAGGCTCCCCTAAATTAATGAACAAAGGTTCCAAGTTTATTATTTGTATACATTTATATATGTTATCCGAGAATGGTTATCTGCAGTTCTTCTTATGAGAAATTCATAGCTTATATGTAAAAGGAAATGTGCCCACAAAGGAGAGACTTTATCAAATCATGTGTAATATGTTCAAAAGACTAAGGAGGAGCTTCGTATTGTAAAGTAGTTATTTCCCAAGTGGTTGTATGTAGTTATTACCCTTTATGACTACTTTTAGGTGCTATGCAAGACATGCCATTCTTGATACAGGCCATACTTGGCATACTATATGATAGCTTACGATTATATGCCACAGGCTATACTCGGCATACTATATGATTGTGTACGGTGATACGCCATAGGCCGGGCGCATCACATGTCATACTTGGCATATTATGTAATTGCGTATAAGAACGAGTTAGATATCTCCAGAAAAGCAGTTCATGCATTGTACCTCTTTTCTCAACTTATCCATTCATTGAGGAGCTATTTGATGATTTGAAGCATCCCCATTCTCAAATGACTTAATCTATGAAGCTCAGACAACGTTTCAAGGATTTAGATGACATTACTGATTGCATATTCAACTCCACTCCATGAATTCTTTTTAAATTCATAAAGAACTCAGTACACATACTTTAGCATATCCATCAGGCTTATGTTGTCTCCTGACAAGGAGTGATGACCAGGTTCTTCGATTGTTTAGAATATGATTGTCCCTTCTTAGATACCTTTAAAAGAGACCCTTTTGAACTTGGTTGAGTTTTAGTAAGCAACTCAGCACTTAGCGCAAGGGTAGTGGTAATTAGCCTTTGGATATAATAGAGATTTGCTTGACACTTCAAAGATTTTAACATCGTCCTTCCTAACCTTTATGCAAATCCTTGATTGCACTGGAGTAGGGTGCCTTTTGATGGTTTACAAGTTTGCAAACACAAAGGATGATTTTCCTTATTTGTCATCCCTTCATTCAGAACTTTTTTCCATGAGGTGGACATCCCTCTATTTTCTCCTCTGCTTTTGTGATCTCAGTTCCTTTTTCAGAGGACAGCTCACAACGAATCTCCAGAAACAGGATCCCGAACACACATTCATTAAGCACAAGCCTAATGAAAATACCACTTGTCATCAGCAAGAATTTCCCTTGTTTTGTCTTCAGCACACCACTTGTTGTCATTTTCTATTGATATCATGTGGACCTGGTCCTCCAGACTTTATATCCTGCTCATTTACATCATCCATAGGGACCAAGTATACATTTGTTGACAGGATATGATTGGCTATGTTGAGCTCCCTGTAGCTAACCCTGCTTACTACACTTGCAGTTTGACCCTTCAGCATGGTATGCACATTCAAATCCATAAGAGAATGTCTTGCTGACTTTTGCTCACATACATAGTGCATTATCTCTTCATGTTATCACTCGACATACTCCCACCTTTCAAGGCCTTGAGTGAGATAAGATTAACTATTTCTTCAATTTTGTGCTCAGAGCAGTCGCATTTACCAACCCCTTGTTGACTATTGCTTTCTCACTCTAACCCTCTCATCCAATTACTTATAGAACTTAGGAACCCAAACCAGTTTGGGTCCCAAGTAATGATAGAATGGATGAACTTGATGTCTCTTCGCACAGACAGGTAATAAGCTCTTCTTTGTTCGAGGACCAAGTCCCGGTCGTCTTGGTTTGCTTTCAACATCCTCTCTGTTTCTTCGTGCTGACTGAGCTTTTTCTTTACTTAAGTCCTCAAAATGACCAGCATAATCACAATGAGTCCAAAGCCAGTCTTCAGATCCAGAGATACATTTTTCTTCCTTGACATTCTCATCTTCTGATCTTGCCATAAGGGCAAAGTTAGAGTTATATCCTGAAGCTTCGTTATCAGTATTCATCATGAATATCTCCCTTGCATCCCTTCCATCTTTAGATTCATCTGAGAAGTCTTCCCAAGCAGCTAGAGCTTCTTCGACCAAGGTGTCAGCTTTCGTTTTTGAGCTAAGCTTGTCCTCAGGTACTTGGTATTTCTCTTTTTCTTCTCTGACATTTCTGTTGCTGCTTCCTAACTTTGACAAGCCTTCAGTGATGTGTATCATTTCAAACTCATCTCCACTTGAGTCACTTTTCTCTTTTGATCTGACACATTTCTTCTTATTCTTCTTCTTCTTCTTCTTCTTTCTCCTTCTTTGCTCCTTGTTCTCTTCATTTTTCCTCTTTAGCTCATAAATCTAGAGGTCACTGATTAGTTCATCGAGTATTAGTTCTTCCAAATCCATGGATTTAAGGATAGTACTAGTTTTTACTTCCCATGAAATTGGCAGCCCCCACAGCAACTTGCGAACTAAGAGATGCTCCTCAATAATTTTACCAAGGGAATGAAGTTCTTCAATGATGGAAGTGAATCTAGTGTACATATCACAAACAGACTCACTTTCCTTCATTTTGAAGAGATCATATTTTGTGGTAAGCGTCTCAATTTTGAGTTGCTTTGCTCTACAAGATCCTTTATAGACATTCTTGAGAGCATCCCAGATTTCCTTTGCCGTTTTGCAAGAAGCAATGAAATTATACTCTTCTGACCCAAGATTGCGAATAAGAATTTTCTTGGCCTTGATATCCTGTTGTACGGCTTCTTTGTCAGTATCACTGAGTTTCTTCCCTTCTTTTGGATCTGACTTTTCTTCAACCTCAGAATCTTTGGCAGAAGCATGAGGGCCGTCACAGATGATATACCACAACTTAGGGTCCTCGGTCAAAATAAAATCCGGCATTCTTGCCTTCCACCATTCATAGAATTCTCCATTAAACCTTGGTGGTCTTGTGAAAGATTCTCCTTTCTTCATGTTTGGTGAACTAGCCATGACGAGGATCCTTTCTAGGTATTACCCTTTTAGAAAGAACCTGCTCTGATACCAATTGATAGAACCTATGGGTTCACGCTTTGCTAGTTCACAGCCTGAAAGTTTACTAAAACAGTCTAAGGGACCAGATCCTTAAACTGTTTTCACAGATAATAATAAGAAGTAAATAAGGCAATTAATTTTACGTGGAAAACTCCTTGCTCAAGGGATTAAAATCACGACCTACCCCAATAGGATTTCCAACTTCACTAAACTGAGCAACTTTATATTACAATCTATTGCAACCTAGGAATTAAACTTTTAATCCCTAACCCTTACAAAACACCCATTGTAAGCACCTTTACAATAACTCTATTCCAAAGCTCCAAGTCTTGACTAACTCTAGCCACCGACTTAACTAATACTTAGCTAACTCTAGCTAAGACAAAAAAGTTACGAAGATTGAAAACTGTCCTACTATGATACTTCTTGCCAAGCAGTGTAGGAATATAAATTGAGAGCGTGAAACAAGACTCAACTATCCTAAGGACTTCTAATGTCTTCAGTGGCAGGAACTGGTCCCTCTGATTATTGAGATCTTGTTCTTGTGGGCACCTTGAGAAAGGTGGCCGCCATACTTGAGAGAAAAATAGCCTTTTTAGATTTGCAAGTGTTAGGTTAAACAATACCAACATGTTGTATATATAGTGGGCCAAGTGAGGAACATGTGAGAAGCATGTGACCATGGATAGGGACCTTTCATCTTTTCACATTGGCTGCAAGTTTGACCTCAAGTATGTTGAACCTGTGCTACTGCAGTTCTGCCAGTCAGAGTAGTGCACACAGCTTTTCCAGCTGTCTTGTTTCGTATAGTGCCCAGGGGACTTGATCAAGGACCTGGTCCTTGGTGTGTTTGTCAAATCATCAAAACTATAACACATCATAACTCATCAATAATGTTACGCCACTGGCCGTACTCGGCATACTTGTAGACTACTGTTTCATATGTTACATACTCTATATGGTTCATTTGCTCATTTGTTGCATGTCTCATATGGCTCATTTGTTCACAAAAGAAAGGAAGAAGGAATCAAAGGTATAAAAGTCCCTAATGCTAGTTTACAAGTTACACACCCTCTGTGACCCTGATGCTAATGTGTGATAATTGGCTTCCAGAATTAGGTGTAAACATAATGTACAGTAATCTAAGTCTAACAAAGTATATGATCCCAAGGCGTTATGGTGAACGATCCAAAAACATTGTTACAGATAGCAATCCAAAAGGAGCATCAGAATGATTCAAAGAGTTTTAGAATGACTTAAGTACGGTAAGATGTAATATGTGATCCTACAAGTTATTCTTCAGTTTCCTATCGTATATCGTTGTTTCAGTTTTATTTGTCTCTTATGTGAGTTTCAGTATTTGCAAATGCTATCATGTCTGTCTTACATACGAGTACAAATCTTTTTGTACTCACGTCCTTTTTTCTTGGGGCACTATGTTCATATTGCAAGTTCAGATACTGGTTGGCAAGCTCCCACGCTAGATATTTCGGACATTCAATTGCGGTGTTGTAAGATCCATTTCTAACTGGAGCTGAGTCGAGTATAGTATTCGTATTGATGTTAGAGATTACGGGTAGGTTAGGGCCCTATCTCGACAGTATGATAGTTGTATAGTTCTAGTCATTGTAAAGATTTCATAGACATACATTTGGGGTCACATATATGTTCTCTGTTCCGACGATCATTTGCATATATACATATGCCTGTGGCATTGTTCATGTGTTCTTAGGTATTTGCATAAGTTCTCATATAGATGATTCGCTCGGTCAAGTTAAGGCACCGAGTGTTGGTCCGCCTCACCAAGGTTTTGCAGCGTGACATTTTTCTAATAGACTCGTGCTCAATAAAATATATACACCCGTTAAATTGAGACAGAAGGAGTAATATCACTCCTCCCCCACCCCCCAATCCGCCAAGCATATCCTTTCCTGGATTTCTATATAGTATGTTCAATCATATATGCTCCTCCAGGGAAATAAAAGATATGCTCCAATACTTGTTGTTACTATCGAGAGAATGAAGTTGTGAACTTGCTCCGGACAATCGTTGCTATCAAGAGTACGCACAAGTTAAGAAGAAGGCACTGAACTGATCATGAAAGGGCTGCTAATCTTCCCCATCTCCTTAGAGAAACTATTGCCTTACTTGTTGACTTGAGAATGACTACTCAATCGTTAAAGTTAAGAAGCAAAACAACAGGGTCCCCTTTGCTAGGAGAAAAAACCATAACTTGCGGCATCACCAATTTGTTTGTACAAAATCCATAAAAGTATGATCAAACTACACCAAATTTTTCCAACCAAAAAAAAAAAAAAAAAGATGGCCGATGGCTGACGCGCGAACGCCTTGCTGTTGAGCCGTGGGAAATTCTAGATTTTCGACTGCTTTTCAACGGCTTTTCCCGTAGAAATTGTTAATATTTCGTACTCGTAGTATTTATTTGGATAAACCTATACTCGTTTGGTCTATGGGATAAAGAATATTCATTCGATTGTATTTTGAATCATTGTACAATTAATCATGTATTATTTTATACCACTAACAACATGGGATAACTTATCTGTGTATAGCTTATACATGGATAAATCACAAAAAAAGACAAAATTAACCCGTTTTCCTACAAGCTTATGAACAAGCATATAAGGTATTATTGCAAACTCATTGGTTTTTAGTTTAAAAAATAAACCAGTACTTTTAACAATACCGTGCATGTTCAGTCTCAGTGCAATGAACCAAACATCCAATAAGAATGAATTTGCTATTATTAATTCATGTATCACTTGGCTTCGAACCAAAATAAGCATTCCTAAAAGGATAATTCAGAAGAAGATCATGACTTGAATCAAATAGACAAAGTTTCCTTGTCTGTCTTGGGTTCATTTGTTTCAATACTAGTACTATATAGAAGAGACACCACACAAGGTGTGACTTTATCACTTTTGAAATTTTGAATGCATACACTTAATTCGTTGCATTTGCGTTTTTTATGGGTCCAACAACTTTAGACATTCTACTTGTCGCGCTAACTGTTTTTTTCCCGATCTTTGTCTCAATTACCAACTCATTTGCTCACTTCCAATGGTGCTCCTTGAAACACGGATTTGTTTCTCGTGGAGGATAAGGTACTATTTTTCAGATAAAGTTCTTAAGTCATAACTAATCAAATACTCCATCCGTTCACTTTTAGTTGTCTAGTATTCCAAAAATAGATTTTCACTTTTACTTGTCACTTTTAGCATATCAAGAGAAGACAATTTTATTTTTTCTGTTTTACCCATAGTATTAATTACTCACTTCAAATCATTTTTTCCAATAAAAATATGCACTAATTAATATGGCACATTGATAAATTATGCACTTCATTTATAAACAGCGTGAAAAGTCCAAAGTGGACAAGTAAAAGTGAACGGAGGGAGTCTTTCCTTTTTAGTCTGTCTAAAAAAATGTCATCGTTCTATATTTAGAAACAATCTAATTTTATGAGATGATTTATAGCCACACAAATATCTAACACTTGTTTTGGAGTACAAACTTCAAAAGTCTTCCTATCTTTCTTAAATTCCGTGTCAAATCAAATGGTGTCATATAAATTGAGACGAAGGGGTATGTTGTCTTTAGCCATTGAATAGATGTAAAGTATGTTATGCACCAGAGTAATCTTGATCTTACAGTAGAAATATATAAAATATCGAAACACATCACATGAAGTTCACACCATTCTACGTTCGAGAAAACATGTTTTTTTCGGTATTGGAATTACATAAAATTTTGGAGACAAGAATTAAGCTAACACATAAAATTCTATCCGCATTATTGCAACTTAATTTCAATACAAAAATTACCGTGAACTGTAATATGAAAGATAAAATAAATAAGTTGATATATATATAACCAGTTAAAATACACTAATAAAGATTTTTGTTTCATATATTCTCAGTGTATACAAGTTAAACTCTACTCCCTTCTGTTTCACTTTATGTCTACAAGAAAAAAAAGAATTGTGACGGAAGAATCCATCACAATTCCGTCACAAATTCGACTTTGTGACGGACTCTTGGTCATCACATATTCGCTCGTCATAAAACAATTGTGACAAAATAATGATTCTGTCACATAGATACGTGATAGATTTGAGACGGAATGTCCGTCTCAATTATTGAGAGATTTTGCTTATCCATCACAAAACATTTGGCATGATAAAGGTTAAATACGTCACAAATAGTGATGGAATAAAATAGACAAGTCCGTTACGAAATTAAATTTATTTTAAAAATAAATACTAATTAAATAGTATTATTTTATAAGAAATCAATATATTTAATAATTTTTTTCTAAATAATAAACTCTTATTTATTAGTAATTATTTATTATTAAATAATGATTAAGATATTAATAATTTAATTAAAAACTATCTCCAAAAGGTTTCCCTCCATTAAACTAACCACTTACACTACATGTTTCATTGTTTTTCGATATGGGACATTTGGTTTGCCAAATTTTGTGACGGAAAGATCCGTCACAATTTCGTCACTAATTGATTGGTGTAGCAGAATATTCCATCACAAAATCAAACTTTTTAAATTAAAGTTTGTCTTGTTAAAAAAAATTGTGACGGAATCACAAGTCTGTTACAATTTTGTGACAGAATTGTAACAGAATCTTACTTTTGTCGTAAATTTGTGATAGAATTGTGGTTCTGTCACAAATTTGTAAGTGAATTGTGACGGATCATCATGGCCGTCACATATTCTGTTCACATTGATGAATTCTGTAATAAAATTTTCACAAATCCGTTACAAAATTGTGATAAACTTGTCCATCACAATTTTGTATTTTTCTTGTAGTGTTAAAGTGTTTGAGGACGAAATTTAAGTAGAAAACAATACTTTTTTAAACGTATGATCTTGAACTTACCATGAGATTTATTTGGCCATAAAATCATGTAATTAAGGTTAAAATAGGAAGTTTAGTTTTAAATTTATATAAAAAGATGCTATTCATTTTGAACAGACTAAAAAGAAATGTATTTCACATAAAATGGATGAGAGTTATATTTGTTTTGACAATTAACAAATGAAATGTAGTTGTGAGGTAACCGGGTGTGCTATGTGCACTACAAGAAAGTAGAGATACGACGACATTATATAAATGTCATATTAAGCTGTTTAAATGTCACAAATTCGTTTACCGACATTTAATTTACATTTGCATCAAATGTTGTAAATTTCAATGTCGGGAATTTTCCGACACTTAAGTAAATGTCGGTAAGAAATAAACGACATTTATTTTCGACATATATAAAATGTCACTTAAATTTTTCGACATTTAGATAAATGTTGGTAAGAAATAAATGACATTTATTTACGACATATATAAAATGTCACTTAAAATTTTTGACATTTAGATTAATGTTAGTAAATTTTTTACGACATTTACTTGTGACCTTTTGTAAAGTGTCACAAGAAAATTTGACATTTTGGTCAGTATCAATATAACAAATTTACTACATTTATGAAATGTCGTATCCAGATTTACGTGAATGTCAAAAAAATTAATGACATTCTTTAAAAAAATAGCAAATGTCACTTTAGAATTTCAACTTTCAATTAATATATTTCGAATTTATATTTATTTTATCTTGGCATATTTATATTCAATTTGTACATTTATAATTGTCAAGCTTTACAAACATGAAATACATGTCAAGTAAACACCCCTTTTTATACCATAACCAAAGAACAAAGTAACAATATACAAGTACTGTGAACAAATTAAATAATGTCAAATCAAATGATTTGTTCTCTCTCAAATAAAATTCAAACCTAACTAAACAATTAAAATGGTGTTTCAAGATCTGACTACATCAAAATCACTCCTAATTCGAATTCTTCTACAATAAGTTTTTCAACAAAGCTTTATGAAACCATATCTCCGCAAGTCAAGCATTTCGTTGTCAATAATTGATCTCATTCTCTTCAAACATGCTGCACAAAAAGTTTACAAATAAAAAATTATAACTATATAATATAATAAAGAAATGTATTTCGTAATCTTCTTAAACTTACCCATTTCTTTTTTCTTTGTGTCAACTCCAGTCTTCTTGATTATGTTAATCTGAGAAGAACTATTAGATTTGCACATGAGAAATATCTAGATATTATAGCATTTCATAGATATATGACACATTATGAAGTATTAACTTCTGTGAGAAACATACCACGGTGGAATTCACTAGTGTAATCGGCTGTTTGATCAAAATATTAGGGTTTTTGGGGGCACTAACAGAGGGAGAACTACAATGGTAGAAACTGATAATAGAGGGATTTTAAAGCGCAGATAAAATAAAAAAGGGAGGGGCTTTGAAGCGGGAAGTTATTTAGGACTATTTTTGAAATTTGAAAAATTTCGCCGCTTATTTGTCTATTCATAAGCGGGAAGAATGGGATGGGTGTGGCGGCTGGAAAGGCTAGGTTTTATGGGATTTTTGGTTGGGCCAATTGGCATCCTTTTCTTGTATTATATCTTTATTTGCTTTTTACGTTTTTTATTTACTTTGTATATACAAGTACTAAATAACTGTAAATAAATCTAGTAACAGTTATGGCTAAATAATTACCTACAGAAAAGACAAAAAAGTTAAATAAATACGTTACATTAAATAGAATAGAACAATTAACTATTGTCGTGAAAATAAATGATATTCTGAAATATGTTTGTCAAAAAAAATAAAATTAAAGTATATATTTAGCAACAAAGATTAAGTCTAATTTATGGATAACTATAATTACATAGCTATTTAAACTATAACTAAAATTCACATGTAATACTTTTTCAATATTGAATTATGATATTGTTAGTCTTTATGCTCCCATTTTAATTATACTAAATTCTAAATTGTTAATGTTAATTAGATTTATGATAAAAATTTAAGTTATTAAAAATGGAAATATACCAAAACATTTTTGCTTATTTAAAGTGAAGTTAAATCATAATTTTAAAATAATTAATATTCTTTAATTATTATCTGCAATTATGCTTATACTAATACTAGTTACTTTTAAAAAATTCAAATATTCAATAATATTTTTTCTTATTGGTTGAAATGTTCAGTAGTTCTGTTATTATAATTGTATAATTACTTTAACTAACTTATGCAAATAATTTTAACCACATTTTTAGTTCCAAACTCATTTATTATATATTATATAATTACTAATATTTATGCATCCAATAATTTTTCCTATAGTTAAAAATAAAGAAGGTCAAGGGGTCAAATATATCTGTGGACTATACAATTTAGAGAAAATTTATCCTTCGTCAAAAGAGTGTCTCATTTTTTCCATGTCGTAACCACAATGTCTTAATCTTGTCCTTTTGGGCTAACAACAATATCATAAGGGTAAATTTAAGCCATTTGTAAGTTCAAGGGGGCCAAATAACTCTGATCTCTACCATAGGTGTTAAAGAAGAATGAGAAGAAGCCCGAAAAGAGCAAAAACGAACATAACATTGGATACGTTAAATAGAATAAAACCATATTAGGGTTCTAATAATACGACTTTGGTATGATGTCCTTCGAATGTGGATTCATGTAGAGCATCGCGTCACCATATGAATATATAGCAAATTTGGATCATTCGCAAAGCTCAAAGGCAAATTATTTTACCTCTCTCCCAACTATAAGCAAATAATATTTGGTTGTTTTAACTAGAAGAGTTCCTACAAATTGATATAGCAATTAATTCAAGTTTAGTTTGGATAAATCAAGTAATGTATGTTGAAAAATTAATTAAAAATCATAATTAAATTAGGATTAAAGAAAAAAAGATTTGACGTGTTTAATTAAGTACACTGGTGTATTCTGGCATGTATTTATCCTCTTTGAAATGTTATTCATAGTTAGTTACTTCTTAATTACCTTTAGTTGGATTTAAATAAATTATTTAGGGTGCGGGGTTTAAATTAATTTGTTTTTGAACTTTTTGAATAATCCGAATTGGTCCTTGAATGTTATGCATGATCAAAATTTTCCATTTATATATGTTGTTGTAGTTAGCCCATAAGGGCAACAACGAGGGTAAAAACGAGACACTTTTTAAACAGAAGGTAAATTTACTTAAAATCATATAGTTCAGTGATAAATTTGGATATAAGAGTGATGAATAGTTTTAAAAAAAATTAGATTTTCAATACTAGATGTAATATCGGTAATTAGTGGCTAATAAAATGACATTTTAAAAAATTGTCATAATATATTCGACGTTTTGTATCAAATGTTATGGTTTTGATGACATTTTCGCTAAGTGTCATTAAAAAATGTCATAATATATTCGACATTTGTATCAAATGTCATTATTTTAACGACATTTATGCTAAATGTCGTTAAAAACAATGACATTTTACAACAAATGTCGTTATTTTAGTAACATTTTGCACCTAATGTCATTGTTTTACGACATTTTGCACAAAATGTCGTTCTTTTTATGACATTTGACATCAAATGTCATTGTTTTTACGACATTTGTTCATAAATGTCATGAAATTGTTTATTTTCCGACATTTATTTCAAATGTCACTAAATAAATGTCGTCGTATCCCTACTTTCTTGTAGTGGTGTTTCATTACCCTGGGAATTTTGGTAGTTTTTTATTGGCTTTGTGATATCCAGAAGAATTCTAGTTCTAATCAAACATGGACTGATGATTTTGTTTCCATCATGAGGAAGAATTTGATTTCTACTAGAATTAATATTGGAAAAATGGTCAGTTCGCTTTTAGTAATATGGAGTCGGTAGGTTCTCATTATTGAAAAAGACCTTTCGTGATTTATTTCCTTGTTGGCTTTGCACTAAAAATACTACTAATGTGACCTAACACAGATACAAGTCATTTTCATTGAGACAGGCTATACATTTCCATTGATTTTAATCTGACAGAAATATGTGAGAAGTCATTGTTGAGTGTTTCTGAGAGTAACGTGCAAACGAACCATTGTTCCTTGCTAAAGTTGTTAAGTTGTTCAAGTTTAGTTTAGTTCCATTATTTTCGGAATTGATTAGTTGTAACCTTATTCTGCTTGTTCTGGAAGCACTTTTTAAGGAATCTTTTTGAAAAATAATTGGCTTCAAGCTAGAGTTAAATTGCAGGGGTTCGCAATAGTTGAGTAGTTGTTGAGGTGAGACGATTAATCTCTTACGATTACTGAATTGCAATTTAAATTTGGCTTGTTTTGTGTTAGTGGAGTTTAGTCGGGTGGTTTTCCATGTAAAAGCTTGTGTGCGCTGTACTTTATACCGCATTGTTTTACTCATAGCGACTAGTTAGAAACGTATAAAGAACCAAATTTATCAGCTACTCTATGTAAGTATAGACAAACTTTAAGAACTCCTGAAAATGGAAACTACCAATTCACCCCCTCTTATGTCTTATAGGTGCATAAAACACCAGATAAAATATCATTGCACATGAAATTCTCATGTCAAAGGTGGTTATATTAGTATGTTGCCTTTAGATTGGACCCAAGGAATATAGAGTATGTTGCACCGTAGTAGTCTTTATCGTACTAGCTATACAAATGTACAAAATGTCGATGCACATGGTGTAATCTTTATACAAAACATTGTTCTAAGAGTACTCTTTTGGTCTTATCAATGGTCATTTTGAAGCATGGGGTCATGGCTCCGTTTTGCTATTTGTTTCTATGCATGAACTTGTTATCATGTACTTCCTCTGTCCCAAAAAGAATGTCTTAGTTTGACTTGACACAAAATTTAAGAAATAAAGGAAGACTTTTGAAATGTGTCGTCCAAAACAAGTCTTAGATATTTGTGTGGCTGTAAATCATCTCATAGAGTTAAATTGTTTCTAAATATAAAAATGTGCCACTCTTTTTGGGACAAACTAATAAGGAAAGTAAGATAATCTTTTTGGGAGGAGGGAGTAGATAATCTTTTTGGGAGGAGGGAGTACTTTTTATTGTAAAAAAAAATGTGAGATCATCTGAACTGATAAAGATTTGAATATAATCTAAAACATGGAATAATAGTAGTACTCCTTAAGGTTTTTTAACTTATATACACTGACAATATGTATAAGTAAAATTCTTTTACGTTACTAATTTCATTTATCACGGTTCATGGGCAATTACGACGTAGTTACTTTTTACATAACCTAAGTATTATATTCTATTAATACAGTCTCATGTATATAAGTTAAAGTCCAATAATTAAAAAGTTCAAAGTTTGTACAATATAATGTCAAAATGGTCTTAAAATGTACAAGGAGCCATCAACATGAGACTTGCCTATGGATTCTTTAGACATTCGTAGTGTGGGTGTTCAACAGCAAAATCCAGTTTTAACTTTTAAATAGTACTTATCCTAAATTAGCAAAATTTCAAGCAATTAGTTAAATTCCAACTACTTAGGTGAGGTGAGGGGACCAAGACATAGTTGTTTTGTTGATGTTGCGAATGTCTGGGTTAGTCGCTGTTCACACAGACACACAATGTTGCTCTTCACGTTTCTAAAACGGCATATGGTTTGTCCAAAGTGCAAGATTCATCGCATTGATATGAATAATTCTTTAACTTCCGTATGAACAAAAAAGAGTTGTGCTGAAGAATACTACCTCATATATTCTGATCGGACGATTTTACATGATAACAAAAGGCGGAATACATCGGTAGCTCCTTAAATTTGTCATTGAATTTCATTTAAACACTCGAACTACAGTTTGTTTCAATCGACCATCTGAATACATGATAAAGTCTTCCTATTTGACACTTATGGCTCAAATTTTAGATTTTTATTTTATTTTTCTTTTTGTGTGTGTGTTCTCAAGTGCACATTACGTCAATAAGTGAACCACATAATATATGTCACCTCCTTTACTTATACGCATTAGGCTCAGTAAACTGTAAAACTTCAGAGTTGTTCCAATTGAGACGGATGTGCATAATTAAAGGAGGTTGCGTATTTTACATGGTTAACGTATCTACGTAATAAACGTTTAAGAACAAACGTAGAAACTTTTCCCAAATTTGAGTCGAAAGTGTTTAATAGGAAAAATTTATCATGTGTTCAAGTGTTCAACTCGAATAGACCGTAATTCGAATGTCTGAATCAAATTAACTAGCAAGTATAAGGGGTTCTCAATGAAAATGCCTTAACAGAACTACAAAACACTTGCAAGATTCTTAGTAGGGGAGGGGACCAATGATTCATTCAATTTAGCTTGCTAAAGTCACATCAGCTTTAAGTTTAATAATTAGTACGTACCCCATAAATATCGTTACAATAATGATGAAGACAAAACTTTCAGCTCCTCAAGCCTCATGTTATTCCAAAAGCCTTGTTAAGTACGAGTCCAGCAATGAAAACGAAACTGAATTCATTACACTTCATGTGACTAGAAGTTAGAACGATATATGTTTGATGTTTCTAGTAAATGTAATGTTAATATCGTATGGTCATCCACTTTTTGTAATGGGAAGGCTTAATACATAGGAGTAATTTGCTTTCCCTTTGACACATCTTACTTCACGGGAAAAACCTTACACACCAAGCTTTTCTTCAATGATGTCTAATAAATTCACACCACTTTGATGCTTGATTACTTTTTCCAAACAAGTATATGTCATGCACCAATAAGGTAATTACACGTGTCATTAGTTTTGTTAGCGGAAATGTAAAAGAAAGAACACAAGATTTAACGTGGTTCGGATCAAAATGATCCTACATCCACCAGAGAACAGTTGTCTTTATATTATTAACAAAGGAAGGGGAGATTTCTCAATTACACCTAAGCTTGTCAAGTGGGCCGGGCCGGCCCGAACCCGGCTTGGTAAACCCAGCCCGGCCCGGCCTAGACCCACAAAGAGGTGTAAGGGGCTGGGCTAGGCCGAACAACGAGGACAGCCCCCTAGCTCGGCCCACCAGTAGCTCGGGTGATGGCCCATAGGGGTACCAGCCCGGCCCACCCCACTTCAAATTAAAAAAAAAAAAAAGATAAGTACTACATTTATTACTAATAATAAATATTTTAAAAACATTGTATCCCAATGAATTAGGAGTCTCTTTTTACGGAGCACTTTAGTTTTCTTTAAAATTGTATTTTAAAGCTAGACAATCTTGTTTTCTCAACAAATATGCCTTTGATACATTTTCAGTATATAGTATATATTAGATTATGGTAGTTTTATATAAAAGTAAAATTCCATTAGCATGTCATAAATACTGTGGATACGTAGATTATATCAAATATAATACTCCTTCTGTTTCAATTTACGTGAACCTATTTCTTTATTAGTCTGTGCTAAAAAGAATGACCCCTTTCTATATTTGGAAACAATTTACCTTTATGAAATGATTTATAGCCACACAAAATATATGTGACTCATTTAACACAAGTTTGAAAGTCTTCTCTTCTTTCTTAAACTTCGTGTCCAGTCAAATAGACATATCAACATCTACATAAATAATTTAAAATAAAACTTAAATTGATAACATTGCAAATTCAAAACATACAAACTTGAACGGCGAAATATTGCAAATCAAAAGTTCAAAACATACAAATTAAACGGCTAACACTGATGGACAAATTTAAAGAAGAGATGAACGTCAAAGTTCAATTTCGTGCCTTTTCACAAGTGCCTACCCGGCGCTCCGGACTTGTAGAGATATATTTCACTACAATGTTGACCTTTAACATGTTCCTCATTTACTCGCTAAAAATGCATCCACACCGCACTTGAAGTTGATCTTCAAACTTGAGGATAAGGTGGAGGTGGGGGATTATCCATGAAAGTTGACCAAAGTGTAGTTATTCATAAATTTAGGGGTTCAAATAAAATTAGCAACGACTAGTTTTTTAAATTTACAACGGCTATCTTTTTGAATTTGACAATGACTAAACTTTTTTTTAGTTTAGAAATTTTATCATTAGATGTAAATGTTAATTTTATTATTATTAGTAAATATAAATGTCTATTTTTGTATTAGAACTTTAAAAAAAAAAAGGCCCGACCCACTTACTAAAACCCGGCCCGGCCCGGTTAGCCCGAGGTGTAGCCCCTATCCGGGTAGGGGCTGGGCCGGACACCCTTTTCCCTCCCCAAGCCCGACCCCTTAACTACGGCCCAGCCCAGCCCACTTGACAGGCTTAATTACACCTAAGAGAATTGCTCTCTCAACTCTCTACTCACTACAATGTATTGTATGATATTTTAGGATGCTAAACAAAGAAGAATTGCCTCTCATTTTATAGGAAGAAAATGACTTGGGCTCCAAGTGTGCTATATGAGCTCTTCAATTCTCCTCTACATCTTAACATTTTTTGGCTCCAAGCAATGCATCCTTTGGCTGCAAGTAATTGAACATTCTTTGGCTCTAAGTAATTGAGCATCATTTGGCTCCAAGTAATAGAAAATCATCCAACACATGAGTTTTTCTATCACATAACAAAAATCAACTCTTTCAATCTCCACCTTGTTTTGCGTTCCGAGCATGCGTATGAACAACTCTAGCCAAAACTTCTAAGCTTACTGGGCAACCCTGTTGTAAGAAACAATAAGAATCAAACCATTGTTGAACATCCACCTAACAACTATTCTCTCGGAGTTGCATCAGTTGATGCGTACTTCCGCTAAGTCCTTGCAGTGTGCAAACTTAGCGAGCAGGACTATCTTGGTCAACATGTCTGTAGCATTATCGTCTGTGATAACCTTCACGACTTTGATAGTTCCCTCTTCAACAACATCTTAAATAAAATGAAATCTGACATCAATATGTTTAGTGCGCTCATGAAATCTTTGATTTTTAATCAAATGAATAGCACTCTGACTATCACATCTAAGGGTTGATTCCTGCTGAACCAAACTCAATTCCGCCACTAAACCTTTCGATTAGATAGCTTCTTTCACCGCCTCCGCTGCTGCCATGTATTCTGTGTCTATCGTAGACAAAGCGACAATCGACTGCAAAGTCGATTTCCAAGTAACGGCACTGCTAGCAAGAGTAAAGATGTATCCAGTTGTGGACCTCCTTCTGTCAAGATCCCCTGCATAGTCAGAATCCACTTAATCGAGAATTTAAATACCTCTACCACTTTTTTGAAAGGTCAGACCAACATCAAAAGCTCCCTTGAGATATCTCAATATCCACTTAACAGTTTCCCAATGCCTCTTTCCTGGGTTGGACATGTATCTGCTTACCACACTGACAGATTGAGCAATATCTGGATGTGTGCATACCATAGCATATATAATGCTACCAACTGCGCTGGCATAAGTAACCTTCGACATATGCTCCACCTCATCTTCAGACTGAGGCATTTGTAACTCTGAAAGCTTAAAATGAGGAGCTAACGGTGTACTTACAGGCTTGCACATATGCATTTTGAATCTCTCGAGAACCGTTTTAATATACCTCTTCTGAGAAAGATGTACAACACCGTCTTTTCTTGAAATCTGCATACCAAGAATATTCTTTGCAGCTCCCAAATCCTTCATGTCAAATTCCTTACTTAACAATTTCTTTAAAGCATTTATCTTTGTAATGTACATACAACAGTTGATAAATAATTGAGTTACCAGACATCTTCTTGTGATACACACAGCTATCAAATGCGGTCCTTGATAATTCATGTGTAGTCATGAATGCATCAAACCTTTTGTACCACTGTCTAGGGGATTTCTTTAAACCATACAAAGACTTCTTCAGTTGACATACATGATCTTTTTTTGCTCAGCTAGGAAACCTTTAGGCTGATCCATATAGATTGTCTCTTCTAGATCACCATGTAAGAAAGCAGTTTTGACATCAAGCTGTTGAAGCTCCAAGTCAAATTGTTCAACCAATGCTAGTAGCCCGCGAATTGAGCTATGCTTCACGACTGGAGAGAAAATCTCATTGTAGTCAATTCCCTCCTTCTGACGGAAACCCTTTGCAACCAATCCCGCCTTGAACCTAGGATCTTCCACTTCTGGAATTCCCTCTTTCTTTTTGTAGACCCATTTGCATCCAACTGTCTTCTTCCCCTTTTGTCTTATCACTAAGACCCATGTATGATTCTTGTGAAGAGTCTCCACCTCTTCAATCATGGCTAACCGCCATTGTGCAGCATCTTTGCAAGAAGTTGCTTCAACATACGAGGAGGGCTCCAGATCCTTAATCTCTTCTTCTACAGCTACGAACGTATATGCAATCAGGTTTGCTTGATCTATAAGTCGTTTCGGTCTTCGTATCTGCCTCTTCTCCCTTCCCTTCGCAATTGTGTATGGTTCATTGATAGCAAGTTCTTTAAGACCTACATCTTTTGACTCACCTTTAACCTGAGTCTCTTGATCCTTTTCCTTAGTAAGCTCCACCGGAAACTCGTTGTTCTAGTTTCCTGAAAACTCCACGGAAACTTTACGGGGATCAAGTATAGAGGATTCATCAAAGATAACATCTCTACTAGCTATAAATTTGAGAAGAGACAAACACCAAAGTTTGTACCCTTTTACTCCATCCACATACCCTACGAATATAGCCTTCTTAGCCCTTGGTTCAAGCTTTCCTTTATTAACATGATAATAAGCTGGACACCCAAATACTCATAAGTATGAATAGTTATAGGGTTCACTTGAACATACCTCATTCGGAGTCTTAAATTCAATCGCTGATGTTGGAGATCGATTGACAATGCAAGCAGCGGTGTGAACTGGTTCAGCCCAAAATACTTTGGACATTTTTGGCTCGAAAGAGCATACAACGAGCCTTTTCAAGAAGAGTTCTGTTCATCCTCTCAGCAACTCCATTCTGCTGTGGGGTATGCCTGACAGTCCGATGTCTTGAGATTCCATGAACCTTGCAGAAATCATTAAACTCTTCACTGCAAAACTCCAAGCCATTGTTCGTGCAAAGATATTTGATTTTTTTTCTCTATTTGATTCTCAACCAAAATCTTCCACTCTTTAAATGCTTAAAAAGCATCACTTTTTTCCTTCAAAAAATGCACCCAAACGTTTCGTGAGAAATTATCAATAAAAGTGAGAAGATACCTCATTCCGCCCTTCGATGGAAGTTTAGAGAGACCCTATAAATCTAAATGGATGTAGTCTAGCACCCCTCCCGTCTTGTGCTTGCCAATGCTGAAGCTGACCTTCTTCTGCTTCCCTAGAACGCAGTGCTCACAAAATTCAAGTGTGCTGATCTTCTCACCTTTCAAAAGGTTACGGTTGCTTAATATCTTCAGTCCACGTGCGCTCATATGACCCAATCTCATGTGCCTTAATCTTGCCTTGTCATCATTAGATAACTGCACTGTAGATGCATTTGCAGAGCCAACAATGGTGCTTCCTGCCAATGTGTAAAGGCCATCCTCCAGCTTGCCTTTCAGCATGACTAAAGAACCTTTAGTCACCTTCATAGCTCCTCCTTCACTCATGTACTTGTAGCCTTGTTCATCCAGAGTACCTAGGGAGATCAAATTCTTTTTCAGATCCGGAACATGACGGACTTGTGTAATAGTCCTCACGGTTCCATCATGGCAGCGAACGCGAACTGAGCCAATGCCAACTATTTCACAAGTTGCATTATTGCCCATTACTACGGTTCCTCCACTTTTCTCATACCTGCTAAACCAGTCTCTTCAAAAAATGATATTCAGAGTACAAGCAAAGTCTAACACCCATTTGTTTCCATAACTTCCATTATTGCTTGATGTTGTAGGTACATAATCATTATCAGAATCATGTACCTATTCAACTGTGGATGCACTCGCCTTTTCCTTGGACTTTGACATTGGGCAATCTCGTTCAAAGTGCCCCTTCTTGCCGCAGCCCCAACAATCTGCATTTTTCTTGTTCACACGAGACTTTGATCTATGCTTTGATTTGCTCTTTCCCTGTTGGCTAGTCCGACCTCCCACAAAGAGCCCACTTGCCTGATCATCTCTGTCTCCTTCAAAATGCCTTCTCACATCACTAGAGTTAAGTGTTTGCCGCACTTGCTCAAGGTTGATAGGCTCTTTGCTATACATCATTAAATTCTTGATACCACGATATCCTGAAGTCAATGAAAATAGCAAAGCACATGCAAGCGTCTCCTCGTCCTTTTTAATTCCTGTAATATATAAGCCTATGACTAGTTTATTGAACGCGTCTAAATGATCTTGTAACGAAGTATTTGACCCCATCTTAAATGTGTGAAGATGTCGTTGTAACAACATCCTTGCTGTCACCGATCGGTAAAGCCCTTGTAACTTGTCCCATAACTGTTTGGTCGTCTCTTCGGTACTTGTACTCACTTCACAAAGTACGTTAGGTGCAAGGGACAGTTGGATTACACTCAATGCATTCCCTTCAATCTTCTCCTTGTCGGAAGCCGATGTACCATCGGGAAACTTTCCGTCAATAGCATGGATTGAACCTTCCCTCTGCAGTAACACCATCATCTGGATCTTCCAGATATTGAAGTTGTTGCGCCCACAAAATCTATCGATTTCAAACTTCATGGAACTCATCTTTGTTGTTCTTCCTCCTAGGATCTTTAAAGATTCCTAATGCTCTGATCCTAATTGTTAGCGGAAACGTAAAAGAAAGAACATAAGATTTAACGTGGTTCGGATCAAAATAATCCTACGTCCATCAAAGAACAGTTGTCTTTATATTATTAACAAAGGAAGGGGAGATTTCTCAATTACACCTAAGAAAATTGCTCTCTCAACTCTCTACTCACTACAATGTATTGTTTGATATTTTGGGATGCTAAACAAAGAAGAATTGCCTCTCATTTTATAGGCATAAAATGACTTGAGCTCCAAGTGTGCTACAGGAGCTCTTCAATTCTCCTCCACATCTTAGCATTCTTTGGTTCCAAGCAATGCATCCTTTGGCTCCAAGTAATAGAAAATCATCCAACACATGAGTTTTTCTATCACATAACAAAAACCAACTCTTTCAAGTTTTTTTATTTTAAAAAATAAAACACTTACATTTACAATTGTAGACCCATCTTATTCGGCTTCTCCATCACTATGGCTGCCACAACCCTACTCTTATTACGGGGGTAAACTTTTGTTCACTGAGGTTTGCCGCAATCCGGTATTTAAGCCCGACAATAACTTAGTTTTTCCAACACTTCAGAATAATTTTAGAGTCTTTCGGAATTGGTTAATTTATGCAGTGAAGTGAGTAAAGAAAAATAACATTGGGCACAATATACAGGAAATCACTTTCCCAAATTTATTACTCAAACACTAAGAATACTTACGAGCCTACACTAAGACAAATACAAAGATCAACCTAGATCAATGCCTACAAGTTTTTCCTACCAAAGGAATATATACTTCTGGCAAACTATAAAGGTTGGTAGCACTTATAAATCGGGCAACCATGCCCTATTACACACGTCAAGTCTTTGTTAACCCTATCCAAATTAAGTTGACATTCTCCAATTGTTAGGACATTTAAATTAATTCAAACACCTAGCCAAATAAACAGCCATGATTTTATAGGACTAAGGTGTAACCACCCAACTTCAATACCATATGCTCGGCATGCTTTGACAACCGCCCATTATGCACATGTGCGTACCTAAGGCCTATTTGGAGCCAAGATTTTCCAACAAGTCCCAATTCTGCAATATTGCTGTCATGCCCCAAGCACACGCTCATGCTACATAGCTTACGCACATGCCAAGTCGCATGCCTGTAACACATGACTTTAATTTGCCAATTTTGTCTTGCCTATGGCATTATCGTGTCACAGCTTGCCTTGGCATCAAGTCACTATATCTTGATGCCCTTTTACATGCTAAATCACTTGCCCATATGCCAGGTAGTCTTGCCACACAAGTTAACTTTTCTCATCTCATTGGCACCAAGTGCCATGTCTTGGCGTCTGCTCTTGTCAAGTTGTTTTTCACGCCCATGTCATATTTCCTTGCCTCCCTCAAGTCATTCTTGACACTCACTTTGACATGTCCGTATTGTGCCTAGATGTCATCATGCACGTCCAAGCCAAGACAATACCAAGTTGCTTATGACAACACCTGCACTATCATAATGCGACACATGTTGCTTTCTGAACCCATAACGGCCTATATGACAAGGAGCAACATGCCAACACCCTTGCCTCGACCATGACTTCCAAAGTGAATTGTCTAAGGGACAAACCATCCCTAATAGTTGAATTCGTTATCCCCTCTGAAACTATATCTGCATAACTCAACACCATAAAAGTTACATACTCGTGCAGTCAGTTGTCCTTTTTGCTGCTACTCTTGATCCTTTTCCCTGGCAAGCAGTGGCGGAGCCACATAGAGCCGAGGGGGCCGAACCCCCTCGGTGGAAAAAAATACTGTTTTTACAAGGTTAAAATTATTTTTTATGTATATATAGTAGATGTTAAACCCCCTTAGGCTTCTTCGTATGTTTACTTTTTATATTTTGAACCCCCTCGACGGAAATCCTGACTCCGCCACTGCTGGCAAGTAGTGCATTGATTAACTGTGCCCGCGCAAATAGTAGGACCGCGCAAATAAAACATTCTTTGGGTTTCTCTTTCCAAATGTAGGACCGTACAAATAAAACATTAATTGAGTTTGCTACTCTGCTCCGTGTTCTTTGAAGTTTCAGTTTCATGCTTTCCCTTCTCATTTGCCTCAACATCATTGTCCTTTTCAAATTTCTTCCATTAATTTGTCGTGTCCTTTTTTCATCATTAGACTTAGAAATAGAGGAGCTTCCTGAGTCTTCACCCAAATTCATTCATTGTCGCCACAACAATAGGAAGTCTTTGACCATTCTTCTTCGCAACTCTAATTATGCCCAAGGTTGTAGCCTATTCCAAAAGTTGTGTAATTTGTCCTCCTTCTACATGTTACTAATTTTCAACATAAAAGAACTAAATTCTTTGACATAGCACAGATCTTGCTTGCCTCAATCTTTTCATCAAGTCCCTACTAATCCAAGAGAATTACTACGCAGTAATTGATCCTTAAATTCCTTCTTAATTAACCCGCTCTCATGACTCGATATTGAGTCTGCCGGCATTTTTTATATTAGTCATGGGTGCGCACCACCAGAGTTTTACTTCACCTGATATGTACATGCTGGTCATTGTGACATTTTCCTCATCTCAACATGAACAACCGGAAAATACTGCTCCATATCCCACAAGTTCTCAATTTCTTTGTCACTATTATCATCACTAGACCTGCATGGGCATTTTCTCCAAAGCGGACAATATCACATCATGTTAAGAGTATCTTTGGGCCGTTTTAGCCCAATAACTGGTATCAGAGCCAATGGTTTGGCGGGACGAGTATGAAGATGGCCGAGTGTGGCGTGGGGCCCGGCTTAGTGTCTTTGCCCGTCTATGGGCCGGTTTACAACCTTTACCCGTAGCTTTGAAAACGCATACACAGCCTTTGGGATTCGGTGACCATAAATACTCTGACGATGTGGGTGGCACACAGACATGTTGAATCTCTGACCCGTGGTATGATAATGAGCCATGTGGAACTTAGTTCAAAGGGGAGATTGTTGGGTGTGCGAACAAAGTACCACATTGGTAGCTGAAAAGAAAAAGGAGCTACTTATAAGGAGTTGAATGCTCTTAATGATGTGAGGCCTTTTGGGGAAAACCGTCCGGGCTTGACCCAAAGCGGACAATATCACATCATGTTAAGAGTATCTTTGGGCCATTTTAGCCCAACATAGCCCTCCGTAGAACAACGACTTTCATAGTCAAGTCCTCATTTTTCGTTCATAGTTTTGTCATCTACTCCCCAGTAACTGCCTTCTATTCTTCAGAATTTGCCTCAAGATGGACAATTCTAGCAAGTAATGAAATATTATCACTTGTTTCAGGGGCCTGCCGGATAAGTGACTTCAACCGAGCCATTGGTTCACATAACTTGGCACTACCGCCAGCCATCACATTCAACTGCAGTCACAATCTTGCTCTTATACCAATACTCACATGGGTAAACTTTCGTTAACTAGGTCTGTCACTGTGCAATAATTAAGTCTGATATTTTACTCAGCACTCCCAACACTTAGAATAATTTTATGGTTCCTTGAACTTAGTTTATTATTTGGGAGCGAATTTAATAAAGATAAATAACACAAGACACAATATCAATAAATTCCTTTTCCAACTTTGTATTACTCAAACACTAAGAATACACACGAGCCTACACTTAGGCAAATGAAAAGATCACGTTAGATCAATGCCTATATGTTTTCTGTCACACCCCAACCTTGGGGGTGTGGCAGGCACCCGGCACCCGAAGGCCCGAGCGAATCAATTGTGATATCTGAAATCTATAATATAAACATTTTTTGCACGGATTGCCCTTCTTTTGGGGTGGTCTTTAAATTTTGCCCCTCATATTTGTGGTCTTTAAATTTTGCCCTTCGCTTGGATACCTGAGGTTCTAGGTTCGAACCCCCGCTCAGGCATAAAATAAAAAAAATAATTTCACAAGGCAGGGCTGGGGGGAGTGTATGCCGGATCCGGCAAAAAGTCCTTAAGGAAAAACTAAAGTTATGCCGGAGGGGGCATAACTTTTCCTCAAGGCATAGTTTAGTTATGCCTTATGGGGCAAAACTTTTCCTTAAGGAACTATGTCTTATGGGCAAACTTTTAATTAAGGCATAACCAAAAGTATGCCCCATAAGGCAGAATCTTTTCTTAAGGTATAGACTTTGCCTTATAAGGCAAACTTTTAGTTATGCCTTAAGGAAACATTCCGCCTTATGTGGCATACTATAAAAGTTTGCCCATTAAAAGTATGCCCCCACCGGCATAAACTTGTGAAGGAATTACCAAAGTTATGCCGGACCCGGCATACTTATGCCAAGTCTACCCATAAGGCATAAGTATGCCGGGTCCGGCATAAGTTTGGTAATTCCTTAACAAGTTTATGCCGGTGGGGACATACTTTTATCGGGCAAACTTTTATGCCGGACCCGATGGGAGCATAGCGAAATTTAAACTCTGTCTTGCGATTTTTTAAAAAACTTTTGACTGTGTGGGGGTTTGAACCTGAAACCCATGGGGTTTAGCCGAAGGGCAAAATTTAAAGATTTCAAATATGAGGGGCAAAATTCAAAGACCACCCCAAAAGAAGGGCAATTCTGCGAATTGCCCTAATATAAATCATAAGCTGACAAGGCCCAATAACATATATATGCATAACTGAGGCCGACAAGGCCAACAAAACACATCAACACTGACGGATAGTCTGTAAGCCTCTAAGAGTACTAAAATGCAACAACTGGTCGGGACAGGGCCCCGCCGTACCCAACACCATCTAAATATATGTATATAAATGCATGCATCCTATTTGATGACTCTGACCAGCAACTCCGGAAAATGGAGTGCGAACATCCCTGCTGAACTCTGGTACCCTAATGAGAAAGGTACATCAATCCGTCTACCTGTACCTGTGGGCATGATCACAACGCACAAAAGGCATCGGTACGAAATATGTACTGAATATGCAGGGCGGTAAGTGTAAGCATAAGAAATATAAATAATAAAAGGGGAGATATAGAGGCTACCTAAACTCTGAAACAAGTCGTTGAGGGCAATCATAACCACAACGTGAATATAACTGTATGCTCGTAAAAATCATTCCTCACGGTGGAGGCTTATAACATATCATATTATATAATATTATATATCCCTCTGTGGGGTGAGCTCATCATCATATCATCACCTCTGTCCAACTGATCAGTGGCAATGCATAGCTACGTGCCTACCCGCCGTCTACGATACGACTCGGTAAAGAAAGAAACATGTCTAGGTGCACATATAAGTGCAATGCAAGACTGACCGCTATGTTCTTTATCTTTCAAATTATGAAGCAACAAGTGCAGGGGACATGAAAGCTACGTATTATGAGTTTCATATGAAGCAAATGTTATGTTTAGGCTAGCATGAACCATGATCGATATGAACATTGACGGAAGAATGAACAAAGGAGTTCTAGTTCTCTTTGGCAACAAACAAGGAAAATGAGAATATGAAATTCTTCTTCGATGTAAGTTATTCACGAGGAAAGGGCAGTTCTAACCATCTGTAGCAATTTGAGGTGAAACAATTCAATAAACGGTTACCCGAATTCTAGTCATGCCGAAAAGCATAGAAAAAGCCCTACATACCTCGTCGATTGGAGTTATACACTTTTTCGGAAGTCTCTAACACTTTACAACTGACTTCCTACAAGATACGAACAATTCAATATCAACTTTGAGCATATAGCCAATAAAAATCTTCATTTAGGCATTTTATCGAGCAATTCGTAGGCACGAGTTTGTAAGCTTTTTGGTAGTGTAGCTTCTTGTAAAACACTACCAAAAACCTACTTTTCTATTTATCCTTACGGACATGACTCAATCCATACCATCATAACTCTAAACAATACAATAAACCCAACACAAATAACTCAACAAGTTAGCCATGTCCATGGAAGCTTCACGTTTTAACCATAACTTATTCATATGGGATTCTCCCTCCATTTTATTAGGTTTAAACACTTATAAAGCTTAAGAAGAGGAGAAAGGGATAAAAACATACCTCAAACTATGCAAATCACTCCAAACTATAAATTGCTTCTTGATGAAGTTTTCTTCCGAAGATCGAGTTAGCGAGAATTTACCGATTCGAAGATCACTATCTTGTTCCTTGTGTTAGAATTGTATAATTTTCCCTTTTATTATACTGTGTTTGATGGGGAAGTGTTTAAGGATTAATCCTAGGGTTTTGGAGGTCTTATGAAGAGGGAAAATAAGATACAAGTCGTGGAAGGGGTGAATATATATGCAAAGCCAACTTCGAACACCGACTATGTTCGCTGTTCCCGCGGCAGTTTGCACCCTTGGACGGAAATACGAATATCTCTCTACTCTAATGTCATATCGACGAACGGTAAAATGTGATGGAAACTAGACTCATAGACCTTCAATTTGTGGGTGTATCACCCCCATAACTCCAAGTAGATTGAGAGAAAAGCTCTGCGACATCTGACCCATGTTTCAGTGAAATTTACAAACTTAACTTGCGACGCCCTTTGTCGACTTTTGTATTACAACTCGTTTGACTTCCAAACTTAATAAGATACCATTATACGATTCAAATACTTCATATCATTACTTTCTTAGCATGTGAAGCACTCCTAATCTCACCCAAAAGTACAAGTTATCATATTCCCAACTTGCCGACTTTTGACGAAACTCATCCTTCTTTGATTCATTCACCCTCCAAACCTTCCGCCACTTACTTGTTACACCCCGCACTTTCAGAGCATGAGCATGACATGTACATCACCGTAGTAATGAAGTATCGGAGATGTCCCATGATGTTTTGGAAGGTACAAGCCATGGAAAGTATGTAACAATGAAGTAAAAGGACGAATTACGATCTCGTAAGCCGTAATCGGGAAAGACTATTTTGAAACACAAGAACCTGGCCATTTTCATGTATAATAAATGATAATTATCATGTATGGAGAGTTTCGGAAGGTTTCGAGGTCAAGCAAATTGAAGAAAATAAGTTTGACGAAAATTGAGAAATGTTGGGCAGATTTTTAGTCAACTTTGGAGGGGTATATATCTGTGTATATTTGGAGTTTTAAGGTGTTTCAAAATCCTAAAATGAAGTTCGGCGAGTCTAGTTTCTAATGCAACAAACCGATCGGAGTAGAGAATTATAGACGTTACAAACTGAGTTGTCGACGCAGAAACAGGTCTGCTACAGTACTGTAGCTACAGTGACGCCGCCTCAGCCCTTATAAAAAGGGGAAAACCCCCATTTTCATCATCCAAAAATGTCCAAAATGTTCCAGAATTTTCAGCACACAAAAGGGTCTCTTACATCACATAAAATTGAAGATTTTGAGCAAAAATTCAAGCTACAAGATACCAATCGAAGTCCGGGCAACGCGTAGTCACGATTATAATTTCGTTTGGTGTTGGAGTTGGCTTGGGAACAAGTAAATGTTGAAGATTTTGCTACCTTCATAAAAATAAGGTATGAATTGTTGAATCTCTTTCTCTATCAATATCAATTAAGGAATAATTTCAAGAATAGAGGTTATGGTGTGTTGTGTTGATGTTGTTGATTGATGGATTGAGGGTTGAAGAGAAATTTGGATGAAAATACATATATTTATCTTGTAGGATGTTGAGGATGTTGTTATTGATGTTGTTAGTATTAATTTCGGCTTCTTTACGGAAATAAAGTATTCAAATTATTGTATCACAAGTTGGTTAGTTGAGAAATTTAGAAGACATCGTGTGGGATGTTTTAGGAAGTATATTGGTATGGATAATGATTTTGATGATGTTGGTATTGTTGTTGTTGATTGGTTGTTGATATAATGATTTCGAGCTAGGCATATAAACAGGGGAGGTGTTGCCCGAATTTCGACAGAATCTAAAAAGATTTTAATTAAAGTCTTGAGACAAGTGCCTGATGACGAGCCTAACAATATTATGAATGGTTCTATATGTAGATTACGAGGCTACGAATGGTCTTAAGTGAATTGCGAGACAGGAAGTAAATTGGAAGTCGAGAAATTATCTTCCAGGTATGTTCAGGCTAGTTCCCTTCTTTCTAAAGGCATGATCCTTTCGTTATAAATCCTTGTATCGTACTCATAATATCATTGGTTCTGCAAATGCTAGAAGTCCATGAATTTCGTGATCCTTATATAATCTTATTGTGCTTCTAAAGGCATGATTCCGATACTATGGCTTCATAAAGGTTTCCATATCTTCCTCGTTTTCAAAAGTTAAATGTTTACGACTCCAAGGCATAATTCCTTTCCTAATAATTCATAGTTGTTTTCCCAAGATGCCGTATTTTCCAAATCAGAGATTTATGACTCTGTGAGCTCTTATGATAACAGCGATGAGCATGTTTTTATGATGATAATGATGATGTCAAAATGAGGATATTTTCTATGATGATGATGATTTTATGGCTAAAAGTCTCAAGTTATGAGATCAATGTTTTTATGAGATGATTTTATTCATAGAGATTTCCATGTACATGAGCTTTACATTATTATGATGACTATGATGAGAACGATTTTATGTTCAAAGGTTCCAAGTTTATGATTTCAATGACGATATGAGAATATTGAGCTATCTTTTGACGTTTCTTAATTTTATTCATTGTTGTTGGTCTCACCTTATAATAATTGTTCCTTCAAGGTGAGACAAAGCGGCGATGATTATTACATAATATAATCGGAGGTTACCGACCTTACGTCACTCCGATGTACTCATAGCTTTTATTTGGCTCTCATGCATGCTTTATATATATATATATATGTATGTATTTTCTCACACCGCGCCGCGCTATAGTCGGTCGGGCAGGCACGTAGATGTGCACACCACTGCAGTGGGCATGTTATGATATTGCCCCGGACGCGGGCTAATGATGATAACACCGAGCCTTGATGGCCGAGCATGATAATATATATGACACCGCGCCTTAATGGCTGGGCATGTTACTATGTATATGTATAAAAATGTTTTTTTAAAGGCTAAGCATGCATGACATCCGCCTTACGAGACATTCAGATGTACAGGTTATCTCTCTTATTCCTTGTTACTTTTCATATCTATGTTATGTTGCTACTCATGCCTTACATACTCAGTACATTATTCGTACTGACGCCCCTTCTTGTGGGCACTGCGTTTCATGCCACGCAGGTGTATACAGATGAGTAGAGGATATTGCTAGAAGATGTTCCAGCTAGATTGGCGAGCTCCATTTCTTTCCGGAGTGTTGCCGAGTATCTATGTTACGGTATATTGATTTATGTTAGAGACTTTGCAGACAGAGTCATGTATACAGTATGTCAGTCTTGTAAGCGGCTATTTAAGCCGATGTATCATTATGCATTACTTTACAGATTCATATGATTACAAATTTTATTTGATTCGAGAAAGATGAAAAGAATGTTTTCGAAAAGCTTCCATTGTGCATTTCATTTCATGACTTAAGAGTCCTGTGAGATTTATAAGTATAACGAGAAGTAGCGGGTTCGTTCGACTCTAAGTAAGGATCGGGTGCCCATCATGCCCTACCAGGATTGGGGTGTGACATTACTAATCTTATTTTTAGACTCTTATAACCATTTATATTAATAAGCTCAATCTCTTTTAACCTCAAGATAATTGTTTTTGAACTTGCATCGACTAACTCATGATGTAACTTTAACTTGTGAAAATCCGGGGTGTAACATTTTCCCTACTAAAGGAAAACTTCTTATTGGCTTTAAGGGTTGCTGGAACTTATTAAATATATAGCCATACCTATTACACACGTCAACTTTGTTAACCCTATCCTGATTCAGTTGCTATCCCCTAATTGATAGAACATTTAAATTAATTCAAAATAACTTAGCCAAATAAGCAGCCACGTTTGGATTGGATAAGGAGTAGTCGTTCATGTTACACCCCGTACTTTTTTACGTTAAGTTTCTTCGTGAGTTGGTTGTTATAGATTTCGAAAACGGAATTATCTTCTAGGTTTTATAAGATTAGATGTGTTCATCTTGAATATACAGTCTGTATTCCTCTGGCCAGAGAGGGCAAATTTTGTTGAATATATACGGTCCATAAATACGGGTCGTATATATAAATCAATTCTTTTATGATTTTGTTGATTTTTTTGCGCGGATTGCCCTTCGTTTGGGGTGGTCTTTAAATTTTGCCCCTCAAATTTGTGGTCTTTAAATTTTGCCCTTCATATTTGTGGTCTTTAAATTTTGCCCTTTGCTTGGAAAGATGGGCGAATACATGAAGTTCTGGGTTCGAACCCCCGCTCAGGCATAAAATAAAAAAATAATTTCGCAAGGCAGGACTGGGGGAATGTATGCCGAATCCAGCAGACAATCTTTAAGAAAAAGTTAAAGTTATGCCGGATCCGGCATAACTAAAAGTCTACCCCTCAAGGCAAAGTCTGCCGGAGAGGGCATACAAAATTTAAACTTTGCCTTATAAGGCAAACTTTTAGTTATGCCTTAAGGAAAACTTATGCCTTATGGGCATACTTTTAGTTATGTTTTATGGGCACACTTTTAGTTAAGGCATTACTAAAGGTTTACCTTGAAAAGTTAAAAAAAAATACATATATATGCTTCAAGGCAAAGTTTGTCCATAAGGCATAAGTATGCCCCCATCGGCATAAGTTTGGTAATTCCTTAACAAGTTTATGCCGATGGAGGCATACTTTTAATGGGCAAACTTTTATGCCGGATCCGGCATAAACTTGTGAAGGAATTATCAAAGTTATGCCGGAACCGGCATACTTATGCAAAGTCTGCCCATAAGGCATAAGTATGCCGGGTCCGGCATAACTTTGCTAATTCCTTCACAAGTGTATGCCGATGGGGGCATAGCGAAATTTAAACTCTGCCTTGCGAATTTTTTTTAAAATTTTGACTGTGTGGGGGTTCGAACCTGAAACCCATGGGATTTAGCGAAGGGCAAAATTTAAAGATTTCAAATATGAGAGGCAAAATTTAAAGACCACCCCAAAAGAAGGGCAATTCTGCGAATTGCCCGATTTTGTTTGGAATAAAAGTGTTTTATCAATCTTAAAATACGTTTAGGATAAAATTACAGTGCTTAGTTGAAGCCTTTTGGCCGAGGAATAAACGTTTAAGCCAAAATTAATTCAACTCGTATGGCCAAAGAAGTCGTGGATTTTTGTCTTTTTGTTTTATCTTCTTCTTTTAACTTTTGGGATTGAAATGATGTTTTGTATTATTACGGTGGAGTAGATGGCGGTTAAGGTAGTTTTGGTGATGGTTACGAAGGAAATTGTGAAAAGGAGGGGACGTGAGTTTTTTTGTGGCGGTGGTTAGCTATGTATATCCCCATATATATTTGTATATATTTGTGTAAATTCATGTACATATGTATGTGAATATAATATAATATAATATACAATGATAAACATGTATCGCACAAATGTCCAGCTCGATGTCATTTCTAAAATTTTAACTTCAAACCATTTTAAATCTCTTCAATCTTCCTCAAATTTTATATATAACATCGTCAAGATATTCTGAATGAATTCCAATCATATCACTCAAAAAATAGCTACTGACCATTTCAACACTGCTCAACTTGATCCAAGCAATTTAAAGCAAACGTTGTCCTAACTCTTTTGATGATTAAACCTGCTGTACCTTACCCATATTTATACCATTCATTTGACAATCCTAGCTCCATCATTTGTTACTAAAAAAAAGTATAATTCAAATGCACTTGTTTGATGTCTTGCCTCATATCTTTCTTACCTCACGAGCATTGCCCTTCATTGCATCTTGTAGTTGAAACATCTTTATTGTGAAACCCACTTCGTCTAGACAGGAACCCAAGAAGCTAAGAATTCACCTGTATACCATTAAGTGTGATAAATTCTTTCAAAAGAAAGTGAGGAAAAGAAGGGGGAGGGGGGGTGAACACTCGTTGTTCCTCCAAAGTTCCGAATATACAGAGTAGATATCAACAATATACATTATTAAGTCCAAGTCACTAAATTAAATTTTATGATATAAAAGTTACTCAACTTTAATTATATATCAAAAAATCACTAAACTATTATCTGTATCTAAACTGTGATTCAACTTTGTTTGAGTATCATAGCAATAAATTTCATTTATTTCTATGATACTTAGGCAAAATTGATTGATTTTTAATTACAAAAAATAGTTTAGTACTTTCTTGACACTTAAGTTGAATGACTTTTTCATTATAACAAATAGTTTAGTGATTTTGGTACAAAAAAGTGAAAGTTGAGTAACCATTTCCAAAATTAACCCTTTGGTTCAACTGTTATCTGAAAATTTATAACATACTTTTTTCAGTTAATTTGTCGTTTGTAGTCAAAACTAGATTTTTTTAGAAAATATCAAGACAGTTTCTGACTTTCCGTTCGGCTTCGGTTCAGCTTGTTTTAACTTGCAACAATTTCGTTCTAGAAAAATACGAAAATTACAATGATACTGGAATATCTCATCAGTTATACAGGATAACAACAAACTTTGGGTGTGTTCGGTATGAAGGAAAATCTTTTCTCTGGAAAATGTATTTTTTAAAAATAAGTGAATTTCTTACTAATTTAAATTAGGCTTTTACATTAATAAGTATCATTTCATGCAATTGGATGAATATGACTTATCAAAACTAAATTCTGAAATTGTAATAGAATAGTACAGAATTTAATATAATAAAATAGAAGCAACTACAAAGGGATGGGCAGAATGTAATTCAATAAAACATCTACCTTAATATGTTGAGAAAAATGCAGCTAACAATACAATGATACAAGGTCCATAAACTAAATCCTGCCGGCTTTCAATATAATGGCAAGTAGAGACCCACAGAAGGCAATAAAAGTTCCAAAAGCAAATAAGTAAGATGCCTAAAGGCCTATGTAAACACAAGAAATAGTATAGTAGAATTCTAAAAACTCAGGCAATCAGAATAATCCTGCCGGACAAATAGCTCATTACAATTACTCTTTTTTCTTATCTTTTAATGGCCCTATGGGAATTTTACTCAAAACCTTGGCATCAAAGACTGCGTATTGTTTCTTGATCTCCTGCGTTGCTTTCTCAGCTAATGGATCCACTTTATCTTCATACTTCTCGTAAAGAACAGGAACTGTATGGAGGAGAACAAATGCTGTTTGCATTGAAAGGAAGATATAATCAGTATTAGTTTAGAACAGATAGCACGTACAAAAGGGCTAATGATCGTCTAGAAAATTTGCACTTACATATGTAGAACAGTGTCAGAAAGTTGCAGCAACTGCCAACAACTGCTAGGACCCATAAACCAGCAACGATCTGATAAAGTGAGTAATTTATGTAAACAAAGATGATTCAACGAATTAACAGAAATAGAACACCATAGTGTCATTACTCAAATCACATTTCACAAGCTCTATAGCACCTATTTTAAAAACTAAAAATGCTTAGTGATTCCAAGGACCTATAATAATCGGAAAAGGACAAACATCAGTAAATAGGATAGTTCGACCAACTTAACTAGGCATAGGTAATCCAAAATGTAAAAGAACAAAGATTTAGCATTCGCGGAAAAATAAGCTACTCCCTCCGTCCCAATTTATGTGGCACCGACTAGGCACAAAATTTAAAACAGAAAGGAAGACTTTTGGAATTTGTGGTCTAAACACTTTAGACATTTGTGTGGCTATAAATAATTTCATTAAGGGTGAAAGGGGAACTTAAAGTTAAGTTGTTTCTAATTATAGAAAAAATGACAGTCTTTTTGGGACAGAGTAAAAATGAAAGTGTGTCACATAAATTGAGACGGAGGGAGTAATAAGCATCCAATTTGAGTTTCTGTACTGTAATTGTTTTCATTAGCTAAAAGAAGAAAGCCTACTCTGTAGTCTCTACTGAGCCAGCATGAGTCAAAGAAGTGAGGAGTTTAAGTACACACATGACGTGAAATCTAATGAGGATGAACAAGACAATCACTACCCTTTACATTTTCAGCAAGGCTAATGGCAAAGGAGGAACAAACAAGTCTCAAGGAAAACTTCATACAGGGAAAGTACAATAACTAAGCAACTTACAGCAAGGAACTTCTTCAGATCTCTCCCAGATGCAATTTCTCGCAACACGCTAAAAGTGCGGTTAATTTCAATACTCAGAGCAGAAGCGATCTCAAGGATCGGCTCCTCTGGAATGTGAACTTCTGGGATATGTGGACGTTTCCTGTCAAACAACGGCAAGAAAATGTTTTCAACAACTGGTTAAGAAAATTGAAGCGTTAATTAATGCAAAAATTTAGAAGCTCACTTGTTAATAAAGGTTGTTGCATTAGACCACAAGAATAAGATAGCAAGGGTGAAGATCAAAAGGTGACAGACTAGACCAAGCAGGTAGTACTCGAGCAATTCAAAAAGAACCCAAATTGCAGTTGCTCCACCAAGTACACTAGCAGATATCTTCTTGTTTCTCCACAAGAATACATCGGCAGCTGCATAAAACCAGACATAATCAAACTGACATTTCTCTTCTCAAACATCTAACTCATAGCAAACCTTCATCTAACCTAGATTACTAGTTAGATGCCTCACTTAGCTCTAAGGGATCGTTTGGTTGCTGGTTAGGAAGTGAACTATTCATGTATTAAAACCAATAGTATGTTTGGTAGCATTTCAGTTGTTATGTATGAAATTCAACACACCAAGTATGTATAGTGTTTGGTTACCAGTTTACAATCATGAATAACTAAAACGTGTATAAGTTATAAGTCAATTTATGTATTGTTTTATGCAGGCTAAAAAATGAAATTACTAATACATGAATTAGTATGTATCACTAAACTCTGCATAACTCTAACCAGCAATCAAACGACCCCTAATAACCCCATAAAGCAACCAAACATCAGCTTGCAACAGCATAAAGCCCATTACTTATCACTTCACCCTTACTAGTAGATGCAAGAAAATCCAAAATTAGTCTCATTCGAGCCCTAAACCACTTGAAAAGCACCTGTGATGACAGTATGAAGAACAAAATACAATCATGATATATGTAAATATAACTAAAAGCATATATATTTGATCTCAACATTTCTTAAGATATTTTTTTGTAACTCACAAGTGACTGTTTTCAGCTTCGAAACACAATAGATAATAGCCCCGTCCCTCTACCTTCTCAACTTACATATCATTCTCCACTTAAATACTAGACTTGATTTACATCTGCATTGGGGTTTGACTTTTTTTTTTCTTGTTTCCTTTCCAGGTTTCAGCCGTCCAAAGTGTACAACAACAACAACAACAAACTTAGTATAATCCCACAAGTGGGGTCTGGGGAGGGTAAGATGTACGCAGACCATACATCTGCCTTTATGGGATAGAGAGGTTCTTTCCGATAGACCCTTCGCTCAAAAGAAATGTAATCGATGCAGAAACGTAGGAAAGAAAAAAGAGACAGCAAAATGAACAAAATAAATGCAGTAACATATATCAATACCCATTAGCAAAAAAGAAACTATGCGACCACCCCAAATCATATGATAACGACTCTATTACCTACTAACTATCTACCCTAATCCCCGACCTCCACACCCTCCTATCCAAGGTCATGTCCTCAGTCAATTGGAGATCTATCATGTCCTGTCTAATCACCTCCCCTCAATTCCTCTTCGGCCTACATCTACCTCTCCTAACTCCTGCTATAGCCAACCTCTCACACCTCCTCACTGGTGCATCCTCACACGTCCTCTTCACATGTCCGAACCATCTCAAGGGAGAAAAGCCTCATCTTGTCCGCCACAGAGGCAACCCCCACTTTATCCCATATAAATTATTTATACATGCTGAAATTGTTAGCATGAATATAAAGCTTGAACCAAAATTATTAGATTCTCTCGAATATGTAACTATAACTTCAATCAAAACCCTAAACCCCTCAACAAGCAATCACTTAACCAAAAGTTTCAATTATTGAACTACTCCATCTATTTTAATTTGTTTGTCTTACTTTCTTTTTTAATACGTTTTAAAAAGAATTTCTCTCTACTTTTTTCATTCCACATAGTATGTTTAAGAACTCAATATTAAAGGGCATTTTGTACATTATACATATCTTTAATTTAATAACAAACTCCGCGTCAAGTCAAAACCAGACAAGCAAATTGAAAATAACAAACTAAGAGTAGAAAACAGTACGTTTGCCTCCACCAAAAACATGGTGAACCGGCTTTTCTCTTCCGAAAAGCCGCCAAATCTTCGCCTTAGGAAGCGGCGCAGCCGCCAGCTTCGTCTCGGAATCCGAATCGGAATCTGAACGGTCAAAGTGAATCTTGTCGGCTATTTTGTCCATTAAAGATTCTTCTTTGTGCTCTGAATGCTCAGCTTGCTCTGCCATTTTTCACTATGGAGCCCCTATTCGATTAGTGAACTCAAAGGGAAAGAGTGAAGACTAAAAGTCTAAAAGTAAGGGGATTTTGTTTTTTTTTTTAGTTTATATATAATATATATCGGGACATGACATCCGAGCCGCTAGGTGCGGGTTTATCCCGAGCCTGGTTTAAGTTCCACTTGTGAGTCGAGATGTTTATCGGTCGGTTCGGTTCGATTCGATTTTGTGAATTACCGGTTTGGTTTATCGGTTTTCGATTTTTAAATATACCAAACCAATAAGATATTCCTTATCGATTTTCGGTTTATCAGTTTTTGATCCTTAACGATTCGATTTTCAGTTTTTTTTGCTTTCTCTTTTTTTCAGATGTTCATATATAAAAAAATCTTCATGCATAAATTCTACACAAATTACAAGACAAAAACTATAAAAATCATTGTAGCAATCTTTCAAAAACAAAACAAGGCCAACCCCATTTGTTCATTTGAGAAGTGAGGGAGAAGCAGCGACAGAGAGACATCGCAAGCCCTATTTTCCTATGAGAATTGAGACTTTAATTTGAGAGAATAAGCGTGTCTGCGGTAAGCCCTAGTTTTGTATGAGAATTGAGACTTTGAGATAATAAGTGTGGCTTCAGTAAGTAATTTAGAAATAGATTTATATGTAAAAATTAAATTTTAAAACCACTAATATACAGTTAGAGATAAAAAAGTAATTTAATATAAGTTTATTGGGTTATCGGTTTAACTATTAGCTAAATCCTTAAAATCGGAAACAGAACTGATAACCCAATAAAAAGTTTTACAAATCCGTTTACAAACCGTTAACCCAATAACCCGATATCGACAAACCAATAGCTTTTTTATTAGTTCGATTTATCAGTTAAACCGGTTTTTGCATACCCCTACTTGTGAGGTAAGCCTTACACTTTCTTTTTAATCAATTTTTTTTTTTTAAATAGAGTATACCAATAACAACATACCCAGTGTCTCACATGCTGGTTCTAGAGAAGGCAGTGCGTACGCAGATCTTACATCTACTTTGGGAGGTAGAGAGACTGCTTTCAATAGACCCTCAGCTCAATGATAAAACAAATCAAAACAATAAGGCAAAGAAATAAAAGAAGTAATGAAGTCACGGCAAAATACTAAAGATAGCATAACAAAGTATTCTTAGAAAGAACGTAACTATAAGAAAATTATATTATAATCGAAGTACCAGGAACAACATATCAATTTTAAAAAAAAATAATAATAATTTAATTTAATTTTCTTATTCATCTTTAATGAGATGATTGATAACCACATAAATATTTATGATTTATTTTTTACCACGAGTCTTAAGAATCTTTCTTTTATTATTAAATTTCAAGCTCAGTCAAATATTATCATAAAAATTGTGGGAAAGGGCCTAAAATGCCCTTGGACAATTAGCTTTGATACACAAATGCCCTCCATCCACCTTTCCTCTCCCAAATACCCTGGCGTTAACCTATTAGGTCTACTTTGCCCTTATATTTTTATCGGCCCCCTTTAAACATATAATTAAAAAATTCATTTATTAAGTGGCACGTTTTTATTGGTTAGTTTTATAATTAACCTAAACTAATTACATCCCAACCCATACCCGGATCCACCTAACCCGCCCCGACCTAAATGCCCAATCTATGGAGAAAAACCCAACATAGCCGCCTTGATTAAAAAATCCAACTTTGAGGTTAATTTAATTATCTTGCCAACATCAGCTCTTCTTCTTTCTCTTCTTCATTTTGGGAGCTTCGAAATCGGAAAGTCGAACTTAGAATTTTTGGGTTGTTTGAGTTTGAATATGATCCTAGGTTTTTTATTAAGCTTATTGTGTTGAAATTTTGTTGAATACTGAAAAAAAAATTGTTTAAACTCATGAAACCTCCATTATAACATTCATTTATGAAAACTGACCTCAATTTGAAAATTTAATTTCAAGATTTGTTGGCGCTTTGAACTTGGTATGTTGGAATTTGGTTCTAGCTCAAGCGTGATTAAGTATATTTGAAAAAAAAAAAAAAAAAACCCCCATTGAAGAAGTGAACTAAATCCACCATTGAAGGAGCTTTTCGAAGCTTGCTTTATAAATTTTTAAATCTGTAAATTTGGGTGTTAAAACCAATTAGGTGATACTATATTTAAAATTAGTAGCATGAATAACCATCGAATTAGGATTTAGAACCTGAAGAAAGAAGCAGAAAACTCCATGGAAGTCATTAATGAAGCTTGAAGCTTCAAGTCACAAGAAGACATAATGTTATTTTGAAAGAAGAGAGATTGAATCTTTTGACATGGTGGTGGTAGAGATTTTTTCACACGGGCTAGGTCAAAATATGTGTCATGGGTGAATTTTTTGTTTTTGTTTTTTAAATTTAGGAAGGGTTTAAATTTGGGCCAATGGCCACGTAATAAATAAATATTTAATTATTTTATTTTAATGGGACCATTCAAAATAAGGGCAAAGTAGACCTAATAGATTAGCGTCGGGAATATTTGGGAGGGGAAAGATGAATTGAGGGCATCTTTTTACAAAGTCAGATAGTTAAGGGGGATTTTATGACCTTTTCCGTAAAAACTGGGACGGAAGGAGTATCTTTTTCTGGAAGACAAATTTACTTTTTGTGTTGCTTGAGTAGATTTAAATTTTGAAAATATTTACCACCGGGAAGGGAAGTATTAAGGATGTATGAGATTTTTTTTCTTCCTTAAATATAAATTTAAGTTCTAGACTTAAAAGTAGTGGTGGGCATGGTACGGTATTTGAAACTTCGGTACGGTAATTTTAGTTTTTGATTTCTAAAATTACTTTATCATTACCATACCAAATTAATACAGTATGGTTCGGTATTTCAAAGTTCGGTTTCGGTATTTTACGGTACGTAAATAGGTACCATAGTTTGTCCGACTTTGACTTACATATACTCATATCGCAGAGAATTATGACTTTCGCTACTTAAGAAACGTCTCAATTGTTATGTACTAAACACCTTAGACATATAAAACTATTCAAAAGAAAGTACAAGCAATCCCCTTCGTAAATCAATTACACAAAAAAGACATTTAAATCAAGATATAATAGTCAAAGTTCCAACATTTAAACAACGGAAAAGGCTCAAATATGCCATCGAACTATTAGAAATGGCTCATTTATGCCACTCGTTGAAAGTTTGGCTCAAATATGCCACTGCCGTTACCTTTTTGGCTCATCCATGCCATTATTCACTAACGGTGGTTTTAAAATACCAGATATGCCACGTGGCAAAAATTTATTGGTCCACGTCACTTAAATGAAAACCAGCCAAAATAAATCCTAATTAAACCAACGGAAAAGGCTCAAATATGCCATCGAACTATCAGAAATGGCTCATTTATACCACTCGTTGAAAGTTTGGCTCAAATATGCCACTGCCGTTACCTTTTTGAGTTGTTGGATTTATGAGTCGCTGGATTTAAATAGTTGCTGGTTATTGTGGTTTGCTGGTAATAGTTGTTTGGTTGACAGAAGAAAAAAGCTGGACAAATTCCAAAGAAGGGGAAGGGCAAGGAAAAAACTGGCCAGACCTCAAGAAGCAACTGTTATGAACTTGAATTTGGTACACAACAATCTCAACAATCAGGCTTCGAAATTCAAATTGGTACTAAACTATCAATAGCATATGGACCTGATATTGGCGATGACGAAGACCCGACATTGAGGCCAAAAGTCATATCGGAAGCTGATACATTGCTGGCCATGAGGAAGACAAGAATGAGGCCACCAACTGGTGGTAAAAGGATTCAATTCACTGGAGATCCAAGCGGAGTGTCAAAAAGGTAACGGCAGTGGCATATTTGAGCCAAACTTTCAACGAGTGGCATAAATGAGCCATTTCTGATAGTTCGATGGCATATTTGAGCCTTTTCCGTTGGTTTAATTAGGATTTATTTTGGCTGGTTTTCATTTAAGTGACGTGGACCAATAAATTTTTGCCACGTGGCATATCTGGTATTTTAAAATCACCGTTAGTGAATAATGGCATGGATGAGCCAAAAAGGTAACGGCAGTGGCATATTTGAGCCAAACTTTCAACGAGTGGCATAAATGAGCCATTTCTGATAGTTCGATGGCATATTTGAGCCTTTTCCGTTTAAAAAATTAGTTTTCTAATAATACTAGTTTATATATTTGTTAGTATTATAATACTAAGATATATAAATTGTATATGTAATTATATACTTCGGTATGGTATCCGATATTTCGGTATTTTTCTTTATGAATACCGAATACCGTACCGTATACCAAACTTTTAAAAAAATCATAACAAATATCGTACCAAATACCATAATACGAAATCGCGGTATAAAAAATTTCGATATCGATATGATTATCGGTATCTACCATACCATACCACCCTACTTAAAAGTACTCATAACCCGGCAAAATCGAAGTTAAAAATTAATTTACTTCTGCATTGTAGGAGTAGATTTGAATTTTGAAAACATTCACCACAATGCAGTGAATTCATGACATTATTTTGGTGAAAATTTAAATTACCAAGTTGAGCCAAAAGTTTTTGTTTTCCATTTTGGTAATTCAGTAAGTGGGTTAGAATTTTGATCTTTGTAATTCAGTATTCAGTATTTGATTTTTGACAAACAAATAGAAATACATAATATTTTTTAATATTTTTAAGGATTTTGCTAACCTACGACATGATGTTTATAGAATAGCAATTAACCATTTTTAGTTCACTTAAATTACCTCCAGTTCGTTGATTACTCCTATTTACTAACACATTAATAAATGGGTATTTTGATCTTTTCACGGAAATATCCCTTCTCTTTGTCTCTCAATGCGCCAACTAAAATCCTCAGAACAGGTGTTGTGCAATTTGCCATGAAATAAGAGCATTGTCAAAAATAATAAAATCCAAAATACAAATACTCTACCACATATTGTCATTATTTCATATTTTAACTTCCCTTTTCCACCCTCCCCTCTTTCTCTCTTTAAAACCATGAAATCACTATTGTCGTGCTTGATGTTTCAGTCCGCATTACATTTCTCTAGATTTGGCTCTTTAGGGGTAAATAAACTGAAAACATTGCTTTTGGTTGGGCAAGTTTATTTTATTCTTTTCAGTAGAACTCACCATCTGTTTTTCGTTGGATTTTACAAATTAAGTATTCACATTTTTTCAAAAATTAACAACGAATTAAAAAAGAACACAATTATTTATTAATTACTGTTAGTGTTGGAACCTTTAACAGATTATTGTTCTCTGACCAGAGGAATAGAAGTAGCTGGGTTCAGTTTTCAAGGTTAAAGATAAAAAAGCCCCAATTGTTCAAGAAATTTAATGTGTTGATAAAAAAAAAAAACACTCCCTCCGTCCAGTATTACTTATTCACTTTCTCCTTTACACTCCAAAAATCATAAATAAAAGTGTATTTTTACTATAATATCCTTATCTCTCTAATAAATTGCACTCAAATTATTATTGGTTACTTTAAAAAACAACTAAGGTTAAGGACAAAATAAGAAAATTTTAATTAATTCTATCTTGGTTTTCTAAATGAACAAGTATTTTGGGACGAATATTTTAATCATGTGGACAACTAATATGAAACGGAGGGAGTACTTAATAAGGGTATTTTGGAGAATTAAAAAATGGGTATATTGCTATCCTACTTCCCATGTTGTAGGTTAGCAAAACCCATTTTTAAAATCTATATATTTGAAATTATATTACTTGAGAATTATGTGTATATATATAAATTATATACATTTTTTTGAGCTTGTAGAATTTTCAAATTTTATACTATTTATTTGAATTTGTAACTTTAGTAATTTAGAGGCTCAAATCGAGAAGGCCCAATCAAACCGAACAAAAATACCTGAACCAGTTAATTTAATTTATTTGTATTTTAGAAAATTGAAAGTGAAATAATGGAATAAAGCTTTAATACCCCTATATTATTGGCAGGTAGTTATTACCTTTTTAATTGATTTTACGAACAAATTCAAATGAGATCGAAAAATCGATCCGAATTTACTGATTTACCGACTTATTGAACCGAAAATTAGCTCGGTTTGGTTTGATTTGGTTTTAGATTTTGAAAAACTGATTAAAATTTGGTTTGGTTTGGTGTTACAAAAAAAAAAAAAAAAAAAAAAAAAAATCAAACAGAAACAAATCGATAAATACATACATATTTAAAATATTGTGTTGTATATATATATTGCATATTAATTTTGAAAGAAGCCCATTTTCTTGGGTGGTGTTCTTATTATGTTTCCCCCACTTTCTTAGGGGAATGAAGCTAGGAGCCTTTTTTTTTTTTTTTTTTTTTTTTTTACAAAGAGATGATGAGACAAATTAGTATAATATTTGCTTGCATTTTCGGTTATGTCTCTACTGTTGCGAAAGGAAATAAAAACAAAATGGTTTCATAAGTGTAGGAGTAGGTTTAAATATTTGATCCAATTTGGAGTTCCTAGTCCCTCAAGCCTTAGGTCATATCTAGTTCATGACTATCCAGTAATACAAGGTTAACAACAAAACCTTTGTGCGTAACTTGAAGTCTTTAAACAAAAGAAGAAGTTCTTAAAGAAAATGATAGAGAATGAATGTTTTAGCTTTGATGTGAATTGATACTGTTTTCATCATAGTAGTTGTATCTCATCTTCATTTTTTGCACTTCACTTGTATCAATTTCTTTGCATTATAAAATACTTCCTTAAAAATTGCAAAATCCGAATCAACTCGATAAAACCGACAAAATCGAAACCGATTGAATTTATACTATAATGATTTGGTTTAGTTTGAATATAAAAATAAAAAACCCCAATTTAATTGGTTTGATTTGATTTTAACCAAAAATCGAATCAAACCGGACCATGAACACCCCTACCGAACATGTTCACAAGTCGAGACCGAAATCACTATTGCTGAGCCACGTCTGGTCTGTCTTCGTATTTCAAACTTTGATTCACGCTGCTGTCCAATCCGATTTTTACCAACAGTAGCATACCTAACGGTTCTTGGTTTCTTTCTCTACAAAGCTTCAAGAGAAAGAAGTTTTCAGCAAATAAGTAGTTGAGAATGCATAACTAAAGTGAAAAGGCTGAATTCTTACAGAAATTTCTCAATTGGTAGATTCGTTTTCAAAGCTCCTTTTAGCGTCCATCTCCAGCAACCCACTCAACCTTAATTCAAAGGGAATTGATAAAGTAGTTGACTATTTTTTTATTCTGATCTTGACACTTAACTCTCAATCTGATGATTAGAATTAGAAGATTTCTACGGCACGAAGGTCCTATAAAGGTAGACCTTATGTTTCAATTCTAAAAATTATTATAGTTGAATTGCGAATTATTACTTTATCGGCACTTGAAACAATTTGTCTTTTTCGTATTATTATATAGTTCATGTCAAGATGAATGTCATCTTTCCTAATTTGAAAATAAATTTACTTTATGAATGATTTATAGCCACACAAATTTTCAAAATTTATTTTGAACCACAAGTTTCAAAAGTCTTTCCTCATTCTTAAATGTCGTGCCCAGTCAAATGAGTTCATATAAATTGAAACGGAGGGAGTATTTAGAATCAGTAATTTCTTATGAGGTACTACTTAATTGAAACAATTTTATCTTTTTCGTATTACTATATTTTTAGAATCAATAATTTCTTATGAGGTACTACTTAATTCAATCACTTGCCGTTACTTTTCAATTTGTTTTTAGATTTTTCCTGCTGAGTTACGCAAATTGATTTAATCATCTAATTTTCGGTTTTCTCATAATCTTAATTAACTACATCTGATTACATGAATAAATAATTTGAATCGCACTTAAAAGTTAGAGCATTTCTTGACTTTTTTCTTGGCTGGCTATCAATCTTCTGGCCATTAATTTTGCTCTTTTCCAGTTGATACAAGGAGCGGATTTTTATTCGATAATAGAATCAAATCAATTAATTTATTTATAAACTAAAGTGAGAATGTAGAGGTTCACATGTTTCTGTATTGTTGGATTGATTTCCAATTCTCAATTCAATATAATCAAGAAAATAATAATCACAACCCCCTGCAACCTTCAGCGTTTAAATATTCAACAGAAATTCCAATTTCAAATATAACCAAAAAAAGACAAAATAAAATAAAATAAGTAAAAATCAAGCGCCCTACAGTAGGAAAATCTTTTCACACTTCCAAAATTCCCTAATTCTACCCATTCATCTATTACTCATCATCACCGGAGACAAAGTCAGGATTTTAACTTATGTTTTTTTAATTTTAGAACGATGAAAATTTAACAAGTATATGGGGGTAATATTTAATAACTTTTTTTAAAATACACTGTTTGAGTAAAAGTTACTGAAATTTCGCCTATATTTGGACTTCTAGCTCCGCTCCTTCAGTGCCTCCTTCGACCATCGGAGTACTGTGAAAGTGGGACCACCTCCGACAACGGTGTAGATAACGGCGTCGGCAATGGAGAGTTCCGGCAGACCGGACATGAAGCATTAAGCTTCAACCACGCATCTACACACATCACATGAAAATAATGCTTACAGTCTGGTAACATCCTTAACATCTCCGAATCCTTATAATCACACAAACAAATAGAACACACCACGTCATTTCCGTTCCCGTTTCTCTTAGAGTAAACCAACTTAGGGTACGAGTTTATAACAGCTTGATCAAGTCCCACGTTGGTATTCTGGGATGAAACTTCGTCGTTGTTTTCTTCGTCCTCAGCGACGAAGATTACACGTGGGACATATATTCCAGTGCTATCGGTGTTAGGGTTTCGGGCTCGGGCTTGGGCTTGAGCTTGGGCTTGACGACGGCGGGCTGCTGCGGAACGGCAGCAGAGGTAAGAGGAAAGGAGGAAAGTGGATAGGAGAAAAAGGAAGCCGAGGGCAATCGCGATGGCGTAGCCAAGGCCGATTTTGTTGAGATTATCGATAAGGGTATTGGTGGTGGTGGTTAGTGGTGGTGGTGGTGGTGGTCGGCGGCCGTAGAGGGAGGAGGAAATGGTGGACATTGAGAAAAGACTAAGAGAAAGGTGTTAAGGTCCATTAGGTTAAGGCAAATGAAGGGAAATTGGTTTAGAGAAGGGAAGAAAAGTGGGTGAGTGGAATAGATGCTGCATTAAATAGTGTAGTTTGAATAAGGAAAAGAGTCATTTATTATGGCCAGCTTGGAAGAATAAATGATAGAGTGATGACTTTTCTCCATTTGATATTTGGACAGGACATTCCTTAAAATTTCAGCTTGGGTTTTGGTCTTTAGTTCAAAATGGTCAACTCAAAGCCAACAAAGTCCGTTCCTCTGTTTACATTTTGAGAAGGAGTTCAACTTAATTACTTGGAAGGAAAACAAAAAAAGAAAAAAAAAAATTAAGTAGGTGTTTGGACATTTATTATGGCCAGCTTGGAAGGAATAGGGGACAGTGATGACTTTGCTTCCTTATTTGATATATTTGGACAGGACATTCCTTAAATTTCAGCTTGGGTTTTGGTTTTGGTCTTAGTCTAAAATGGTCAACTCAAAGCCAAGAAAGCTGGTTCTTTCTGTTTACATTTTGAGAAATAGTTCAGTTTTTTTGGAAGGGAAAAAAAAGAGTTTTTGTAAAAGTTTAGATATGATTTGGTTGAGATTTTAGTATTTGAAAGTTTAAATTTATATTTAGACATGCAAACACACTTAAAATCTTGTGAGTGAAAATTTGAACCTTTTTTTTTGGAAAACTCATAAAATCTATTTTTCAAACTTCAAATTTCATATTTCAAATTTGAAAGTAAAATAATGAATGTCATTTTGACAAATAAACACTTATTCAAAATAATCCCAATTATTATTTCAAAGACTATAGTGTCTCATTTATTTTTTAAAAATGGTTAACGGGGGAGTTTGAAGGAGCTGGAGCTTCTGATGTGCCATTAGCCAAAAAAAATACTTAACAAATAAAGAAAGAGAGAAAGAAAGAAAGAAAGAAGCTTCTAATGTGAACATAATATACTACCCTTTTTAATTAGGCTGTTGAAGTTGTGTGACGCTTGCTTGAAAACCCTACATTTCGATGAGTGATAATTTTTTACTCCACATTTTAATTATTTTTATTTTTATAAATATAAACTCAACTAAAAGAGAACCAACCCGACCCAATTCTTAAATAGTAATATATATTGAAGTGTTACATTTTCAATGGAGTAAGAAAATCCTCTCCACTGCTTCTGTGCATTTTCAAGGTTACTTGATGTTTGGCGGAAAATGCATACATTTAGCCGTTAATTATCTCGCATTGTAGTTCTTTCGTAATCATTTAAGTAATACTTTGATTGGTCTATGCGCTTAATATTTGTGGTTTTTATGTTTAGGAGTAAATCGGAGAAGAAACGAGCTATTCAGGATCGGGGGAGCTTTGAAGCATGTGTAAAATCTCTAAGTTCAACCGCAATCAAGTTTGGTGTTTAAGGACACAAGAAGAAGTGAAGGAAAATGACCAAGCACTGGCGAAAAGGCCAGGCGGGACGCAGGCCGCATCGCGCCGGCAAAGGACGGGGAAAGCTAGCCACAAAAACGAGAAGTCTGTTAAGTTGACCAAACACGATGCGAGCTGTGCTGCGCCAAGATTTTTTTTAATTGAAGGTTTTGTTCGGAATTTTTAAGGGTAATTTGGCCTTGGCTAGTTTGTACACGGTATAAGTACATTATAAACTCGTTTTTTTTTTTAAGGGAGTTCATACTTTTGGAGTAGAAAGCAAGGGTTAGAGTCATTCTTCATAGGGTTAATCTCGTTTCTCTTTTATATCATCATTACTTATCATATTATTCTTGAATTTGTTTTGTTACGTTCCAATCATGAGTAGCTAAACCTTTTAGTTTTGGGGTTGTGGTATAATCATGAATATTGACATTTGAAGTTTATTTCTCTTTTAGTTTGAGTTATAAAATACGATTGTTTCTTTAATCTTGTATTTAATTGCTTGATCGTATGCGCAACGACTAAGTTCTATCAATTATCTAGCATTCATATTTGGGAAAGATATTGTTAGATTAGAGAAGGGTTAAAGAGGGCATGATCTAATTCCCTAAAAGTAGGACAAGGATTTGCGACTAGGATAGGAATCTACCTAGCCGTCGTGTCCAGTTTCTCACTGTAAACTTATTGCATTCATAATAGGTCAATTCCATATGAATATAGGCGGTGATCTATTTTGAATAGGCGAGTAGTAATTCGGGAGAATACTATGAGTATTAGAAATCTGGTGAATTAGCAATCGGTGATAATTCTGATTAAGGAGAAATAGTTCTAGAACTCAATAGGATTGAACCAATCGCAACCCTGGAACATTCATCTTATTGATAAACGAAATTAATATTCTTTGTTTGGTTAAAGTGTTCATTATTTGTTTTCTTTTTATTTTAATGAGTTTAGAAACACGACTTTTGGGTTTAACCCTTGTATAGATAATTAAGATTATTTAATTTAGTAAATGGTTAATCATAAGTCTCTGTGGGTTCAACACTCGATAATCTTATCACTTCATTACATGTACGATCCCGTATACTTGTATGTTCATTTGGGAGCAATAAATTTTTGGTGGCATTGCCGGGACTTAGAAATTAACTGTTTAACTAGAATAGAGTTTTTCTTGTTATCTATTCAAGTGTTTTTTTTTAAGTTTAATATTTTGTTGTTCTTCTTGACATAACATTTTGGAATAAAAATTTGTCAAATGTTGGTTATTCTTATTTTGGTGATCCTTATCTGATTTGTATAGGACCCCACCTTTGTGATGGGATATGGGTTGACCATCATAAAATTGGAGGCTTTGTTTCGAACTTCAAGATCCACAATATGCTTATGTGGATACTTAAAGAATGGAGAGCAAAGCCCAAGACAATTAGAAGCTCAAAATAAGAAAGAAGACCCATGCTTTTGGTCTTCAATTAAGAGGCCCCAAGTTAATGGGTATTTTAGTATTTTTGCTTAGATATGAACCCTAGTATAAATAAGCTATTATGTCTTTATTTTGGAAGATAGATTATGTTGGATTATGAGTGTAGATTACTCTTTTGAGAGTTGGGGATTGTCCCATACCTCCTCTTGAACCTCTCGTGAATTACTACGAGTAGGTAACTCATGTATGAATTCATATCTCTTCTCCCTTTAGATTATATTTCGTATTTGAATGTTAATCTAATTAGTTCCTAGACTCTCTTCATTATTTCTTTGGGTTAATTTATTGCATTTCAATTCTAGATTTATCCTTTCTTTCTTCTTATCCTATATTCGAGATTATTGGTTGCATTTTTATATGTCTAGGTAATTAATTACTTAGGTGTGTATTTATCCCAACAATTATCTTAATCTCTCTATCCTTTTTATTGCTCTCCATAATTGTTATCAGTGTTCATGTGGGATTGAAGAACCCATCTTCAATTTCTTTGGATTCTGGAGCCCGTTTCACATCAAATTGGTATCAGAGCAAGGCTAAAGAATTGTTCCAACAATTCTTAATCCTTGACATTGTTATTTTCTGAAAATTCAAAAAAAAAAAAAAAAAAAACTGAAAAAAAAATTCGAAAATACACAAAAAAAAGGGTTTTGTTGATTGGAAATCCGTGACTGACAAATTGAATTTGATTTGGTGCTTTGTTGTTGATAAAGCAAGAAAGGAAAGAAGAAAACCAAAAAATTCCATGACCCCCATTAATGGAGCTTGAAGAAGAAACTTGAAAAATGGTTTTGTTAAAATCCTTGATTGTTGGGAAAATTGATTATTGGGGTTTGTTGATAATGATGTTGTGGAGCTATGGTTAAAATTTCAAGTCATTTGGTAAAGATTTGATGTGGTTTTGATCAAAATCTTTGAGCAAAAAACTTGAAGAAGTTTGGAAGAAGAAGAAGACTTCAAAAATATCCATAATTTTCAGAAACAGCCAAATCAACCCTTTTCATTTAAGATATAGCGTTTTCAACTTCACTTTCTCATCTTTTCGTGTTATCTCTAGCTTTTGAGTATTAGTTCATACTTAGTGTTAAATTAGTTTTGAGTGCCTTTATTTTATTTTGTGCCACTTTATTTCATGCTTTTCTCTTTTGTTTCTGTGGTAGTTCTTTGTTTCCTAGTCCGTTAGTTTTATTTGTCCTTCTTTGTTATTACATGAATTCCACTTCGAACCAATACTTGGATACTTATATGAAAGAATTTGAGATTGATTGGTTCTTGAAGAGATTGTGGACATCCCTTGAGAGGTAAGAGGCAAAGAGTGGTGAGCTCATTTGAGAGTGGCCATAAAAGCCTTCGGCATTGAGTATAAACAAGAGTGTTGAGTGATATAAATTTTGAGTGATACACTAAGTGAGTGATTTGTGAGATTCATTTTGTTTATCTAACCCATCTTCATTATTTTTCAAGTATGTCTTTTGTAGGTACAAGGAATTAAAAGGTAGGCATGGATGGTAATGGCAATTCAAGTGGTGGTTCCATGAAAGAAAATGAAAGGTGGAGTTCATCCAATGAGTCAGCTTATATTCGATATGATTTTGATACATGGTATGAGTGGTGGTATGAATAAAATTTGATTAAAGAGAAGGAACTCCGTAAAATGAAGCTTACTTGTTTCAATGGGAATGATGGTCCGGATGTATACTTGGGTCCAAGAGCTTGAAGAGACACTTCACATCTTCAAAGTTCCTAACTTACAAAGAGTAATTTATGCCACTGACATGTTCATAAATCATGCTTATCGATGGTGGAACGAAGTGATGAGTAAAAGGTATAGAGATAACCTAGGTGCCGTCACAAAGTGGAAAGAATTTAAGAGGCTCATGGAAGAGAAATTTGCTCCTAAATATTTTCGAGAAAAATATTGTGGTGAATATGATAGAGGACCCACTCGGAGCAGAAAGGAAAAGTATGAGGGAAGTTTAAATAAATATGCAACAAGGAATAATGCCAAAAGAGAAGACTTAAGGAATAATCAAGATGTGACTCCTTTGTCATATATTCACTCGAAAGGAAGATCAAGAGATGCTTCTTATGGTGTCAACCATAGACATGAAGTTGAGAGCCTTTTTTACAAGTCAAATGAAGTCCTCATGTCTAAAGAAGAAAAGTCCTTTGCTACTTATAACAATGAGCATTTGAGTGGAGTGCAAGGTAACGTGGCTACACTTAATTATACTTCTAGTGCTAGTAGTGATAGAAGTGTGTCTTGTCATAAATCTTTGGGAGCTAGAAATTGTTTAGAGAAGGTGAATGAAAATCATGTTAGTTCTAGTAGTCCTTACTTAAAGGATCTTACTCCTACTTCTACTTGTGCAATTGTGTCATCTTTTGAGAAAAATGTTGAATTGCCTACTTGTGATAAAAATGATAATTCTTGTGTAGAAAATGTTGTGGGATGTAAAAATTGTGCCTTTGGTGAAGTTGTTGAAAGTAGTACTTCTTTAGTGACAAATGCAAATGATAAGGTTGTGCCTGGGAATGAAGATTTGCTCGTAAGGAAATCTTTATCTACTTGTTTGAATGAAGAGGAAGAAAGTACACAAAGGCATAATATTTTCTACACTAGATGCCTTGTTTTGGAAAGGATGTGCACTTTGGTAGTGAATGGTGCTAGCTGTGATAACTTGATTAGTGCTACCTTGGTGAAGGAATTAAAGTTAGACTTTTAATCATCCTAGGCCTGTAGGTTGCAATGGTTGAATGAATATGGTGAACTTAAAGTGAGTAGAATGGTGAAAATTCTTTTCATGATTGGAGACTATAAAGATGAAGTAACATGTGGTGTGGTGCAATTACATGCTTGTCATATTATTCTTGGGAGACTTTGGATGTATGATAGAGATGTTGTGCTTAGTGGGAGGAAGAATCACTACACATGGGAGATGGAAGGAAAAGTGATCAAGGTTGAACCGTTAGAGCCAAATGAAGTGTTAAAAGTGCAAGTGAATTTAAGGGCGTCCTTGAAAAATACTACAAGAAAAAGTGAGGATGAGAGAGAAGTAAGGGAGAGAAAAGTGACAACTGTAGAGCGAAAAAATGAGAGAAAAATTTGAGTGAAGAGAGTGAGTTGTCACAAGAGAAGAGAGGAGAGGTTGAAAAGAAAGTGAGAGAAAAGAAAGAGGGAAAACAAAAGATTGAGAGTGAGGATCTTCCTTATTCTAATGTTCCTAACTTTTCTACTTTCTCTAGTTATTTTGCGTCTTGTGAAGGAACTCTTGGAGTGGAGCATTTGAAGGAGCAATCAAAAGGGAAAAATTCATCTTTGGAGAATTTGGAAGAACAAGATACCTTTTCAAGAGAATCTATGGGCTGAATTGAGCAAGATCAACGTAAAGAAAATTTATTTGAAGAGTTTCAAGGTAAAATGACTAAACTTTCTACTCTAAGTACTCTGAATGACTGTGATGAAAGTTTGAGTTTAGAAGTTAGTCATAGCATTTTGAGCATAATGCTTCTTTAGCTTGTGATGATGATTCTAAAGTTTGTTGTGAGCATCTACTACTTGAATTGAGTTGTGGAGATCATGTTGATTATTCTTGTGAACTTGATAATAAGTTGTAAATTAGTGATGTTAACATTGACGAATTTGGAGAGCTATGTCTTTCTAATGTATTTAACCATAAAACTTGCATTTTTATTGAAGATCATTGTGTGAATCAACTTGATTGTGAATCTTTGACTATTAAGGATGAATTTAGTGTTGGCTCATATGATGGTCCTCCTTTATGGGATGAAGAAAGTCATGATTCATTTATAACTACTTTGACTTCATTTGATGAGATACTTGACGTTAATAGTGGTTTGAGTTTTGAATATAATATTTTGTATTATAATAACATGACTTCTTCTTCTCATGGCTTCAAAGTGTACGATAATCCTTTATGTGGAGTTGAAATTGAGGATGTTGAAGAGTGTGCTGGTGAAAAGAAAGAATTTGGAGAGATTCTTAAAGTTAATGAATACTTGTGCAAAAAGAAAGGTAAAGTGATTGATGCTACCACTAGTGTTAATTTCTTTACGTACTCAATTCCAAAATTTTAAAGAACATTCTTGATTGATTATGCTAATGCTTCTAGGAAAAGGGATAAGAATGTTTTATTTGACATTTGGAGTGAATGTTGTGAGCCCAACAATTTTAACTTCATTGATTTATTTTTTAAGATTTACAAGAAAAATGGTAACCTTGAACTTTTATTTGGGGGTATCCTATCCAATGAGGTTTTTAAGTTTCGTAAAGTCAAGAATGATTTGTATTCATGGCTTACGCTTGGACTCGATAAAGCTATAAGAGTTGATTCATTTGATCACTCATATAATGAGACACACTTTGTCTGTAATTGGATAGGTCCTAGTGGTTTTCATGTTTGTGTTGGCTCTTATGCTAATTCTTGTCCTTTGATCTATTTAATCATTGATTTATATGGCAAACTTGTCTTTATTGGATTCTTAGAGGTTTGAGTTTACCATAAATGTGTACACATGTTGATTGTGGGGTTACTTTTGAGGCTTGCTTATATCCATGGTGATCTTAAGTTAATGCATGATCTTTAGTTTATGTTTCGATGTTTAAATTCAGGGACACATTTCTTTAAAGGAGGGAATGATGGGATACGGGGTGACCATCAAAAAATTGGAGGCTTCATTCCGAACTTCAAGATCCACAAAATGCTTATGTGAATATTTAAAGAATGGAGAGCAAAGCCCAAGATAATTAGAAGCCCAAAATAAGAAAGAAGACCCATGTCTTTGGTCTTCAATTAAGAGGCCCTAAGTTAATGGGTATTTTAGTATTTTTGCTTAGATATGAAACCTAGTATAAATAAGCTCTTACGTCTTTATTTTGGAAGATAGATTACGTTGGATTATGAGTGTAGATTACTCTTTTAACAGTTGGGGATTGTCCCATACCTCCTCTTGAACCTCTCTTGAAGTATTACGAGTAGGTAATTCATGTATGAGTTCATATCTCTTCTCCCTTTAGATTATATTTCGTATTTGAATGTTAATATAATTAGTTCCTATATTCTCTTCATTATTTCTTTAGGTTAATTGATTGCATTTCAATTCTAGATTTATCCTTTCTTTCTTCTTATCCTAGATTCGAGATTATTGGTTGTATTTTTATATGTCCAGGTAATTAATTACTTAGGTGTGTATTTATCCCAACAATTAGCTTAATCTTTTTATCCTTTTTATTGCTCTCCATAATTGTTCTTGTGTTCATGTGGGGTTGAAGAACCCATTTTCAATTTCTTTGAATTCCCGAGCCCGTTTCACATCACTTTGGCAACACTGTCATAATATTTTCCGGGAATGGTTTGTGCACACCTCTCCAATCCATTAAGTGGAATATTTGTAGTATATATGGTCGTCAAGACGGTCATTGGAATGGTTGTCCTAACTCTTATTCCCCATCCCCGAGCCTCTATTATGATTTTCTTGTTGTTTGTGATGCCATCAGGAGTATTATTACTGCTGGCTAAACCATAAGGCAGCCAAAGCAACTGCTTGGAGCCCCAATTTTTTAGGGCCCCCATTTTTTCCTAAATATATTCTATGTGTGTTTGTGTGTGTGTATATAATATGTACTGTTTCGATTAAATTTTTAGAGAAATTTTTGGGAAGAAAGTAAAATAACTTTTTACCTTTTAATATGGGGACCGATGCACTAATGAGGGAATGGAATAATTTACGAAATAATTTCTAGGTTATTATAGTATTCTTCATTTTGGTGCCTCATTTATATCTTAACAACTAACATGGATCCACATTATTATTCCTATATTTACATTTTTCAATCTCCCTACCACTATTATTGTTCTCAATATTATGAAGTCTCTCAATTCTCAAATGACGACAAAACTTACTGTATTTGCTTACAAAAGATCAAGACTTGCCTTTAACAAGCAATCATTACATTGAAGCAACGCAACATTATTTCGATATCATTATATCAACTTATCAATTTTTTAAGCCATGTTTTATTATTCTAACGTTTTATTATATTTTTTATTGAAAATTTGTATTGTTGATATTCTTACTTCATGTGTATATATTTTGGTTTTAGTTATTATTATAATTTATTCAATTTAAATATGTTAACTAGAACATATGAATCCAGTTATGCCAAAAGAGAAAAAAGAGAAAATTTGAAGAACTAATTAATTTAAATTACCTATATCATCAATTGAAAAGGAATTGCCAGAACAAATCGATTATAAAATAATAATTAATGATTTCACATCTGAAAAAGCTAGAGGAGCAGCCTTTACATAAAAATATATATGAGGATCTTTTTTTAAAAAATAAAAAATAAAAATAATTAGGACATCTCTCTGAAGTTTGGCTTTAGGCCCCCAATATTGTTAAGCCGGCCCTGATCAGTATTATTATTTAACTCCAAAACTCAAAGGTGAATTCAGAATTTAAGTTGTATATGGCTTAATAAGTGCCATTCTCAACTATTTCTTTTTTCCTTTCTGATTCTTATGATTAGGGACAATGTGTTGTGATGCTCTTTATATTTAAGGATTAATGAGCTTTATAGGAGATACTTGGCTTCTGTCATTGTAACAGTTCGCATTTTCGCGGGTAGGGTTAGCGCTCGGAAAAGCTACTTTGAAATCGTTGGTGCTCTTTAGGACTTTGTTTTAAAAGAGTCGCCACCTAATTTTTAAGAAATTAGAAAAACCAGTTTTGAAGGGTTTATTCATACTCCATGAAAAAAATCTTCTTAATCCAAAGTTCTAGGTAAGGGTTCTGGTGATCCCCTAGAAAAGGTGTTAGGCACCCTAGTATTAAGGATCCGCATTATACGGTGACCTTCAAATTCCAATGTGTGAGTATTTGCATGAACTGTTTACTTAGTGTTCATTTCCAATAAAAAGCCTGTTAGGTTGCATATCATTTTTTGAAAAGAATTGAATATATTCCCTTTACATATAGGTTATTTAGGTTTGGATTTATGATACCCGAGTATAATTAGTTCCTTTTATATATTAGGATAGTAGGATTTTTATAGAAAAGGATAGAAAGTTTATTTATTTTTTTATAGTCTGGGTGAATAGGTTTTATTCATGCCTCACTCACACGTGGACCGGGTTAATCCGTTTAATACATTTCTAGAACATCCTTACCTAAACTTTTTTATAATTATGAGAGTGAAAATTGGACCGTTTTTTATTTTACAAGAAAGAGGTTCTTTATTTTTGCACGTTTTATCCTTAACAAGTGAATTGAATTTATGGTCAAATAACTTATATATATCCCTTTTAAAAATGTGCTTGCTATTTCTTTATTGAACAAAGTCTCAAATTTATTTTAAGGCAAAATTCAGCTTTGAAATCCATTTTGTTTTCTGGCCCCAAAAACGCTTTATTTCAGTTATTTAAAAACGTGGGATTTGGCCCAGAGTTTTTTAATCCATATATTTTAAAAAAATCAAGCGGGCTTTGACCAACTGAAAGTTTATTAGGTTTTAAAAAACAAAACTGCGTGGGCTCTGGCTCAAATATACCTTATTTTAGCCATTAAAACACGGGCCCTAGTCATGTTTTCTTAGCTACAGATTTATCAAAAAAAGTCAAATGGAATTCTTAGCCCAAAAATGGCTTATGTCATTTTGTTTTTCTTTCAAAAGACCAAACATAAACAGGCACTGGCCTAAAAATATTTCTATGAACATTTGATTTTCTTAAGAAAAAGTCTGTCACGACCCATTTTTACGAGGCCGTGCGAGTACCTATCATTCCCGCCGCGATAGGCGAACCCTTATCCCAACGTAACTTATTCAAGTAAAGGCGGAAGAAATACATATAGAATAAGTCTCAAAACATCCACGTAAGATAAAGTGCGGAATACTAAATACAACCCCATAGATCTGGTCTGGTCATACAAGAGCACTAACTACATACTACAAGTTTGAAAGATGATAAAGTCTCATAATGCAACTGTCTCGAAATAAGAGTAAGACAATAAGTAAAGGAGAGAACATCCGGGCAACTGCCGTCATCGTGCTCACCCTGGAATGACTCTACAGCAGCCTCGCCAGTCAGCCCCGAGGGGAAAGAGTGGAACCTGTCTAATACTCTGCATCCATAAAAGAATGCAGCAAACGTAGGTCAGTACAAAACAACAGTACTGGTAGGTATCATCGGCCGACTAAACATAGCTGATATAATTCAGACAATAAAGCAGGATAGGCAGATAAAGCAATAAGTATAAGTCACAACAGTCAGAAACAAGTATCCATCATCACCTAGATAGATCAACTAATCCCAAATATGCCAAGTCTCAATATACCCAATTCGAAACTAACATCACAAGTAACAATACCAAATCATCTCAATATAAGCCGTAAATACAATGCAATGCAATAATGTATGAATGCAATGCAACGCCATGCAAATGCTCTGTACGCATGTACTCTGGACGGAAATATCAACGTCTCGGTAGCACAACCCAAGGTGACTCGCGAAGTCTAAGTGTCACTCGTCCCAGATCTTTGCCCAACAGACAGACGAGACCAGGATCTTTGCCCATGGGGGTTCTCACCGGCACCACCCTGGGAGACCCGTGGAGTCCATGCACTCAATCAATCCACGATTCTGGGACTAACATCGGATATCGGACTCTCACATCACCTTTATTTAAAAACCGAGCCAAGCTCATCACAATGGTTCACCAAGTACCAATAGGTCTCAACAATATATTATGAAGAATGAGAATGAGTGAAATGCATATGTCAACATCAAGAATCAGGTCAATATCACAAGTACCAACATAGGTACCCCAACAATATATCAATGTCACAAGTACCAATATGGGTACACCAACAATATATCAAGGTCACAAGTACCAACATGGGTATGCCAACAATATATCAATGTCACAAGTACCAATATGGGTACGCCAACAATATATCAATGTCACAAGTACCAACATGGTATGCCAAACAATATCATCAACAACTAAACAGGTCAAACGAAAATCTATGCTTGTGTCATCGACAAACTAAAGTAACACCATATCACAATCAGGATGTAACAACAGTTCCCTATATCTATTAACAACACGTGGCATCAAGCAAACATAACAAATCAATCAAGTCACATGCAGCGGGGTGGCTAGCCCCAATCACACAACAGGGCCCAACCTAAGACAATATCCAACCCAACTTCATACCCGAAGGTTTACATGCTTTCTCCGTTAATATAATCTAAATATATGCTTCGCTATATGAAGTCTCACCAAGGGTAAGCCATAACCTACCTGGATGGCCGAACAACAAACAACAACAATCATTTTTTTGCCTTGCTCTTCCTCTGAGCCTCAGAACCAAATAAGTCTAGGCATATTTGAAATCTAGATTAGAAATCATGAAGAACAATGCTAACATTTGTATCATTCAATTAGCTCAAATCCAACCCTAGAATTTGGGGAAACGAGGCCCATAAGGTCAAAACGGGGAATTCGGGAGTAAAATATCAAATTAAGCACTAAGTGATCATAACCCAAAAACTAATAGCTAATTTAACTCATGAATTCACCTAATTTCAAATTTCAAGTAAAACCCCCAATTCTGGTATAAACCCTAACTTTTTGATTCAAGAATTCAACACTAATAACGGAAGATATATGATTAACAACCTTAGATTCATCAAAATCTAGCATAAACTCCATCAATTTCATCATTAATAAGCCTAGATGGAACATTCATTAACTCCACTTTTATCTTCCATTACTAAGGAATTACTAAGGAAAGAGAAATCTACGATGATTGGGAACAAGGAATTGGTAAAGAGATTAGCAAGACTTACCACCAAGAGTTTTCTCCAAGATTCTTCTAAAACAGCCCCCAAGAGCTCAATTTTCATAATGAGAACAAATGATAGACTAAGGGCTTATTTAATACATATTTAATGAAATAACAGGCCCGATACCGCCACGGAGGCATGGGGGCGCAACAGCGTTACCGCCCCGGCACCATCACAGGCCGATCGGATTGTCTGGGCCAAATAGACTTGGCAGCCCCAGCGGCCACTCCACCGCAACAGCGGTGCCGCTGGGACGGTACTGGTGCCGCTACAGCAGACACCAGATACCAGAACCCAAATATTTTTCGTACGTCTCAACTGAGATCCCGAACCATTCCCGAGGCCATCTGCTCATAAACCCCATACACAAACCCATATAAAAACACGCTATGAACGCACTCATGGCCTCAGAATTTCCAATGGAGGTCTCATTGACCGAGTCAACCCCCGATACCTCATTCCAACTTCCCAACTCAAGTTCCAAAATGCATCCGAGTGCATTGGGAACCGAACCAGATATACACACCAGTTCCAAACGACCATCCGGACCTCTCGATATCGACGGATTTCTGAATCAAATGTAAACAACTCGGGAAGCGTGTCAACTGTCCCCTCGAGTTGAAAGTGAGCTAACCAATGCTCGGGAAGGGTCAAAAGGGTCGAAAATGCAATAGTTTGGTCGTTACAAAGACTTAGGTGGGCTCTGGCCCAAACTATCATATCTTCTTTTGCCAACTCAAAACCAGAAAGCAAAAACATGATTCAATAGTTTGAAAAACAGGTTTTTCGTCTAATTTATTCACCCTCTTAATTTTGAACAATATGATATAATATCTTGTCTTTCCAAAAACCTCTTTAGTTTGTTATTTATTAGGACAAACGCAGTTGCTTTCCTTTTAAATTTTCAAAATCAGTATGAGTTTTTTTTCCAGATTTTTTCAAAAGAATTTTTAAAGAGCTAGAGTCAATCTAAACGGCATATGCACCGTTTTTCCTAAGATGCCTAATTCGCAACATAAATAATTCCAATAATGTTTGTGAGTTTTTTTACAAATATGGATACAATACAAGAAATACTTTAAGCAAATAAAGAAGGAATAAATATAATAAGGAATGTAAACTGGGGTGTACCAAACCCCAACCATTTTCACCCATGGTTGAGCCTTCGTGACATTTTTACCCATGATTGGGCCTTCAATATATTAGCTTCCCTTTCTTCTCTTTTAGACTCAATGAACTTGAAAGAATTTTCCTATTGGGCTTTTAACCCAATAGGGTGGCTGGACCTTGGCCCAAGTGGCCATGCAGTAGAGAGGGGAAAGAAACAAAGACCCCAGTTAGTTTATATTTTTACTGTTGTTATCATCCATATAACTATACACACATACATACATAGTGTCCTATTCCTTTACAATTCCTATTCTATACGCAAGTATACACAAGTACAAGCAATATCTCCTATTTATTCACAAGCGCACATAATGTGCATATGTATCTCCATGTCTTCAAACTCAAACCCTAAACTTAGGTGGTGGGAAGGCCAAGTCATCATCCCCTTATTCCTGATGCCGCACAAGTTCCAAGAGGTTTCATGAACCTACGGCGTGACTAGTCACCAGGGAAAGGTCCAAACTAAGCCCCCCCTCCCACCTAAACTGCCTTTGTCAACCAACAATAACCATGGAAGACACAGATCCACATACATACAACCATGGCTTGGAATAAATAGGATGGGTCCAATATACATAGTTATAGAGCAATTATAAGTCAATAAGAACAGATGACAATAAGAAGAGAATAGATGGATAGACTCAGCAGACAGATTACACTTATGAACCAAGACCAAGGCACCAAGTATGATTTAAACATGGAAAAAAAAGTAATCTGCATGGGTGTAATGTGGCCAAGACTGAACTAAACCAAGTAATCACAACACAAACAATCATATAGGAGTAGCACAGTTCTTAGCAGTATTGAATCAAGTAGACGTGGCAAAGGGTAAAGGCCCATGAACATAGGGTAAACCAGCTTCAAGACATGGTACAACACAACAGAGAAGGGCAACAGATTTGGCCTTCGCAGAGTACAGGTAGAATGTTTGGACAAAATCTTCAAATGAGCCTAGATGTCCCATACACAGCCCAAGTAAAGGTTCTTGACATTCTTTAGGAATCATATTTTAAAGTCTAGGTAATTCTAACAGAGAATACAGGAAATAAACAGAAGAAACCAAACTGTAATTCTAGCAGACATGATATGGACAAATCCAAATAGGTGAAATTAGAGTTCTTTTTGTTGAAACAACCATCTATTAGTGTAGCACACAAAGGAAGCATACTTGATCTCCTTATTTATTATTTATGATACCAACAGGAATAAGAAACATAAATAGGTCCAACTGGGCAAAGGGAGTGCCATAAGAACCATGACTTTATTAACCATAACAAACACAAGTGTGGTGCTGTATTAATCTTAGCAGAATCCAGTTAGAGATTAAGACACAAGCAAAAATAGAACCCATTCCAGGATCAATTGTAGGAAAAATGCCAAAAGACTTTCAAGTCCTAATGGTCCTATGTAGAATATAAAACCTTAGGCACAACAACTACAATAGAATAGAAGGGCCAAAAGTCCCAGGGATGCACAGAAGATTCAACATTTAAAGTTCAGAGTTTGAAATCTTTTTAGACCTTTTCTCCTGATCCTATTCTATTGTAGAAAGAACTAAGTTGATTTTAAAAGAGGATGCACATAATTTAGACATATTCTTAAACAGTGACCTACTCCTAGTTTTCATTTCTTCAAACTGGACAAGTAAATCATATCCTTAGCTGGTCTTTAATACTGCACAAAAGGGAAAACACATCTATCCAACATGACCAAGTTCAGTTTTATCTTATTCTTAGACTTTAGACTAATAAACTCAAAAAAAAAAAAAACATATCTCAAAGTGTGAAACATGATATATTATCCAAAGTATCACAAAGAAGGGGTCAAATATACCCCTAAGACTGTATTGCCACCTTAAATGGATGCAAACCATGATTTCCTTACTTTTAAGGTCTTACTATGACTTAGGAAAAAGAAGAAAACAGACCATCTTTCAAACACAAATTGGAATCAAATCAATGCATACAGAATTTCCATAAAGATCTTAATCATGAACCCAGCCTAACCAAATATTAAAGAGTTTGTTACACCTTATTATATCATCCACATAAAACTTTTCTTGCCTTATTTTCAAAACAAACACTATTCCTTTTAGAAAGCCTTTTCCTCTTTCCAGTTTTTAGCAAAGACTGCAATCTTTCAGATCACCACACATTATCTAGCCTAATCAACCCACCTCCTTTAAGACATATTAGAGCAGACCAATATGATTCATTTAGGTCCAAAGTCAAACATCAAGGCTAGGTTTATTAATCTAAGTGAACAATTAATAATGCACAAGAAATTCATTTTTTAGGATCCATTTAACTCAGCAAAATGGCAAGGAAAACACCAAGTGTGCAAAGGTAGCAGGTTACACCCCATAGACTTATGAAGAATTCCATGACAAACTCTTATTTTGGGAAGAAAGATACTATGGGTCAAGTGATACTTGACCCTTTCTCAATCTTCTCCTAAGATGTCTTTAAAAGACTTTCCCATTAGTCAAGTGGTTCCAACCCATACATCCATACCTATGGTCCTCTTCTGTTACTCTTGAGCATGTCCCAAAAGAAGACTGGACAATTCATGTCATACCCCATTTTAACCGGGATTAAAGTTAGAAGTATGACATATTGGAGATTCCTGTTTTTGTTTGTTTTAAGTTAAGGAGTCGCCACCTAATTATTTACGGTGAATTAGGACACCTAAGGTTTATTAAAGTTATGTTTTAAAGTTAACTTTGTTTAAGGTCTGCGAAACTTAAGATTTTAGGTAAGGGTTCAATTAGTCTAAAGGGAAGGTATTAGGCACCCTTTAAGACCCATTAACAATGGTTAACCGACCGGACTTATAATTAATTAGGCTAAGTGTAAATGTAATGTTTAAATGTTTAAGAAAATACCTTATAAGTATTCCTAAAGTTATTTAAAGTAAAACTTATAGAAAATAATAGTTACATAAAGAGTTTAGTTTAAAAATAGACATGTAATGTTTATATTTGGAGGAAATGACTAAAATTCGAAAGAGTTATTTAATAAAAGTTTTAAAGGTTGTTCTAGACAGATATGTAGTTCTAAGCGTTGGAAGGAAACTAAAGTGGAAGAGTCATTCGTTGAGTTAGTTTGCCCTTTTATTCCCTAGAGTAAGCTAAAGTTAGTATAAGATTTGTGATGTTTTAAATTTCTAAAATGGTAAGCATGAATTATTATTCCCTTAGCCAAAAGATATAATCATGCTATTTTGAAAAATCAATTAAATAAATGTTATAGGTACTATAAATAGTTTTAAAAAATAGAAGTGAATATAATTTGTGGAATTAACTACCCCTAACTAAACTAAAACCCTTAATGTTACTAAAATTATCTAAATTAACAAACAAAATATTAGTCATACAACATACATCAAATGCGCACAAAAATAAAATAGAGTAGATGTAATGTAAATGGGTTTGCCCCACTTGGATTGCAGTGATCTGTTTGCAACTGGTTTCAGCCCAATAATAGTGTTGCTGCTGTTGTCACGCCTGTGGGCTTCGGCCCAGATTTTTATTCCCTGTTTGGCTGCGGAGGGTGACTCGAGAGGAGTTATGTTGGGCTTTTGGCCCAACGTCAAAATGCGGGGAAGATGACGAGTTGCTTGGACTCGTATACGAGATATCATGCGTAAAGAAAAGAAAAAGGATTAGGAAATGAGCAGTGAATAATATTAAACATACTAAAGATGATGAATTAAAAAAAAAACAATTTCACAGATTGTATATTCTGTGTATATTTCAAATATACCTCACGTATACACAATTCGTCCACCACACACTTACTACGTATAAACAAAGCAACAACCAAACATAACTGCATCAGAGTATACCTGGCATTCCTGAAAGGTATACACTGATACGCGACTCCTATATACACTTGGTATATACTAAGGCTCATATACTATGTATACTTCGAGGTATATCATACTACAAGCAGAAAATCGGAGAGGGAATATGCAAAGACGAAACAACATGAGCATTCTAGAGCATAGTATGAGATAGACAGCAGGCATAAAATTGATTAAGGAAACAGGTCTCTTGGAAGTTACCCTTTATATGTTAACTGGGCATACTCACATACAGAGTTAATTTGCAGATAAAAGGAAATGGGAAAGGGATATACATGTGCACAAAAGAACAAATAAATAGAGAAAACGGAAAAGCATTTTGGAACACATGGTACAGGGCAAAAATAGAAATTCGAGACTCCATAAAATACATACTAAGTGTGGCAATCAATTAACAACCTAATGATTTAAATTAAAACACGGACTGCTCACAGTCAATATGTTAGTAATTCCCAAACAAATTCTTAAACAACAAAGCTGAATCTGTGTATAGATATCTCTTGTATATTAGGACTTAGAAATGAGCCAGTAGGCATTCGTGAATTAGAAAATAATCACCCGAAAATATAAGACAACTAGGACTAAAGCATTACTTCATTTTATGGAACAAAGCAGCAGTTAATTCCTCCAAAATGGATATCAAAGTGCAACAGCAATGCATATCAAATTTGCTCAAAATGTAGCCATAGCTTGGCCAAAATGCAGTAGTGGTTTCAGCCTAATAAGCTTTAATCAAAGTTTGCAGTGATTAGCAGTCTCAATGTCCAGGGTTGGGACATTAATTATATCATTTGTCTGTCTCAGAAATACAACAGAAACATAACAACAGGAATGTGCATCTCCGGTTGTCTTCGGGGACTTGACAATAAGTCCTGCAAAGTTCAGAGTAAAATGGTTAAAGCTGGTAAAGTATATGATAAAATAATTGGTAAAGTATGGAGCAAAGCAGTAGAATGGCCGTTTGGCTTATGATGTTGATGGCATCGTGACAGGCTGAATTAATGACGCGGGATCCTGATTTAATTCGCCTTCAACTTCATCAACCTACAAAAGCAGGTATATAAAGTCATAAAGTTATTGTGATAAAATAAAAATGAAATTACAGATAAAGTTGAAAGTAAAGCCGTTTGGCTTTTAAGGCGAGGCCATAATGAGTCAAATGATGCTTTTGGCCCTGATTGATAGACTTGACTGTCGATCTTGCGGTCCTTTAATTCCTGCACTCAAAGAAAAATTCTTAGTTTGGGAGGGGGAAGTTGATTCGTGTTGACTCGAATCTTGACGTTGTTGGCGCTCCATTTGCCTTGTTTGTTTGGATCTTGTGATCTCCGTACAAATCTCGGTAGATGACCAGTAGTGAAAATGATTGAAAGAAAATATTTCATTTGAAAGGTAGGTATGTAAGTATATGTATAAGGAAATGTAACTATATGTATATAAGTTGTGAAATATGTATATGTAAATGTATGTATGTAAGGAAAGATATATATGTAAATATATGTATGTAAGTTGTAAAATATTTCTGCCAACTTCAGATTGTGATACTTCTGAAACAATTGAAAAGTCATTTGTCTAAAATACTTCCTGTCTGGTGACCTTAATCTTATCGATGTCCAACTCTTTTCTTGTCTAATCTTTCAAAATATGCCCCAGTTTTGATTCCGAAGGGTATACTAAACCTATGATATGGTGTGACCGAACCTTGTATAGGTTGCCTACGTATCCGCCAAGGAATCAGGTCAGAACGTAGTTCGTGAAACATAAAATGGTCTGAAGTTTTCTAATAAAGGGACCGAACCCGATGTGGATTGCCTATGTATCCCACCAAGGGAATCAGGTCAGCGTAGTTCTGTTATATAAACGGTAAAAGGTTTGTTGGATTTTTATCTGAGTGCGACGGATCTGTATGTTGATAGTCTACGAATCCTGCCAAGGGAATCAGGCCCTATGTAGTTTTCCTTGTATAAGGATTTTTTGGATTTTCTGTTATAGCGCAACCGAACCCTATGTGGGCTGCCTACGTATCCACCAGGAATCAGGTCAAGCGTAGTTCGCACGGATAAGATATTTTTTTTTTGTTATAAAGTAGCCGAACCCTATGTGGGCTGCCTACGTATCCCCTATGGGAATCAGGTCAGCGTAGTTCAGACGGATAAGATATTTTTTTTTGGATTTTTTTTCTTGTAAAGCAACCGAACCCTACGTGGGCTGCCTACGTATCCCCCATGGGAATCAGGTCAGCGTAGTTCGCAATAAAGGAAAGGTTGCAAACTAGGTTGTCTAACCTAATGTCGTACTTTGATTTCTTCTTGAATTGCTAGCTTTTAGGCTTATGTTATCACCTATTGGCTATTTCAATTTCTCGAGTGGAATCTTGTCTTGTCCTCTAGTTTTGTTGTTACTCTTTCGGGATGTATGTTTGTTTGTTCGTTTATTTCATGTCACAATCGTAGAGTTGACAGATGATGATTATAGTAGAAAATAACAATAATAGATGATTAAGGAAAAATCAGGAATGCATTCATAGTTTTCACGATTAAGCTTCCAAAAGATGAAGCAAAACAAACAAAAGTTTTGAGCATGATTCAAGCTTTTAAAAATAAAAGTTCACTACATGTTCAGTCTACCAAAACTATCGGCGAATCAGAGACGGAGTACAAGTCCAATGCTTCAGAGTTTCTCCTGGTTCTGCACCCTGGATGGTTGGTGTCTTAGTGTTGTGAGTAGTAATCTTCACTGTCACTTGTTTTCGGATCTTTCCCACAGGCGCAACGAACGTTGATGACATGCTTCTCTCCATCTTTTCCAATTGGCGCAACGGCCTCCTTCCGATTCTTAACTTTTTGATAATTATCATGTTCACGTTGGCATTTTCGTGAGTAGGCAAAGGGATGGAGATTCATATCGGGTCGAGTTCCAGTGAGCTGGATCGCTCCTTCCTTAATCAAGGTTTCAATTTTGTTTTTGAGGCCATAGCAATCCTCAGTGGCATGCCCAGGAACTCCAGAATGATATGCACAATGCTTGGAACTATCAAACCATTTTGGAATAGGATTGAGAATTTTCCCTTCAATAGGTTGTACCACGCCTGCCGCTTTCAGTCTTTCAAATAGTTGAGCCAAAGGTTCAGCGAACCGAGTGTAATTACGGGTGTTTTTTGGAACAGGGTTTGGACGGACTTTATGTATGGTATGTGGTCGATTTTGGTAAGTGGGAGCTTGGACAAGTGAGTTTTGATAGTGAGGTGCTCGAGGTTGGCAGTAGTTTGCTTGGGTGTTGTATACAGGGTAAGGGAATAGTGGAACTTGGTAGGGTTCGGCGTAGTGGTAAGGATAGAAAGGCCGTTGTGGATGGTCAGAGTATGTAATGGCTTGGTTTAGAGAAGTAATTGTAGGTGGTGGGTTAGTGTTGATGGGTAAAGGAATGTAAGGAGTATGACCTAGTGATTGATTTGGTGGGTTGACGGGTGGTGGTTCAGGAATAGCATAGGTAGTGTAGGTGGGTGGTTGATTTTGTGGAGGGGTGTAGATGGGCGATGGATTTGGTGGATTTGCGGGGGTGATTGGAGGTAAGTTGTTGTTGATAGGTGCATTGTTTTGTGGAGGAAAATGTTCAGGAACTGAATGTTCAAGTGATGGAAAATGAGGCGGGTTTGATGCGACGTTCCTAGGTTCAGGAGGCGAACTTTGGAGTGTAACAGATGAGTTGGTCATGTTTTTAACCCGATTTAGTTCTCCACGTAGATTCTCAATTTCTTGAGTCAGGCGGGCGATATGTTCATCCCGTTGAATAGCAGTTCCGTGTTCGGAAGTCTCGGGCGGATCGCTAGAGATCACTATGTTTTCTACACCAGTTGGAATAGATGCGGCCGGATTAGACATAGTAATTTCATTTCCTTGAACAACCCAACTACGTTCAGGTAACGATGACGTCTTTGACCTTGTGATGTAAGGATGGTCGGCCATCGAGTGTCAACACGAATCAACTTTCTTTTGGAAATAAGATAAAAGAAACATAAAGTATAAACGATGTTAGTCTCATGAACATATCTAGGTAAAGTCATTATCACGTAAAGTCAAGTAAGTCATGTAGCAAATAATTCATCAAATTGAGTCAAACAAGTTGTCAAACAAGCATATCAAGCAACAACGTGTCCTAACATGCATGTGACCTCTTTGTGCCAGAGGTAGGCCTAACGTTTGTTTGAAGGGTAAAGTGTGCCATAATACGTCATCCCGTTGCTTTGATTAATTAAACGAATTCTATTTCCCAAAATAAAGTACAAGATAATGTAATATTTATTACATGTCAAATGAATACAACATAAAGTGTTTCCTAATCTAAATAAAGTAAATAAAATTTCTATGTCTAACTTCTAGCTCCATTTGTGATACCCTTGATCTTCGTCATTTGTTATATTCCGATGCATACCTGTCATAGAAATGTTAGTCATTCCCTTCTTCCTAAAGTTTAATTAATTAGAGCAAATAGTCAATATTTAAGCACAGTTATCCTTCAAACATGCACATAAGTATGATTGGTGTCACTCGGGGTCGTGAACCCGCTTGGACGTTTGGGTAAAGTCGTCTAATGAGTTTAATACACCAAGGGTATTAAACCTCCTAGGTCAAAAATGTATGTTCTTAGTAAAGGGTGTTGGTTTAGCTCTATCTTAGGCTGACTAAGAGTTGGCTTCCTATGACACAAGGTTCCCCCAAGCGGACAACTTGGGAGTGGAAAGTCCGTGGCCGTCGACTGCACCGCTGATCGACTAAATCCACAAGATCGATCCAACTAAAAGGTAATTTAATAGTGAACGGGCGCGAACCGCGAAGCCGTTTTAAGTGTGTGAATATGTGTGAATTTTCCAAAAGTGAAGGAAATATGAACGGAATGACAGTTTATCAAAGCAGTAACATTTAAACAGTTTATATCAAACAAACAATTAATAGCAGATAAACAGTTATAACACGTGAAAATAGTTTAAGCAAATAAAGTTAGCACACAAATCCTAATTAAATATAAATCCGTTATGGTTAGAACCTAAGTGTTCCCCAGTGGAGTCGCCAAGCTGTCATACCCCATTTTAACCGGGATTAAAGTTAGAAGTATGACATATTGGAGATTCCTGTTTTTGTTTGTTTTAAGTTAAGGAGTCGCCACCTAATTATTTACGGTGAATTAGGACACCTAAGGTTTATTAAAGTTATGTTTTAAAGTTAACTTTGTTTAAGGTCTGCGAAACTTAAGATTTTAGGTAAGGGTTCAATTAGTCTAAAGGGAAGGTATTAGGCACCCTTTAAGACCCATTAACAATGGTTAACCGACCGGACTTATAATTAATTAGGCTAAGTGTAAATGTAATGTTTAAATGTTTAAGAAAATACCTTATAAGTATTCCTAAAGTTATTTAAAGTAAAACTTATAGAAAATAATAGTTACATAAAGAGTTTAGTTTAAAAATAGACATGTAATGTTTATATTTGGAGGAAATGACTAAAATTCGAAAGAGTTATTTAATAAAAGTTTTAAAGGTTGTTCTAGACAGATATGTAGTTCTAAGCGTTGGAAGGAAACTAAAGTGGAAGAGTCATTCGTTGAGTTAGTTTGCCCTTTTATTCCCTAGAGTAAGCTAAAGTTAGTATAAGATTTGTGATGTTTTAAATTTCTAAAATGGTAAGCATGAATTATTATTCCCTTAGCCAAAAGATATAATCATGCTATTTTGAAAAATCAATTAAATAAATGTTATAGGTACTATAAATAGTTTTAAAAAATAGAAGTGAATATAATTTGTGGAATTAACTACCCCTAACTAAACTAAAACCCTTAATGTTACTAAAATTATCTAAATTAACAAACAAAATATTAGTCATACAACATACATCAAATGCGCATAAAAATAAAATAGAGTAGATGTAATGTAAATGGGTTTGCCCCACTTGGATTGCAGTGATCTGTTTGCAACTGGTTTCAGCCCAATAATAGTGTTGCTGCTGTTGTCACGCCTGTGGGCTTCGGCCCAGATTTTTATTCCCTGTTTGGCTGCGGAGGGTGACTCGAGAGGAGTTATGTTGGGCTTTTGGCCCAACGTCAAAATGCGGGGAAGATGACGAGTTGCTTGGACTCGTATACGAGATATCATGCGTAAAGAAAAGAAAAAGGATTAGGAAATGAGCAGTGAATAATATTAAACATACTAAAGATGATGAATTAAAAAAAACAATTTCACAGATTGTATATTCTGTGTATATTTCAAATATACCTCACGTATACACAATTCGTCCACCACACACTTACTACGTATAAACAAAGCAACAACCAAACATAACTGCATCAGAGTATACCTGGCATTCCTGAAAGGTATACACTGATACGCGACTCCTATATACACTTGGTATATACTAAGGCTCATATACTATGTATACTTCGAGGTATATCATACTACAAGCAGAAAATCGGAGAGGGAATATGCAAAGACGAAACAACATGAGCATTCTAGAGCATAGTATGAGATAGACAGCAGGCATAAAATTGATTAAGGAAACAGGTCTCTTGGAAGTTACCCTTTATATGTTAACTGGGCATACTCACATACAGAGTTAATTTGCAGATAAAAGGAAATGGGAAAGGGATATACATGTGCACAAAAGAACAAATAAATAGAGAAAACGGAAAAGCATTTTGGAACACATGGTACAGGGCAAAAATAGAAATTCGAGACTCCATAAAATACATACTAAGTGTGGCAATCAATTAACAACCTAATGATTTAAATTAAAACACGGACTGCTCACAGTCAATATGTTAGTAATTCCCAAACAAATTCTTAAACAACAAAGCTGAATCTGTGTATAGATATCTCTTGTATATTAGGACTTAGAAATGAGCCAGTAGGCATTCGTGAATTAGAAAATAATCACCCGAAAATATAAGACAACTAGGACTAAAGCATTACTTCATTTTATGGAACAAAGCAGCAGTTAATTCCTCCAAAATGGATATCAAAGTGCAACAGCAATGCATATCAAATTTGCTCAAAATGTAGCCATAGCTTGGCCAAAATGCAGTAGTGGTTTCAGCCTAATAAGCTTTAATCAAAGTTTGCAGTGATTAGCAGTCTCAATGTCCAGGGTTGGGACATTAATTATATCATTTGTCTGTCTCAGAAATACAACAGAAACATAACAACAGGAATGTGCATCTCAAGATAACACAAATCAACCCAAATGCAGCAACGAATGGGGTATCTGTTTGCTATTTATCTTGGACTTAAACTATTCAAGGATCCTTCAATGATGAGTTGGTACAATCTTTTGAACTAATCAATAACCACTCATATAATCAACAGAGAATAAGAGTGTAAGGGATGTTAATGAGGCAGTTTCTCAACCAGAGACAGGGAGAAGGATTTGAGTATTGTCGAACATTTGATCCTCTGCCCTGAACTCAAAGCATTGAAGAAATAGGACTAGTTATAACTTAACTAAATCTTGAAACACACAAATGAACTCAAACATAACCAAGAACTCATTAGGAAGAGCCTGTAAATAAATAGCAGTCTTACACTTCAATTCTACATTGAGAAGAACTTAAAGAGAGACTATATTATAAGAATTCCGATAACACACGAACCAACAATGTAACACAGCAGATTGAGATTAACTAGTCTAATTGCGGGGTTCAAACACACAAAACTAAAATAAAACCAAAGTGATGGGAGAAAACTATACTATGGTTATATTAACAGCCTGCTTATCAGCTGGAAACAAAATAATACCAAACCGGTCATAGATTGAACCTAATAATCCCTAATCATACTAAAGCTAAATCTATAACCAGCAGCTAAGTTTCAACATAGATCCCTAATGATCTTATTTGACCCGAATGAGGAGCAATCGAGATATATATGCTTATTTGACACCCATATCATGTGAATTAGCATTTTCCACATACTTGACCAATCGATAAATACATCATAAACAAACATGAAAATCTACTGATGGTAACAAACAGGGAAAACATCCTATTTCTACAAACTTAACTGAAATGTAAACACAACAGCAACATCAACAAACAGAAAACAAATAAAATAACTAAAGGAGGGAAAGTTACCTTTGTTGGTTGCAGTGAAGTGGGTGTCGACGGTCTCGAATCTACGCTCGACTCCAAAGTAACAGTCGAATTGATGAGAGTGACTCACTTGATGTATCAAAGAGTGTTCTCTGATGTGGTGACTAATATGTATGTAAACAAAAGTTTAGGCGATTGACCGAAAAAAAACCTTTATGATTAAAATTGATGTTTTGTAGGGAATTCTGCAGTTCTAGCTTCTTTGGTGATTCGGATTTTCTTATTCCTAAAAATAAACCACTCCAACACCAAAATCCCCCCCTCATCTCCTCCTAAATTAAGATTATTTATAGTACTGTGATTAGGGTTTAAAGAGAAGAGAAAATGGAGCGTAGGAGAGACATGAGAGCGGGGGACAAGCGTGGGGGGCAAGGGAAAGTGGAGGTGAAACGTGAGTGGACAGAAAGTGACAGAGAGGAGTATGGGAAAGGGGAGGTTTGTCGGGTGAGGAGAGAGCGTGAGGATAGTGATGGTGGAGATGGCAGAACGAAGTGGGGGACAGGGGAACGCGAGAGCACGTGAGGCGTGAAGACGACACTGACGGAGAGACGAAGGGAAGGAGAGAACGTGGGGTGTCGGCGGTGAAATGATGAAGACGAGAAAGAGAGACAGAGAAGATGAGATGGAGGCGGAAGAAGAGAAAAAGAAGGACAGAAAATTAGGTTTTAGGAAAATAAAAGAACGAATGGGCCGGGTCGGGTCAATTTTAAACGGGTATTGGGCTGGATCTGTTGAAAACGTGGGTAATGGGCTGGTCCGTTTGGGCTGGCCCATTAATTTAAACATGGGCTGAAAATGTGGGTTTAAAATGTGGGTTGGGTATAAAAAATGTGGGTTATTTATTTGGGTAGGGAAATAATATTATATTTATATTTTGGGCCATTAATTGGGCTGAGAATTGTTGATCCTTCCTCCTCTATTTAACTATTTTTTGGGCTTCTAATTTAATAATTGGTACAATATATATTATGTATAGAAAAAAATAAGGATTTAACAAAGTATTGTCTTGTAATTAAATTTAACGAGTCTAAACCCAAAAAATGAGACGATGACGATCATTTAAAATTAGTGATAAAGTAATGCTCATAATGTTGAAAATAAAAGTAATGATATTAGTTGTAGTGGTAATAAAATAAAATAAAGTATTTAGCTCGTCAGTAAATTTAGAAACCCGAGTAAATTAAATAAAAGAGGGACAAAATTGGGTGTCAACAAATGCCCCTCTTCGAACGGAGATGATGTAAGAATCTTCGGGCGAAGAAGTTGACGTAGTAGCCAATTTTGTTTGGACCGACGAATATGAATTTGTAAGAAAGTACGGTTTAGGAAAATTGATGGAAAATATGATGAGGTCCGAAGGAATTATGGAAAATTATGGCTGAATCTTAGTTTTAAGTTGCCTATGTATCTAGGGTTGCACTAAGGCCATGTCTAGTTCGAAAGTTTTTTGTGGATTCATAATCTAGCGGGGGGTTGTAGACAGGTGACGAGAACGTTCAAGAATAGAACATATGCTTATAGCCTCCTAATTATAAATGTGGCGCGCAACACACTTTTAAGTAGGACTCTACTAGGCACGATGTGAATTATTCAAAGATGCCCCAGTGTTGAGTTATGGAGACACTGGGGATGTAGAAAGGAATATGAGATTGTGAAAAGAGTAGATTCAGTAGAGTTTTAGCGGAGGATGTGAAAGGAGAATTTATCCTACGTATCACATGTTGGTGGACATATTCGGAATTGAGTTCGAGAGTAAATCCGTGACCTTTGCTTGTGGGTTTGGTAATCCTCTTCAGCAAATTTGCCCCAGTTCACTGCGTAAGATAAAGTTCCACGTTGTGTTGCGTCTCTGCAGGATGTATTTTCTGCCAAAACTGAAATTCATATCAAAATTAGTAGTAAAGTTGAAGTTATAAAGAGTGTAAAATGATAAGAAATATGAGTGTGGAAATAAAAATGAAGCCGTGTGGCCAATGTTGTCTCTGGTTGTCTTCAGGGACTTGAATGAATGCGTGATGCGTATGCTGAGGATGTGATAAGGTCTCTAGTTGCGGTTGAAGATGATAGTGATAGAGCCTCCGGCTGTCTTCCGGGACTCGATGATCTGCGAAATTTAAGGTAAACTCGTTAAAGTAGGTAAAATAGATGATGAAATAAAGAAATGAAGTAAGGAGTAAAGTAAGTGTATAGCCGTTTGGCTTATGCAGGTGAGGCCGTGTAGCCATGCGATATCTCCGGTTGTCTTCGGGGACTTGATGCTATGTCTCCGGTTGTCTTCGGGGACTTGATGTTATGTCTCCGGTTGTCTTCGGGGACTTGATGCTATGTCTCTGGTTGTCTTCGGGGACTTGATGTTGTGTCTCCGGTTGTCTTCGGGGACTTGATGATATTCCTGTAAAGTTCAAGGTAAATCGTTAGAGTTGATGATGTGTAGCCGTCTGGCTTATGCATATGGGGCAGTATAGCCGAGTGATGCCCGGTTGTCTTCGGGACTTGATGATCTGTCTCCGGTTGTCTTCAGAGATGTGATGATGCGTCTCCGGTTGTTTTCGGGGACTTGATGATACATCTTCGGTTGTCTTCAGAGATTTGATAATGTGTCTCCGGTTGTCTTCGGGGACTTGACAATAAGTCCTGCAAAGTTCAGAGTAAAATGGTTAAAGCTGGTAAAGTATATGATAAAATAATTGGTAAAGTATGGAGCAAAGCAGTAGAATGGCCGTTTGGCTTATGATGTTGATGGCATCGTGACAGGCTGAATTAATGACGCGGGATCCTGATTTAATTCGCCTTCAACTTCATCAACCTACAAAAGCAGGTATATAAAGTCATAAAGTTATTGTGATAAAATAAAAATGAAATTACAGATAAAGTTGAAAGTAAAGCCGTTTGGCTTTTAAGGCGAGGCCATAATGAGTCAAATGATGCTTTTGGCCCTGATTGATAGACTTGACTGTCGATCTTGCGGTCCTTTAATTCCTGCACTCAAAGAAAAATTCTTAGTTTGGGAGGGGGAAGTTGATTCGTGTTGACTCGAATCTTGACGTTGTTGGCGCTCCATTTGCCTTGTTTGTTTGGATCTTGTGATCTCCGTACAAATCTCGGTAGATGACCAGTAGTGAAAATGATTGAAAGAAAATATTTCATTTGAAAGGTAGGTATGTAAGTATATGTATAAGGAAATGTAACTATATGTATATAAGTTGTGAAATATGTATATGTAAATGTATGTATGTAAGGAAAGATATATATGTAAATATATGTATGTAAGTTGTAAAATATTTCTGCCAACTTCAGATTGTGATACTTCTGAAACAATTGAAAAGTCATTTGTCTAAAATACTTCCTGTCTGGTGACCTTAATCTTATCGATGTCCAACTCTTCTCTTGTCTAATCTTTCAAAATATGCCCCAGTTTTGATTCCGAAGGGTATACTAAACCTATGATATGGTGTGACCGAACCTTGTATAGGTTGCCTACGTATCCGCCAAGGAATCAGGTCAGAACGTAGTTCGTGAAACATAAAATGGTCTGAAGTTTTCTAATAAAGGGACCGAACCCGATGTGGATTGCCTATGTATCCCACCAAGGGAATCAGGTCAGCGTAGTTCTGTTATATAAACGGTAAAAGGTTTGTTGGATTTTTATCTGAGTGCGACGGATCTGTATGTTGATAGTCTACGAATCCTGCCAAGGGAATCAGGCCCTATGTAGTTTTCCTTGTATAAGGATTTTTTGGATTTTCTGTTATAGCGCAACCGAACCCTATGTGGGCTGCCTACGTATCCACCAGGAATCAGGTCAAGCGTAGTTCGCACGGATAAGATATTTTTTTTTTGTTATAAAGTAGCCGAACCCTATGTGGGCTGCCTACGTATCCCCTATGGGAATCAGGTCAGCGTAGTTCAGACGGATAAGATATTTTTTTTTGGATTTTTTTTCTTGTAAAGCAACCGAACCCTACGTGGGCTGCCTACGTATCCCCCATGGGAATCAGGTCAGCGTAGTTCGCAATAAAGGAAAGGTTGCAAACTAGGTTGTCTAACCTAATGTCGTACTTTGATTTCTTCTTGAATTGCTAGCTTTTAGGCTTATGTTATCACCTATTGGCTATTTCAATTTCTCGAGTGGAATCTTGTCTTGTCCCCTAGTTTTGTTGTTACTCTTTCGGGATGTATGTTTGTTTGTTCGTTTATTTCATGTCACAATCGTAGAGTTGACAGATGATGATTATAGTAGAAAATAACAATAATAGATGATTAAGGAAAAATCAGGAATGCATTCATAGTTTTCACGATTAAGCTTCCAAAAGATGAAGCAAAACAAACAAAAGTTTTGAGCATGATTCAAGCTTTTAAAAATAAAAGTTCACTACATGTTCAGTCTACCAAAACTATCGGCGAATCAGAGACGGAGTACAAGTCCAATGCTTCAGAGTTTCTCCTGGTTCTGCACCCTGGATGGTTGGTGTCTTAGTGTTGTGAGTAGTAATCTTCACTGTCACTTGTTTTCGGATCTTTCCCACAGGCGCAACGAACGTTGATGACATGCTTCTCTCCATCTTTTCCAATTGGCGCAACGGCCTCCTTCCGATTCTTAACTTTTTGATAATTATCATGTTCACGTTGGCATTTTCGTGAGTAGGCAAAGGGATGGAGATTCATATCGGGTCGAGTTCCAGTGAGCTGGATCGCTCCTTCCTTAATCAAGGTTTCAATTTTGTTTTTGAGGCCATAACAATCCTCAGTGGCATGCCCAGGAACTCCAGAATGATATGCACAATGCTTGGAACTATCAAACCATTTTGGAATAGGATTGAGAATTTTCCCTTCAATAGGTTGTACCACGCCTGCCGCTTTCAGTCTTTCAAATAGTTGAGCCAAAGGTTCAGCGAACCGAGTGTAATTACGGGTGTTTTTTGGAACAGGGTTTGGACGGACTTTATGTATGGTATGTGGTCGATTTTGGTAAGTGGGAGCTTGGACAAGTGAGTTTTGATAGTGAGGTGCTCGAGATTGGCAGTAGTTTGCTTGGGTGTTGTATACAGGGTAAGGGAATAGTGGAACTTGGTAGGGTTCGGCGTAGTGGTAAGGATAGAAAGGCCGTTGTGGATGGTCAGAGTATGTAATGGCTTGGTTTAGAGAAGTAATTGTAGGTGGTGGGTTAGTGTTGATGGGTAAAGGAATGTAAGGAGTATGACCTAGTGATTGATTTGGTGGGTTGACGGGTGGTGGTTCAGGAATAGCATAGGTAGTGTAGGTGGGTGGTTGATTTTGTGGAGGGGTGTAGATGGGCGATGGATTTGGTGGATTTGCGGGGGTGATTGGAGGTAAGTTGTTGTTGATAGGTGCATTGTTTTGTGGAGGAAAATGTTCAGGAACTGAATGTTCAAGTGATGGAAAATGAGGCGGGTTTGATGCGACGTTCCTAGGTTCAGGAGGCGAACTTTGGAGTGTAACAGATGAGTTGGTCATGTTTTTAACCCGATTTAGTTCTCCACGTAGATTCTCAATTTCTTGAGTCAGGCGGGCGATATGTTCATCCCGTTGAATAGCAGTTCCGTGTTCGGAAGTCTCGGGCGGATCGCTAGAGATCACTATGTTTTCTACACCAGTTGGAATAGATGCGGCCGGATTAGACATAGTAATTTCATTTCCTTGAACAACCCAACTACGTTCAGGTAACGATGACGTCTTTGACCTTGTGATGTAAGGATGGTCGGCCATCGAGTGTCAACACGAATCAACTTTCTTTTGGAAATAAGATAAAAGAAACATAAAGTATAAACGATGTTAGTCTCATGAACATATCTAGGTAAAGTCATTATCACGTAAAGTCAAGTAAGTCATGTAGCAAATAATTCATCAAATTGAGTCAAACAAGTTGTCAAACAAGCATATCAAGCAACAACGTGTCCTAACATGCATGTGACCTCTTTGTGCCAGAGGTAGGCCTAACGTTTGTTTGAAGGGTAAAGTGTGCCATAATACGTCATCCCGTTGCTTTACGTCATCCAGAGATAGCAGAACAGACTCTCATCCTGGACAACTATTCCCTCCAATTTGTATACCTTTTAATTTCAAAAGTGATCACTAACCAAGTTACAAATTAATGATCATCTTGCTAGCGTGTTAGACTGATTAGATTGATCCGTAACTAATCTTCAAATGATGACTTAATCTTACAGTTCCTATAGTTGACCCTTCCCTTTTCATTTTTTTACCAAAACTCTTAATACTTAACAACAGACCATTTTCAGATGAAGGACTTATGACATGGACTACACAAAAGAAGTTATAGACATTATATGCTTAAGCAACAAGTTCAAACAAGAAAATAAAGCCTTGATCAAATCAGAGAAAAAACAGATTTCATACTCAATATCCTTAATCATATTAGTCCTAGGATTTGCTACAAAACATAGACAATTCAACACATTCTAGACTACACTAAGTGAGAACATGATCACAGATGTTTACTTTGATTGTTTACCAATTCATAAACCAAAATTGAACCGGATTCCATTTTAATCTGAGTATTAATTGATAAAAGCAGCAAACTGTTAACTAATCCTATCTTTACTCTATTCTACGTGAGTAAGGTAATTAAGAAGAGAGGAACGAAAAAATGAAATAATCTACTATTATATCTTCAGAGAACCAACAAACAGATTTAACTTAAACATAAGTATTTTTGTACTTTTTTTTTTTTGAAAGAAAGGAACACACCGGAAATTGTATCCAAACCAATTGTTAAGTTAAGACATTTATAGTTAAGAAGACCTTGATAAAAGGCTTTGCTTTACAAGGGAGGGTAATTCACTAGCTGATTAGCAAAGGTATGCGATTTCTGATTATAAACACAAGCACACATTACAAGTAATCTATTCATGTTCATCTAAACCAACATGTAAACTGCCTCATCTCCTTTTAACAACACCTAGGAGTTCAGTAGAGGAAAATAAGTTGAACTTCACTTCATTGGTTCTACTTAGGATTATAGATAACAAACTAACATGACTTCAAGAAGGAAGGAAAAGAAAAAATGAATTCTTCAAGGTACTTCAACCACATCCCTTCATAGTAAACATGGAACATTAGAGCTACATAAACAAACAAACCAATAGGAAGTCCAACCAGCCTACTTTCTATTGAGTTTCAACATAACATTCACATTGGTTCTACTGTGTTTACCTCAAGTAAACTATAAGTTAAACACACAACTAAATAGGGAAACCTTTAACAATAAGAACCACCATTAGCAAGCATCAAATCACAAGCAATCTAACTGATGTAAATACACTTAGACTAGGAAAAATTCTAAATAACGAAATAAAATGAATTAAGAGTTACCTTTTGTGTGCGCAGCCAAGAAAAGAATAAATTTGGGAGCTTTATGCTTCCAACCTCAACAACTCAGCCATGTGAAAAATAAATAAAGCAGGAAAATATTTTAGAACTGAGAAAACCCCAACTATTTCAGTCAAGGTATTAAAATTTTTACGAAGAAGCTTTTTGAAAAATCGAAATTTTCCAACTTCTTCAATTTTCGAATTTACCTCTATTTTTTTGTCTCACTATTTTTCTCCTTGTTTTTTTCGATCCCCTGTTTTTGTGAGAGTGGGGGTTCTATTTATAGAATCTCAAAATTCAATCAAGCCTAACAATGAACGATGTGGGACAAACCCTTTTCCAAAACCAAATACTCAGTAAAAAAAAAATCAACGTCCCAGACCTAAAGGTATAACACACACGCGGTCAGAAATAACCCTTCTTGGGTCGATCTGAACCAACAACCATGAACCAATAGGAATTTGCGAAGAATAATAAACAACATAACCTAAAAGCAAAAAAAAAAAAAAATCATGATTTTGACTGAAAAATCTGAAAAATGAGTAAAAACAAGGATTCATTATTGTGTTTGGGTAAAAAGAACAATAAATCGGGTGGAACGTTTAATGCTTTAACCATAATAAGCATGAAATAGTTGTATTTGTTAGCTATGCTCCGCAACCTTGCAATTTTTAGCAGAGAGAGACGATGAAATATCAAGGCGGCGCTAGGGTTTCACCAAAGTAGAAAAGAGAGGAGCGGGGTGGGGGGTAGGGTGACTTTGCAAAAGAAAAGGAAATGAAAGGGGGCTATACCCCCTCTTATCTGATATAACAAATTGGGACCTAGCCTTGGGCTGGACTCAGTCCGAGTTTAAAATATTAAAGAGGCCTTATACGTTTATGTATACACCAAGTGTGTGTCTCTCTGTGTGTGTGCGCGCACACACACTTGGTGTATGCATATGTATATTTGGTACACATAAAAAAATTAAATAAAGATCAAAATTGATGAAATTTTAATTATAGGAAAAAATTTGGACATAATCATTCATTAAAATAGTTTAAAATTGAACAAATTGTGTTAATGTCCTTAATTAATTCTAATCTGACATGATCATTTCAATTATGGCCTTATTTGGCCTAATCAACAAAATTTGAAATTAAATGACCTTAACGAGTTCAAACCAATGAACTAGTTATTTCAAATAAAATCATTAATAGGCTAATTTTGCAAAAATGATTCTAATTTCTTTAAATCATGAATTGATTAATTTAATTGTGGCCATGGCAAAATATTTGTACATAAAAAGATCAATTTGCAATAATTATCATTTAATTAATTAATTAGCCTAATTAAAACATTTATGGACAATTATGCGTATTTTTGACAAATCATGCAATTATATATAAAAATTAGAGATTTAAAGGATTAAATGATTTATCACTCAAGTTACTTAAACTACTCAAACTTCATGGATTTAAAGGAATAAAGTATTTGCAAAATTTTGATTTCTTGACAATTTTAAACAATTAAATAAATGATTATCTTCAAAACAAAAGACCCCTTCACTCTCTCTCTCTCTCTCTCTCTTAAAAAAAAAACTTTAACAAACATCACATAAAATATCATAAAAGCACTCATTAATTTCCAAATAAATTTATGATGCCATGAAAATCTCCTTTTATCACTTTAAGGGAGTGAAATATTGACTTGGGCAATTTATAAAAATCATTTAAATCTTTCAAGATGCTCAACTCATTTTATTCATTATTCGGGGACTCTGAGTGATTGAAATAGATTACGGGAGGTCAAAAATAAGGTGTCAACAGTCATTTGTTGTTCTTAGGCCTCATTTGTTTGCACTTAATGTTAGATTCAGACCTCAAGTCATTAAGTGCATTTGTTTATATTAAGATCTAACTACTTATTTGGTCTGAATAAGTCTTAATCATTAAGATCTTGAACAAAGTCTGAATATGATTAAGAGGTATTTTGTATGGATAATTTTTACCAGTGGCTCCACCCAACCCGAACTCCCACCACCCACTACCCATCTAACCCTCCACTACCCCACCTCTGTACCAACTCTCCACCCACCCCCAACCCTACCCTTTACTAACCAAACCCACCTACCCACCACCACCCTCCACCAATAGCCACCACCACTACCCACCCACCACCACCACCCTACTCTCACCACCCACCTACCTTACCCCCCAACCACCCCCCTCACCACCACCCAACCCCCCTAACCCCAAACCCGCCACACCATCACCACTCACCTCCCTCCCTCACCCCCCCCCCCCCCCACATACAATCCCCACAACCCTCCCACCCCTACCTACCACCCCCGCCCCACTCACCACAACACACTTACCCCTACCCACCACTATCACAAAGCATCTCCACCATTACTAGCAAACGTAAATGTTTCATTTTGTTGTCAAATAATATTTTTATCTTATTAAATTTGTATTTATTTTCTAATATTTTGTTACTTTTTTATTTAAATTGTATATTTATTATGTTGTAAAAAAGTATGTTATGCACATTCAGATGTTGAAAAACAAACAATTTTAATCATTTAGTATTCAGATCTAGAGATGACATCTTAATCATTCAGATGTGCATTCAGATTCAGGCATCTTAATCTTAATGAAAACAAATGAGGCCTTAGCATATTAGTATTCAATTTAGTGGCCATTGCCTTAATTTCATATTAATTCGTGTGATGCATATAACCCAATGACTAGTGTGATGCATATAACCCAATGACTAATTACATTTAATTGCAAAAATAGAGGACGGAACCATATTTAAGAGTTCCTAGATCTAATTAAGCACTTAATTTATCAAAATATAAGTTTGGTTATTGCATAGTCACCTCACCTTGACCGTAACAAGCTCAAATAATTTTGGTAGCTATTTATTCCTATTGCAAATTTTCAATGTTATTTTAAGATCACGCTCATCGTTTACATGATATATAGAAGAGAAATTGAAGAAACTTTGATAAACATAATTCAACAATTCTATCCCAACACCTAATAGCTTATTCATAAAATTGGTTCTGTATAGTCAGTGACAGAAACTTTGATAAGCATAATTCAACAATTCTATCCCGACACCTAATAGCCTATTCATAAAATTGGTTCTGTGTAGTCCACTACTAAAAAAACAGGATTTTTCGACCAAATAATTTCGACCTCACTTTTTGGTCGAAAAAAAATCGACCACATGAGGTCAAAATTTTCATAATTTTTTTTTTGGATTTCGACCTCACGTGGTGGATATTTAAATGAGAAATAAAATTTCGACCGCATGAGGTTAAAACTTATTTTTGTACAAATAATAAATAAATAAAAACATTTTTTAAAAATTAAATTATATAAATAAAATAATTAATTAAAAAAAAGCATATTTCGACTGCATGCAGTCGAAAATTAAATCAAATCTGACTTACTTAATTATTTCGACCGCACACGGTCGAAATAATAAACTTCAAAAATTTAATATACTCCCCCCAACATCAATCGTGAAATTCTCAACCCAAAATATACCAAAACCTAATTTTATACCAAAACTCCCACCCCCAACACACCCCTACCCCGCCGCCGACGCCCCATCCCCACCACACCCCTCCCCGCCGCCGACGCCCCATCCCCACCACTGCCTGTCCTCCGTCGCCGCCCTTGCTGTTCGCCGCCATTAAAGGTAAGTAATTTTTTTGCCATTTTTTTTTCAATCTCATTTCTATCATTATTAGTTACATTACTTTGTAATTGTAGTTTAATTAGTAGATTACTTATATTTATTGTTAAAGATTGCATTTGTAGCTATTTGTTAAAATTTTACTAAGTGTAAATTGAAATTGAAATTGAATGTTGTTGAAATATATTTACTGCTTTCATTGCCTTCACTCTTTTATCAATAATACCTCTAATTGAGGCATGAACATCCCTTTCAATTTCCTTCATTCTTTTGTTCCTCTTTATTGGCAAAAACCTATGAAATAGTCCAATAAATAAGAAATTTGAAAGTGAAAGAGACATCCATTCTGTCGCGGTAGCTCTCTGTTCCTGTGACTGTGTAGTACTTCTTTGCAGGTAATAGAATGGACTGGAATTTGATATTTACAAAACTTGTGAATGTTACACTGGAGAACTACCTCTTGCTATAACATCTTCCCTCCTTTTCAGGTCCTAAATGAAACCAATAAAACAACCAATTAATAGTATATAAAATGCCTAAAGAGAAATATAGTCAATACCATAGATTCTTTCAAACACTAATTCGAGGAATCTTACAAGCTTACCTGTTTTTTTTTTCTTTTTTCAGTTCAGCTTCATTAGCTTGGAGTTCTTTCTCTTTATATCTTCTTACTAGTTTGCCATTATAAAGCTTTGATATGAAAAAGGAAAAAAACAAGAGAAATGTTTAAAACCAACAAAAGAGTGTGTTCCACTTTTAAATTTGTCACTAAAGCTCTAGTAAGTTTTCAGTAAGTTCTAACTTTAAAGCATAAGTCATTGTGAACTGATTAAGATTTTGTCTTACAGTAAGTTCTATGTTGCCTACATCTCTGTTAGCTAAATGTTTAGTGAGTTTTCAAGTTCTAACTTTAAAACATCTTGCATCTTCTTAAACTAAACCTTCAGTAAGTTCTAACTGTTAAGCATATATACATCTTTTTCCTGGTTTATAACAATCTTGATCAAGTTCTTTAAAAAATGGAGTAGACAATGTTTGTTATATTGTGAATGAAAAAAGTGGAAATAAGTGAACACAAGATTGATTCATTTCATTCATCTCCTAGTTCGTATCTAACTACACCATAATCTCATATTGTGGTTCATTAACCTTTCATTTATTTTAAGCAACCATCTCTAATTCTTAGCCAAGACATTTACTAAAGATAGCAACAATTGCTAGTCTTTTGAATGTTGAGTCTTTTGAATGTTGAAGATTGTCGCTCTAAGAAATCTGGTGGTTTGCTTTTTTATTTCTGTTTGAGTGCTTTTAACAATGGCTATAAGATTATTTATCTATATAACCATGTTTTTCTCCTTACTTGCTAAGGTGTTCCTATAATATGCAGGACAGCAGGAGTTAGTATGTAGCCAATATATCAAGTATACTTATGGTTCAATTTTTTACTAGGCTTACTTGAATTTTCTTTTTCTTTTCTGATGTAATTATCTTGACAGTTAAACAAATGAGTAAACCAAATCTAAAGTTGTTACTTGTCCTAATTTGCCAGTTGACATACAAGCTTCTTATTTATAATAATAGGAGCACTATACCCTAATCTTTGTAGCTTTACTACAAATACTGAAATCCAACCAAAATATGCAAAGAAAAAGCAGTAGTATTTATAGCAGATAATTTATGTGCTAGGCAGAAACTGAAGATTTTATCAAAAGCAAAGTGGGGTTTATCAAAATCATATGGCTTGAGTAGTTTAATTTTTAGTTGCATGGATCTGTTTGGTTTATATGTTAGTCCACTATTGGCTTAATTAGCAATTATGTGATTTGTTTGTTTAAGCAATTAGTTAAATCACACTTTGCTTAGCCTAAATTAATTAGTCAAATTTCCTTTAATCACCCAGGTGGACCTGCAATTATGCCTCGTCATTCCTTATTCTGGCATAACTTTATTTCCAGTACATTAGATCTCACGTGGTTGACAACTCTGTTTTGAATTCACTAGTGCATAAGGATAAAAGTTCCAGATATGAAACAAATATCAAATTAATCTTCAATGACAATATCAGTTTCTTCACTCAATGTTAATATACCATACCTTATGTTATCTTTTCATCTGCATTGGCTTCATAAACAGCTTTTCATTTTCAGGCTTGAAAGCAACCTCTGCTCTGAAAGCAACTTCAGCTATCTGGAATCAGCACATTCATAAGTAAGAATGAAAATATGAGTTTGACTTATTAGTTGTAGCACAGGTTATGGTGTACGTTGAAGCCAGAAAATTTGAAACAAGATATCTGAATCCAGGAGCCTGAAATGAGGACACTGACAGTTTAACTAACCCAGAAAATGATATAAATATTTGGCTACTAGCAGTAGAAAGGTTCAACTTCAACAAACCTCTAAGGCTGACTACTTTTTTTTTTTTTTTTTTTGCAGAAGCATATTCAGGTTTTTGTAACAGCTTTTGGTTCATGTTTTTAGACTGCATATTCAGAAATGTGTTAAAGGCGAAAGCTAGTATAATTTAACTAATACAGAGTTGCTGATTATTTTCCATCGTTCATGTTGATTGTAGCACAATACTGCTAATACAGAGTTGTTGATTATGGAGAAAGGGGTGAAATAGGTTGTGACTACTGCTGCTGATACAGTGTTGCTGGATTTCTTGACATAGAGTAATATCTCTCATATTTCATTTTTTTACTTGTGGCTCGTTTGGATATGAAATTAGTTGTTAATCTTGATTTGTTTGCAGACGCTCGAGAGGGGTCAGGAAGTACCTCAAGATGAAGTCTTCAATATTACTCACACGAGGAGTCGAAGAACGCTGATGGTACAGACCAATGGATTGAGCCAAGGGCTTAGCAAACCTATGTAAGTCACTAACTAACAATAATAACTACTTTTGTTTTAACTAAATTTACCTACTAACATTGTATCCTTCAACTTCAGACCGAGTATCAATAACACAAGTTGGAATATTGTGCCAGTCAGCCAGCCGTAGTTCATGGTCTTGTTGATGAGGATAGTGGGGAGGATTCAGATCATGTCTCTAACACCCAATGTTGACTTTTTTGATTCGTATACTTTTGGACTCTAATATTGCTATGTTTTCTTGGATATGTATATGATATTTGATTGTAGTTTTAATTCGAATTAGATGTACTTTTGAAGGTGAATTTGATTGTAGAAAGTAGTTTATGGTTGTTTAACTTTATGGTGTTTTTAAGTGTTTGAATGTAGTTTTAAGGATATTTAGAAGTACTTTGAATTTGATAGTGAATGTGTTGTAATGTCGCATTGTTGATGAATTGGATGTGTTGTAGAATAATGTTGATTTGGTTGAATTGGCAGGTCGGCTGCTGTAAATGCAGCGAATTGCTGATATTTTTTCCCCAAATTTTCGATCACACGAGGTCGAAATTCAGCCCAGATATTGCTAAATTTCGACCTCACTAGGTCTAAAATGTACCTCCACATTAAAATTTCGACCACATGAAGTCAAAATTTACCAACAATGTTGCTAGATTTCGACCACATGAGGTCGAAATTCTGGGCAACATGTTAAATTTCGACCTCTTGTGGTCGAAATTTAAAATGCTGTCCAGGATTTCGACCACATGTGGTCGAAAAAATTAAATACTATTTTTTAAAAAACCAGATTTTTCGACCACACGAGGTCGAAAATATTATTTAATATTTAAATAAAAGTTATTTTTTCCACCTCGCCCGGTCGAATTTTTTTAATAATATTTAAATAAAATATGCATTTTTCGACCACACAAGGTCGAAAACTATATTTTTGTAATGTCAGTAGAATTTTTTTTTCGACCTCGTGTGGTTGAAAAATTTCGACCACATGAGGTCGAAAAAAATTTCACCCTATCAATTAGCGACCTGTCCTTGAGGTCGAAAATTTGGTCGAAAAATGGGTTTTTTCGACCTCATGTGGTCAAAAATTTTGATCAAAAAACTCTGTTTTTTTAGTAGTGGTCAGTGACAGAGGCAAGAATTTTGCCAAAGGGATTCAAAAAGAAAATTAAGCACCAATATTAAAAATTGTGGTTAGCAAGAATTGACCTGATGTCCTCCGAGAGAATTTGAAAACTCTTTACTGTTGAGTTGAATTTTGGCTTGTTGAGTTGAATTTTGGCTTGTGTTGAGGGAATTCAACGTTTAATATACACAGTGTAATTTTCTGATGACCCCCAACCTTCTACTTAGATCTTCCTAATGTGTATAGTCACCTCACTCTTGGTCTTAAAAGCTCAAATAGTTTTGATAGTTATTTATGCCCTTTGCACTATAAGTATTATTTTAAGACGAAGTCTCTGAAAGTGTCCTTTCTTCTCAGTGCTCGGGCATCCATCCAACATATAACATAGAGAAGAAGAAGAAACTTTGATAGGCATAATTCAACAAATTTATCCTGATGCGTAATTGTTTATTTATGAAATCAATTTTACACATTTTTGTTATTGTATAGTCACCTCACTTTTTACCATTGCTCAAGTAGTTCACTACTAAAACGACGTCAAAAATTGACCTAAAAGCCGACCTCCAAGAGAATTCGGAATAAACCGACCTCCCGAGGTTGACTTTTGAAAAACAATATATACTATTTATTTTTCCATGAAACTTTATTGTTATTTGTATCTTCCCCGTGCGAAGAATGTGGGTAATTTAATATCATATAAAGTAGAACCTGATGGGTTTAAACTATTGTAGAAAATTTGATTCGATGAAATTAAAGAATATTCAATACCAGCTGCAACCAATGGAAGATAGACATAGTGTACCACTTCTTCAAAGCATTTTCGTTACCCAAAACTAAGTGCTGGTGAGCATTTATAGACTAATATTCTTATCTGCAAGATTCATTTGTCTTGGTCGAAATGGAATAGTTTAGTTTATCTTGGTAATATAATTATATGCAAGAGGAAAACCTTGGAGACTTTTTATATGGCTTTGGGACTTTGGGTGACTGGACTCTTTTTTCCTCGTCAGGATAATATTTCAATTTGTTCACTCTCATTATTGACAAGCACTTGCATTAGTGTTATATAGGAAAAAACAACAGGAGTAAATTAACCATTAAGAGGTTGTTTGGATTGACTTTTTTAAAGTAGCTTACAAGTTAAAAGTCATAAGTTGGAATATATAGAGCCTGTTTGGATTGGCTTATTTTAGGTGATTTTAAGCTAAAATAGTTTTTAAGCACTTTTATAGTATTCGGATAAAATAAAAAAAGTGCTTTTAACTTTTGACTTATGACTTTTAGCTTATTTTTGTAATCTTTTAGCTTAAAAACACTTTTTATTTTACCCAAATACCTCAAAAAATAGAAAAGAGCCTAAAGCCAATAAACACTTAAAATAAGTCGATCCAAACACCCTCTAAGTGTCCACTAGTTTTGATATTCCAAGTTGTTTTTTTTTTAACTTCCAATCACCAGTTCGCTACAAATATATTCAGTTTGTTCACTGTATCACCAAGTATTATACAATTAAAAGGATTTAAGTTATATGCAGTGATAGTACTGTAGAAATTTTTATGAGTAGTGTGGTTTAATTTCTTATCTTAGGTTAATTATTATTTTTATCTGTTTATCAATTGTTCTCTCAGTCTCATTTTATATGATATGGTATATACTTTTCTTTTCAGCCTGAAATAAAAATAAAAAAAAATAAAAGAATGACTTTTTTCTTTTTTTGATCTCATTTTACCCCTAATGACACGACCACTTGATGTAGCAATTCATTCTTTTATAAAGAGAAGATGAAAAGACACGTAAAACTCCCAAAACCACTCGTACATCTAATAAGTTTCTGTACAAGTCGTGGTTCAAATCACCTATACTATATTATATTAGAATCTCTTCTTGAATGCTTTGACTAATAAGTGTATTGGGTTCACAGACGATAACGCACTCAACAAATTGCACTTAAATACTCTTTTGCCTATACAACTAGTTAACTTACAAATGTGTATAAATTGAAACTAGCCAAGAACCAGTTCTTGCTTCATTGGAACATTGAAAAAGATTTAACTAGCTAGTATGATTTTTCTTTTCCTCTTTTCATTAACTTGTGTGTCAGCAGCACTACTTCCTGAATGCCCAAAATGTGGAATCATGGATGTGCCATATCCACTTAGTAGCAGTGACAAATGTGGAAATACAAACTACAAAATTCACTGCAAAAATAACAGCTTAGAGTTTTTGTCTGCTGAAGGAGTTTACTACAAAATCCTCAGCATAAACCCAAACACATCTCGACTTATTATCGCTTCTCCTTTCGTGCACGAAGATACAAATAATTATTGCCATTCTTCTGATCTTTCTGTAGGTGGCTTAAAGATAGATGAAAACTCTCCGTTCAATATATCTTCGCGGAACACTGTTATGTTATTTAACTGCTCACAGAGAATTCTTTTATCCCCATTGAACTGCTCTTTAAACAATCCTTGCAGGAAATTTGAACAAGCTAAGGGTTGTAGAGATACACTATGTTGCAGTTACCTGAAGGTGAAATCCAAGACTTCTCATCAAATTAGGGTTCGGGTTGGTGGCTGCACTGCTTATACATCTGTGGTGGATATGAAGCCAGGAGATTCCTTGAATGCATGGCGTTACGGCATTGAGCTCCAATGGCTACCACCCAAATAAGAATTATGGTTAACTATTTTATATATATCGGAGAAGAGGATTCAACCGAATTCATTGCTTTCTCTAAATCTTGAATTCGCGCTATTAGTACAATGAGTTGAAACACGTGCACTTCTTTGTGTTTTCATAGTTTTACTCGTCATATGTGTATTACGATACCTTCTTGGCTACATGAAAAAGGTACTTCCAATATTGAAGAGTGGCAATATCATTTAAAGGAAAAAGCACTTTTCGATGTTTTGTTGGTGAATAAAAAATGTTAAGGAAAGCATGAAGCAGAAAGAAAAAACGACAAGGCTCTGCTTCACGCTTTAAGCGAAGCGCTCACTTCATTGAGGTGAAGCGCAACTTTGTAAAAAAGATCAAAATAAATAGAGAACATATATATATATAAGCAAAAGTTCAAACTAAAGTAGATATCCTCCTTAGTCCATAGGGCAAACAAATTCAAAGTCATTAATGGTTCAACAACTAATTCTATTCTTCTACAAGATTGTCAAAATCTTGTATTCCTTCATCATCATTATATTGCTCATCATCTTCTTCAACTTCATCAACTAGGGAATGACTTGTGGCTACTTCTTTTCCGCTCCTATGTTGGCTTGAAGTATTCCCCCTCAACTCCCATTGTCTGGCCAACAACACCGAAAGTGAAATCGGAATCTCCCTAAAAAAATTCTTCATCTTCAGCGTTCCCAACACTAGTTAGCCATTCATAGGCATCATCAATATCGTCCAAAGCAATTGGATCAATTACATTGCAAGCACTGTAACGACGCCTCAATGTTCATTGTATTTTATGAACACTAGGTCATTGAGGCGCTTTAGGGTTAGTCTATTCCTCTTCTTGCTATGAATCTGCAAATAAGTTGTGGTGGCAAGTAATTAGTAGGAGTTAAGACAATTGAGATATAATTAGTTATCTCAATATACTAAATCTTTCTTCTTAGTTCTTACATGTTCAAATACGCTCCAGTTTCTCTCACATCCGGATGAGCTACAATTTAGACCTAGAACTTTAATGCCAAACTTTTGTAATTCTGGGGTGTCTCCACCATAAAGCCTCCACCGGTCAACTATTAAAGTAGAACAAATATTCAAGAATTAATAAGTATAAAGAAATAACTTAAAAGTTAAACTATAAAGAAAGATTGATGAATTGGCTCACCTGGTGACATTTTTTTTTTTTTTTTTTTGTCTTATAACCATTGAAAAAACCAAAGGTCCTTCAGAATTAGTATAAGCATTATTGTAACCCTATTTGATCTTGCTCTTCTTCCTCGGGAACCAACTTAGCAACACTCTCATAGAATCCCTTTGTCAATTTTGCATTTAGTAATCACATCTCATTGTTATTATAAAAGGTTGATGGGTTCAACATATTTCCAGCGGCATGCAAAGATTTGATGAAGTTGATCCGCCCACCATTTTTATGATAGGTAACTTCAATCAAATTGTCGCTAAAAGTTACATTCTATAGTGGCAATTGATTTGTCGCAATTATAATTTACCTTTTAGAGTTCGTTTTTATGGTAGGTAACTTTAACTAAACTACCGCTAAAAGTCACATTCTTTAATGACAATTGATTTGGTAAATGCTAAAAACAAATTACTATTAATTCATAAAACATAATATCTCTTTAGATCTAATGTAACAACTTCAGAAACTTATATTGTTTGAACTAAATAACTAATGTCATTATATAACCGATCTTATCTAAAACCACAAATGGTAATCTTCAAATAATTTCGGCAACTCTTCATCATATTAAAATCTTCCAAATGCTAAATTTTCAAACATCAGACTATATGACCTGAAATAATAATGTAATTGTGTCAATAGATAAAATATATATTCAGTTGTAGTAGAGAGTAATAGCAAGGAAAAGAAGAGGGTGAGTAGTTACCAAAGTCAATGGCAAGTTTGCCACTAGAGAACCTGCCACTGCCAGCAGGTTGAGAATTGAAAAGGTTCATTCCATAAGGCAAGTAGTTGGCCTTCTTTTAGAGTAGAAATATGGTGGTTATTTCGAGGATCTACATTTGAACCTCCAAATAACAATAGACATGTCATATTGTTCTTGGCTGCCAGTTTCCTCAGCTCATTTCAATGGCTTCTACAACATCATTATCATGATAAAATACCACTGCCAGAAAATGAGAATGAGCCTCTGCATTTTCATACCCTTAATTCAAACAAAAGAATAGTACCCATCCATTTGCATACATTCCACAAATAAAGGTCTCAAAGATAATATCAAATATTGATGCAGACTGTGACGGAAAAAAGAAAACATGTACTACCAAAAGAAATGACAAATACAACCAAACTCCTCTATCGTCTCTATCTATGTCTCCAGCAGTTCATGAAAGCTTAAATCTAACATAATTATTCCCAAATAATTTAGAATTAATTCTTGTATTCAAGTAAGACAAAATGATCACATCCGGTAGAGCCTGCAAGTAGCAGACATAGAGGATAAATGAAAGGAGGTTGTCTGAGGCGGTTTGGTTGCATCCGATGTAGATAGAACCATAGGTACAACATGACGATGATTGGAGCTATTAAAACATGATGTATACCTAATATCAGAAGGAAAGAAGTTGTCTCAAAAAAACCTATAATTCCTCAGAATCATTTGGACTTAGCTAAGAATAGAGTACAATACGAGCAAAGGATCCATATAGATTGTACCAACTAGTTGGCAAGGGTTCACTGTTAGTTATGCTTACATTGGATCCAGCATTGCTAAGAGTCCTTTTAGTTTAGGTAGGCAAAACTAAATCTTAACATTCAAAGCTGCACCTGGTATAAAATAGGATAAGTGATCAACGGCAATCCCGCTAAGCACAACGACTTTAAAGCAAGAGGAAGTGGAATCTACTATTACAAAGTCTTGTAATGGGTCACATTTGGAACATCAATTAGTGTAATATATGATCTCCACTATATGGAAAACCAAGTAGAGGACAGATTGAAAGATATTCAACTTAAAAGGTAGCAAAATAAATTCCAAGCATGGCATATCATATCCTAAATACGTCAACGTCCTATTTTTAAACTGGATCATGCGTCTGCAGGAAATAATGTTCACAGATGAGATAGAGTAATAGAATCGGAAGGTACTCATCGTGGGACATAAATTACTTCATTAACTCCAATAAAGAGCTAATTTGCACCTAGTTCAACGACTAACAACTGACATTTCTTGCAGAGATCCGTTATTAATCATGAGAATATGTAGTTGTTTAAGACGGTCACTCTTATCCGCTGAGAAAATAGAGAAATTCATAAGGTACAACACAAAGAAATGTAAAGAAACTCTCAGCACTTCAATTGCTCCAATAAGTTTCCAATCTTTCTTCTTCTTTTTTCTCCAATTTTGACCTCCAAAATTTCCCAAAAATTTCAGTCTATCTCTGTTTTGCTACAAATCTTATTTCTCCTTAGGCCTCACTGTACATCTATTCCTAGAAAGCACTGAAATAATAAATTTGCTAATATAATTTTCATTCAACATTTTCTTTCTCTGTTTGGGATAATAGTTTTATTTTCAAATAAAAATATTAATGATGAATAACATCACAACTTAACAACCTCATTTAGCTCAAAGAGAATAGCATCAAACCTATCCACACTAAACATACTTAAAATGGACAATGTGCCCTCTATTGCTCCAATCAATTTCCGATCTTCCTTATCTTTTTCTTCAATTTTGACCTCTAAAATTTCCCTAAAAGTTCACTCTATCTCAGTTGTGCTCAAGATCTTATTTCTTCTTAGTTCTCATTATACATATGTTCCTAGCAAATACTGGACTAATAATAGATTTCCAATCTTCCTTCACATTTCTCCCATTTGACCTCCAAGATTGTCCAAAAAGTTCACTCTAACTCTGTTTATCCTATAGATCTTATTTCTCATTAGCTCTACTCACTATACATCTATTTTAGAAAGCACTAGACTATGGTAAATTTTCATTCAACATTTATTTCTCTGTTTGGGATGATTTTTTTTTTTTTCAAATAGAAAATATTAATGATGTATAACATCACAACTTAACAACCTTTAATGATGTATAACATCACAACTTAACAACCTCATTTAGCTCACAGAGATAGCATCAAACTATCCAACACTACACATGCCCAAAATGGACAATGTGAGGCCCTCAAAAAAAAAATTTAAAATTGGTAACGACTTGTATTCATCAATTTCCAATTCTTCTCCTTTACTCCAATATTGACCTCCACAATTTCCCAAAAACTGCACTCTATCTCTGTTTGTGCTATAGATCTTATTTCTCCCTTGTTCTTAATGTACATCTATTCCTAAAAATCACTGGACTAGTGATGAATTTGCTAATATGATTTTTCACTACACATTTCTGTTCAACATTTATTTATCTATTTGGGAGAATAATTTTAAATTTCAAATAGAAAACATTAGTGATGTATAACATCACAACTTAGCAGCCCCATTTTAGCTATGAGAAAATAGAATCAAACCTGTCCATGCTAAACATACCCAAAATGAACAATCTGAAAGGCCCTTAATAATAAAAAAACATCGGATCTCAGTCCTACGTGGTAAGAGTACAGATAGGATGCTGCAATATACTTAGCAACCATGCGAAACCACAAACTTAGTTGTAGTTAATTATCTTTTTGTGCACATAATTAATTTTATTTAGGCAGTCCTAAATGGAGTGTAGATATGATGTAAAATGTACTTATAAAGCAAAATAGCCAGATTACAATGTGTATAAAATAATTGATGTACCTGAATCATCAATAAACAGATACCGATATTAATTAATTGAATGTGCTGAAGTGGATGTCCTTATTATAAATCCAACCTTTCCACAAAGTATTGCCAATAAGCAATAATTAATCTGCTTGCAGAGTCGTGTTTTCAAAGCTATAACACATACCTCATGTGAATTACATGACTGAGACATTCACCAAGAACTTTGATTTGAGTTCACATCTATGTAATGTGGTCGGTTTTAACCAAGTGGCTCCTGACCTAGCCTTTGTATTAAGTGTGGTATAAAACATCTGTTACAATGCGGAATTATTTAAGATAAAGATGAAGAACTTGAAGAGAGGGTTGGAGAAGAGAGAGAAAGAGAAGAGCTTTTATTTCATCTTTACAAATGAACCAATCAAGTTTTATGATGTACAAAACACTATATATATACATGAGAAACAAGTATAAAGTAAATGAAACTAATGGACCTAAGTGTATAAGTATCAACACCCCACCCCACCCCCACCCCTACCCGCAAGCTGGAATGGGACACCATGCCAAGCTTGGAGAAAAATGTACCATGTTGAACACTTGGAAGAGCCTTGGTCAAAACATCAGCTATCTGAGAGTCAGATGGAACGCGATGGAGGGCAATGAGACCACTCTGAAGAACATCCCTAACATAATGACAATCAACCTCAATATGCACCTCCACCCACGACCGGTAGGTCCTGGGTTCGAGTCACACTGGAGGGGAAGTGTGGAAACACTATAAATCCTCCTAAAATGGGAAGGAAAAAAAAAAATAAAAAACCTCAATATGCTTAGTCCATTAGTGAAAAACAGGATTCTTAACAATATGAATAGCAAAGGTGTTGTCACAAAAAATAGAAACAGGAACAACAGAGGACACAATGAATTCACCCAGTAGCCTAATAAGCCAAACAACTTCAGCAACTAGTTGACGAAGAGCCCTATATTCAGCCTCAGAAAGGGCAATGATGGCCTGTTTCTTTGGCTTCCAAGAAATAGGACACCCACCAAGAAGCAAAACATAATCACTGATAGACTTTCTACTAGAAGAATAGCTAGCCCAGTCAGAATCACAATAGCCCATAAGAGAAAATCAGGAGAATGTTGAAAAACAAACCAAAATCTGAAGTGCCAGATAGATATCTAAGAACATGCAAAGCTGCTTCATAATGAGGAACCCTAGGTTGTGACATAAATTGGCTTAAGTGTTGAACACTAAAAGAGATGCCAGGCCTAGTATGTTGAAGAAAATTCAATTTCCCAACTAATTTCCTATACAATGAAGGATCAGGGGACGGTGAAATGTCCCCTAAGTCAACTGAAAGCTTTGTGTGGAAATCCAAGGGAGAAACCACTGGAGAAACAGCAGAACAACTGAATTCATGCAACAATTTATTGAGAAATTTTTGATAAGTCACAAGGATACCTTGTGGAAATCTGAGAATTTGCAGGCCCAAAAAATAATGGGGGGCTTGACCTAAGTCCTTGATCTTAAATAGGTCATCCAAAAAGGACTTAAGAGAAGCGATCGCCAACATGTCATTCCCAGTTAACAAAATGTCATCTACAAAAACAGCTACCACAGTAAAGGAGGTGCCCACTGACTTAACAAACAGTGAATAGTCATTCTTACTAGAATGGTAACCTCTAGATAATAATGCAGAAGAAAGTTTTGCATACTACTATCTTGAAGCTTGTCTAAGTCCATAAAGAGACTTATTAAGCTTACAAACAAGAGTGGAAGAATAGGCAGGGCCTGAACCTGTAAACCCAGAGGTATTTTCATGAAAACTTCTTCATCAAGGTCACCATGTAAGAATGCATTATTAACATAAATGTCCCACCCATTCTTAACAGCAACAGATAACAAACATTTAATGGTAGTAAGTTTCACAACTAGGGAAAAAGTTTTAGTAAAGTCAATCCCTTCTTGTTGAGTGTCGCCCCTAATGAATAACTTGGCCTTATATCTCTCAATTGAACTATCAGCCTTCTGTTTGATTTTATATACCCATTTAGGGGAAATAGCTTTCTTACTAGAAAGAAGAGGGACAATGTCCCATGTATTGTTTTCCTCCAATGCTGAAATTCTTTGATCATTGCTTCGTGCCAAGCAGGGTTAGAAACAACCTGATGATAGAATTGAGGCTCAATGAAAGCATAGTCAGTAGGGAGTGAAGGTTCCTTAGAGGTAGAAGCATTATAACAAAAATATTTCTGCAAGTATGAAGGAGGACCAATGATTCTAAATAGTTTTCTTAAAGCTATTTGTGGAGAGGGTTCAGAAGAAATAGAAAAAGAAGTAGATGAATTAAGAGAAGACACAAGGTTGATATTATTACTAAAGGAAGAAACAGGAGGGAAGGAATCAGGATGAGAAGGAGAATTCTGGGAAATAGGGAAAGAATCAATAATGGAAGGGTCAGGAGGAGGAAAGAGAGGAAGATGAGAAGGAGAAGAGTAAGGAAAAACTATCTTTTGGAATTGAACATCCTTGGAGAAGAAATAAACATGTTTGGACATATCAAGTAGTTTGTATGCCTTCTTGGTTATACCATAATCAAGAAAGGCACAAGTGATAGATCTAGATTTAAACTTAGCTCTATAAGTCTTAGGAACTGCAGCAAAAGGCTTGAGATGAGAATAAGGAGGATCATTTTGGTATAGAAGGGAATAAAGAGTAGAATTGTTTAATATGGGTGAAGGAAATCTGTTTATCAAGCATGTAGTTGTTAGAGCATACTCACCCCAATACTTGACAGGTAGTTTGGATTGAAATAATAGCGATCTAGCTATTTCCAAAAGGTGTTTAAGCTTCCTTTCCACTACACCATTCTGTTATGGGGTATGGGGAGTAAAGGTTTGATGAATAATACCTTGGGATGAGAAGAATGAGGTTGCTAGAGAACTTGAACCCAGTTCAAAAGCATTGTCAGACCTTACTGTTTGAATTGAAGCATGAAAGTGGTTCTGAACCATGAGGATAAAAGATTTGATGAGGGTAAAAGCATTGGATTTAGTGGAGAGTAAATGTATCCAGGTTGCTATGGATTCTATGTTGCTTCTTGTCTTTCTAGACTGTTTTATCACGACTTATTCACTCTTATTATTTCTAATTTTCGCATTGTTTTGATATACTTGTCCTTATCTGACTCTTTTGCCTTGTTTTCCCTTGTTTACTTTTGAGCCGAGGGTCTTTCAGAAAAATCCTCCCTACTTTCCAAGGTGGGGGTAAGGTCTGCATACACTTTACCCTCCCCAGACCCCATATTGTGGGATTCCACTGGGTATGTTGTTGTTGCTGCTTCGGAATAATCATCCACTATGGTTAAAAAGTATTTATACCCATTGTATATTTGAGTGTGGTAAGGACCCCATAAGTCAATGTGGGTGATTTGGAAAGGAGAGGTAGACTTAATGGAACTTTCAGGAAAAAGTAATCTATGTTGCCTAGCCATGGGACAGATTTTGCAAATAAAATCTTCTGAGATAGTTTGTCTTTGAGGAAAGGAATGGACTTTATTTTATTATAGGGCATATGACCTAATCTTAGATGCCAAATTAAGTCAACATCATGAGTAGCAGAATAACAAGCAAGTGAAGGAAACAAGTTGAATAGATAAAGTATTATGAGAAACAGTAGAAGACAAAGCAACTTTATTAATAAGGCAATCAGGAGCTGCTATGGAATTTACAGATTGAGTAAGAGTAAGGGACTTAGGGTGAAGAATGTATAGCCCTTGAGACACTCTACCGAGCTCCAGCGGTCTCTTAGGAGAAAGGCCCTGTAAAACACAATTAAAGGCAGTAAAGTAAGCTCCACATTTGAATTGGCACAATAACTTGTGTAAAGAAATCAAGTAGTACCAATAAAAATGAACAAATAGGACATCTTTTAAAACCAGTTCTTGTGATAAGGTAAGGGTGCCAGTACAAGTAACCTTTAACATGTAACCATTAGGCAGAGTAATGAGATAAGTGTTGACACCTAATTTTCACCTCTTAAGACGCGTATTTTAATTTTCAAAATTTCCGAGTCAAAGACGGAGCAAGGATGCACCCTCAAAAATTTAAATTTCAAAATCCTGGTAAAATTACAGAAAAATTGACATTTTATTATTATTGACAATGGCAAGAAAATTACGAGTTATTTGCTTTCATAAATATAATTCAAGAGGAAATACACATCCTGCTCTGCTTAACTTAAAAAATTGTTAATTAAGATGACATATGAGTTACGGCTCATTTTAACCGCATTTTTCACATTTTTGAATATTTCCTGGAACTATATCAATATTAGGCTTATTTTGAAGCTAATACTTCAAATTTTTGGGTTTTAAATTTTAATTAGCCTAGAAAAAATTATTTAATTATATGTGTATTTATAATAGTTAGTCTTTATTTAATTTAAACTTGGGGAAGGGGGGGGGGGTTATTAAAAAAAGGGGAGGGGAAGTTTAATAAAATAAACTTTACCCCCCCCCCCCCCCCCCCACATTTTATTTGCGCACCCGTCTCTCATTCTCTCTCTCTCTCTCTCTTCGTGGAGGCGATTTTAGGGTTAGGGTTCTGCCGCCTTTAGTGGTGTTTCGTGGCTATTTTCCGGTCATTTTAACCCAAATTGAGAGGGCTTTCATGTCCTTTCACGTGTTGCTATAATTAGCAGGTTCAATTTCGTTTGATTTTAGCTCTTTATATTGTTTTGAGCCGTGTTTGTATGGATGTTGCTCGAGTTTTCCACACGCGTTGGTTGCCATGGGCAGGACCTCGAGTCCTTAGCCATCTTGTGCACCACACACGCTTATGTGGGAAATCTAGGGTAATTTCCACGAAATTGCATAGGATTAGGTACGGGTTTTGGGGATTTTATACCCTTGGTACATTGCACCGTTGGAATTGTACCCTAAGTCAATTTTGCTGGCAAATGTACCATTCCATGCATTTATCTGATTTTTGTGGATTTTTATTTGATTTAGGGTACGAGTTTGTTATATTTTGGCTTGTCCTATCTGTTTTATTTTGAAATGTTGATAAGGTACATTTTGGGTAATTTTTGGGGGGCAAAATGGGAGGACAGGTGTCTTTGTTTTCGTCCTAAGGGTTCCTAGATAATAAGGGATATAAATAGTAAGTGGGAAAAAGGAAGGGGGAAGATTTTTATTCCCTAAAAAAAGCTATGTTTCATATACTATACAGTTTATAGGTATATACAAAAAGAGTGCAATATAGAGAAAGAATATATAAAAAAAGAGGTAATTTGAGGATAGCAAAGGGTCTCATTGCTTGAAGTGTGATTCAATCTTCCTTTGATCTTTTGGTTGCCCCAACTAAAGGTACTGTCAATCCTAATTTTTCATCTTTTGTAACAGTTATCTATGTTTACCTATCCTATTTGTTTGTTAGAATGATCCTATTTTAAACCTGATATAGTTTGTTTGTTTAAAATGAATGGTTATGTGTTCTACTTTTGATAGTTAAGGCTGAATAATGTTAAATGATGTTCAAAATTTAGTAAATGCTTATGATTTTGGTCCGAGGTTAGTTATTTATAATGGTCTTGATAAGAACATTTAGACTTGTTTTCAAATCTGCCTCAGTCTATAGCTTCAGGCTTCCTTTGCTTTGATTTGATATTCTTAGAACTAGAACCCGTTTTAGTCTAGACATGTGCTTCTAAATCAGCTTTAATTCTGAATATTAAAATATGATTTCTTTCTACCCTTATTGATTGAATATGGACCTATTTTTGTGGTTAAGGTCATTATGGAATGATTTGTTTTTCTTAAGATGTTTAAACTAGACTAAACAAACAAGATAGATCAGAAAAATAGACTATGAAATCCTGTGTTAAGATGCCATTGAAACTTGTGGAAAAGAAGAATTTATGTGTGGTTCTGAGTATAAAAACAGAGTTTGCAATCCTTTTTAACTACTAAAACTGTTAAAACTTGATATTTGGTGAGGATTATAAGACCTTAAGCCTGATTGGTGTTTGTAAAGTTTCCAGTTTTTTGTCAAAAAAAAAAAAAAAATTAAAGAAGTGCAAGTTTTCTAATTTAGTTTAAAGATTTTAAGGTTTCCAAACTGTATAGGTGTAGGTTAGAGTCTAAAATGAAGATTAGATGCCTTGGATGATTCTTAACTTTGCCTAATAGTTCAATAGGAGTATAAATTTATCTTATGTGTGATTTATGGAGTCTTTGAGATCCTGAAATTGGTTAAGTCTAAATAATTGAAACCTGTTTTGTTAAACTTTTCCTATAAGCCTATGCAGTCTTATGTGTGTTCTTGTTTGGAAATTTTGAAAGCTTAGGTAACAAATTAGGCCAGAAATGCCCTCTGTTCAAAATATTTGTTTTGTTTGAGGTCATTTAAGTCACAAAAAGTGAAAAATTGAATTGTGTTTTCAAAAAAAAAAAAAAAAAAAAGAAAAGAGAGAGAGAGAGATAATAAGTACAAGGGGGTTTTCAATCAGTGTTAAAGTTGAATGTAATTCCTAAATTTGTAGAAGCTGCCTTTTTCCTCTTTATGTGTCCTAAATGTTTTAAACTTACTTGTCTCATAATGTGTATTCATTTAGGTCTAATTATTTTGAACACAGTTTTAAACATTTAGTCCCATAAGGTTGAATATTAAGAAAGCTTAGGAATTGAGTTAAGAAATAAGTTAAAAAACCATGCTTTTCCTTTATTAGTTTAGTTTACCTCCCTTCTCTGTTTTAGGATAAGCTACAATATGTGCATTGTCCATTTTTTCCTTTGTATGCATTACCTTGACTGTGTTGATCACCATTTGCCTTTGATAATCCTAGGATAAGTATCATGTGTCCTTTATGAGTCTTTTTCTAATTCCTTTTGAACTGTTGAATCTTTTGTTTGTAACTGCCTTTGATTATGTGACTTGTAATGTGAGCAATTTGACTTAAGATAATTTCTAGGCTAGGCTGTGTCCCTTATTAGCCTCATTGAGACACTGTTAAGTTTCTTGAAACCAATCCAGCTTGAAATACCTCTTTGTGTTATAGTATTGTTAACTTGTACACTATTTAGAGTAATATCACTATTTTGGAAGAAAATTGAACCTTTTTAATAACTGAAATCTTTAAGATTGAGATTTTAAGGAGGAAGAACCTGTTTGGACTCAAAAACCAGTGGACTATGATTGATAAGGTAATAAGAAAAGGATTCTGCCTAATCTAGTGACTGATTTGATTATTATGGTGCATTTGTCATTTTTTAAATCTGGCTGAACATCTAAAAAATTCAAAAATGGTTCATTTGACTTATTTTTTTGAACTCTGAGATTGCTGAGTACGGTTTGGAGTCTATAAAAATTGAAGAATTTGTTCAAAATAGGAATTTGATAAGTGTATGACCTGGCCAGTTGATTTATTGAGCACAATTTGAGTTTTATTTGAATTTGTGAATACACTAGTCATTTGTTTAAGTCTTGTTGAGTTTGCCTTGACTAGGTAAGTCTTCAAACACCCCTTTGCTTGCTAAACCTTGTAGTAAATAAGAGAAGCTAAAGTATTAGCCAAGAAGTGAGACTTTGAAACTAAGTATAGCACTAAGGTCATGATCTCCCTACTTTTGTTTGCTTATGGATGAGCCTGAGACCTGCATGTGCTATCTTATGTATACTATTTGATCATAATACCCCTAAACATCCTATTTTGTGATTTATGACAGTGGTATGAACAATTTTTAAGACTTGAGACTGTTTTCATATACATCATTTTACCATCTGTGGCTTACCAATGATCTTGCTTGATTCATGATTGTTTTTGAAAGTTGTTTCTTGATTCTTTTAGATTTTCTTGTCCCAATTTGATTACCTTGTACATCTTAGCTGAACCCTATCTTGATCCTACATTTTGTGATTAACTCTGTGTGTGCAAATCGTGTAATAGGGAAGAGAAATTATTTGCTTAAGATTCTGTTGGTTTTCTTATGAAACTGCTTGAACATTGAGATGATCTTTTGTGAGTAGCTGGACTTTTAGGACTTATAAATAAGCCTAAGCTAGAATATAAAGCCTGAGGGATTATGGCAAACCTGTATTGTCTTTAGACATCATCTGGGCATTTGTCCATTTATGTGCATTATCTTTAGTTGCATACTCAACTTAACTTGTTAAAGTTGGAATTTATCATGCCCAATGTAATATTAAAATCAAAGCTACCTTAAGAAAAGTAAGTGTGGTATCTGTATTGGACTTTGTGACCTTGCCTGAGCCCTTTTGTAGTTTAAACACATGATTTTCACCCTCATTTGCTTGTTTGCAGTTTTGATATGTTTTAAAATATAATTCTTTAAGTATAAAAATAGTTCCATGCTCCTTTCTTTTGTAAATTTACTGATTTTGTCTTGACTACCCTTTATGTCCTGTAGAGATCCTGCTTGATCTTGCATTTGTGTTTGGACCTATCTGTTTAATTCTAGGATTGAAACTAAGTTAAGCCATCATTTTTGAAATTCTGCAGATGTTCCTATGAGACTATTTATAGATTAAAGTGATCCTTGAATTATTAATTAAGACCTCTGTGATATTAAATGATAGAATTTAGAAGAGGATTCTAGAGAATCTAGAGAGTAATTGGTGAGTTTGCATCCTATATTGTTTGATACTTAGACCTGCTTAAGTTAAAACTAGTATAAAAAGGACCCTAGATCCTAAACTGTCTCTGTGACTTTTTGGTAGGTGTGGAATGGGCTCAAAAAATGGCTTTCTGGCATTGGATTAACTATTTATTGACTAAAAATGAACTCTTAATCAGGCAACTCATTGCCTTATCTCTCTTAATAACTGATTTCCTTTAAAAAAAAAAAAGGGGCTAGGGATTAGGATCATGGGCATGTTGATTATTGTCCCTACCTTGTCTTTTTCCCTTTCACCTCTTGGTCTTGTACCTCTTTGCTTCATTATTCCTCCATTGTTTTGCTATCTTGAAACCTGTCCCGCCCCTCTTGACTGTGCTACTGCTGTTTCTGAGCTTTGACACCTAATATGCCTTACACCATCATTCCTATCATTTCTAAAACTGCTTGATTCATCTGTTTTTGTGACTAATTGAATCATTCTGTGACTTTCCTGTGTTATATGCATTGAAAGTTGGCATAAGTTGAATTATGATAGAACTCTTTGCTTGCATGTTTTTGCCTTGATTGATAGCTGGAACTTGACTTTGGAAGTTAGTGGATTTCTGGGGAGGTTTATGGCTTGTATATAACTTGCATATGGTGTTTGGAGTTGAGGTTAATTGAATATTGCAATGTCTATTAAGTGCATATGGAGGGTATGCCCTCTTCAAAGGGTTTTGCTCTTCATATTTTAGTAATATTCTAGTAAGTATATCATGTATATAGAGTTTTGACACTTCGAGATTTTGAGAAGAAATTGGGGGGTATACTGGCAGTATATGCGTATACTAGAGATTTGATACTTAGGAATTTTTTAGAGAAATGGAATAGTATACCAGCAGTATATCATGTATACCACCTCTTGGACACTTAGTTTAATTCTGAGAATGGTTTGGCTTGGGCCACTTCTGGGCCATCCAGGCCTGAACACTTTATTTGTTATGGGTTTCCTTTATTGGATTGATTCTGATCAGCTTCATCTTTGATATCTGGGCCTGGCCCAACAACGGTGTAATTAATTGTTTTGGCCATGTAATGATTGTATTCAATTTTAAATTCTTGTGTTCAGTTTAGTTTGTGGATGTATTCTAATGTCATGTATGCCCTTTACCTCTCTGTCCATCCAAAACCCGTTGGTGGGCCCCAACGGGATCCACTAACGTAGCTAGATCGAGTCAACCCAACTTGGAGCGAATGAAGCATACATTTGAATTGAGATGAACCCGATTGCACAAACATTTTTCTTTTTGGGCTTGGTCGGCCCAAATTCTCTATCTCCTTTAATTATGCACTTTAAATTATTATTTGGGCAATTATTATGTCAATCGGAACCCTTATGAAATTATCGTATTTTAAAGTCGCCAAAAGATGAATTTGCTACAAAAGGTAAGACTGGCATCTATGCAAGCTTGGGACTGATTTGGATAAAAGGACTAAAACTGCCGATTTTGAGAAATTGAGGACCAAATTGAACATTTATGAAACCTGTGGACTGATTTGGACCAATATTCAAAACTTGTGGGACTAATTATGATTATTTAGATTTAGACTAAAAAATAAAATTTGACTAAAACTTAGCAAAAGATAAAATAAAAAATGGACTATATATGTAGAATACTATATGGACTATAATAGTATGCCTAAATTCTTTTCTTAAAAGCTATTTTTCTATACTTTAAAAAATATTTTTCAAAACTATTTTTTGGGTGGACTTACGTAGAGTCCTACTTAGGCTATGATCTTTCGGGTATTAGCCTAAGTGTTCTAGTCCGACACCCTAAACGCCAATTTTTGGGTAAAATTTTACCACTTTTGATTCTTGAAATGGGGTATATTTTGCATAACTGACTAATTTCTATTTGCAGAAATAGGTAACAAAAATTGTTTTTATCACGATCAATTTATATCTACAAAGGCATACTATTAGAACCTGTAGGTCAACCGTATTTTATGGATCCTTAATACTGGGGTGCCTAACACCTTCCCCGGGGATCACCAGAACACTTGCCCATATTTTGGTTAGATTAAGATTCTTTTTAAATTTAACCGTTTTGAATGAACCCTTTTTCGAACTGGTTTTCCTAATTTCCTAAAAATTAGGTGGCGACTCTAAAATAAGTCCATTTAGAGCACCATCCACGTAGAAGTATATTTTTTCCTTTTTCCCAGTACAATTGACAACCGTACTTCCCCGGGACACTTTCCTTTTTAAATGAGGCAAGTGCAAATACAAATCGGAAAAATAGAACCGCTACAGATGACAACTCTGCTGGGGAAAACTTAAGTTTCTAACCATAAGGGTTCCAATATTTTGTGTGATTGTGTGATATAAATTATTTATATGTTTAAAATTTCGCAAAATATAACTGTCATTCATGCATGCATACTCCGCCACTCCTGACATTTATTTTACATTTTTTATTTAAGGATGACGATACGGGATGAGCTGCGGTCATACCTTCACTAAAAAACCCTTTGATATATTCTTTGGAGGTCTCTAAGGTCGAGTGGGCATGCGGTTATCCCACAACCTTAGAGAGCCTACCCCCAGCTTGTCCGTTTGGGTAACCTGTGTCATTCGCTTGAAAACCACTCCAGAATAATTAGCGTAGAGCTAAGCCAAAATCCTACTGATATAACGCATGCTGACCATAGACCAGTTCGGGTATCTCAGACATACCTGAATCGGACAGGAAAGACACCTTACTGTGTTCAGATGGTGTAAAAACCTGAAGACACCGCATCCCACTATTTGCTATTTGGAAGCATTATTGTGCCGTATGTGGAATAAATTGCTGTTCCTGGGGGCAGGGAACTAATAGTGTTATATCTTGCAGATGTCTCCAAATATGCAGTTCGATATGGTTGTCGGTCCACCACCAGGTTTAGTAATATGGTGGAAAGGTTTGACTAATGATCAAAAGAAAGAGATAAAAGGTTGTATAGGGCATCTACCTTCGCTGATGGATATGACTGGGGATCCGGGTCTGCTGGAGATTATTACTAGTTATTGGGACAACGACAAAATAGTGTTCAGATTTGGAGAGATAGAGATGACTCCCAGTTTAGAAGAGATTAGAGATTTCCTGGAAAGCGTTGGAAGTGCTAACAGATCCAAAAAGAAATTAGCTCAGAATATCTTTATCCCTCACAAACCTACCCCAAAAGAAATCAAAGACATTTTTGCTATCAACAAAGCCGATTGGGCACAGGGACCCACTATGGCCTTTAAAGAGTTATATGGGAGGTATTCATCAAAACAGAGGTACGAGAACCATATCTTTGAGTTTTCCTCACCCTAATCCTGGGAAGCCAACCAAACACTAGCTTTTATCACTTGTCTACTTGGAACCATGGTATTTCCACTAAATACCTCCCTAGCTATTGATACCCGAGTTGTCTTTGTTGCCCATGCTGTTCTTAGGGGAGTTACAACAAATGGGCTTACCACTTATTTTGACATCATACCCTATTATCCTATCAGATATATACCGAGCTTTAGGAGAGTGCCGCAACCATTATTATTATTTCGAGGGTTGCAACCTCTTAGTCCAATGGTGGATACTTAAGCATTTAGATAAGAGCGGTTTATCTACCCGTCGAGATCTAGCCCTGAGAGTGGATGATTTGGAGTCGCTGTTGTGCCTTGCGGGGTTCAAGATAAAAGAGGATGGGCTTACATCTTTTCCAAACTAAGAGAAGAACATATCACGTGGAGGGTACCTGATTTTCATTCCAAGACTGTTTTTGTTAAGAGCCATAGGCATCCATATCTACCGCTTATGGGCATTAAGGGGAATCAGACCCTACGCACCATTGAGAGTACTTAGACAGTTTGTCATGAGACAAGTTATTCCAAATGTGGGTAATATGGGAGAGTTTGTACGAGACTATGAAGAAGGCCGAATCGAAGGCATAAAAGATGTTCAGAAAGATTGGAAGAATGTGATAAGGGAAGACAAGTTGGATGAGGATCCAAACAATCCAAGTCATGATGAAAACTACTACGAGTGGCTTAAGGCTGAGATAGCTGGCACTGCCGCTCCAGGACCGTATCTGTACAAATTTCCCGAGGATAGAAAGGCCTCGAATGCAGTTCAAGTTAGAAGAATGAAACGATGAATAGAAGGAAGAGAAATGGATCGTCAAGCAAAGATAAAATATGATCAAGAGATAATTAAGAGTTTGACAAACGAGGCCGATGCTTCATTGAAGAGCTTGGAATGGCTTGAAGCTTTTGTTGAAGCCATATATATAGGGACGTCATTGACTGGCGATCAGAGGGGTCAATGGGTTGGGACAGCATTGATGCCAGCCCATGTAGCCATTCAGACCTCTCTTTGAAGGGCCAAAAAGGCAAGAGATGATAGAGAGCAGATTTTTGTCCGTGGAGTGGACTTTTTCTGATTATTGCGTTTACTTTAAGAAGCCTTCTAATCCTACTTGGGAAGATACTATTAATGAAAAGCACTGGGATTTTATTTTGGGAACAGTACATTTGTTTTACATATGGCACAATTCTGTTTCATATGCTAGTAGCCTCGGAGCAACGAGGTATAAGAAAGCGAATTATGTATCGTCTAAATGCTTATTTGATATAACTGCTTTGTGTGAAAATCATATATATTGTTAAAACTCTTGATTGGTCCACATTCCGATCACTACCTAAAAGAAAAACCAAGGAAGTAACCCCCTAAAACAAATTTAGCTCCACTTTTAAAATGGTTGATTTGCTAACAGGAAATGGAGACTCCAGACAACATGAGTGCAACTTCACCTTACGTCAATCTAGTCAGTGACGAGGAGAGCGCGGAAGCAACAAGTGAGAAAAATTGACAATGAGACGATAGAATGGCCCTAGTCACTGCTAGACTGAAAGAGGTTGTACAAAGTACTAAGACAGCCAATGAAAAAATGAAAGAATTGCAGAAACTCTCCTGGCTTATGTTGAGGAACTAATAAAGCAACACCCTGCCAATTGGGTAAAATAGGGAAAGACACCTGAAGCTCCACTCGGGAGTTATGTCCCACTCAATCAACAAGAATGGCTTGACCCCATACCATATGGAGACGACGAGCTACTTATCCTGAATCTGAAAGTCTTTGAAAACCCGCGCGAATCTCAGCTCGAGGAGCCTCCTGTTTCGTGCATAATTGTTCTTAAAGGAACAAGATCGTACAATTGCGGTACACCATTAGAGTTGTCCAAACAAAAACTCTTGGAAACTTTGGGGAGCTTTAGAGTGTACGCGCAAAGCCCAAATCTATGCCGCCCTGCGCTCCTTCTATGATTTACAGAAAATGCCTCTACCACCGAAGTCAATCAGGTCATACAACCAATTAGTGTGGAGCATTGGAAAGGAAAATTATCTAATGGATTGACCAGGGGAGAATTAGCCAACTGTGAGGGCCCCACTCCTCCTGACTCATGACCAAGGAAGAAATCATCCAGATAGGATATCAAAGGTTAGATTCTAGAGGAGCGACTTTTCCAAATTTAAGAAGTCATATACCAGGATCCACTCCCTACTATGTAACGTGAAGAAGATAAAAGCAGTGGCACAAACCTATCAGGGCCACCCAGGATCTTTGAAAGAAAGGGTTTGTGTGTATCACCATGGCCGCCCCGGCCACGACATTGAAGAATCTGTGAATTGCAAGCTTGAGTTGGAATGCCTCGTGAATGAAGGCCATGTTTGGATTGTTGCGGGAAGACAAGGATAGAAGATGGAGATGAAGAAGACAATGAACACCTGTTTAGTATGGTTGGGTAGAAAAACATAAGTATCCCTTTTTATTTAAATGGAACCACGCCAACTTGATGTCCCGTTGAGGATATGTGGGAAGCCTACTTAAGGCCTGGTCAGGGTAGAAAAACTAAGTTTCGTGTAGCATAGGAAAAAACCTTTTCTGTGTATGCTTGAACTACGGATGGACCTGATTTCCCTTTGGTGGGATATGTAGGCAGTCTATTCAAGACTCGATCCTTTTGTAATAAAAATTTAAATCTCCTTTAGTACAGGATGGGTAGAAGCAAATCAACCATAAAACTACTTACCGAAGAAATCAATATTCCCAAAAATATAAAAAGACCAAAATACCCTTGGAATGTGAATCAGTCAAGGGTTGAAATAAAATATATGAATCTATGTGCTATAAACTGTAAAGAACGTGATACCTTGTGTTTCGTGCTTAAACCTAATGCTAACTTCGGAGCTTTTGAGTTGTTTTCTCTTATAGACATGGGTTGATTCGCTGGCACCAGTTACTCGATCAAAAGCTGCCGCAGCGTCCTTAAACCGTCAAGAAGAAAACATGCCTGAAACTCCTCCACCAAACAAAACTGCTTTAGTTGAGGGTACCCCAACAACTGACATAGCTGGAATGCCTTTAGAAGAGGCTGCCAGTCTACTGATGAGACAATTGGCTGAAGCGAGAGAAGAAGCGGACCACCTAAGAGCCAAAAAGGAAAGTGCTACTAATACTGAGGCTAGGAGACCTCCATCCATGTGGGGAATTCCTCCCACCAAACCCCAGCTTTTCAAACACCTGCTCATGCTACTAACGCAAATGCTTATCAAGCCCCTCGAGCAACAGGAGTTCCTGTGATTCACCCCGTGCAACCAAATGTTACTTATCAAGACCATGTCACCCATATTGACTCCTCATCAGAACTGGAGAACATGGAAATGTTCTTTGAAGCAAGAATAGACAAAATCGAAAAGGAGATGGGGAAGAAAATTGCTGAACTAGAACATGGTTCCAAAAAGAAAGAGGGGTTAAGATACTCTGATTTGTGCATACATCCAGACCTGGGCCTACCAAAAGGCTTTAAAACTCCTAAATTTGATCACTTCAATGGGTCGGGCAATCCCAGAGCCCACTTGAGGGCTTACTGCGACCAATTGGTTGGAAGTAGCGGAAACGAAGCTTTGCTCATGAGGTTGTTTAGTCGAAGTCTATCAGGAACGGCTATGGAATGGTTTATCTCTCAAGACATTAGCTGATGGAAAACATGGGAAGAAATGGCAAGTTCATTCATAGAAAGATTCCTCTTTAATGTGGAAAATGTGCTTGATCACTTCTCGTTGGAGAAAATTCGTCAGAAATCGACTGAAACCTACAGAACATATGCTAGTCGTTGGAGAGACGAAGCGGCGTGTGTGCAACCACCTATTACTGAAGCTAAGTTGGTATCCGCATTCATTACCAAGAAGCTGATTGCTTTGACAAAATGATAACTATGAAAGGGAGTTTCTTTACAGATTTAGTCGTCGTTGGGGAAGATATCGAAGATGGCCTCAAGACCGGCAGGATTGTTAGCATACTAAACAGAGCAGGTGCGTCTAGCGCTGCAGGTGGCAAAAATAAAAGAGAAGATATAGCCTATGTTTCTAGAACCACCAGCCCGAAAAGGCGAGGGAAAGAGATGACCCACAAAAATTCGAATAACTACCAATCACCTCCACCAACCAACTATATAACCACTTCACCCCAATATAGCCCAATGTCGGTGTGCTACGCATAACCTGGCTACCAAGCTCCACAACCAAATTATCAAATGCCAGCACCAAGCAACCGAGCTTCACGACCAAATTATCGAATACCAGCACCCAATAACCAAGCTCCACAAAACTAGACTTTCCAAAACCAGCCTCCACCAGCAAACTATAAGGCACCCCAAAAGAAACCCATGAGAGAATTCACTCCTTTGCCAGAGTCAAGGACAAGTTTATTTGCCAAGCTAAGAGATGTCGGGCGAATGAGCACTGTTCCACCAAAACCTTCTAATCCCATGGATCGATGGTACTGGCCAAATTTCATTTGCGCCTACTATTCTAACCAAGTTGGCCATGCCATCGAATATTGCATAAACCTAAGGCACAAACTACAGGATATGATTGACAATCATGAGCTTATCCTGGAACTAACACCTCTGAATGTGGACGCAAATCCGCTCCCAAAGCATGGAGGAAACTAAATTCACATGATAGAAAGAGGTGATGAATGGAAAGAGAGCCCGACGATAATTCGTCCATATATTGAAGGGTTAGAAAGCACCGTCGCCTCGTTGTCTTTACAAGAGCGAAAAGAAGTGTTAAGCCCTTTGATAAAGAAGTCTGAGACATCTGCTGTAGCCAAAAGAGAACGTTTCGTGCTCAAATAACCCTCAACAGTCGCTCGAATTCACAACGAGCCATTCATACTCAAAACATCAAGACCAGTTGAGAATGCACCCTTTGTGATCAAAATGCCGCACCAGATGATGATCAATAACGAAAAAAATAGCTGTTGTGGTTCAGGGTATAACTAGGTCAGGAAGATGTTATGCCCCAGAAGAACCTGTGCTCGAAGTGCCACGTCACGAAAACCCTCAGAAAAGACCGATCACCGAAGGTGAAGCTGAAAACTTTTGAAGGCAAATGCCAGTCAAAGATTATTCAATAGTTGAGCACCTGCATAAGAATCCTTCCAGGATATCGGTAATGTCGTTGCTACTCAGTTCATCTCAACATCGCTAGCTTTAATGAATGCCTTGGATGAAGTCCAAGTACCCGCCGGCACTACAAGTGAAACATTGGCCGAAATTGTAGGGTATGTTGTGCGAGCACATAGGCTATCATTTTCTGATGATGAATTACCAAAGGAAGGGAAGTCCCATAATAAAACCATTCACATAATAGTCAAATGTTGTGACAAAATTATTCCCCAAGTACTGATTGATGGAGGAGCTGGGTTAAATGTATGCCCTGTGACGACTCTGAAAAAACTCGGGTATGATATTGGCAAGATCCGTCAGAGTCGAACCAACGTAAAAGCTTACGATGGCGCGACCCAATTTGATAAATAGATATACACATACAAATGGGCCCCGCAGAGTTCGTAGTGGAGTTCGTCATCATGGACATCAAAATAAGCTATAACCTGTTGTTGGGCCGACCATGGTTGCACGCCGCCGGGGTTGTAGCATCTTCGTTACACCAGTCTCTCAAATTCATATGGGATGATCAAGAAGTCGTGATTCATGGCAAAGGAAGAGTCCACAACTATCTGGATAACTCTGTACCAGTCATAGAGAAATCACCAGTTGGTGCTGATTTTCACACTGTTGAGCTAACCATGATAGCTCGTAGGGGAGAATATGAAGATATCCCTATGCCACTAGTCTATAAAATGGTTGCTACGAGTATGATAAGGAGTGGGTTTGAACTCGGAAAGGGTTTGGGAAATAACTTACAAGGAATCAAAGAAATAGTAAGTATTAAAAATGGGAAATATCGATTTGGGGTTGGATACGAGCCATGTGAGGCAGAAGAGGAAGAAGTAGAATATGGACAAAGAGGTCCCGTTGAAATGAGAAATTTGTACCCTCATCTATACCGTTCCTTCACAGTATGCCCATTGAGTCACAACAACAAAGATCCAGAAGAGGGTTTAAGGACGTTGTTTTGGGAAGAGGAATGCACAACCATCATTGAAGAATGCTTCGAAGCATTAGAGATTCATCATACTAAGCCAGGGGAAACAACAAGTGGATGGACTTCTACCCCGTTGTTCACTCTGCGGTAGAAGGAATGCTCATTTTCAAAAAAATGACGAAAGTCGGCTTTGAAGCCCGACTTGTCACCTTTTCATGTTTCCTTAGTACGTGTTGTTTAAATAACGTTAATGGCTTGATTTTCCATTCCGTGTCAGGACCACAGTTTGTATCACTCTTTTAAATTTCAATGAAAACGCCTCAAAGCATATAATAAAGAAAAAATCGTTTTACTATACCTATATATATATATATATACATATGTGTATATATTATACATAATTAAAATTGTGTTTACATGATTAATAACCGTGTTATTTTATTTTACAGTAATAATACAGAAGCCATAATGTCATTACATGTTACGAAACAAGTAAAAAGGACGACGAACAAAATGACGATCAAGAAGAAGGGATAACTGAATTGGAAGGGTTGATAGATGTCGAAGAAGAATACGAGAACAGACCAACGACAAACCTAGAGGAAACAGAAGCAGTAAATCTAGGAAATGAAGAGTTGGTTTGGGAAACTAGACTAAGTGTGCACTTGACAGAAGTTGAGAAAGAAAGTATCGGAGTTTACTGAAAGAATATGAAGAAGTTTTCACTTGGTCATATGCTGATATGCTGGGCTTGAGTACGAATATTGTTGCCCATAGGTTGCCGATCCTTGAAGGATTTACCCCGGTAAAACAGAAAATCAGGCAGCCTAAGCCTGATGTCAGCATCCGAATTAAGGAAGAAGTAGAAAAACAAATTCAGTCAGGAGTTGTTGAGGTGACATCGTACCGGGCATGGTTAGCCAATATAGTCCTGGTACCAAAGAAAGATGGGAAAATAAGGATTTGTGTGGACTACTGCGATCTTAATCGCGTTAGCCCAAAGGATTATTTTCCACTCCCGAACATTCACATACTCATTGATAACTGCGCCAAGCATGAGGTGCAATCTTTTGTGGACTGTTACGCGGGCTATCATCAAATACTGATGGATCAAGAAGATGCTCAAAATATGGCATTGATCATACCATGGGGAGTATACCATTACCGGGTAATGCCTTTTGGGCTCAAGAATGCCGGCGCTACTTACATGAGGGCGATGACCGCCATTTTTCATGATATGATGCCTAGAGGGATTGAGGTACATGTCGACGACGTCGTCATCAAGTCCTGAGTGGGTGAGGACTACCTTGAACATTTAAGAAGATTCTTTGACAGACTCCGCAAGTACGATTTGAAGTTGAATCCTTCAAAATACGCATTTAGAGGGCTTGCTGGAAGATTGCTAGGATTCATAGTCAGTCGTCGTGGTATCGAATTGGATCCCACTAAGATTAAAGAAATCCAAGAACTATCACTGCCAAGAACAAAGAAGGAGGTCATGAGTTTCTTAGGAAGGTTGAATTACATTGGACGCTTCATCGCCCAGTCTACAGTGATCATAGAGCCAATCCTCAAGCTCCTATAGAAAAATGCTCCAACTAAATGGACAGAAGACTGTCAGAAAGCCTTGGACACAATCAAGAGGTACCTGTCGAATTCGCCTGTTTTGGTTCCGCCAAGGCCGGGAAGGCCTTTGCTACTATACATGTCAGTATTAGAAAACGTTTTTGGGTGCATGTTGGCACAAAATGACGAAACGGGAAAGAAAGAGAGAGCCATCTATTACATAAGTAAGAAGTTCATACCCTGTGAATCCAGCTATTCCTTGGTAGAAAAGACGTGTTGCGCTCTAGCCTGGGTATCTCAGAAGTTGAGACATTATATAGCTGCATACACGACCCATTTGATCTCAAGAATGGATCCACTAAGGTACATCTTTCGCCAGCCTATGCCCATAGGTAAGTTGGCCAAATGGAAAATGCTATTAAGTGAGTTCGACATTCAGTACGTCGCACAGAAAACAGTTGAAGGGCAAGCACTGGCAGATTTACTGGCGGGAAGTCCAGTAGATGACAATCCCGTACCCTTGTGGACTTACTTCTCGAATGAAGAAATAATGACAATTGAAGGCGAAGAAAGTGAAGACGAGTTAGGATGGAAAGTATGCTTTGATGGAGCGGTCAACTTTAAAGGATCAGGAATCGGAGCTATCTTGGTTTCAGATTCGGGCCGATATTATTCGGTGGCAGCCAAGTTGAGCTTTAGTTGCACCAACAACATGGCTGAATACGAAGCATGTATCTTGGGTCTACGTTTAGCCCTCGACATGGATGTAACAGAACTTCAGGTAATCGGTGACTCAGATTTGCTAATCCATTTGGTTCAAGGAGAGTGGGCCACCAAAAACAAAAAAATCATACCGTATGTTGGACTTATGTAAAGATTGGCAGATCGGTTCCAAGAAGTCAAGTTCAAGCACATACAACGAACCCATAATGAGTTTGTTGATGCATTGGCAACAATAGCATCCATGATTCAGCACCCCGATAGTAGATACATTGATCTTGTCAAAATTGAAATTAGAGATCAACCAGCCCACTGCGCTTTTGTAGAGGCAGAGACTGATGAAAAACCTTGGTACACTGACATTAAAATGTTCTTAGAGAAAGGAAAATATCCCCAAGGAATCACCTTAAATCAAAAGAGGACTATTAGGAAGTTAGCGAATCGTTTCTTCCTCAACAAGAATGTCCTGTACAAAAGAACTCCAGATTTAGGGTTGCTTAGATGTGTTGACTCTGTTGAAGCCACAAGATTGATTGAAGAAGTACATGCCAGAACCTGTGGGCCTCACTTGAATGGGTTCGTGCTAGGAAAGAAAATCTTGAGAACAGGTTATTACTAGATGACCATGGAGAATGACTGTAGCAAATTCGTCTAGAAATGCCACAAGTGTCAGATTCATGGAAACTTGATAAAAGTCCCTCTGACAGAACTGAATGCTATGACGTCACCTTGGTTATTAGCCGCTTGGGACATGGATGTCATAAGGCCAATTGAGCCAGCTGCATCAAACAAACACCGCTTCATTTTGGTCACCATAGACTACTTCACTAAGTGGGTGGAAGTAGCATCTTATTCATCAGTAACAAATAAAATGGTCATAGACTTTGTGTGCAATAACATCATATGTCGATTTGGTATCCCAAAATCAATCATAACCAACAATGGGGCTAATCTGAATAGCCACTTGATGAAAGACATGTGTGCACAGTTCCGAATCACTCACCAAAATTCAACCGTTTATCGGCTACAACTGAATGGGGCTGCGGAAGCCGCCAACAAAAACATCAAGAAGATCCTTAGAAAGATGATCAATAACTACAAAGACTGGCATGAACAATTACCTTATGCATTACTGGGATACAACACTACTGCTAGGACTTTAACTGGAGCCACCCTGTACCTATTGGTGTATGACACTGAAGCAGTAATAACATCCGAAGTAGAAATCCCTTCACTTCGGATAATACAGGAAGCTGAGTTGGACGATGCAGAATGGATCCGCAAAAGGTATGAACAACTGGCTTTGATAGATGAAAAGCGGATGATTGTTGTTTTCCATGGCCAATTGTACCAACAAAGAATGGCTCGAGCTTTTAACAAGCATATGAGAACTAGGGTTTTTCAAATCGGGCAATTGGTGCTAGGTCTAGGCATAAAATACCGAAAATTTAATTCGAACCGAACTGGATATTTCGATATTTCGGTATTCGGTAATTCAATTTTCGGGACTGAAAGTATAAAAATTTTATTTCGGTATTTACCATTATACCGTTCGGTAATTCGTTAAATACCGAATACCAAAATAAATACTAATAAATCCTAAAGGAGTAAAGGCCCATTGTAAAAACAATTCTTAGTCCAGCCCAATAGTAAATAGCCTAAAGGAGTAACCCAGTAAATACGGTACCAATATCCAATACCCATCAGTTCCACTTCACTCTCACAGTGTAAATCCCTAAAACAAAAGCTCCAAACACATTACACACACAAAAAAAAAATCCCTAATCCGGTAAGGCGGTAATCCCCATCACCTCCAAGTCTCTTTTTCTTCAATTTTGTTGTATTCTAATTTATCTTAAGCTCCCCAAGCATTTGTGGAGAAGATAAAGGAAGGTCAGCCATTGTCGCATATTTCTTGTCTCATATCACCGATATGTTGTTGTTGTAATTTTCAGGTTACAGCACATCTATTGATTTTGTGTGCTTTTTCTTGATGTTTTCTAGCTATTTGATTTGTCTATTCTTGTTATTTGGTTGTTTCCCATGTGAAAAAATCTAATCTTTTTGCTACATACCTTGTGATTCTGCATTAGACAACCCTTAATTTGTTTAGAAGACAAATTATTAAGCATTTGTTTTTAATCTATTTTCAAGCTGTTTGATTTATCTATTGTTGGTGTTTGGTTGTTTCCAATGTTAGCTTTTGACTTCTTTTCTTTTCTTGACCTATCTCTATATGTAGTATGACTACAAGATGTACAAGTAAAAGTCCAACTTACTTCCAACTTTTATTTAGTATGTAAGGACCAGAATAAAACAGACTGAACCATACAAGATTCTTTTTTAAACTTTGATGGACTGAGTAGTGCAAAATTGATTAGTATGTGCTCCTTTGTTGTTTGTTAAATTGTATGATAGAAATGATACTTAATCCCTTGCAATTTATGTCTTGTAACATTTGTAATTTCTTCTATGTTTAGATGGAAGATGAAGCAAGTCGAATAGCCAATGTCGGTGGAAGTGCACCTGTTACTGAGTCTCTTGATTCAACACCAGAAGTTGAACAAAATCTAGTGAATGTGAAGAGGAAAGCTATAGAACCAAGATCTGCCGCTTGGCCGCACTATGATAAGCTCATAGAAGATGGAATTAATAAAGAAAAGTGCAAGTATTGTGGTAAAGTTCTCTTAGCTGATCCAATTAGAAATGGAACAACTGGACTGAATAAACATTTGAAAACTTGTCCTAGAAATCCAAATAAGGTTGACACTTCCAATTCCAAGTACAAACAATCAAATTTAAACTTTCCATTAGAAGATGAAATGGGTGATGGGGCAACTTGGACTTTTGATCAAGAGGTATCTTAGAGGGCTTTAGTTGAGATGTTAATTCTTGATGAGCTTCCTTTTTGTTTTGTTGGAACGGAAGGTTTTAGGAAGTTTATGAAAAAAACTCAACCTTTATTCCGAGTTCCCTCCCGTAGAACAGTGATTAGGGATTGTTATGTATCTTTTGATGAAGAGAGACAAAAGTTTATAAAGTATTTGAAAGAAACATCACCGAGAGTTTGTCTAACCACAATCACGTGGACTTCTATATAGAGAATAAATTATATGTGTTTGACAGTGCACTTTATTGATAGTGATTGGCTCTTGCATAAACGAATTTTAAACTTTCAGGTTGTCACTAGTCATAAGGGTGACGAAATGGCCCGCTGTATTAGTAAGTGTTTGCTTGATTGGAAATTGGAGAAAATAATCACTATAACTATAGATAATGTTTCTTCTAATGATGTCATGGTGAAAGGGTTACACAAACAAATGGTTAATTGGGGATCTAACATGAAATGTGGTAACCATCTTCACGTGAGATGTATGGCTCACATTTTAAATCTTATTGTGCAAGATGGCATGAAAGAAGTTAGTCCAGCTATCAAACGTGTTAGGTAAATGGTGAAATATGTTAGACAATATGCCGCAAGGATTAGAAAATTTGCGAAATGTTATGAACTAAAAAATATAGACAGTAAGAAGTCATTATGTTTAGATGTTTCGACCCGCTGGAATTTGACCTACTTGATGTTGGAAGCCGCACAACATTTTTAGAGTGCATATGATAGGTTTGATCTTAGAGATGGTGGATTGTCAACTTATCTTGCTACTCATGTTTGTGAAGATGGAAGTGTTGCAGGTGTACTTGAAAGTGATGATTGGCAAAAGGTGAGAAACATGGTAATATTTCTTAAAAGGTTTTATGATCTAACTGAGAAGGTTTTAGGTTCACTCTACGTCACTTCTAATGTCACTTTGAAAATATAGTTGAGCTTCACAATCATTTAAGAGAGTGTATGGAAGACGATGATCCTTCTTTGGCAAAAACGGGAGAAAAAATGATAGAAAAGTCTATCAAGTATTTGGATGCTCCTGAAAAAATGAATAAAGTGCTTTTTATTGCCTCTATATTAGATCCTCGTAACAAACTTGAGTATATTGGCGACGCACTTGAGGATATGTTTGGAGATGAAAATGGGAGTGAAATAAAAGATGAAGTGGTGACTTACATGAAATCTATGTTTGAAGAGTATGTAGCAAAATTCTCTAATACATCCCGACACTCATCTTTTTTCTCTGATTTATCGGGTCAGACATCGGATTCATCTAAGCTCTAACACTAGCACAAAATCAGCAAAAGTGAGAAATAGGATCCAAATGAAGAGGAACAAACAAGATGGTGCAGGTTTAGGTGGTAAGTCGGAGTTAGAAAAGTATCTTAGTCAAGAACTAGAGCCGAATGATGATGAGGACAATTTTGATATCTTGTCATGGTGGAAAGCTCATTCTCCTAGATATAAAATTGTTTTCGAGATGGCTCGTGATGTGTTGGAATTTCCAATTTCTAGTGTGGCATCGGAATGTGCCTTTAGCACCGGGGGCCATATTCTTGATTCATTTAGGAGTTCTTTGACTCCGAAATTGGTGCAAAATGTTATTTGTCTTCAAGATTGGCGTCGAAATGAGCCTTATCCCATAAATGTTGAAGAAGATTTTAATGATCTTATGAAACTTGAACTTGGTATGTTTTTCAGTTTTTGTATTTTATTTTTATATTTTTTTACTTAGTTTAATTGTTGACACATTTTAAATTCTTTTTAGATATGGCTGATAGCTCAAAAGATTCCCTCGTTCTTGATTTGTAATCGCAAGATGCCTCAGGTATAGGGCTCTAAATTTTCATTTTTCATTTCTCCCCTCACTTCAAGTGTTAAAATGTGTCCATGTTAGGATAATATAACATTACATCTAGTTCCTTTTCGCTGTTATATGGAATGGAGCCTTAACATCTCTGCTGGATGATGTATCAAAGAGCTGGATATCATATTTGACTCGTGGACTGAACTGATCAGTGGAGTCTGTGCATAGAGTTAAACATTAAGCAGTGATTACTGAATGATACCCATGAAAAAGAACCGTTTATCCCTATTTAGAAAATTTAAATCACTTGCACTTCGAAGGTGCTTTTGTGCCAACATGACTTGGCAAAGGCACTCACTCGAGACAGATGGTCATTTACCACTCCCTTGGGTAGTCCTAATATTCTTTGGTGACATAATAAGGACTCATGCATACAATTTTTTGAGATTTTTAATGGCATAAGAAGTTGATATCATATTTTTAAAGCTTTTAAGAGGTGTCAAACTTGTCCTTTTTCTAGAAAAATAAGTTAAAATATTATGGAACTCTATCCTTTGTATCAACTTTTTTGTTGTTAGGAACTTCCTTATTTGTAGATTTCTCAGTGGTTTTGTCAACCTCTTGACTTATTTCCTGTATGCTTCCACTTGAAAATTGCCCATCAAAAACCAATTCCTGAATCTTAGTGCCAATTCCACCAGGACTAGGCACCTGCTCATAACCTTCTCCACTTATATCGTTTTCATTATTTCCAAACATGATGTGGACCGGATCTTGAGAAGAACCTGAAGAAAAACTAGATTGCTCCTGATCTACACCCTTCCCTCTTGTAATCTCACCTTACTTCCACATTTTCTTCAACCTGACGACTCCACAAATTTCTCTCACCACTAAAACCATTAAAAGTGGTGGAAGGAGCCTCATGGCAAGCCTTATTCAAAGTGACCTTCTCCACATTTAGATTAGGGAAGGAGGCTTCAATCCACTGCTTAGTTTTACCAGGTGAATGTTTCTGCCTTCTAGGAGTGAAAACAGCTGCATTAGAATTCAAAGGAACCCCAACACCATTAATAACTTCTTTTTGAATCCCTGTAGCATCAAAAGTTGCCAGCAGCTGCTGTTGTACATTAACACCAACACTATCCTTTTTTCCAGTAGAAAAAGAATCTAAATTAATATTCAACTGCTTCCCAAGACCTGCTTCCACCACAGAAGCAAATGGCACAACTGTAGCATTCTCTACTGCATTATTTCCATTTATAGGGGCTGCTACTTCTAATGAAGAAACTGATATTGCAACTAGTTCCTGCATTAGTTTACCACCAACTGCATTAACTTGCTGCACCATATCTACACCAAAGGTTGAGACGACTTTTCCCACCTCTGGTTCTGCAACAACCATATGTTTATTAACTTTCCCATCTAACACTTCTACTACATCATCATCTTCACCATTCCTTAGTGCTGCAAATTTATTATTTGTTACAATTGCTTTAGGCTGCACTGAAACAGTAACATTTTTCTCATTTTCCACATTATTTCCACCAGTACTTTTAACTTTTGATAATGCCAACTGCTGCTTATGATCACTGATCAGCCCCATTAGCATCCTTCTTGCCATTTGTTTCTTTTACTGATGGCCCAACCACCTGTTGAGAATTTTCATTATCCTTAACCTGCTTCTTCCCCTTGTTAGTTTGCCATTTGTATAAGTCTTTAACATTGCCAACCAACTTTCCACTATCCAACATCTTAATAACATGATTTTTATTTCGATAACTTGCTTGTTTAAACTTTGACTGCCTTGGATTATGATTTCCTTTACCTGTGTCTTGCTCATTAGTAACTGCAGGTTGTTTTCCTTTGTCCATAGTAGTTTCAGCTTGAATTTCTTCATCTGCCTTAACTTCTTCATCAATTTCTTGTTCAAGAAGCAAATCTGGATTAAGTTTCCAACAATTTGCTTCATCGTGGCCTTGCAAACAACACTCTGTACAGTACTATGCTGTGTTGTTCTCATGAGAACTTTTATTTAATCTTTTTTATCACTGATATGTGCTCATGGAGTAAATGGTTTTTTTTTCTTTCTTGAATTGCTTAGGATTTTTCCTATGGACCTTCTTACTCAAATTTGCATGGAAGGCTTGTCCAAGTTCTAAAGAAAAACCATAATCTAATTACAAAGAAGTTGAAAAAAAATTGTAATTGAAAAAAAATGAAAGGTGGCATTTAATGAGCCAAATAGTTTCCAGAGAGAGAATCCACTTTTGATGCATCTTCGGATGTCTTCTCAGGAGCAGTGGTAATTGAATTAGCATCCTTTACTAGTGCTTTCATCCCTCAGACGGTTTCTTTTTTCTTTTTACTGCTTGAATGGGTGTTTACCTCTGTTGCATATCCTTAAATTAGTTTCTTTCATGGTCGTAGATGGTAAATTGGAGTGCGCAACTAAAGCTTCCAATTTCCGGACAGTGGGCAGTACAAGTGTACAATAGCTTCACAATTTCGCTACTGCTTTGAAAATCATCTACACTGTTATTCTTTTGTTGTTGGAAGCTGCTGTATTATGAGGTCTTGGACTAAGAATTTATAAGTAGCTACTTTTTGGGGTTGTCGTTTGGAAATAACTTAAGGATTTTTAAAGATCTAACTAGAATGTCTTTAATTCTGGAACTTTTGTCCAGTTTGTTATACAGTTTCTGCCCAATTTATTTTAAGAATATGTTGCTGTTGTTACTAATTACATTGAACCCTTGCATAACATACTTGCATTCTAATACAGTGGACTTTGACTTCAATATGGTATTACCAAATACCGTACCGAATCAAAGTTTGATTTACCGATTACCGCAATACCGAACGAAGTTTGAAAGTTCGGTATTTGGTATATACTTTGAATTATCGATTACCGAACCCGAACTTTGAAAATACCGAACGCCCAACCCTAATTGGTGCTCAAATGAATATTCCTTGATCAAGAAGAATACAAGGAAAGTTCACACCAAACCGGAAAGGCCCCTATATGGTGCGAAAAGTACTATCAGGAGGAGTTGTAGTACTTACTGAAATGGATGGTCAAGAGTGGCCAAGAGCAATAAATCTAGATTCCATCAAGAGACTCTACGTGTGAAGAAGAAGACGACTGTGAAGCTTCAGAGTTTTTATAGTTTATGTTGCTTTAATTATGTTTCTTTTGCTTGTAATTCTGCATTTTTATAAAAAACCAAATCAAAAACCATGTATGAACTACGCAAGGACCTGATTCCCTATACTTATAAGGGGATACGTAGGCGCTTTTCCAAGCTCGGTCGCTTTAACCAAAAAATCCAAAATTATGTGTTTTGAACAACGTTATGACCTGATTCCCATTTGGGATACGTAGGCGCTATTTTTAGTTCGGTCTCACAAAACAAATTCCAATATGTTTACCCCGAACTATGTTTTGACCTGATTCCCAAAACGACATACGTAGGGGCTCTCCCAAGCTTGGTCATTCCAAATAAAATCCCCAACAAACCTTAGGAAACCTCAGAAATGATTTAGCGAGAGAAAGATGAAGGTAACCTCACAAGGAAACTGGGGCAGAATTTTTGAGAAGACCTCAAAAATTCTTTAAATATATCAGTTCTAAGGAACGGACTGATTAAAACTTCTACACTGGGATAGAATTTTTGAGAAGGATCTCAAAAATTTCTCAAGCACGATGAAATCAAGGATTGACAAGTACACACTTACACTGGGGCAGAATTTTTGAGAGGGTCTCAAAAATTCCTTCAACATAGCAAAATTCAAGTCGGTATAGGGCAAAATTTTCGAAAGGGATTCGAAAATTTCACATGTCAAGATCAAGAAGGAGAAAAAGAGACGGGAGACCTTGTTTGAGTAACTAATGTCATGACGTTATAAGGGCGTATATTAAATATTATTTTCAAAACATATATGCATATATTTTCAAAAAAAACCATCGCACAAAAACTTTTCTTTGCTCTGCTAGAAAATAAAAGATTTTAAGGAAAATGACCATCCTTTCATGCCGAGTTATGAACAGAAGAAGTCCATACGCAAGAAAAGCGGTCGAACATATAGGAAACTGACAAATTTTTCTGTGGATGCAGGAACAAACAAGCATGGACGTTTTACATTAACTCGTTTGCTAGAATGTTTAAAACAGGGTAATGACAACAAGCCAAGTGAAAAGATGCGTCAAGGAACAGTGGCACAAAAGAGTGTACGAAAGGGCAACGAAGCCCTCCCCAAGTAAAATTTCCTTTACGCTGACAAGTTGTTTATTTTGCAGAGCACGAAGATTTTTACAAAAGAAAAACTTTAAAGACTACTGAAAGATATAATCACCGTCCCAAAAGTTGGGTCTCAACTAAACAGTATTGTGTCAAGGTATTGAGACCCCCCCCCCCTTAGACGTCGCATAGCTTTCCTTGATACATTGGCTGAGTGAACGTCAAAAAATCTAAAAATTTAAAATGACGCGTTGATATCGGTATTGAAATACCGTATTTACAATCGAGTCTAGTCCTTTTGGAAGATATGAAACTTGTCGACTGGCGGGTATTCTTCTCCGAAGTCAAAAAAGGAAAGTGTAAGTCTTGCCACCGAGGTAAGCTTCACTCCTCAAAATGACGATATGGATTAAACCGACAACGTGTCGAAAGGGCTGAGTCGTCATTCATATACATAGCCAAAAATATGTATCATAATTCCGAGGTTGATGCCCGCAATCGTTGAATTATGAATGTGATTCCTACATCAAGATTTGCGGTCGCTATTGCAGTCTATTTCAAGTTAACGTAATCATGGTTTAGGGATAGTGGTAGTCATGAGAAAAGGCTCCGCACTTGAATATGCAGTAGTTAATTTGAAAATTCTGACTAAATGTTGTAATTCTGGATACAGAGGTTAGTAGTCATCATGAAAGGAATATGATACTGCACTCTGATGTGCAGTCTACATTTGACTATTTTTGACTATAAGTGATGTGGTCCCGAACTGGTATACCGCAAGCTTCGTATGAGAATATAGAAGCAGTCGACACCAGATTTGCGACAGTCACCGCAATATGTGAAAATGATATGAAGCCAAATTTTCAGGGGTGGCGGATATCATAAGAGACAAAAATGACCGTGCACTTGAAAACACGGTTTTCATTAGTAACATCTTGCTTACGAAAATGACAACCGAACTGGGGTGTGTAGGTTCACAGAAATGCGGTATAGCCCGACCCAGATCCCAACAGAAGTTATCATTGAACGATGAAAACATCTTAAAATGATGAAAAAAGAGCTGATCAAAGTATCGTGATTAATATCCAGAGTAGATCATTTTTTCAAAAATACACGAAAAACACACACTTGCAGGAGAAAAGAAAGAAAACGGACAAGCATTCGCGAAAAGATGGACATAATATTGGAGGATGACTATGATGTCAACAAAATGGCAAAATGCCACTCAGGTATGACTAATTAAAATCAAAAGTTTCAAAAAAACTAATGCGCAGGACTCAACATTTGGAAACGAGCTAGAAGCTACCGAAGATGGAAGCAAAAGACGGATTCAAAATATGCGGAGCATACGTGAAACTTTTCTTGGGCAACCGGTCAAAAATCGTGTACGAGATTCAAGCTCTCTACACCAAGATTGGAACATCACTTCAAGCAACTGAACCCTAATGAATCCTTCCAAAAAAAAAAAATACTGCATCCGGTTCGGATTTTCAACCGGAAATAGCTAAAGGGATTCTTACATAAAGGGATATTCCTTTTTGGGTTGTTGAATTGAACTACAATTGGCCTGATTCCCGAAAGCCAGGGATATTTAGGCTACTCAAATTTCAAGGATCGGTCATATTCCTATAATTATCTCAGGACACCTTGAGATAGTTTAATGAAATTCCTTACTTTATAGTCCTCGTAGAGTCAGAACTACAAAGGGCCTGAATTCTCATGTAACTTGAGATATGTAGGAAGCCCAGAAACCAGGGTCCGACCATAATTTCGAAATTTTGCGCAAAAGAGCTGTAATTTCTATTATTCGATAAAAATTAGGTTTGTCATGATTCGTAGCTAAAGGATGGCCTTGCCATCCTTGAACTGCGAAGGAGCAATTGTTGACACCTAATTTTCACCTCTTAAGACGCGTATTTTAATTTTCAAAATTTTCGAGTCAAAGATGGAGCAATGATGCACCATCAAAAATTAAAATTTCAAAATCCTGATAAAATTGCAGAAAAATTGACATTTTATTATTGTTGACAATGACAAGAAAATTACGAGTTATTTCCTTTCATAAACATAATTCAGGAGGAAATACACATCCCGCTTCGCTTAACTCAAAAAATTGTTAATTAAGACGACGTATGAGTTACAGCTCATTTTAACCGCATTTTTTCACATTTTTGAATATTTCCCGGAACTATAATAATATTAGGCTTATTTTGAAGCTAATACTTTAAATTTATGGGTTTTTAATTTTAATTAGCCTAAAAAAATTATTTAATTATATGTGTATTTATAATAGTTAGTCTTTATTTAATTTAAATTGGGGGAAGGGTGGGTTAATTTATATTTTTTAAGAACTTTTGGCGGGGAGGGGGGGGGGGGTTATTAAAAAAAGGGGGGAGCGGAAGTTTAATAAAATAAACTTTACCCCCCCCCCCCCCACACACATTTTTTTTTGTCACCTGTCTCTCTCTCTTCGTGGAGGCGATTTTAGGGTTAGGGTTCTGCCGCCTTTGGTGGTGTTTCATGGCGATTTTTCGGTCATTTTAACCCAAAATTGAGACGGCTTTCATGTCCTTTCACGTGTTCCTATAATTAGCAGGTTGAATTATTTCTTGAACGTTATTCCATGGGCTTTGATCTGGAGCTGATCTTTAAGTTGCCTGAAGATGTCAAATCCGACAATGAGATCTTTTCCTGGGATATCTGATCCAATCAGCTTTGTTTGAAACTTCTTCCATGTTGCTCAGGTTTTCCACGCGCGTTGGTTGCCATGGGCAGGACCTCGAGTCCTTAGCCATCTTTTGCACCACACGCGCTTATATGGGAAATCTAGGGTAATTTCCACCAAATTGCATAGGGTTAGGTACGGGTTTTGGGGATTTTATCCCCTTGGTATATTGCACCGTTGGAATTGTACCCTAAGTCGATTTTGCTGGCAAACGTACTATTCCATGCATTTATTTGATTTTTGTGGATTTTTATTTGATTTAGGGTACGAGTTTGTTATATTTTGGCTTGTCCTATCTGTTTTATTTTGAAATGCTGACAAGGTACATATTGGGGAATTTTTTGGGGGAAAATGGGAGGACAGGTGTCTTTGTTTTCGTCCTAAGGGTTCCTAGATAATCAGGGCTATAAATAGTAAGTGGGAAAAAAGAAGGGAGCAGATTTTTATTCCCTAAAAAAAGCTATGTTTCATATACTATACAGTTTATAGGTACATACAAAAAGAGTGCAATATAGAGAAAGAATATATTAAAAAAGAGGTAATTTGAGGATAGCAAAAGGTCTCATTGCTTGAAGTGTGATTCAATCTTCCTTTGATCTTTAGGTTGCCCCAACAAAAGGTACTATCACATTTCAATCCTAATTTTTCATCTTCTGTAACAGTTATCTATGTTTACCCATCCTATTTGTTAGTTAGAATGATCCTATTTTAAACTTGATATAGTTTGTTTGTTTAAGATGAATGGTTATGTGTTCTACTTTTTATAGTTAAGGCTTAATAATGTTAAATGATGTTCAAAGATAGTTGTTTTAGTAAAAAAAAAAAAAAAAAAAAGAAAGCAGTTTTTTAGGATGGAAATTTAGGTTTTTAAGTTACTAAATTCAGATGATTTTGGTCCGAGGTTAGTTATTTATAATGGTCTTGATAAGAACATTTAGACTTGTTTTCAAATCTGCCTCAGTCTATAACTTCAGGCTTCCTTTGCTTTGACTTGATATTCTTAGAATTAGAACCCTTTTTAGCCTAGACATGTGCTTCTAAATCAGCTTTAATTCTGAATATTAAAACTATTTCTTTCTACCCTTATTGATTGAATATGGACCTGTTTTTGTGGTTAAGGTCATTATGGAATGATTTGTTTTTCTTGAGATGTTTAAATTAGACTAAACAAACAAGATAGATCAGAAAAATAGACTATGAAATCTTGTGTTAAGATGCCATTGAAGCTTGTGGAAAAGAAGAATTTATGTGTGGTTCTAAGTATAAAAATAGAGTTTGCAATCCTTTTTAAATAATAAAGCTATTAAAACTTGATATTTGGTGAGGACTATATGACCTTAAGCCTGATTGCTATTTGTAAAGTTTCCAGTTTTTTGTCAAAAAAAAAAAAAGATTTTTAAAGAAGTGCAAGTTTTAGAATTTAGTTTAAAGATTTTAAGGTTTCAAACTGTATAGGTGTAGGTTAGAGTCTAAAATGAAGATTAGATGCCTTGGATGATTCTTAACTTTGCCTAATAGTTCAATAGGAGTATAAATTTATCTTATGTGTGATTTATGGAGTCTTTGAGATCCTGAAATTGGTTAAGTCTAAATAATAGAAACCTGTTTTGCTAAACTTTTCCTATAAGCCTATGCAGTGTTATGTGTGTTCTTGTTTGGAAATTTCGAAAGCTTAGGTAACAAATTAGGCCAGAAATGACCTCTGTTACCAATATTTGTTTTGTTTGAGGTCATTTAAGTCTCAAAAAGTGAAAAATTGAATTGTGTTTTCAAAAAGAGAGAGAGAGAGAGAGAGAGAGAGAGAGAGAGAGAGAGAGAGAGAGAGATAATAAGTACAAGGGGGTTTTCAATCAGTGTTAAAGTTGAATGTAATTCCTAAATTTGTAGAAGCTGCCTTTTTCCTCTTTGTGTGTCCTAAATGTTTTAAACTTGTCTCATAATGTGTATTCATTTAGGTCTAATTAGTATGAACACAGTTTTAAACATTTAGTCCCATAAGGTTGAATATTAAGAAAGCTTAGGAATTGAGTTAAGAAATAAGTTAAAAAATCATGCTTTTCCTTTATTAGTTCAGTTTACCTCCCTTCTCCATTTTAGGATAAGCTTCAATATGTGCATTGTCCATTTTTTCCTTTGTATGCATTACCTTTGTTATACCCCATTTTAACGGTTTAAATTAGGAGTACAACATATTGGTGATTCCTATTATGTTTTATTTTAAGGAGTCGCCACCTAATTAATTTAACGGTAAATTAGGACACCTAATTTATTAACTAAGGTAAAGTCAAAACTAAACCTCCGTTAATAGTCTGCTTAACCAATGTGATTCCAGGTAAGGGCTCTATATTATCCTAAAGAGAAGGGGTTAGGCATCCTTTAGAATCCGTTAACTACGGTTGTCCGGCCAAGCTTAGGTTAATCAATTAAGGCTGAATATAACAATAGCTTACAAGTATTGCTGAGATTTTAAAGAAAAATAATGTTAGTCAAGATTTACGGAAAATATAATAATTTGTACAAAAGAGGACTTTAAACGCTACTTTAAAATAAGACTTATAAATGTCGCTTAGACTTTAAATGAAAATATAGTAAAATGCTATTCGAAGGTGAGATTTGATGAAAATATGATATTTTGCCCATAAATAATAGCTTTTGAGGAAAGATTTAGCAATTTTGAACTTTGGATAAATTATGTTATATGAATATAGCAATGTAGAAAAATCTAGGTTTATGAATAGGATTCAAGAGGAAGTGAGTTTTTCTTTTTCCTTTTTATTATTTCTTATTAACTATGCTTAGCTAAAATATGCGTGATTGATTCAAACTTGAAGAGCTATTTATAAAATATACTTGAATTTATATTTACATATTAGTGACGTTTTGGAATTTCTAGGATAGTAAGAATAAAATATGATTCTCTTAACTCGAAATATATAGTCATGCTATTTTGCAAATCAACTATTCCAAATAAAATAAAACATGAAAAGAAGAGAATAAAGCTTATGAAATTAATTGTTAGTCTTCCTTAAACTAACTACCCATTACTAAAACTAAACCTACTAATTAATTAGGATTTATCTAAACTAATAAACAAAACAAACAAAGAGTTAGTTGAATAATACAAATGAATATGCACAAAATAAACAGAGGAAGAGATAATTTAAATGGGCTCAGCCCATTTTCGGACTGATAGCCATAATGCTGCTGGGATAGTTCAGCCCATTTTTAAGGGGGCTGTTGCAATCTGTTGCTGTTTGCCTGGGCCAACAGCCCAATATTTTGTTTCCTTTGCTGCGGACACAACTGGATAGAAAGGGGGAAATTGTATTTCGTTGGGCCTTGGCCCAACACCGAATGCGGAAGACGAGTCGCTCGGACTCGTATGCGATGGTCATGCATAAAATGAAAGGAAAAAGATTAGTATCTAATCAATGAAAAAGTTAAGTATATAAAAAATGTAAACTTAAGGCGATTCAATAGATTATGTACATATTGTGTATATTCAAGTATACTTCATGTATACACATTTCGCATATAGGAATACCTACTGCACATGAATTCGGAAATAAACATAACCCAAATTTAAATGAAACTGGACTGTACATGGAATCTGCCAACGCATGATTCACTCCCACGATGATGCACATAATATAGACCAAGTATATTCACCATATTCAACCATTTGAATAATTTAAATAGGGCATTTTGCATATATGGCACAGACAGATTTTTAAAGAAATGCACTAGCAACACACAGCGGGTACTGAGTCTAAACATGGTAGATTTGCAGCACAATATCATTCCTGCCAATAGCTAGTAATTCTGCTCGACTAAAATACAAAGGGGTAATTATCCTTTTCTCTCCAAAATACAGATTTTCAGCCCAGCAGTACCAGTTCCAATTTCAGTCAACATAGCGCATTATTCGAACACAATATTTAATATATCACGGGATATTCCAACAGAAACATGAACTATACCAGACGTAACTTGGACCAAACACGGCACTTAGGCAAACATCCTTAGCAGGGTTCTAAGCCAATATTCAATCTAAATTCGAGCAAGACAGAACAGTAGATCCTAAAGGACCAGACAATCACTATGCAATCGCTAACCGATTCACGACACACAAACAAATTTTAAATGCAACTACTGTTTTCTAATTCCCTTTTCTTGTTTCAAAACTTCATACACTTAATGAAACATCATTCACGCAAATTTCACATTAGGCAGAGATTTCCCGAACTCGAGGGTCAAAAGGGAATTCATTCGAGCATTGACATAACATGCCAAACAAATAAAAGACTTCATACCAAATCTGGTAATTCAAAACAGGGATAAGATGATGACAAAAGGGGGAACAAGAAAGTAGAAGTAACATTTTCTCTTTTCATTTTAAGTGTATGAAATGATGACTGACTTTTGAACTGCAATTACTATGATAACTATAGAATCTTTCCTTTGTCACATATTAAGTAAGCCAAATAGAGGAGAAGCGAAGTTGAAAGGTTGTGATCATACTAAGACCAAAGTTAAAATCAAAGAAGGACAGATCAAACTGATGCAAAAAAAAAAAAAAAAAAGAAAAAAAAAAAGCATACAAGGACACAAGTGATCTATTCATTTTTAATTTAAACTAAACTGGTGATCTGTCTCATTTTCCCTTTTTTTTTATCAACATACCAGCAGCTATCTAAAAAAGGAGAATAAATAAGACACAAAGCAGAATCTGTATGCATTTTAAAAGCTGGGAGATATGGTCACACAAGGGTTTTAATTATTTAGACCATTCTTAGCTTTCTTTAACAGGAATGAACATGACATTAACTTCTTTTACTTTTAACAAAGCATAGGATGTCGCACACATACATAAGCTAAGGAATTCCATCATCACAACATGGCACCAACAAACAGAGTGAAGGCTACACAGTTGAAGTATATTTGGGCAGAGAACTTCTTAAATAGATTTGACTTTACCAAACAAACTAACTACTTCACATCCACATTTTGTCTATTCCCCAGGGCTCAAACAAACAATTGGAGGCAACTTATGTGAAAAGATGTCAAGAGATTCAACTTTCATAGATAACAACTGAAGTTGGGAAATATAAATTATCAAGTGAAGCATCTCACTCAGGCAAATCAGCTGCTACTTATTATCACTTCAAATAGAGAACATCCCAAAGGATTTTTACAATTCATCTTGTTAAAGTATGGATAAGAACTAAGAACGAAACTTAGCTCCCTCCTGCCCAGGTTCTAACAAACAACTTTTAGGGAAGACAACACACAGACTAACACCTTAACCTCATGCTCACAATATCAAGCTAGTACTTCATTGGATACTTAAGCACAATCCATCATTCTTATCATAATACAAACTGATATGCTTCTCTATATTACAATTTCAGATTTGAATGAGTACTCAAATATCAGTCCATAGCTCATTTTAACCAATGCTCAGACATCATCGACAGAGGATTAACTAATCTAACGGAGACCAACAAATGCTACAAATCATACATGGTCCAAATAATCGACAGCCAGGCTACTCAAATAGACATTTAGTGAAATAAAGATTGATTAAACAACATGCTAAGGACTCCCAGTCAAGTTTACCAATAACACTCTTATAATTTTAATCAAAATGTCACAATCTTGTTAGCATATTTTACCCTAATCATACTCATAATATCTGACTAATAATCTTGGTTTAAAAATATCGGCATGCTAATTATCTACTAATCCCTTTGACTAAACTAATGACATAATTTCAATCTTTAACCATACTTACTACTATAATCAAAACAACATAATCATCCTAATCATACCTGCTGCTAACAGAAAATTAAACACGCTACATAATCAGTATAAACAACATAAATAAATGATTGAATAAACAGAAATAATTAAAGGAAATTAACCGACCTTTTTCGAGTGCAACGAAATGGGGCTCGATCCTTCGATCTACCTCGAAAACTACCAAATCCGAGCTTGCGATGCTCGGATTCACAGCAACACAAAGCAAATAAAAAGCAGGAAAAAAAAAACAAATGTTCTAGTATTTTGACTCGATATTTTGAATTATCACAACTACTGAAAACTAATCTTTGAGGGAATTTTAGGTGGCTCAAGAACTTCTATTTTTCAGGGGGATTTCCCGATCTGTCTTTTCGAAAAGGGATCCTTTTTCTTCCTGATTTCCCCCCCTTCAAACGATTCATCTCCCCCTATTTATAGGGTTTTGTGTTGAATAAAAGCAAGAGGGCAGGAGCGGGGGACAAAGATGAGTGGAGGCGGCAGAGGCGTGGGGGGACAAGGTGAAGTGGGTGCGAGGAGGAGCGGAAGAGAGAGGGTAGAGAGAGAAGAAGGAGGAGCGGCGCTGAGGGGATGAAGGGAAAGAAAGAAAAGAAAAAGGGGTTGGGGAGGGATTTAGGTTTAGGAAAAGAGATTGGGCCGGGTCATGTTTAAACGGGTATGGGCTGGGTATTGGGTTAAAATAATGGGCTGGTGGTTTGAAGATGTGGGCTTGGAATAAAATGTGGACTGGTCTGAAAATTGGGTTGGGGTGAATTAAAATGGGTAGTGGACTATGAAAATTATTTTGGGTTAATCCAAAAATATTGGGGGTGAATTGGGCTCGTATTTGAACTAATAATAATAATAATAATAATAGCTAGTAACTGTAATAGAATAATGAAACGCCGATATTGATAAGAGGCTAATAATTATAGTAAAAAATATAAATATATTTTTTAATTTGTCAAAAAAATATTAGAAGCGTAAATAGGTATTTCGGAGGAAAGGCGGGACAAAATTGGGTGTCAACAACCTTGACTGTGTTGATCCCCATTTGCCTTTGATAATCCTAGGATGAGGATCATGTGCCCTCTATGAGTCTTTTTCTTATTCCTTTTGAACTGCTGAATCTTTTGTTTGTAACTGCCTTTGATTGTGTGACTTGTAATGTGAGTAATTTGACTTAAGATAATTTCTAGGCTAGGCTATGTCCCTTATTAGCCTCATTGAGACACTCTTAAGTTTCTTGAAACCAATCCAGCTTGAAATACCACTTTGTGTGATAGTATAATTAACTTGTACACTATTTAGAGTAATATCACTATTTTGGAAGAAAATTGAGCCTTTTTAATAACTGGAATCTTTAAGACTGAGATTTTAAGAAGGAAGAACTTGTTTGGACTCAAAAACCAGTGGACTATGATTGATAAGGTAATAAGAAAAGGATTCTGCCTAATCTAGTGACTGATTTGATTATTATGGTGCATTTGTCATTTTTTAAATCTGGCTGAAAATCTAAAAAATTCAAAAATGGATCATTTGTCTTATTTTTTTGAACTCTGAGATTGCTGAGTATGGTTTAGAGTCTCTAAAAATTGAATAATTTGTTCAAAATAGAAATTTGATAAGTCTATGACCTGTCCAGTTGATTTATTGATCACAATTTGAGTTTTATTTGAATTTGTGAATACACTAGTCATTTGTTTAAGTCTTGTTGAGTTTTCCTTGACCAGGTACGTCTTCAAACACCCGTTTGCTTGCTAAACCATATAGTAAATAAGAGAAGCTAGAGTATTAGCCAAGAAATGAGACCTTGAAACTAAGTATAGCACTAAGGTCATGATCTCCCTTCTTTTGTTTGCTTATGGATGAGCCTGAGACCTGCATGTGCTATCCTTTGTATACTATTTGATCATAATACCCCTAAACATCCTATTTTGTGATTTATGACAGTGATATGAACAGCTTTTAAGACTTGAGATTGTTTTCATATACATCCTTTTACCATCTATGGCTTGCCAATGATCTTTCTTGATTCATGATTATTTTTTAAAGTGATTTCTTGATTCTTATAGATTTTCTTGTCCCAATTTGATTACCTTTTACATCTTAGCTGAACCCTATCTTGATCCTACATTTTGTGATTAACTCTGTGTGTGCAAATCCTGTAATAGGGAAGAGAAAGTATTAGCTTAAGATTCTGTTGGTTTTTGTTATGAAACTGCTTGAACATTGAGATGTTCTTTTATGAGTAGCTGGACCTTTAGGACTTAATCCTAAGCTGGAATATAAAAGCCTGAGGGATTAGGGCAAGCCTGCATTGTCTTTAGACATCATCTGGGCATTTGGCCATTTCTGTGCATTATCTTTACTTGCATACTCACTATAAACTTGTTAAAGTTGGAATTTATCATGCCCAATGTAATGTTAAAATCAAAGCTACCTTACGAAGAGTAAGTGTGGTATCTGTATTTGACTTTGTGACCTTGCTTGAGCCCTTTTGTGGTTAAACACGTGATTTCCACCCTCATTTGCTTGTTTGCAGTTTTGATATGCTTTAAAAGATGATGCTTTAATTCTAAAAATAGCTCCATGCTCCTTTCTTTTATAAATTTACTGATTTTGTCTTGACTACCCTTTATGGCCTGTAAAGATCCTGCTTGATCCTGCATTTGTGTTTGGACCTATCTGTTTAATTCTAGGATTGAAACTAAGTTAAGACATCATTTTTGAAATTCTGCAGATGTTCCTATGAGACTATTTATAGATTAAAGTGATCCTTGAATTATTAATTAAGACCTCTGTGATAAAAAAAATGATAGAATTTAGACTAGGATTTCCAGAGAATCTAGAGAGTAATTGGTGAGTTTGCATTCTATATTGTTTGATACTTAGACCTGCTTAAGTTAAAACTGGTATAAAGATGACCCTAGATCCGAAACTGTCTCTGTGACTTTTTGGTAGGTGTGGAATGGGCTCAAAAAAATGGCTTTCTGGCATTGGTTTAGCTCTTTATTGACTAAAAATGAACTTTTAATCAAGCAACTCATTGCCTTATCTCTCTTAATTGTTGATTTCCTCTTTTAAAAAAAAAGGCTAGATTTTAGGATCATGAGCATGTTGATTGTTGCCCCTACCTTGTTTTTTTCCTTTTCACCTCTTGGTCTTGTACCTCTTTGCTTCATTATTCCTCCATTGTTTTGCTATCTTGAAACCTATCCTGCCCCTCTTGACTGTGCTACTGCTATTTCTGAGCTTTGACACCTAATATGCCTTACACCATCATTCCTATCATTTCTAAAACTTCCAGATTCATCTGTTTCTGTGACTAGTTGAATCATTCTGTGACTTTCCTGTGTTATATGCATTGAAAGTTGGCATAAGTTGCATTATTATAGAACTCTTTGCTTGCATGTTTTTGCCTTAATTGATAGCTAGAACTTGACTTTGGAAGTTAGAGGATTTCTGGGTGGTTTATAGCTTGTGTATAACTTGTATATGGTGTTTAGAGTTGAGGTTAATTGAATATTGCAATGTATATTAAGTGCATATGGAGGGTATGCCTCTTTCAAAGGGTTTTTCTCTTCATATTTTAGTAATATCCTAGTAAGTATATCATGTATATAGAGTTTTGACACTTAGAGATTTTGAGAAGAAATTGGGGGGTATACTGGCAGTATATCGCGTATACTAGAGATTTGATACTTAGGAAAATTTTAGAGAATGGACTAGTAGACCAGTAGTATATCATGTATACCACCTCTTAGACACTTAGTTTAATTCTGAGAATGGTTTGGCTTGGGCCACTTCTGGGCCATCCAAGACTGAACACTTTATTTGTTATGGGTTTCCTTTATTGGATTGATTCTGATCAGCTTCATCCTTGATATCTGGGCCTGGCCCAACAACGATGTAATTAATTGTTTTGGCTATGTAATGATTGTATTCAATTTTAAATTCTTGTGTTCAGTTTAGTTTGTGGATGCATTCTAATGTCGTGTATGACCTTTATCTCTCTGTCCATCCAAAACTCGTTGGTGGGCCCTAACGGAGTCCACTAACGTATCTAGATCGAGTCAACCCAACTTGGAGCAAAATGGAGCATACGTTGGAACTGAGATGAACCTAATGGCACAAATATTTTTCTTTTTGGGCTTGGTCGGCCCAAATTCTCTATCTCTTTTAATTATGCACTTTAAATTATTATTTGCGCAATTATTAGGATTTTTTCAAAATTTAACCGTTTTGAATGAAACCTTTTCGAACTGGTTTTCCTAATTTCCTAAAACTTAGGTGGCAGCTCGAAAATAAGTCCATTTAGAGCACCATCCACGTAGAAGTATATTTTTTCCTTTTTTCCGGTAGGATTGACAATCGTACTTCCCCGGGACATGTTCCTTTTTAAATAAGACAAGTGCAAATACGAATCGGAAAAAATAGAACTGCTACAATAGGGAATAAGAAGAGAGATGATGTTTGTCAAGAAAGATTTATCTGTGGTCATATGGTTGTTAGCTCCTAAGTCTGTGATCCAAGGATTATCAACTACCCTAGACCTATGACAAGCAAATGAGTAACAATTAATAAAAGCAGAAGTGCTTAGTAAACCTGCATAGATGGTGTCAGATGTACCCTGATCAGTGCATGCACTCTGCATCTGCTATAGTATATGCACCATTTGGTTCAGTTGTTCATGTGAAAATTGTGCTCCTTTTCCTTCAGCTGGACCAGACTTGCCTGAAACCTCTGGTCTAACATCAATAGGGTTGTCTGGACCCTGAACACAAACAACAATCTTCTATACTAATTTGAAGAGTTGTTTGAATGATTAAAAGAGTTTGCATGTGTGGGATTGCTGTTGATGTTGTTGATATACTAAAGTTTTCTACAGTTGCCAATCTGACGACCATGTTTCTTACAATATATGTATAACATATTGTTGTTGTTGCTTCTATTATGCTTCTTATTATCAAAATTCACCTTTTATGAAATAGGTGTTGTGATTCCTTGAAGGATAAGGACCTGAAGGACTGACATATGGCTTCAGTACCCTAGTGGAAAAGGAGGCAGCATCTATGTTGAAAGAAGGGTTGACACTATGTGCTTCAAGTTCTTTCTCATCATTAATCAACATAGAATATGCAGTGTCAACATCAGGTAAGGGTTTTATCATCAAAATATTCCTTCTAACCCTGAATATACCTCATTCAAACCCATTGGGAATTGATGTAGCCTTTGTTCCTCCTCCATTTTCTAAAATGCTTCTTTACATCCACATGTGCAATCAAGTTAAGTGATTGAATATGCAAGTTTACCCCATAACTTCTTCATTTTGGATAAATAAGAAGTAATGTTTGAAGAACCTTAAGATATAGAAGCAATTTCTTTCCTTATTTGATGAACTTTGGTGCCACTTGTAATGGTTCGCATTTTCGCGAGCGGGGTTAGCGCTTGAAAAAGCTACTTCAAACTCGTTGGTGCTCTTTCGAACTTAGTTTTAAAAGAGTTGACACCTAATTTTTAGGAAATTAGGAAAACCAGTTTAGAAGGGTTTATCATACACCATGAAAAATTCTTTTTAATTCAAAGTTCTAGGTAAGCGTTCTGATGATCCCCTAGGGAAGGTGTTAGGCACCCTAGTATTAAGGATCCGTACTATATGGTTGACCTTCGAATTCTAATGTGTGACTATTTGCATGAACTGTTTATTTGGTGTTTATTTTCCCGAAAACAAAGTATGTCATTTTGCATATCCTTTTGAAAAATGAATGGAATATATTCCCTTTACATATAGAGAATTTAGGCTTGGATTTATAATATCCGGATAAAATTAGCTCCTTTCATATATAAGGATGATAGTGATTTTTGTAATGATAGAAAGTCTTTTAAAAGTGTGAGATGAATAAATTTGTTCATGCTAGACCCATACATGGTTCGGGTTAGTCCGTTTAGTACATTTTTAGAACACCCTTATCTAAACTTTTATGTTTTAAAAAAAATCTCAAGCGGATTTAATTTATAAGAGTTGATTGATATTATCGATTGAGTTGTGGTTTTTTTTTTTTTTAAAAAAAAAATTCCAAAAACTATTTATATTGCAGCAATAGTGTTTTAGACATGGGCTTTGGCCCAAAACTTATATTCTCCCTCTTTTTCTGAAAAAATAGTTATGGTCTATTGGTTTCTGGCCCCAAGTCTCACGTTTTTCTTCAGTTACTGGGCTAAGCCCAAAACATATTTGCATTTATCTTTTTTCTGAAAATTTTTGGCTAAGCGGGGCCTAAAATATAATCTTTTGGGTTGAGCCTTAGCCCTCAAAAAACTCTATTATTTTCCCGAATTATTTCACGAAAAAAAAGTGTATGTTTTGATACACAAATACGCCACACATTGCATATGTTCCAGAAATCTTTTTTTTTTCATTTTGGTTTGCAGTTTAAAAGGAAAGAACTCATTTTTGAAAGCATATCATTTACACACATTCTTGAAGCTTATTTTTTGGCTTGATTGAGAAAAGAACTTTTGGGAAACTAAACTTATAACTAGGAAAAAAATGACTTTTAGTTAAAAATGCTTAAGCTTGGTCTTTAGAGAAATGATAGCAACGTATATATATATATATATATATATATATATATATATATATATATATATATATATTTTTATTTTTTTTTTTAATAAAGATGAAACTACTCCCCTTTATTCCTTTACTGTTCTAGTCATTTTTATTCTTTTGGAAAAATATTTATACTAATTCAGGTTTAAAAATCACGTTGGGGCCTAAGGTCGAACTAAACGGCATATGCACCGTTCACTTAAGATGCCTAGTCCAAATATAAAGGATTCCAAATAATAATGTGAGTTTTTACAATCATATAAATACAACGTTTCAATCAAACTGGAAACTGGCATACTGAAATTTAAGGAGAAAGAGAGATATGTTAGGGGCATACCAAACCCCTTCAAAGACCATTTTTACCCATGGTTGGGACTTCATGTCATTCTCACCCATGAATGGGCCTTCAATAATATTAGCTTCCCTTTTCCTTCTTGGACTTAACAGTTTTTTTGAAAGAATATTCCTATTGGGCCTTGGCCCAACAGGCTGGTTAGACTCTGGCCCAAATGGTTGTGCAGTAGGAGAAGGGGAAAAAGGAAAAGGAATCGAATTAGTCTATGTTTGGTGAACCTAATACTAACATAACTATACATATATATATATATACATATACATCCCATTTGATTGCAAGTGCACAACTAAAGACTTGATCATACACTATTGCTTCATTAGAAATTCCAAATCATACCATACTAATAGGAAAAGGTTGTCACCACCCTCATTCCCGACACCGCACAAGTTCCAAGGGGCTTTATGAACCCCAGGCATGGATGAATATAGGGAGTGGCTAGACCTATCCTCCAAACCTCCTCAAACTATCCAAAACCCAGCGTTGCCATAGTATACAATCAGAGTCTCAAAGTTGTGCACAAGCATCATCTTATGGGAAGTAATTTAAATACAAGCAATATAAAATAAGTTCGAAATCATGCCAAAGAGACTGAAGCAGGTGTGATAATGCAGTGACACATATAAAAAATAACACAACAATTTTAGGATACTTAGTCAAATAAGTGATACAACAAGTCATCTTCTTTTACTCATACATATATGCTAACTGTAATTAGCCCATTCTCTGATATATACACAGTATACCTATGATATACATATGGGATGTGTATATCAAATGTATACCATGTGTATATTCCCCTTCCTTTTATTAACCTACATATATCCTGTGTATATCCACACTCTTATGTGTTCAACTTTAGGTCTCAAAGTTATCCTATTTACTTAATTGAATCCTGTCCCTTAAAATTAGTGTTCAAGGACAAAAACCAAGGCTAATTAAGGTCCAACCTTAACTCTTATACTCATCAATTAAGTGATCCATCAACTTCATATGTTAACAGTCCTTATAGCAGGAAATTAGAACTGCTTAATGTGATCACAGAAGCACAATAGAAGGGTGTAGATAAAGAGGAAAATTATGTGGCTTGTAATCATACAAAACAGGATTGGAGCACCAAGAGGTTTAGACTAAACAACATCAAGTGGAACTGAGATTGTACAACTTCATATTCTCAGAAAAAAGACCTCAGAAAAGAACCTTTATTTTAGTACAACATCAGTAAGAGCACATTCACCATAAAATTTCATACAAGTTTTCACTTGGAGTAAGAGGGAAAAGATCAGTTGTGTATGTCAACAAACCTCAAAAGAAATGGCATAAAGTTCAAAACAAACCTTCACAGACTCAGACTTTCTAAATTCCTAACAGGATACTCATTATATATAATCTTAAACCAGTTCACTTCTCTTTAAAGGAAGGCAAAGATCACCCTCTAGAAACAACTAGTTTCCTTATTCTTGACTTCCTAAATTACCTCTAGACCTTTAAACAAGCTAATTTTCCTAACCCCTTTTTGTCTCCAAACCTTTGGTAAAATGATGGGATTTAAGGAAAGCCAATATCCCCTCAGGATAGGAATGCCCCATGGTCCATAGGCTGGTAATGACACTTCTCATTTGAGGGGTAGATACTATGATTCAAGCTAGGCTTGACTCTTCCCTGCCCCCTCTTTGAGGTGTCTTGAAAAGACCATCCTAAGCCAAGTGGTACACACTGCCTTTAAGAATACTCACCATATCCCCAATAATCAACATCAAACCAATTCCAGTCTAACACTATTCATTTTTTTAGAACACAAACACAGTACTCAATAATTTCATCTACACTATTCTATATATGACAGGATTTTAAAACACACCTATGGTCATAGGATCAAACCTTACTAGGCAGATCATAACTTTACCCTTTTAACCCAAGTTACACTACAATGCCCCACTAAAATCTAAGTGTCATATTTCAGGTTTGAAGCAAAGGATTCTCACCAATCTTAGATTGACTAAATGTCTTTTCACTAAGTTTGGACTGAGGTTAGTACATCACATAAACAAATTCACACATAAATGAATCATACAAGTTTTAAGCATATTCATCATGAAGCAAACAAGAAAGGCAAGCAGGTTGAACTTCTAAAAAAATATGGATTCAGACCCTAGTGAAGAACTTACCTCTTTTAATACTAAATTAATGGCAGTTTTAACCCCCTTAATCATGACAAAAATGTGACAGACTCGTACCCTTTATTTTAACTTAGTTTTCAATAATCATGAAATCTAAGGAATCCCCCCCCCCCCCCCAAGGCATGACAAACCATTCTTGACCAATCCCAAAATCTCAATGAATCCCACAGTCATGAGAACAAGGTTTAGGAAGACAAGGAAGCCTCAGGGTCCTGAAAGAGGAACAGGATAGGGTGAGGTCATGTAACGACCCATTTGGTCGTTTAGCACTTTTAGGCCTAATATCCCTAAAACACCCTTTTCGTGGTCTAATCTTGTTGTCTATAGCTTGCGATAACGGGTGATTCGGTTATTTAATTGACGAGTAAATTTTAGAACATATGTATTTAATGTGTGAGAATAGTTTATTCATAGAAATATTATTTGCACACATATAAGGCGTAAGTGGGTAAATATGGTATTTGACGGAGTGGATAATTTTTAAATAAAACAAAATGGTTGAGTAAAAAGATTATTTTGGATAATGATTTTAGTGTGGGTGCACCATTGCTTTGGTGGCTAGCAAAAGATTAGAGACAAGTCATCTTTTTCATGGTCCTTCAAATTCATTGGTAAGAGGATTATTGAGTAGAGGAATGTGGATTCTAGTGTTTGCTTTTCCAGAGAAGGAAAAGGAAGTTGTTTAAATATTTAGTAGTACTAAGAGTGGAGGAATAAACAATTAAAAAAAAGAGAGTAGCACCATTTAAATAAAAATGAGGCAACTTTTGACTAGGATCATTATTAGTCTTGTGTGGAACCTTGGGGAAAACTAATTATGTTTCACATGTGCGGTCCCCACTACCCATTAATAGAAAATATACACATATATCTCACTTTGGCTGAACCAAAGATTTGAGAAGGAAATATGCTGCAACTTCCTTTTCCAAACATTCTAACGTCGGCCATACTAGAAAATAGGCAGTGACTTTATTTCAATTTTCTTTCTCTTGAGCAACAAATGAAAAAGAAGTGAGCAGCAACGTACTACTCCATAAACATTAGGCTCAGTACTTAAAAGATTAAGCAAGCATCAACGTTATATAATTTTATGACGGGTTTCGCTCACCGCTTCGATCTCGTCGTTTGTTTTGTCGTGTTGTTGAGTTCGGGCTTTCTTCGAAGTGAAGTAAGGTGGAAGAAGAATATTTCTTGGCACATAAGACCTTGTCCGTTCGGAAGCACTTCAGAAGGAAAAAGCTTTGGCGTGAAAGTTCGTGACACCTGTTCGGCATTGAGGTAGGTTACGGTTTACTTTACGTCTAGACTCCGGTTAGCAAAACGTATGTAGATAGTAGTGATTGACGGGGAAAACATGATAGGTCTTCAGGCATGGTGTGGAGGTAAATTCCATCTAGGTTGATATTGTCAGCTGTTACGTGGGCTTGTCGCCATTATTGTGATACTATTATGTGGGCATGTCGCCATTATTGCGATATCGTTATATGAGCTTGTCACTGTATTGTGATTTCATTTACTTGATATAATTTCCTCTCTCTTGTGATCTCACTGGTCATATGGAAGAGGAAGGTTATTACTGAGAAACTGAATATTGAATTACACTTCCTAGTATGAATCTACGAAACCTATGACTGCGGTGATTATTGAGGTTGATTTCATGCGAGACATGCATCCCATATTTTATATGTTATTTGATGTAATTATCACCTAGTTGTATCTTTATCACATACTAGCTCACTTACCTTATGAAAGGGAAGGGAAATATTGATTATTGAGCCATGGACAATAATATGACTTGTACTTGTTTATTGCATATTGGTGATATAGTTGAGACTGATATCATGCATGACATGCTTCCATATTACTTTTATGTTTTCCTAATGGTAAGGAGAGTGATTGAGAGACTCCGAGGTCTTTGCCGGAGATTGAGAGTGACAGAGAGACTCCGAGGTCTTTGCCGGAGATTGAGAGTGACAGAGAGACTCTGAGGTCTTTGCCGGAGATTGAATATGATTGAGAGACTCCGAGGTCTTTCCCGGAGATTGAGAGAAATTGATAGCCTCCGAGGTTTCTGCCGGAGAGCACGAGTGGTACATGGACTTCGCGGGTCCCCCATGGGTCATGACTATGAGGCATTGCCATAGCATGTGTGTACGAGAGTGGAGCGTGAGAGGTGACTACTGCATTGCATAACATTTACATAGCACGACATTGCATTGCAAGGCACTCCATTTGAATTGCTATTCATGTCATTGCATGGCACATTCTCTGATTGATTTTAATTTGTGAATTATTGAGTTATTGTTGTAAGTAATTATTTTAGAGACTTGATGGACTCGAGGTTTGGAGATTTTCCCCTAGGCTTATAACCTGAGATTTGAAATCCCTTGCGACTATCGTACCGCTAGACTTTCATATGTGCTAGAGTTGGGACTGTGTTTGATTACTTATCTGCTTACTTGTTAGTTGCTTCTTGTTTATATGCGTGAACTAACCATTGTCGGCCTATGATACCTACGAGCCTTGTGTTGTGCTCATACTACTCTTGCTACACTCCTTGTGGAGTGTAGAGTTATTTTCAGGTGATGTTCGGAGTCTCACGACCGTTTCGAGGCGTTCGTGATTGGCGTTTGGGTGAGCTATTTGAGATCTTGCAACCCAGAAACTCTCCTTAGATTTCTGTTGTTCTCTATCCTTAAACAAAAGTCGTATCCAGTTTGAGTCTGTTACCTACTTCAAATTGTAAACTTCTTAGAAGCTCCTGTATGAGTCTAGACCAGGTTTTGGGAATTTCTTATACTAAAAGTATTTATTCCGCATGTTGTATCTAATTAAGGTTGTTACCTGAAGGGTTCGCCCACCAGGGAGGGTTAGTGTGGGTGCCCGCATGATCCATGATTTGGGTCGTGACAGGTCATCACCTCCCCATCCCCTTTCTGAACCTTACTTCCAATAAAAAAGGATCAAAGGCCCTACTGGTCACTACCTCCAGTTCATGCCTAAGCTCACCTTTTACTCTCTCAAAGCAACCCCAGCCCCATTTACCTTATTCCCATACCTAATGTCAGTCACCAAGAACTTTTGGACAAGAGTAGTTTGACATTGCCCCTTAAACTGAATTTCATCTAGACCCCAAATTGATCACATAAGTTAATAGCTTCTAACCAACTCAGTTTAGGGTCCTAACTATGTAAAGCCAATTTGAATTCCTTTAGACATTAACATTTGAGAAAGTTGAACATTTAAATCTTTTAAAAGCTTGAGTTCATACTGAACATCAACCTCCAGATTCAAAACAACTCCTTTTCCAATTGATCAATCATTTTCAAGTAGTTAAAGGCACATCAGGACTCAAATCATCTTTTTAGTCCTCTTAGATTCCTTTTGAAAATTCAAGCATGAACCAGATATAAAAAAAGAAAGTTTGATAATACGAATGTCAGGACTGAACTCTATGCAAATGAAACCAAACATGACACATAATCCTACTAGTGGCATCTAGGTGTTCTACTTCATTTTAAATGATTTATAACTTCCTAATCCTTCATCAATTCCTAATGAACCATTTTAAGAACCTGCTACCACATGAATGAACCTTAATCCCAAGGAAGAACTTCATCTTTAGACTTCTCTATCATATTCTAGGATGTTGTTATTTCAAACTACCTTTTAATATATATAGCATACAACTATTCCAAATTATTTCACTAATTCAAACATGCTCAGACAGCCTTGGGAAGATTCAGACCCCCTTAACTCTAAATGCCATAAACACTCATCAAGGACTCCTATAAACATGTCTAGGTTCCTTAAGCTTTATTTCAACCTGATCATGATCTCTTTTATTTTTTATCCCAATCATAACTTCATGTTATCTAGTTGACATTAGACAAGTATACAAACCTATGAAAGAACAAATTTAGGAAATCAAAATGTCATAGTCTTATTCAAGAAAAAGCAACTACCTTAAATGCTTCAAATAGATCATCACAATACTTTAATGTTCTACTACATTCAAAGAGGATCAATGTTGATTTAAAAGTTCACTAGATTACTATCATGACTTATATAACCACCTTCCTATCATATTTAAGTATTGAACCGTCAAAATAGGAAACCTCAACATCCAACAGAGCACATAAAAATCTGTTTCAACCATATCTATAGAAACTAACACTACATTATTTGGAACTCATACACTCAATCTATACCACCAACTACTTATTAATGTCAAACATATGCTTTGAAAATAAAGGAAGTAATATCCACATCTAAACAAGCTAATGAACCTTAACATCACCCAAATAGTACAGTCATTTAACTGAACAAAAAGGCAACACAACAGTCAACTAATAAGCTACTATATATCATATAAACTAACTACTAAGCAATAACAAAATAAGTAAAGGATATAATATTACCTTTTAATAGTGCAGCCTTGGTCAAAAATGAATTTGAAAGCCCTTTGTGCTTCCAAGACCACACTCAACCACACAAACTCAAAAAACAAAAGGAAAATAATTTTTTAAACTCAGAAAAAACCTCAAACTAGTGAAGTCTTAAAATACAATTACTAAAGAGGCTTGAAATCTGAAGTTTTCAGCCATCCTTTTAATTTTCTCCAATTTTTGACCTCTGAAACTCTTTTAAAATTTTAAACTTTCAAAACTCAGACTTTTTCTCCCCAAAAGACCTCTTCCTTTGTGAAAGGGTTGATAGAACCCCAAAATTGTTCAACTCTCCAAAAAACCCCGATGTGGGATAAACATATTTCCCTAAAAATGAACTTTCAAATCGAATCTACGTCTCAAATAACTCCTCAAACATATGAACGGCTAGATCTTAACCTCATTTGGTTCAATCTGGACCTTTCAACCCCAACTAATGGAAAGCAAGCAATGTACAACAACAAAGCAGGTAAATCACAAAACAATAAAGTAAAATAAAATAAAAAGACGATTCATTACCATGTTTGGATCATATTTTCGCGAAACCAAGACATGTAAAAGCTGCGTACAAATGTTTCGCGAAACACATGAACCGCCAAATGTTTCACTACAATAGACATGTAAAAACTGTGTACATCTGCTATACTCTATGATTTTGCCATTTTTGGCGGGGAGAGAAGAGGGAAAACACGAGGCGTCGATTAGGGTTACACAGAAAAGGATAGAGAGAGAAACGGGGTAGGGGTAGGGCTTTGGCTTTTTTTTCTGAAAAAAAAAAAAGGAAATGAAATAAAGAGGGGGGGGGGGGGGGCGAGATATACCCCTTTATCGTTATTAAATGGTTTGGGTCGGGTCTCAGCCTGGATTGGGCTAGACTCGGTCCAGACCTTAAAGAATTAAAAGGGGCCCTTTTCTTTTGTATACATATATATATATATATATATATATATATATATATATATATATATATATATATATATCTGGTACATATTGAAAAAGATAATTAAATAAAGATTAAAATTGATGATATTTTAATTATAGATAAAATTAGAACATAATTATTTTATTAAAATAGTTTAAAAATTGGCCAAATTGTGTTAATGGGCCTAAAATTGCGAACATGGCCCTAATGGATTCTGATTCAACTAATTACTTCAATTATGGCCAAATTTTTAATTTAGCTGGTTATTTCAGTTATGGCTATATTTGGCCTAATTAGCAGGTTTAAAAATTTAATTGCATTAATGACCTTGATTAATTTAAACCAATGAATTTGGTTATTTCAATCAAGGCCATTATGAGGCTAATTTTACAAAAATGACCCCAATTTCCTTGAACCATAAATTGTTCAAATTAATTGTGGCCATAATAGAATAATTAAATAATTTAAACATCAATTTGCAATAAGGACCACTTAATTAACTAATTAAAACATTTATAGATAATTATAAATATATTTTGGCAAATCACACAATTATGCAAAATTAAAGATTAAAGGGTGAAATGGTCAATTATTTAAACTCAAACTCCATGGATTAAAGGGAACAAAGTATTTGCTAATTTTGATTTGTGACAATTTAACAATTAAATAATGATTATTATTTTAAAACAAAATGTCCTTTTTTTCTTTGATTAAATCAAATAAGTATCTGACAAATGTCATAAAAAATACCAATTAATTTCTAAACAACTTTGTGATGTCATGAAAAACCTTTGACCAATTTAAAGGAGCAAAGCATTGTTCTGAACAATTTATAAAAAAATATTTAAACCTTTAAAGTATATAGCTTATTTTATTTATTTGCCAAGGACTCTAAGTAATTAAAGTAAATTATGGGAGGTCAAACATTATGTGTCAACAACTCCCCTTCGATGTTCAGGGATGGCCAGGCCATCCGTGAGCAACGAAATTCGACTAACCCTAATTTTTGATTCACCCGACTCATTCCACCCTTTATCTTTTCATGAAATTTTCACATACGTAGCCGGACCCTAATTTTTGGGTTTCCTACATATCTCAGGTTATATGAGAATTCAGGCCACTTGTAGTTCGACTCAATTAAAAACTTTTAAGTGATTCAGAAGGAAAGTCCTGAGACCCTCAGTGGTGTGACTGGGGTTCTTCTGGACAATTATTAGAATGTGACTGACTCTTTAGTCTTGAGTTCGCCTGTATATCGCTGGTCTCTGGGAATCAGGTCACATGTAGTTCGACTCGCTGGAGATGAACATGTCCCTTATGCAGGAATACTTTCAGATTTCCCGATGTGTGTCTGACCGGTCGCGGTTTTTTCAGAAAAGAAAAGAAAAACAAGACAAATTGTGGCTGAGTCTGAGTTCGGATGGCTTCCAAATCCTTGTCGGAGAGCTTGAATCTCATGGGCACCCTATTTTGACCAGCTGCGTAAGAAAAAGTTCCACGTTCGCTCCGCAATTTTTCTAGATCTGGTTCAGCGAGCCGGATTTTTTCTGGTGGCTGTGTGCCTTTCCCTGGATTTGACAATATGCAGATATCTTTCGTGGAAATTTAGATGAATGGACCTATTGGTTGTTTGTATGAATGGCTCTCTTGACAATTTGATATGAATGGCCCTCTTGGCAGTTTGTATGAATGGCCCTCTTAGCTTGTTTGAATGAACGACCCTCTCGGTAGTTTGAATGAATGACCCTCTTGGTAGTTTGAATGAATGGACCTCTTGGCAGTTTGAATAAATGTCCTTCTTGGCAGTTTATATGAATGAATGGCCCTCTTGGCAATTTGAATGAATGGCCCTCCTGGCATACAGATGGCAATTATGGCCCTCGTGGCTGGATAATCTTTCTTTCGTCCGTTGTATTGGTTGTTGACCCTTGTGGTCGGATGTGCCCTTTTTGTGCCTGTCATGACCTTTTTGGTCGTATATATCTTTATGCTCATCAATCATGACCCTCTTGGTCTAGTATATATTTGCTGTCCACTCTTTGTGTGACCCTTTTGGTCAGATTCATTTTTAAGCTCATTTGCTATGTGACCCTCGCGGCCAGATGTGTCTTTATTACTTATTTTTTGTCGTGACCCTTTTGGTCTCTCTCTGCTAGGCTGAGATTTGCCTTCCGCCTTTGCTGTGAGTAAGCCGGTTCGTGGTGTGCCTGCTGTCCTGTAAAAGAAAAACCTGCATCTATAGAAAAATTGTGAGTTCCCTTAGAAGTCGATCAGTGTGGTTGTCTTCCTGTCTGGTGTCTCCTCTTGATGCTTCTTCGAGCCCTCTTAGGCTTGGTATTTAGAGAGATATTGCTGGGATGTAATTAAATATATTTTTTTGAAAATTCAGAGTAAAAATTTATAAAATGCATGTTATTTTTTCCTTAAAGTTAATGTTCGTTTAGTTTTATGTGTCATGACGTGTGTTTTCTTCGAACAAGGTTCTTCGGTTCTTCCCAGAGGTATGATTGCTAACTTTTGTATTGGTGGAATTTTTTGAGATCTTTCTCAAAAATTCTGCTCTAATTTCAGGACTTGCTCTGAGTGACTTTGTCTTGTCTTGCTATGCAGGAATTTTTGAGGTCCCCTCAAAAATTCTGCCCCAATGTATCGATTTACTCTGTCTCTTTCTTTGCTGACTATTTCTCATAGGATTTTTTTAGGCTCCCTCAAAAATTCTGCCCCAGTGTAGGGTTGATGCTGTCTGATTCTTGTGCTGACCCTTATAAGCTTGATCTTGTCGACTCTTCCTGCCTTATTGTCTCTGTGGTTTTCTAAAGGTTTCTTGGTTTTTCTTTTGTGACGACCGATCTCAAGAGCGCCTACATATCCTGTCGCAGCAGGAATTCAGGTCGAACGTAGTTTGAAATAAAGTAATTGAGTATTGGTTTTACTAATAAAGCGACTGGGTCCGGTATGGACTGCCTACGTATCCCACTGTGGGAACTTCAGGTCATTGCGTAGTTCATTACATAGATGATACGTTTTCTCCTATTCTATTACAGAGTATGATTACAAGCAAAAGGTACGATTACAAGGAAATAATAATAATGCGATTACAAGAAAATGAGATCCTAAATGTAGTATCTCTTATGCTCATCTGTATTGATGGTTTTAGGCCACTCTTTTCCATCCATCTCGGCTAGGACTACGGCTCCTCCTGAGAGTACTTTCCTGACCATGTATGGTCCTTGCCAGTTTGGCCCGAATTTTTCTTTATATTCCTCTTGGTGAGGGAAGACTCACTTGAGTACGAGTTGTCTGATCTAGAAGAGTCGAGTTCTGACCCACTTGTTGAAGGCTCGAGACATCCTTTGTCTGTACAGTTGTCCGTGGCAGACTGCTACTATCCTCTTTTCCTCTATCATGGCTAGCTCCTCATAACGGTTTCTAACCTATTCTGCATCTTTCAGCTCTGCCCCTTGGATGATCCTGAGTGAAGGGATTTCCACTTCTACGAGTATGACTGCTTTTGTACCATAAACAAGGAGGTAGGTGTGGCTCCAGTGGAAGTTTGGGTCTTCGTTTTGTAACCCAACAGAGCATAAGGCAACTGCTCATGTCGATTCTTGTAGTTGTCGACCATTTTTCTCAAGATTCTTTTGATGTTCTTGTTGGCAGCCTCTACGGCCCCGTTCATCTATGGCCGATAGGCGGCAGAGTTTTTGTGGGTGATTTTGAATTTCTCACAGATATCTTTCATCAAATGGTTGTTCAGATTGGCACCATTGTCTATGATGATGGATTCCGGCACACCAAAACGACATATTAGATTATTTTTTACGAAGTCGGCCACGACTTTCTTGGTCACTGATTTGTAGGAAGTTTCCTCCACCCATTTAGTGAAGTAATCTATGGCGACTAAGATAAAACGATGTCCGTTGGAGGCCGGAGGCTCGATGGGTCCTATGACATCCATTCCCCATACCATAAAAGGCCAGGGCGAGCTCATTGCATATAATTCTGTAGGGGGAACCTTGATCAGATCCCCGTGTATTATGCACGAATTTACAGGAGTCGTGCTTCATGGTCATCCAGTATTATCCCGTCCTCAAGATTTTCTTAGCAAGGATGAATCCATTCATATGAGGTCCACATGCCCCTGTGTGCACCTCTTTTAGCAATTTTGTAGCCTCCTTGGCGTCCACGCACCTAAGCAACCCAAGGTCAGTGGTCCTTTTGTACAACACTTTGTTTTTCAAGAAGAGCCTATTATCCAACCTCCTGATGGTCTTCTTTTGATTTGCTGAACTCTCTAAGGGATACTCTCCTTTTTCCAGGTAGGCCTTAATGTCAGCATACCATGGTTGTCCATCCGTCTTGATCTCGACATGGGCGTAGTGAGCCTGTTCTCTCTCAGTGTAATCTTTAATGGATCAATATGGGTACTCTCAGGGTGTTGGATCATAGACACTATTATAGCCAATGCGTCTGCAAACTCATTCTGAGCCCTTGGAGTATGCCTGAAGTCAATACTCTTAAATCTCCCGCACAATCTTTGTACTAGATTCACATATAGAAGGATCTTATCATTTTTGGTTGCCCAATTTCTTTCTACTTGATTTATGAGCAAATCGGAATCCCCGATTACTGTATGTTCATGTCCAACGCTATCCTAAGCTCGTGGATACATGCTTCGTATTCCGCCATGTTGTTGCTACATCTGAAGTTGAGTTTTGTGGCCATTGGATAGTGTTGCCCTGTTTTTGATATCAACACTGCCCCAATGCCTGATCCTTTGTAATTGACTGCTCCATCGAAGAACAGTCTCCAGCCCGAGTATGGTTCTGCCACCTCTTCTTCCATAGCCATCACTTTCTAGTCTGGGAAGAATGTCTGTGATTGTTCCAGTTCAACATCGACAGGACTTTGTGCCGGCAGATCTGCTAGGGCTTGTCCCTTGATTGCCTTTTGTGCTATGTACACGATGTCAAACTCGCTTAGTAGCATCTACCATTTAGCTAATTTTCCCACAGGTATTGGTTGCCGAAAAATGTATCTCAGCGGATCCATTCTAGATATGAGGTGAGTGGTGAACACCAATAAGTAGTCGTTTCGCAGGAGGTGAACTTCTTACTCCAATAGGAGATGGCATGTTCCTTTTTTCCCTCTTCATCATGCTAGGCGAGCATGCACCCGAAAGCGCTTTCTGATACCAACAAATACAGTAACAGAGGACTCTCTGTTCTGGGCGGCACCAAGATGGGAGGATTGGAAAGGTATCTCTTGATTTTGTCAAATGCCTCTTGGCGTTCCTCCATCCAATTTGTGGGAGCGTCCTTCTTGAGCAACTTTAGGATTGGCTCTGTAATCACGGTTGATTGGGCTATGAACCGTCCAATGTAGTTCAACCTTCCCAAGAAGCTCATGATTTCTTTCTTGGTTTTGGGAAGTAGTAGCTCCTAAAATGCTTTGATCTTGGTAAGGTCTAGTTCAATACCCTTGCGGCTGACTATGAATCCTAGCAACTTACCTACAGGCACTCTAAACGCGCACTTTGTAAGGTTCAGCTTTAGATTGAATTTGTAAAGTCCGTCAAAGAACTTACGCAAGTGCATAGTATGCTCTCAGCTTTCCCTTGATTTTATGATGACATCATCCACATAGACTTCAATCTCTCGATACATCATATCATGGAACAGGGTAGTCATAGCGTTCATGAATGTGGCACCAGCGTTTTTAAGGCCGAACGACATTACCCTGTAATGGTAGATTCTCCAAGGGGTGATAAAGGCTATCTTTTCAGCGTCTTCTTCACTCATGAGTATGTGATGGTACCCGGCGAAACAATCCATGAATGACTGCAGCTTATGTTTAGTGCAGTTTTCTATTAGAATGTGTATGTTTTGGAAAGGAAAGTTGTCTTTCGGACTGGCCCGGTTGAGATCTCGGTAGTCCACACAGATTCAAATCTTTCCGTCCTTTTTGGGTACTGGCACTATGTTGGCCAACCAAGTGAGGTAGGACGTCACCTCCACTATTCTAGATTTGATTTGTTTCTCTACCTCATATTTTATCCTGATGCTCATATCTGGTTTAAATGTTCTCATCTTTTGTTTGACTGGAGAAAAACCCTCCTTGATAGGTGATATATGGGCCACCATTTCAGTGCTTAATCCTGACATATCTGCGTATGACCAGGCGTAGACGTCCACATATTCCATCAACAGAGCTATGAGCTCTCCTCTCTGTGGAGTTCCCAAGTGAGCACTGATTCATGTCTTCTTGACATCCTCTTCATCACCGTGGTTGATCGCCTCAGTTTCATCCATAGTTGGCCTCTTCTTATCTTCCATTTCCTCCAACTCTTCTGCCAGTCCATCTGGTATCATCATCGATTTATCGTACTCCTCGTATTCCTGTTGGTTGTTTTTCTCGTTCGTCTCACGACACGTCATGACATTTTGGTTGTTTTATTATGGTTACTACTGAAACGGCGAGGCAAAGTAAAGTTAGGCTTATTATTGTTCATTAAGCGTAGTTAGTTAAAAAAAAATTGTTATCATTATCCGACAAAAGTTGCAGTTTTGGTAGATCGAGGCTTTTCATTAATTGAAGAGCAATTGATTACAACTGTGGTCCTGGTTCGGAACAACGTCGGACCATTTCCATTTTTAAACATCATAAAGTAATTTAGAAAAGGTGATTATTTGGGCCTCAACCGAAGTCACCGCTTTTAGCAAAAAGTTTTTAAGGAAAATCCATCTCTCTACCGAGGAGCCTAGAGGGGAGTAAGGATGGTAGAGGCTCTGTTATCCCTTCGAAGTCCCTTCCCAGGTCCTTTCCTATTTCAAAACCATTCTTCAGCATGGTAGAGGCGATCATCTTGTAGACTACTGGCATAGGTTTATCAACCTCTTCCTCCGCATGGGTGGCCCCAACGTATTCCGCTACATGAAAGTTTGAGAAGTAAGGATTCTCTTGGATCACAGGAACAGTGTTGTAAGGATACTTCTGAATATCCTTCTCAGCCGCCACTACGATTTCCCGTCCCTATCATTCAAATTTTATGGCCTGGTGCAGACTTGATGGGGTTGCGCCGGCGGAGTGTATCCAGGGTCTTCCCAAGAGCATATTGTAGTTGGCAGTGATTGCCGTGACTTGGAATTCTGCTGTGAAAGAAGCAGGCCCGACTTAGATCTGTAGGTCTAATTCTCCTAGGGAATTTCTCTAGGATCCATCAAATCCCCTAACGTTCGTCTCTCTGGCGGATTTGACTCATGTCATAACCGAGTTGTGTTAACGTAGTGATAGGGCAAATATTAAGCCTGATCCATTATCCATGAGCACTCTCCCTATTGCCTTGCCATGACACTCCATGGTCATGTTAACAGCTCTGTTATGGGAGGTTCCTTCTGCCGACAACTCCTCTTTTGAGAAGCAGATTTTGTGTTTCCCAATGTTGTGGGCTACCAATCCAGCCAAGTTTTTGCTACTTGTCCTAGCTAGCACGTGTGCATCATCTAACACTCTCATGAGAGCTTGCCTGTACGATGGGGAGCTGGCTAGTAATGACAACACTGATATTTTTGCCGGTGTTTTCTTCAAATGCTCAACAATGGAGTAGTCTTTTGGCTGTATGCGCCGCCAGAAATCTTCAGCTTCTCCTTCAGTTATTGCTCGCTTTTGGGTGGTTTCTTTCCTTGTAGCATTCTGAGCTAACTCTTCAGGAGTGTAACACCTCCCCGAGCGCGTCATGCCCTAAGCCATGGCTGCTAGTACAGTGATAGGCTTTTTGGGTGTGAGAGCAATTTGTTGAACCGTCTGTGCTACCACATGTGTTGGGATCAGAACCTTAAAGTTGGGGCACTCCTGGAGTGTAAGGGAGGCTATTGTTTGTACCAGGGATTCGACTACTCTGGGGACTAATGCTCTACAAGCTTCCCACACTGCTACAAAAAGGACATTTAGTGGCAATTATTTAATGGCAATATAGTAATTGCCGGCATTTATTCCATAAAATTAAGTAATAAGCGGCAATTAAACAATTGCCGAGAATTAACACTTTTGTAGTGGCTATTAAAAAGAATTGTCACTAAAGGTTATGCCTCTAATCAGTAGTAATATTTTTTAAAATTATTTTCCTTCCATTTTTTGGCTCGCTATGTATACCCTCCAAACAATTAGGTACTCTTTCAGCCAAAAAATAGTTTGCCCTAGAAAACTAATTAACCTTTGAACCAAAGTCCGATGAACAACCTGGACTTTTTCTGCGACAAGCTCTTCGCTCACTGTCCCTTTCCAATGACTGGTAAGTTTCCTTCATTGATTGCTCTCGATGATGGTTAGGGTGTCTCTCTCTCGCAGTCAATGTGTACAATATCTTTAATCGTATGATATGGTGACTATTAGGGATTTCTCTATTAAAAGGGAATAAGTAATCAATTATTAAGAAATTTCAACATCTGTTGTATGATATGATGGAAATTAAAGATTTTTGTGTTATGATTTGTAAATACTTATGTGCTTGCAGGGAGAATCTCTGTTGTTTTTGTCATAAATATTTATCAATTAAGTACCTTTGAGATACAAATAACAAAGGGGCAGAAACCTCATATTGGGTTCACGCCTCTTTCTCTTCGCAAATAGCAAAGGGGCCGAAACCTTAGTTAAGTACCTTTGCAAGGTTTTTATTTGGAAAAATTGAAATATAGTTCACTATGTATTAGTTTGTTTTGGTATTTTATTGTGTTTTGATTCTCTGAAGACATGTGAAGTTTATTTCTATCAACTAGGCCTCAATGATATGAATTGGTGCATTTTGAAGTTTGTTTATGTCAAAAAATTGCTAAAAGGTGAATTTAGAGTTCTTTTTTTTTCCAGCAGGATATGAGATTTGTAATGTTAGAATCATAAAGAAGTTGGAGGGGTACTTATGAAAGACGAGCTAGACATGAACGTTCATCAACAATGTTGATAAAACCCATGTTAATAGTAGAGGGGTTGGTCCACTATCCATCGAGCTTTTTTTAACAAGTTGATTACTGAAAACTCTTATAGTGATGAGGGGAAAATTGCACCAGCTGGGGAATCGACGGCATCGATATTTGTTCTCCATGTAAGTACTCTTTTCTCTTGGTTAATTTAATAATCCAAATCATGGCAGGTTTGGTTTATGACCATGTTTTGATAAATATAATTTTGGACACTAATTTGGCCTCATATGGGTTTGATAACACATTGTATGGACACCAAGACTTATGCAGTGAATACACTCGACAAGACCTAGGAGAGGGACACTTTAGATTAAAAGAATTTTCAGATTCTTATTAGTAATGTTTTGTGAAGTTCTACCCCCTCCATTTCTTCTCATTAGTAGCATGTGTTTTCTTCTCCTCGGTGGTATGTAAAGCACAAACTAGAGTAAATTGCCTATGCAACATGGTGGATGAAAGTTTTCACTTGTTTGATCTGTTTCTTCAACCTCGTGGTTATTTAAAGTTCATATTAGAGTAAATCGCCCGTGCAACTTCTTAGATATAATTATTCACATTTGAGGTTTGAGCTTGTTACCGCTATTAATGATTTAGTTACTTTTAAGCTGTGTAAGTTTTTTAAATAAAGGACTAGATCTTCCTGCTAGTTGTTTGTTTAAACAACTTCACTGCTCAAATAAATGCTTAACTTTGTGGAGCTAACGCTTTTAAAAAGGCATTATAAAAGCATGAGCTTGAGTATGAATAGTGAGGCAACAGTAACATGCCAAATAATTCTACTAGCTCTTGGTTTCAGATAAATATGCCTCTATTGACAAACAGGTTATATCTCAATACCTGTTAATGGGAGGAAGCTCTGTCTATGTACTTTCAAACTTGATGTTAAGGCTTGCTTTAGAATCCCTTTTTTAACTCTCATGAGTTGAATATAATATAGTAACCTAATAAATGGTGTGAAGATGGTAATGAATTATTCTGGATTTTCAAGTGGACTTTCATGGTAGGTCTTTTGGTTATATTGAATCCTTTTAATTGGAGACTATTGTTTCTGGGTTGCTTTTGCTATAATCCAACTTCATTGAATGCTTTATCATATACTTTTTTCCTCTCATCACACATCTGTGTAATGCATTCAATTATTGTATTCATGAACCTTCATGTCATCTTCTAAGGATGATGAACTTTATTTGACATTCATTTTATTTTACTATTTCAGGACACTTGAAGGACTTCATTTTGATCAGAAGTTGAGGAAAATGCTTGTGGACTATCTACGGTGTTGAATTAAGACAATTTGATGACATTAGTTATTTGATTAAAATTGTTTACTTTTTTTGTAATGTTGGAATTATGAAATATTGGGTTAGTGGTTGTTTTGTTTATTGTATATTTTATATATTACTTTTTAGAATAAACATGTCTTTGACAGTATTTCATGATTTAATTTTATTACAAGTGAATGTTGTTGTATTAGTTGTCTTTACATTGACCGTTAAAAGTCTTTTTTAATGGTAAAAGATAGCAGTTTAGCGACCACAACAGTAGACGCTAAAATGTGGGTTACAAGTGCCACTAAAACTAGTTCCTTTTACCAGCATTTGTGTGAGTTTTTAGTGGCTATAACAAAAGTCGCTAAATGTTTGAACTGAGATGTCTCTTTGGTAGTTTTAGTAGCTATTATAATAGCTGGTAAACAAATGCCTCTAAAAGTAGTAACTTTTAGCGGCAATAATTAGGGTCTTTACCAGCATTCGGGAGAATTGCCGCTAAAACTTTTAGCGACGCTGGATTCAACGGCAAATGGTCAATTGCCGATAAAGGTTTCTGCGGCCATTTTTATTGCCGCTAAAGTAAAAATAAATTGTCGCTAAAGACCAATTTTGTAGTAGTGCCAGTCCTCATTCCTCTCAATCATGTGGACTCCGTTGTTTCCATGATTAGGTAATGGATTCGTGTTCACATTGGGAGCGACGGTTTCCAAAATGATTTCCCTTTTGTCGATCAAATCCTAGATTTTGTGTTTAAGATTTTTACAGTCCTCTGTGTTGTGACCATTTCCTCCTGAGTGATAGCCACAAGTCTGATCAGCCTTGTAAAATTTGCTCCTCGACTGCGTTGGCTTTGAGGGGACCTTTTGGATCAGGCTTGCAGCCAATAACCTTTCGAAGAGCCTATCCCTAGGCTCGAGAAGCGTTGTGAATTCTCTTGCTGGCCTCTTCTCGAAAGCAGGATGTTGAGCATTGTATGCTGGGGGTGATGGTTGATTTCGGTAATTCTGAGTTGGTTGATATGCTTGTGGTGGGTTATTTGGTAATGGGCTGTAATTTTATTGAGGTGGTGCTTAGTAAGTGGGAGCGGACACATGGATACTAGGGGGAGCCGTGTAAGCTGGTACAGTGGCGGTGAAGCTTGGTTGTACGTAATACACAGGTGCTGGAGTATAGACAGGTGCGGAGTATTTTATGACGGGCGCAATTATGTGGGAGGATTGTCGTTCTTTTGGGCTTGGGTTTGGAATGTGGAATATGGTTGCCACGTCCTCTTTCTTCTTGCGGAAGATTCCTGCAATAGCTTGTCCAGATGCCTTGTAAAGACACTAACTATTTTCCCTGATTTGAGACCATCTTCTATGGCCTCTCCTATTTTGACCAATTCAGCAAACGGCCTTCCAGCCATGGACAACATTCTGTCATAGAAATCAGACTCCTGGGATCTGATGAACACAAAGACTAGATCTCCTTCACATATTGGTGGTTGCACATGGGCTGCCTCGGTTCTCCACTTGTTGGCAAACTCCCTGTAGTTTTCTGTTGATTTCTGCTTGATCTTTTCAAGATAATAGCGGTTGTAGCGGGCGTTGGGAATTTCTAAGTTTAACCGACTCGCACATACCTCATAAAAGGAGGGAAGTGTCCCGGGGAAGTACGGTTGTGAATCGTACCGGAAAAGTCGAAAAAACCCGCCAACCACTTAATGCTGCTCTAAAGGATACGTTTTAGAGTCGCCACCTAGTTTCTAGGAAATTAGGAAAACCAGTTCGAAAAGGGTTCATTTAAAATTATTTAAAAGAAACCTAATCTACTAAAGTCTGGGTAAGGGTTCTGGTGATCCCCCAGGAAAGGTGTTAGGCACCCGGTATTAAGGATCTGCCCAATTGCGGTTTACCTACGGGTTCTAATAGTTTACCTTATGATTATAAATTGTTTTGGACAAAAATTTCTTAAGTTTAAATTTCCGCAATAAAAGGGCGTCATTTCCATGCAAGAAATTCATTTGTTAAGAAATCGTCGAAGTATAATTCTGCTCAAAATTGAGCGTGGGTGTCGGACTTGAACACCTAAGTTAATACCCGAAGGCTCTTATCTTAGGTAGGACTCCACGTAAGTCCACCCAAAAAGATTTTTTTGGAAAAAAGTATTTTAAGTTATGAAAATAGTTTTAATATGCTATCATACTATATATACCATAATTGGTTATACTATGCTATTTATTAACCTATCAATTATATTCTTTATTTAGCCAAATTTTAATCCATTTTTATACATATTTACGCGAGTTCCGAACGTCCAATAATCAGTCCATAAGTTTTAAAACAGTCTAAAACGGTCCCAGGCAGTGCAGTCCTCCAAAGTTTCAATACTATCAATTCAGTCCGGTCATTTTCCCAAGTCCAGCATTCCGAGTCCAAAACAGTTTCTCGATCCGTTTTTTCGATTTTCAACATGAGTTTGAATTTAGTAGAAGAAATTAATTTTAGCGACTCTAAATTTTATGACAATCATATAAGAGTTCCAACATATTGAATTTAAAGGCACAAATACGAAAATTGCATAAAGTAGAGAGTAAGGATTTTGGGCCAACCAAGCCCAAACGAAGGATTTATGCAAGTTGGTCCCTAAGTCTATACGTATGCTCCATTTTGCTCCGAATTTGATCGACTCGATCTAGATATGTTAGTGGGCCCCGTGGGGGCCCGCCAACGGGTTTGGGGTGGACAAGGACGCAAACGAGTATACAATACATTAGTCTATGCCCACAAATTAAATTAAGCACAAAATTGAGAGGCTATGACAATTATGATAATGCTAAGATGAATTACAACTTGGTTGGGCTAAACTCGTATAAACACAACTCAAGACTGTCACAAAATAACGCGAAAAAAAGGCCCAAGATACCGATAATGATTCAGGGATGAAAACCACAAGTGACAGGCCCAAGCAACAAGCCCAACTCTGATTATATCTCAAATATTTCTAAGTGTCATGAGTTCTATACACGATATACCAGGGATATACTATTTGGACTCCTCAAATTTTAAAAGAGTCAAACTATAGTATACCTGATATACCATTAGTATACCATTGAAGAGTAGAACCCTTTAAAGGGCATACCCTCCTGATAGACTAGTCATATATATGCTCCATATTCCATTAACTCTAGTTTATCACATTCAAGTTATTCAAAAATTTAATGGCTTTTAAAAGAGAATCTACACCTTTTAAAGGCCAAACACTTAACTTCAATCAAGGCTAACAAGTAAATATTCGACAACATACAACTTTACTTCCAAATCTTAACATACAGGAGGCAAGTGAAGTCACAGAAAAGATTCAACTAATGCCAGAACAAAGAAATCAAGTAGCCTTTAGGTAATGTGAAGGTTTTGGCAATGCAAGGCACATCATGTGTCAATGCTACAGAAAAAAACATAGCATAATCAAAATAAACATGAAAAACTCTTGGATAATGGGCCAAACAATTAAACACAGCAACACAAGTTTAAGGGGTGCAAAAGAATGCAAGGTTTTAAAGCCTATTGGCCACTGACCAGAAGACAACAGCAAACTAGGATTTCAAGTCATTTCTAGCTTAATTTTGCATTGAACAGATTTAAATGGTAGAGCTGCAACTTTTCAGAATCAGTGAAGACCCCTTTTAGAAGCTAAATAGATTTCAAAACTGGGCCATTTTTAAGGTAAAACGCAAAAGATCATGCTCAGCAAGCATAAATACTACAATGGGCAGATGGGCATAGGGGTACTAGCCTTATGTCTTTTGTGAAGTCTACTTGGCAACTAGTAGTCCATATGTGCATATGGTGGGGGGAGGGAACAAGTAGAATAGTCAAGTAAACAAACAATTACCACAGACGAAGAGTTCAGGAGAGATGGGATCATAGAGGTTCACCCTAAGCTAGAGGAATTCTGAGGACACAACAGAGTTTAAATAATCATAATCAAGAACAAGTGCACCAAAGCTGATGGAAATCTCTACAAAGGTTTGAACAAAGTTTCAACAGCACAGGGGGGCCTCTAGTGGTATAAATAGGGACATGAGGCTAGTTCCTAAGTTCCAATTGTTGTCACAAGTTTTCCAAAATAGAGTCTAAGTAAGTTTAAAAGGGATTTTTACAGACCATAAGATGGCTTTGGCACATAGACAAGTTTAAAGAGATCTTGAATAGCTTTGGCAAATATCTTAGCTAGAGATGAGCAAAAAATGTCATCCTAGGCATACTAGAAGAACAAGCAAACACAGACCTCATTTTGTTTTAATCAAACAACAGCGATAGCACACAGAAGGGACAATGTTATGTGATTCAAAATAGTGATTAAGCAGACTAGGTATGGAAACTATTTAAGTCAAGTATGTATTGAACACCTTTGAGTACATGACAGTTTCGTTTTAGAAGAAAGGTAAACTACAAACACCTCATCACTGGTTTCCAACTAATTGAACATGGACAAACATTTCCAAATGGCAAGATAGGTTAAAATCAAGTAGTTTGAACCCAGGGAAGAACACATGAAGCTAATCCACACAAGCTCACACAGTTAAAATCTAAACTGCTCTAATGAGTCAACTGAAGGATCTTTAAGAACAGCTAAGTGTCATTTCAGACTCAGTTTCTACTCAGAGTCCGGCTATTCACATTTTAGGCACCTTAGGGGGATCAGAAACAAATAGACAGGTGTTGCTTTTACCTTTCAAGCGCTCAGGCGGGTAAGTCAACTCATATTATCATAATTTTTCAATGTTCATTCTTCAACTTAACAGTTTGCACATATTAATGGGCAGGAAATATTTAGTTTTGAAAGATCAGGTAAGGATGGATCACATGTCACTTAAGCTAAGCAAAAAGGTTCATGTCATTCATGGTAGGGCTATGTGAAGACATAGATATATATATATATATATATATATATATATATATATATATATATATATATATATATATAGCAAGTAGATAGAATATATGCATAGAGATTACAAAGTGAAGCAGCCATAGCAGTTTCTCACAAGACACCAAACAAAGGGGTTCCAATGGCCACATCACATATTCCTTTTCCTATTTCTACTCATTTTGTTAACTTAGAAACCTATATAAATGACTAAAAGCAGTAGGTAGGTTCCTCTTCATTTTTTACCCTTTAATCTATCTTAACACTCCATTAATAAGTCATTCAGTGATGAAGTATCTTATTTTAAGATTGCAACCCTAAACAGAGCCATAACAAGCAGATATCACAAACAGTGGCCAGCCATACCCCTTTCTTTGCTACTTGAACACCTTATTTAGGAAATGTCACCAAACAGAGCACTAAACAAGCCTCTAATTTTTTTTTAAAACAACAAAACTTAGATCACTTTCAGACTGGGCAAAGCAGTAGATTTAATTTGAAAATATGTATTTATCTCTTCTTTCAAACCATTTATGGTTCAAGAACTGCTCATTCAACTTTACACTAACTAACACAGGAGTTTTAAGATTTGTAACTAAACTATCCAAAACCAAACAGAACCAATGGGATTAGAGATGGAGAGATACGCAGATGGGAAAAAATGGTTGGTCCTTTTTCCAATACATACCCTCCCCCTTTTAAATTATTTAACAAGTTTTAAAAAAAAAAACCTTGAGTTTTAAAACGTGATTTAAAGGTCCCTTGTACACAAGTTAAATAAACACGTACAATTTCATAAAACTATGTGTTCATATAAAACTTAACACGTAAGTTCGTATATATAAAAATAAAGTTCATAACACGTCGTTTTAAAATATGAGCCCAATATTGACATAGTTCCGAGCAATATTTTAAAAATGCGAAAAAATGCGGTCAAAAGTGCCGTAATTCATACGTCGTTTAAAATTAACAATTTTCCCCAGCTGGACGGAACGAAATGTATATCTTCTTTTTAAATCAAATTTGTAAAAGTAGATAACTCGAAATTTCTTGTAATTGTTAATTTTACGTAAATAATAATTAAACGCCAATTTGTGCAATTTTTTGGGATTTTTAAACTTTAATTTTTTTAAAGGGCATCCTTACTCCGTCTTGGACTCGGGAAATATGAAAATTTAAAATACACGTCTTACGCGGTGAAAATTGGATGTCAACAATTGCCCCTTCGAAGTTCAAGGATGGCAAGGCCATCCTTGAGCTGCGAATTTGACAAACCTAATTTTCACCGAATAAAAGATATTACAACCTTCTTTTGCGCAAAATTTCAAAAGTATGGCCGGACTCCTATTTCTGGGCTTCCTACATATCTCAGGCTACGTGAGAATTCAGGTCGTTTGTAGTTCTAACTCTGTGAGGACTATGTATATAAAAAAAAAGTAGGAGTTTCTTTAAGTTATCTCGAGATGTCCTAAGATAACTATAGGAATATAGCCGAGTCTCAAAACTTGAGTAGCCTACATATCCCTGGCTTTGGGAATCAGGCCAATTGTAGTTCGACTCGATAGCACGAAAAGGAATATCCCTTTATGTGGGAACCTCCTTGGCTGTTTCCGGCTGAAGATCCGAGCTGGAGGCGGTTTTTGAAAGGCTTATTAGTGTTGATGTTTGAAAGTTTGTCTTTCATATACGGTTTTTGACAAGTTCCTCAAGAAAGAGTTCCATGTATGCTCCGCATGTTTAGAATCCGGCTCTTGCTTCCACCTTTGGTAGCTTCTAGCTCGTCTCCAAACGCTGAGCCCTGCGTGTTAGTCTTTAAATTTTTTATCTTAATAGGCATACCTGTGTGGCATTTCGCCATTTTGTTGTCATTGTTGTTACTCCTCACTGCTACATCCGTTTTTTTGCCAATGTTTATTTGTCTTCTTTCTTTCTCCTGTAAGTGTGTGCTTTTGTGTATATCTTGAAAATAATCTACTCTGGGTAATAATCACGATACTTCAACCGATTTTTTTTCATCGTTTTCAAATGTTTTCATCGTTCAATGATAACTTCTGTTGGGATCTGGGTCAAGCTATACCGCATTTCTGCGAACCTACACACCCCAGTCCGGTTGTCGTTTTTGTAACTCGATATGTCAATCATGAAACCCTTATTTTCTCATGTGGGGTCATTTTTGTTTCTTACGATATCCACTACCCTAAAAAATTTGGCCTCATATCATGATTGCATATCGCGATGACTGTCCAGATCTGGGGTCGCTCATCCCGTTATCAACATACGGTGACCGCAGTATACCAGTTGGTCTAACATCACCTATAGTCAAAAATATCTAAATGTAGACTGCTTATTAGAGTGCGGGATCATATTCCTGCTAACCCCTGTGTCTAGAATTACAACATTTAATCAGAATTTTATAGTTAACTACGGCACATTCAAAGGTGGAGCCTTTTCTCATGACTACCACTATCCCTGAATCATGATTTCGTTAACTTGAAGTAGACTGCAATAGCGACCACAAATCTTGATGTAGGAATCACATTCGTATTTCAACGATTGCGGACATTAAGCCCGGGATTACGCTACCTATTTTTGGCTATATATATGGATGGCGACTCAGCCCCTTCGGCACGTAGTCTCTTAATCCATATCGTCATTTTGAGGAATGAAGCTTACCTCGGTGGCAAGACTTACACCTTCCTTTTTTGACTCCGGGGAAGAATACCCACCCGTCGACAGGATTTACATATTCCAAAAGGACTAGACTCGATTGTGAGTAACGGCATTCAATCCCGCTATCAACGTATCATTTTAAATTTTTGAATTTTTGGAGGTCCACTCAGCCAATGTATCAAGGCAAACCATGCAATGTCTGGACTGGGGTCTCAATACCCTGATAGAGAGACTGTTTTTTAGTGGAAACTCAGCTTCTGATACCGTGATTATATCTCCCGATTGTCTTTTGAAGTTTTCTTTTGTAAAATCATTGTGCTCTGCAAAATGGACAAACTTGTCAGTATAATGGAAACTTCACTTGGGACGGATTTTGTTACCCTTTTGTGCACTCTTTGTGCTGCCATCCTTGGAACTTCTCTTTGCTTTGCTTGTCATCATTATCCTATCTTGAACATTCTAGCAAACCGTTAGTGTAAAACACCATGCTTGTTTGTTCCTGCATCCATAGAAAGATTTGTCAGTTTCCTATATGGTCGATCGTCTTTCATGCGTATGGACTTCTTCCGCTCATATCTCGAAGGAAAGGATGCTCATTTTCTTTAAAATCTTTTATTCTTCCTTTAGGAAAGTTTTTGTGCGATGATTTTCTTTTGAAGATATATGCATATATGTTTTGAAAAATAATATTTTATATACACCATTTTAATGTCATGACATTAGCTACTCAAGCAAGGTCTCCCGTCTTTTTTTTTTTTTCTTGATTAATGAAAATTTTCGAATCCTTTTCGAAAATATTGTCCCAGTTTGTATACGTCTTTGTACCAACTCGGGTTTCGCTATGTCGACGAAATTTTTGAGACCTTCTAAAAATATTTGCCCCAGTGTAAGTGTGTACTTGTCATTTCTTGATTTCATCACGCTTAAGGAATTTTTGAGATCTTTCTCAAAAATTCTGCCCCAGTTTTCTTGTGGGGTTAGCTTTATCATTCTCTTGCTAAATCATTTCTGAAGTTTCCTAAGGTTTATTGGAAATTTTGTTTGGAATGACCGAGCTCGGGAGAGGGCCTACGTATCCCATTTCGGGAATCAGGTCGAAACATAGTTCAGGGTAAACATATTGGAATTTTCTTTGGGAGGGACCGAACTCAAACGAGCGCCTATGTATCCCAAGTGGGAATCAGGTCATAACGTAGTTCAAAATACATAATTTTTGGATTTTTGGGTTAAAGCGACCGAGCTTGGAAAAGCGCCTATGTATCCCCTTATAAGTATAGGGAATCAGGTCCTTGTGTAGTTCGTACATAATTTAGGATTTGGTTTTCTAAAAGAAATGCAAAATTACACATAAAGGGAATGCAACTAAAGAACACCTAAACTATGGAAACTTTAAATCCTCGCAGTCATCTTCTTCTTCACACGTAGTATCTTTTGATGGCATCTAAATTTATCGCTTTTAGTCACTCTTGACCATCCATTTCAGCAAGTACTACGGCTCCTCCTGATAGCACTTTTCGTACCATATAGGGCCCTTGCCAGTTTGGTGCGAACTTCCCCTTGTATTCTTCTTGATTAGGGAATATTTGTTTGAGTACCAATTGCCCAATTTGAAACACCCTAGTTCTCACACGCTTGTTGAAAGCACGTGCCATCCTCTACTGGTACAGCTGACCATGGCAAACAGCGATCATCCTCTTTTCATCTATCAGAGCCAACTGCTCATACCTTTTATGGATCCATTCCGCATCGTCCAACTCAGCTTCTTGTATTATCCGAAGTGAAGGAATTTCTACTTCGGCTGGTATCACTGCTTCGGTGCCATACACCAACAGGTATGGAGTGGCTCGAGTCGAGGTGCTGGCCGTAGTACGGTATCCCAGCAATGCATAAGGAAATTATTCAGGCCAGTCTCTGTAGTTATCAATCATCTTTTCGAAGGATTTTCTTGATATTGTTGTTGGAGGCTTCTACAGCCCCATTCATTTGTGATCGATATGCGGTTGAATTCTCATGGGTGATCTAGAACTGCGCACACATGTCTCTCATCAAGTGGCTATTCAAGTTATCCCCATTATCTGTTATGATTGATTCTGGGATGCCAAATCGGCATATGATGTTGTTGCGCACAAAGTCCTAACCACTTTCATTGTTACTGACGAATAAGATGTTGCTTCTACCAACTTGGTGAAGTAGTCTTTGGCAACAAAGATGAAATGATATTTGTTTGACGCGGCTGGCTCAATTGGTCTTATGACATCCATGCCCCAAGCGGCGATTGGCCAGGGTGATGTCATAGCATTTAGTTCTGTTGGAGGGACTTTTATCAAGTCTCTATGAATCTGACACTTGTGGCACTTTTGGACAAATCTGCTACAGTCATTTTCCATGGTCATCCAGTAATAACCTGTTCTCAAAATTTTCATTGCTAGCACGAACCCATTCATGTGGGGCCCACAGGTTCCAGCATGCACCTCTTCAATTAGTTTTGTAGCTTCGAAAGAATAAATAGACCTAAGCAATCCCAAATCTGGAGTTCTTTTGTATAGGACATTTTTGTTGAGGAAGAAGCCATTCGCCAATCTCCGGATAGTCTTTTTTCTGATTTAACGTGATTCTTACGGGATATTCTCCCTTTTCTAAGAGCATCTTAATGTCAACGTACCAAGGTTTTCCATCAGTCTCAACTTCTATAAAAGCACAATGGGCTGGTTGATCTTTAATTTCGATCTTGACAGGATTAATGTATCTACTATCGGGATGCTAGATCAAGGATGCTATCGTTGCCAATGCGTCAGCGAATTCATTTTGAGTCCTTGGTATATGTTTGAACATGACTTCTTGGAAATGATCTGCCAATCTTTGCATAAGTCTGACATATGGTATGATCTTTTCATTTTTTATGGTTCACTCTCCTCAAACTTGGTGGATTATCAAATCTGAGTCGCCAATTACCTGAAGATCTTTCACATCCATGTCAAGGGCTAAACGTAGACCCAAGACACAGGCTTCATATTCATCCATGTCGTTGGTGTAATTGAAACTTAATTTGGCTGCTACTGTATTTTATTGGCCCGAGTATGAAACCAAGACGGCCCTGATTCCTGATCCCTTAAAATTGACTGCTCCATCAAAATACACTTTCCATCCTGATTCGTCTTCACCTTTCATTGTCATTATTTCTTCATCCGGGGAAGTAAGTCCATAAAGGTACTGGATTTTCACTTACCGGGCTTCCTCCAATAGGTCTGTCAATGCCTTCCCTTTAACTTCCTTTTGCGTGACTTACTGGATGTCTAACTCACTCAAAAGCATTTGCCATTTGGCCAGTTTCCCTATGGGCATGGGCTGGAGAAAGATGTACCTTAGTGGATCCATTCTCGAAATCAGATGAGTCGTGCAAGTGACCATAAAATGTCTCAACTTTTGAGATACCCAGGTTAGGGCGCAACACGTCTTTTCCACCAAGAAGTATCTGGATTCGCACGGTGTGAACTTTTTACTGAAGTAATAGATGGCTCTCTCCTTCTTACCTGTCTCATCATTTTGTGCGAACATGCATCCAAAATCATTTTCTGATACTGACATGTATAGCAGCAAAGGACTTCCTGGTCTTGGCGGGACCAAGATGGGTGGATTTGACAGGTATATTTTGATTGTGTTAAAGGCTTTCTAACAGTCTTCTGTCCATTTGGTTGGAGCGTCTTTCTTGAGAAGCTTGAGGATTGGTTCTGTTATCACTGTCGACTGCGCGATGAAGCGCCCGATGTAATTCAATCTTCCCAAGAAGCTCATGACCCCTTTCTTTGTTCTAGGAGGTGGTAGCTCTTGGATTGCTTTGATTTTGGTGGGGTCCAACTCGATACCCCGCTGACTGATTATGAAACCTAGTAACTTTCTAGCAGGCACTCTGAATGCACATTTTGCAGGATTTAACTTCAAGTCGTACTTGCGGAGTCTATCAAAGAATTTTCATAAATGCTCGAGGTGGTCCTCACCTGCTCGGGATTTGACGACAACGTCATCCATATACACCTCAATTTATTTATGTATCATATCCTGAAAGACAGCGGTCATCGCCCTCATGTAAGTGGCGCCGGCATTCTTGAGTCCGAAAGGCATTACCCGATAATGATACACTCCCCAGGGTGTGATGAATGCCATTTTTTGAGCATGTTTTTCATCCATCAATATCTAATGATAGCCAGCATAGTAATCCACAAAAGATTATACCTCATGCTTAGCACAGTTATCAATGCGTATGTCAATATTTGGGAGTGGGAAATTATCCTTTGGGCTAGCGCAATTGACATCACGGTAATCCACGCAAATCCTTATTTTCCCATCTTTCTTTGGCACCGAAACTATGTTCGCTAACCATATCGAGTATGGTGTCACTTCAACGACCCCTGATTGGATCTGTTTTTCTACTTCTTCTTTAATTCGAATGCTAACATCAGGCTTAGGCCACGGGATTTTCTGTTTTACCGGGGTGAACCCTTTGAGGATTGGTAACCTATGGGAAACAATATTCGTACTCAAACCTGGCATATCGGCGTATGACCAAGCAAAAACATCTTCATACTCTTTTAGTAGACCCCGATACCCTTCTTTCTCGGCTTCTGCCAACTGCACACTTATTCTAGTCTCGCGCACCAACTCCTCACTTCCTAGATTAACTACTTCTGTTTCCTCTAGGTTTGGCGTGGGTCTGTTCTCATATTCTTCTTCGACATCTATCAACCCTTCCGGTTCAGTTATCTCTTCCTCTTGATCGTCATTTTGTTCATCGTCATTTTTACTTGTTTCGTAACATGTCATGACATTATTCGTGGCCTCTGTATTATTACCGTAAAGCAAAATAACACGGTTATTAATAATGTAAAAGAAATTTTAACTATGTATTCATATATAGTTATATTATAATTATACATATACTTATTTAGGTGAAGTAAAACGATTTTGTTTTATTGCAAACTTTGAAGCGTTTTTATTGAAATTTTAAAAGCAGTACAAAAAACGGTCCTGATTCGAAATGGAACATCGAGCCATTTCTGTTATTTAAACAACATGTAAAAATAAGAAAACATGAAAAGGCGATAAGCCGGGCCTCAAAGATGACTTTCACCGTTTTTCTAAAAATGAGCATTCTTTCTACCGCAGAGTGAACAACGGGGTAGAAGTCCATCCACATGTTGTCTCTCCTGGTTCAACGGGGCGAATTTCTTATGCTTCAAAGCATTCTTCAATGATGGCTGCACATTCTCCTTCCCCGAACAGCGTCCTCAAACCCTCTTCTAGATCTTCGCCATTGTGACTCAATGGGCATGTAGTGAAGGATTGGTACAGATGAGGGAATGTTTTTCTCATTTCAACAGGACCTCTTGGCCCATACTTTGCTTCCTCTTCTTCTGCCTGACATGGCTCGTATCTAACCCCAAGCCGGTACCTCCCATGTTTAATACTTACTAGTTCTGTGATTCCTTATAAGTTCTTTCCCAGACCTCTCTCGGGTTCTAACCCATTTCTCATCATAGTTGTAGCAACCATCTTGTAGACCGGTGGCATAGGGATGTCTTCATCACCTCCCCTACAACCTATCATGGCTAGCTCAACAGTGTGAAAGTCAGCACCTATTAGTAATCTCTCTATGACTGGCACAGAGTCATCTGGATAATTGTGGACACTTCCTTTGCCGTGAATTACGACTTCCTGATCATCCCATATGAACTTGAGAGATTGGTGTAATGAAGATGCTACAACTCCAGCGGCGTGCAGCTAGGGTCGGCCCAACAATAAATTATAGCTTATTTTGATGTCCATAATGACAAACTCCACCACGAACTCCGCAGGGCCCATTTGTATGTGTAAATATATTTCCCCAATCAGGTCACTGGTTACACCATCATAAGCCTTTACGTTGGTCCGACTCTAGCGGATTTTACCAATCTCGTATCCAATCTGTTTCAGAGTCGTCACAGGGCATACATTCAGCCCAGCTCCCCCATAAATTAGTACTTGTGGAATAATTTTGTCATGACATTTGACTGTTATATGCAAGCCTTTATTGTGGGACTTCCCCTCCCTTGGTAATTCATCGTCAGAAAATGACAGCCTATGAGCTCGCACAACATACCCCACAATTTCGGCCAATGTTTCGCTCGTGGTGCCGGCAAGTACATAGACTTCATCCAAGGCTTTCATCAAGGCTAAACGAAGTTGGGATGAACTGAGTAGTAGTGACATTACTGATATCCTATCAGGAGTTTAATGCAAGTGCTCAACAACTGAATAATCCTTGACCGGCATTTGCCTCCAGAAATTCTCAACTTCACCCTCAGTTATTGGTTTCTTCTGAGGGTTTTTGCGATGAGGCACTTCGAGCATAGGTTCTTCTGGGGCATAACACCTTCCTGACCTGGTCATACCCTAAACCACAACAGTTATTTCTCTATCTTTGTTGATCATCATTTGGTGCGGTGGTTTGATCAAAAAATACTCATTCTCAATTGACCCTGATGTTCTATGTATGAACGACTCATTGTGAACTCGAGCAACTGTTGAGGAGTACTTGAGCATGAAAGGTTCTCTTTTGGCTATGGCAGATATCTAGATCCCTTTGTCAGAGGGTCTACCACTTCTTCTCGCTCTTGTAGTGACAATGAGGTGACAGTGCTTTTTTATCCTTCAATATCTGGATGAATTATAGTTGGCTTCTCTTCCCACTCATCACCTCTCTCTGTCATGTGAATTTGGTTCCCTCCATGCTTTGGGAGCGGATTTGTGTCCACATTTGGAGGTGTCTGTAATTTGTGTCTCAGGTTTATGCAATATTCAGTGGCATGGCCAGCTTGATCAGAATGATAGGCACAAGTGAGATCCGGCCAGTACCATCGATCAGTGGGGTTAGCAGGTTTAGGTGGGACAGCATTTACTCGCCCAGCATCCCTTAGCTTGGCAAATAGACTTGTCCTCGATTTCGGCAGAGGGGTGAATGCCCTCATAGGTTTCCTTTGGGGCGCCTCATAGTTTGCCGGTGGAGGCTGGTTCTAGAAAGTCTAGTTTTGTGGAACTTGGTTATCGGGTGCTGGTATTCGATAATTTGGTCGTGGAGTTCAGTTGTTTGGTGCTGGTATTTGATAGTTTGGTTATGGTGCTTGGTAGCTGGGTTGTGCGTAGCACACAGTCATTGGGCAATATTGGGGTGAGGTGATTGTGTAGTTGGTTAGTGGAGGTGATTGGTAGTTATCTGGATTTTTGTGGATTATTTCTTTTCCTTGATTTTTTGGACTAGTAGTTCTAGAAACACAGGCGATGTCTTTTCGTTTATTTTTACCACTCATGGTGCCCGTCGCACCTGATCTGTTTAGTACACGAACAATCCTATCAGTTTTAAGGTCGTCTTCCATATCTTCCCCCACAGCACCTATACCCGCAAAGGAACTCCCTTTCATGGTTATCATTTTATCAAAGCAATCAACTTCTTGGTATCGTATGAATGCAGCTACCAGCTCACCTTCAGTCATAGGAGGTTGTACACGTGCCACTTCATCTCTCCAGCGACTAGCATACTCTCGGTAGGTTTCAGTCAATTTCTGATGAATTTTTCTCACTTGTTGCTTCTGTGCCCTAGTCATCACTGACTAGGTTGACATAGGGCAAAGTTGCACTCATGCTATCTAGAGTCTCCATTTCCTATTAGCAAATCAACCTTTTAAATGTGGATCTAAATGTGGTTTGATGGTTATTTCCTGGTTTTTCTTTGGGTAGTGGCTGGAATGTGGATCAATCAAGAATTTTCACAATGTATATGATTTTCACACAGAACAATTATGTCAAATAAGCATTTAGGAAATATATAACTCGCTTTCCTATACCTCGTTGCTCCGAGGCCACTAGCGTATGAAGCAAAATTGTGTCATATGTAAAACAAAAATATTGTTCCTAAAAATAAAATCCCAGTGCTTTTCATTAATGATATTTTCCCAAGTGGGATTACAAGGCCTTTAAAGTAAATGCAGTAATAAGAAAATTCTACTTCACGGACAGAAATCTGCTCTCTATTATCTCGCGCCTTCTTGGACGTTTGAAGGGTAGTCTGAATGGCTACATGTGCTGGCATCAATGTTGTCCCGATCCATTGACCCCTCTAATCATCTGGCAATGACGACCCCGTAACTATGGCTTTCTTAACGAAGGTGTCAAGCCATTCCAAGCTTTTCAATGAAGCATCTGCCTCATCTGTCAAACTCTCAATTATCTTCTGATCATATTCTATCTGTGCTTGATGATCCATGTCTCTTCCTTCTATTCGTCGTTTCATTCTCCTAACTTGGATTGCATTCGCAGCTTCCCTATCCTTGGGAAATTTGTACAGATATGGTCCTGGAGTGGCAGCGTCAGCTAACTCAACCGTAAGCCACTCATAGTAATTTTCATCATGACTTGGGTTGCTTGGATCCTTGTCTAATTCATCTTCTCTTATCACATTCTTCCAATCTTTTTGAGCATTTTTTATTCCTTGGATACGTCCTTTCTCATAATCTCGTACAAATTCTCCCATATTACCCACACTTGGAACAAACTGTCTAAGTACTCTTAATGGTGCGTAAGGTTTGATTCCCCTAATGCCCATAAATGGTAGATATGGACGCCTACTGCTTTTAATGCAAACAGTCTTGGAATGCAAATCAGGCACCCTCCATCTGATGTGTTCTTCTGTCAGTCTAGAAAAGATATGAGCCCATCCCTTTTTATCCTGAACCCCGCAAGGCATAGCAGTGACTCCCAAATCATCCTCTCTTAGGGCCGGATCTCGGCGAGTAGGTAAGCCATTCTAATCCAAATGTTTAAGTATCCACCATTGGACTAGGAGGTTGCACCCTTGGAAATAGTAGTAATGGTCACGATATTTTCCCAAAGCTCGGTATATGTCTGATAAAATAATAGTGGTGATGTCAAAATATTTGGTAACCCCATTCGTTGTGACTCCTCTAAGAATAGCATAAGCAACAAAGACAACCCGGGTGTCAATAGCTAGGCAGGCATTTTGTGGAAATACCATGGTCCCTAACAGGCAAGTGATAAATGCTAGTGTTCGGTTGGCTTCCCAGGATTGGGGCGATGAAAACTCAAGGATATATTCCTCGTACCCCTGTTTGGATGCATACCTCCCATATAACTCTTTGAAGGCTATAGTGGGGCCCTGCGCCAAATCGACTTTATTGATAACAAACATGTCTTTGATTTCTTTTGGGGGAGGTTTGACGATTTCTTTTTGGATTTGTTAGCACTTCCCATACTCTCCAGAACATCTCTTCTAAAGTGGGAGTCATCTCTATTTCTCCGAATATGAATACCATTATGTCATTGTCCCAATATCCAGTAATGATCTCTAGCAGACCCGGATCCCCAACCATATTCATTAATGATGGCAGATGCCCTACACAACTCTTAACTTCCTTTTTCTGATCATTAGTTAAATCTTTCCACCATATCACTAAACCTAGTGGCGGAGCCACAACCATATCAAACTATACGCCATGAGACATCTGCAAAACAAAACACTGTTAGCTTCCCGCCCCCAGGAACAATCTATTTCATCTTGGCACAATAATGCTTCCAAATAGTAAATAGTGGGATGCAGTGTCTTCCGATTTTTACACCGTCTGAACACAGAAAGGTGTCTTTCCTGTCCAATTCAGGTAGGTTTGAGATACCCAAACCGGTCTATGGTCAGTATGCACTATATCAGTAAGGATTTGGCTTCGCCCTACGCTAATTATTCTAGAGTGGTTTTCAAACGCATGACATAGTTTACCCAAGCGGACAAGCTCGGGGTGGGTTCTCTAAGGCTGTGGGATGACCGCATACCTACTCGACCTTAGAGACCCCCAAAGAATATTTTAAAGGTTTTTTAGTGAAGGTATGATCACAGCTCATCCCACGTCGTCATCCTTGGGACAAAGTGTAAAATAAATGCCAGGAGTGGCGAAGTATGCATGCATGAATGACAGTTATATTTTGCGGAAATTTAAACACATAAGCAATTTATATCACATAAACAATTTATATCTTACAAGGCAAACAATATTGGAACCTTTATGGTTAGAACCTTAGATTGTCCCCAGCAGAGTAGCCATCTGTAGCGGGCGTTGGGAATTTCTAAGTTTAACCGAGTCGCACATACCTCATAAAAGGAGGGAACTGTCCCGGGGAAGTACGGTTGTGAATCGTACCGGGAAAGTCGGAAAATCCCGCCAACCACTTAATGGTGCTCTAAAGAATACGTTTTAGAGTCGCCACCTAATTTTTAGGAAATTAGGAAAAACCAGTTCGAAAAGGGTTCATTTAAAATTATTTAAAAGAAACCTACTCTACCAAAGTCTGGGTAAGGATTCTGGTGATTCCCCAGGGAAGGTGTTAGGCACCCCGATATTAAGGATCCGCTCAATTGCGGTTTACCTACGGGTTCTAATAGTTTACCTTATGATTATAAATTGTTTTGGACAAAAATTTCTTAAGTTTAAATTTCCGCAATAAAAGGGCGTCATTTCCATGCAAGAAATTCATTTGTTAAGAAATCATCGAAGTATAATTCTGCTCAAAATTGAGCGTGGGTGTCGGACTTGAACACCTAAGTTAATACCCGAAGGCTCTTATCTTAGGTAGGACTCCACGTAAGTCCACCCAAAAAGATTTTTTTGGAAAAAAGTATTTTAAGTTATGAAAATAGTTTTAATATGCTATCATACAATATATACCATAATTGGTTATACTATGCTATTTATTAACCTATCAATTATATTCTTTATTTAGCCAAATTTTAATCCATTTTTATACATATTTACGCGAGTTCCGAACGTCCAATAATCAGTCCATAAGTTTTAAAACAGTCTAAAACGGTCCCAGGCAGTGCAGTCCTCCAAAGTTTCAATACTATCAATTCAGTCCGGTCATTTTCCCAAGTCCAGCATTCCGAGTCCAAAACAGTTTCTCGGTCCGTTTTTTTGATTTTCTACACGAGTTTGAATTTAATAGAAGAAATTAATTTTAGTGACTCTAAATTGTATGACAATCATATAAGGGTTCAAACATATTGATTTAAAGGCACAAATACGAAAATTGCGTAAAGTAGAGAGTAAGGATTTTGGACCGACCAAGCCCAAACGAAGGATTTACGCAAGTTGGTCCCTAAGTCCATACGTATATTCCATTTTGCTCCGAATTTGTTCGACTAGATCTAGATACGTTAGTGGTCCCCGTGGGGGCCCACCAACGGGTTTGGGGTGGACAAGGATGCAAACAAGTATACAATACATTAGTATATGCCCACAAATTAAATTAAGTACAAAATTGAGAGGCTATGACAATTATGATAATGCTAAGATTAATTACAACATGGTTGGGCTAAACCTGTATAAACACAACTCAAGACTGTCACAAAATAACGCGAAAAAAAGAGGCCCAAGATACTGATAATGATTCAGGGATGAAAACCACAAGTGACAGGCCCAAGCAACAAGCCCAACTCTGATTATATCTCAAATTTTTCTAAGTGTCATGAGTTCTATACGCGATATACCAGTGATATACTATTTGGACTCCTTCTCAAATTTTCAAAGAGTCAAACTATGGTATAACTGATATACCATTCGTATACCATTGAAGAATAGAACCCTTTAAAGCACATACCCTCCTGATATACTAGTCATATATATGCTCCATATTCCATTAACTCTAGATTACCACATTCAGGTTATTCAAAAATTTCAAGGCTTTTAAGAGAGGTTCTACACCTTTTAAAGGTCAAACACTTAACTTCAATCAAGCCTAACAAGTAAAGATTCTACAACATACAACTTTACTTCCAAATCTAAACACACATGAGGCAAAAGAAGTCACAGAAAAGATTCAACTAGTGCCAAAACAAAGAAATCAAGTAGCTCTTAGGTAATGTGAAGGTTTTGGCAAAGCAAGGCACATCATGTGTCAATGCTACAGAAAAAAACATAGCATAATCAAAATAAACATGACAAACTCTTGGATAATTGGTCAAACAATTACTGATAAATGGGGGGGGGGGGGGGGGGGGGGGGGTAAAGGAGAGCACAGCAACACAAGTTTAAGGGGTGCAAAAGAATGCAAAGTTTTAAAGCCTATTGGCCACTGACCAGAAGACAACAGCAAACTAGGATTTCAAGTCATTTCTAGCTTAATTTTGCATTGAACAGATTTAAATGGTAGAGCTGCAACTTTTCAGAATCAGTGAAGACCCCTTTTAGAAGCTAAATAGATTTCAAAACTGGGCCATTTTTAAGGTAAAGCGCAAAAGATCATGCTCAGCAAGCATAAATACTACAATGGGCAGATGGGCATAGGGGTACTAGCCTTATGTCTTTTGTGAAGTCTACTTGGCAACTAGTAGTCCATATGTGCATATGGTGGGGGGAGGGAACAAGTAGAATAGTCAAGTAAACAAACAATTACCACAGACGAAGAGTTCAGGAGAGATGGGATCATAGAGGTTCACCCTAAGCTAGAGGAATTCTGAGGACACAACAGAGTTTAAATAATCATAATCAAGAACAAGTGCACCAAAGCTGATGGAAATCTCTACAAAGGTTTGAACAAAGTTTCAACAGCACAAGGGGGCCTCTAGTGGTATAAATAGGGACATGAGGCTAGTTCCTAAGTTCCAACTGTTGTCACAAGTTTTCCAAAATAGAGTCTAAGTAAGTTCAAAAGGGATTTTTACAGACCATAAGATGGCTTTGGCACATAGACAAGTTTAAAGAGATCTTGAATAGCTTTGGCAAATATCTTAGCTAGAGATGAGCAAAAAATGTCATCCTAGGCATACTAGAAGAACAAGCAAACACAGACCTCATTTTGTTTTATTCAAACAACAGCGATAGCACACAGAAGGGACAATGTTATGTGATTCAAAATAGTGATTAAGCAGACTAGGTATGGAAACTATTTAAGTCAAGTATGTATTGAACACCTTTGAGTACATGACAGTTTCTTTTTAGAAGAAAGGTAAACTACAAACACCTCATCACTGGTTTCCAACTAATTGAACATGGACAAACATTTCCAAATGGCAAGATAGGTTAAAATCAAGTAGTTTGAACCCAGGGAAGAACACATGAAGCTAATCCACACAAGCTCACACAGTTAAAATCTAAACTGCTCTAATGAGTCAACTGAAGGATCTTTAAGAACGGCTAAGTGTCATTTCAGACTCAGTTTCTACTCAGAGTCTGGCTATTCACATTTTAGGCACCTTAGGGGGATCAGAAACAAATAGACAGGTGTTGCTTTTACCTTTCAAGCGCTCAGGCGGGTAAGTCAACTCATATTATCATAATTTTTCAATGTTCATTCTTCAACTTAACAGTTTACACATATTAATGGGCAGGAAATATTTAGTTTTGAAAGATCAGGTAAGGATGGATCACATGTCACTTAAGCTAAGCAAAAAGGTTCATGTCATTCATGGTAGGGCTATGTGAAGACATAGATATATATATATATATATATATAGCAAGTAGATAGAATATATGCATAGAGATTACAAAGTGAAGCAGCCATAGCAGTTTCTCACAAGACACCAAACAAAGGGGTTCCAATGGCCGCATCACCTATTGTTTTTCCTATTTCTACTCATTTTGTTAACTTAGAAACCTATATAAATGACTAAAAGCAAGTAGGTAGGTTCCTTTTCATTTTTTACCCTTTAATCTATCTTAACACTCCATTAATAAGTCATTCAGTGATGAAGTATCTTATTTTATGATTGCAACCCTAAATAGAGCCATAACAACCAGATATCACAAACAGTGGCCAGCCATACCCCTTTCTTTGCTACTTGAACACCTTATTTAGGAAATGTCACCAAACAGAGCACTAAACAAGCCTCTAATTTTTATTTTAGAACAACAAAACTTAGATCACTTTCAGACTGGGCAAAGCAATAGATTTTGTTTGAAAATATGTATTTATCTCTTCTTTCAAACCATTTATGGTTCAAGAACTGCTCATTCAACTTTACACTTAACTAACACAGGAGTTTTAAGATTTGTAACTAAACTATCCAAAACCAAAAGAACCAATGGAACAGTAACTCATGGTCAAAAATATACCTTTTTCTTTATTTTTTAAAACATTTTAAGCACATTCTCAGCTTAAGCTAATGCAGAGACCAGAATAGTAGTATCACAACACGTAAAACATGTCCCATGAGTAATGATCAATACCAAAAAAAAAACCTTTTAAGCAGTTTCACTTAGCTTAAACTAATACAAATCCACAATAGCAACATCAGGATATCAAAACAGATCATGTAAACAATAATCAATATAAGAAAGCATTTTAAGCAATTTGAACAAACATCTCTATAGAAAGAGCCTCTCAAGATAATAAATGAGGTAAATGAAGTTGAGACAAGTTGTTACCTTTTTTAGGGGCAACCTAAAGATCAAAGGTGGGGATTGGATCGACACTTCAATGCCAACAACCAAAGAAACCTTTTAACAGCCTTGCTTTTGTATTTCTTGGGCAATAAATCTCTATTCCAAAAGTAGTGTAAGTCTTTTTATAGCATTCTTATATAGTATAGTAGTAATATTTTCAGATATATGGAGAGGAATATTTACAACTTTATAGGATTCTTGATACTAAAAGATTTTTTTTTTAGAAAGAAAAATTCCGGATCCCTTCAAAGGTCATACGGCATTCTATATATAGTAACAGGAGTAGGGCTTAGGGACAAAAGAGGTAAAACCTAAAGTTCAACTGAATTTCCCCCTCATTCTCAAGCCCTAAATCAAACAAATTCAAATTCAATAAAAGACAAACCAATTTCTCAACAAATTCGTACCAATAGTACTATCACATATCAGAATTTGTACAAATCACACAACAAAACAAAAAAATCTGATGGATTACACCCTAAAAATCCGAATAAAATTTAGCAAAAATAGGGAATACTAAGATAGTACAGTGAGTCACACAAGCATCCAAAATTAGTACAACACAACGTTCACATAGTACATTAAAGGATAGAATTCCCTAAAATTCCCTAACCAATTCGGATCTCTTGGAATTTACCCCTTTAATTCTCTCCATTTGTGCGTCATAGTGCCAAGACAACAGCAGGCTCAAAGGCCCCTGTCCATGGCTCCTATGACACTGAGAAAACAAGAGTAAATTCCCAAATTAAGATTTTGAATCGAACATGAAAACTTAATTAAAACTTAGAAATAAACCTTCCATTAGAGTTAGGAAGACAAGGCGAGCAAAACCCCTCAAGAATTTACCCGAAAACAGCCATGAAATGGCCATGGCAAAGATCGCAAAAAAGAATTTCTAGAATTGCCATTGAAAGGGATTAGAGATGGAGAGATACGCAGACGGGAAAAAATAGGACCAAAGTTGCTCAATTGCAACTTTGGTCCTTTATCCAATATATACCCTCCCCTTTTAAATTGTTTAACAAGTTTTTTTAAAAAAAAAAAACCTTGAGTTTAAAACATGATTTAAAGGTCCCTTGTACACAAGTTAAATAAACATGCACAATTTCATAAAACGATGTATTTGTATAAAAATTAACACGTGAGTTCGTATATATAAAAATAAAGTTCATAACACGTCGTTTTAAAATACGAGCTTCAATACGAGCCCAATATTGACATAGTTCTGAGCAATATTTTAAAAATGTGAAAAAATGCGGTCAAAAGTATCGTAATTCATACGTTGTTTTAAATTAACAATTTTCCCGAGCTGGACGGAACAGAAGGTATATCTTCTTTTTAAATCAAATTTGTAAAAGTAGATAACTCGTAATTTCTTATAATTGTTAATTTACGCAAATAATAACTAAATGTCAATTTTTACAATTCGTCAAGATTTTTAAACTTTAATTTTTTAAAAGGGCATCCTTACTCCGTCTTGGACTCGGGAAATATGAAAATTTAAAATATACGTCTTAAGCGGTGAAAATTAGGTGTCTACAGTGGTCTGGTACTGTTTCGACATTAAAGCGAAATCTTTCCATGAAGGATTCTCCCATGTCCTCCCAGGAGTGCCATTGATGCATATCTTGAGTCGCGAACCATTCAGAGGCTTCTCCTATCAAGCTACGACTAAATATTCGCATGATTAGAGGTTTGTTTTTCTTCACTCCGACCAATTTGCCGCAGTAGGATCGGAGGTACTCTTTGGGATTCCTGTCCCGTTGAACATCTCAAATTTTGGGATTTTGAACCCCTCTGGCAAGTCCATATCCGGATGCATGCATAGGTCATCATATCTTAGGCCTGTGGCCTTTCTTGCAGGTCTGTTAGATTTCTCCAGTAATTCCTCCATCTTATTCTCCATATATTTTTCACGCTTATCCTGTTAGGCCCTCCAAGCCTTTTCCATTTTTCATAATGATCTAGCTTTTTATGCCCAGGGGAGAATTCATTAGGGATGTTGGAAGTGAAGAATGAGACTTGGTGGGTGGTCTGGTTGAGCGAGGCAGTGGTGATCTGCCCAGTTGGTGAGGCTGGAGCAAGTACTTGGCTTGCCGGATTAATGAAAATAGGCTGAAGAACCTAGTAGGAAGGGACTGAGTGAGTGGTTCCTGGGATTTGAGTATATTTTGTTGGTGGAGGAGTGCGGTAAGAAGGACCAGCCTGGTTTGGGTTGGTGGAGCTTAGAGAAGGTGGGATGGTTCCTGGTGGGTATATAGGAAAGTGATCGGGCATTGGTGAGCTCAGCGAAGGGAACGGAGAAGGAGGCCTTCTTTCCTTTGTCGAAGCATCCTTGTCCGTATTTGTTGCCTGATTCCTAGCCACCTTTTCTTGGAGAGCAGTAACGGCAGTCAGTAATGTTGCAATCACATCGTCTTGAGATGATACTTCTTGGGGTCTTGGGCATCTCCGTCACGGAGAGCGAGCTCATTTCCATTATCCAGGGTACCAGTCATTTTCTCTTTGCCTTTATCTGCGAGGGATGCTAATGCGGCTTTGGATCTTGTGAAGTATGCTAGCTTTCAGTACTATGCTAATCGGCCTCGTTCTATAAGACAAGAATAACTCAACGGTAGACAAAGTTAGTTACTTATCAAAAATATAAAGGCAAAATATCACACATTGATATTTGAAGCGCACATAGCACATAAAGTCATATATTAAGCTTGAATACTTTTGATCCTTTGTTCTAAAGGTTCGGATGTTTATGAGCCTTTGATGTTTGCGTGGAGCTTGGTTCAATGGGCCTTTATGGTTGACTTACTTTGGCAAACCCTTCCCTGTTACAGAAATTAAACAAATGGCGGGGGGGGGGGAGGTTGTAATTTAAATTATGTAGGGATCGAGTCTTATGTAGACTGCCTACATATCCCACCAAGGGAAATCATGCCCAATCGTAGTTCGTTTTAAAGAAGAAGGATATATATACAATCTAAATATTCTTTAGGCTAAACCCAGCTAAAGTGTCACGACCCAATTCGGGGTCGCGCGGACACCTACCTTTCCCACCTCGGTAGGCGAACCCTCTCATTGAATACACATCAATTAAATAAGGACGATTCATTTAAACCAATAGATATTTAGAAACAATAGCGGAATATCATAATATTTATGTAATAAACTCAAGTGTTCATATGATTAGAACAAATACATAATCACAGACTCAATCTATCTTCCCATGACCTGGTCTAGACTAGTACAAGAGCGACTACTGACTTCAGATTACCACTACATTCTAAAACTCAACCTCCGTCCCGGAATGAAATGGGAGAAGGCCTTCCAGATAGGCACCACGTATTTCCACATATGCTTCGATCAATCACTTGGAACAATCTACACCCCAAAAAGGGTGTAGCAAGTGCAATATCAGTACAAACCACGTGTACTGAGTAAGTATCATAGGCCAACAATAGTTAGTAACACATATCAGCAAAAGAATTTATAGGTAAAAAGGATAACAACCCACGTCTATCTACCACACACTGTATATCAATACCCTTAAGCATTAAACTCACTCTAATAATTCACCAATCAAACTCACAACGATCTCGGAACTCACATATCATTAAATCGATCGTTTCGGTCTAGTAGTCAACTCATCATTAAGACACCCGTTATCCTACATCATATAGAGACCAAACATACAACTAATCTTACGGACAGTTTGTGGGATACCTCCACAAGTTCGATCAATAAATCCAGATCCCAATACATGTCATTGCCTAAGAAGAGCATCTAATCCCAAATGTGCCAAGTCTGAATAAATCAATCTGAATCCATTCATCACAAGTAAACACCAAACCATCTCAAACAAGCCAAAATGCAGTGCAATGCAAGAGGTATCAATGGAATGCAATACAAGATGTATGAATGCAATGCCATGCCATGCAAATGAGGTGTACACATGTACTCCGGACGGAAATATCGACGTCTCGGTAGCACAACCCAGTGTGACTCGCGAAGTCTAAGTGCCACCCGTCCCGAATCTTTGCCCAACAGACAGACGGGACCCTGGCTAATTTCTCATAGGGGGAGTCTCACCGGCACCACTCTGGGGGACCCGCGGAGTCCATGCACTAACAACGATTCCGGGATAACATCGGAATCGGCCATGCAACAACAATGCCGGAATAGCTCATCTGACATCGGCTACCTCACAGTCACTCAAGTAAAGAGTTTATCAAAATATCAGTTTCGCTCAATCAACGATACCGGATCATCACCGGGTATCGGTCATGCATCATGAATATGAGAGAATTTATGCAATGCATATGTCAACGATTCCGAAATTGAACCTCGGACACCGGCCTTCTTACAATCACTCAAGTAAAGAGTTTGTCAAACACTAGTTTCATATAATCAACGATTCCGGAATGAATCTTCGGACATCGGCCTTTTCACAATCACTCAAGTAAAAGAGTTTAGCAAATATCAGTTTCGCTCAATCAACGATACCGGATCATCATCAGCTATCGGCCATGCATCATGAATATGAGAGAATGCGTGCAATGCATATGTCATTCATCAACAATCAAGTTCAACATCACAAGTACCAATAATGGGGTACGCGAACAATGTACCATATCACAATACCAACAATGGTATGCCAATAATATATCAATATCACGAGTACCGGCAAGGGGTACGCCAACAACGTATCATATCACAATACCAACAGTGGGTATGCCAACAATATATCAATATCACATTACCAACGGTGGGTATGCCAACAATGTATCTATATCACAATACCAACGGTGGGTATGCCATCAATGTATCTATATCACAATACCAACAGTGTGTATGTCAAATCTATCCCAATCAGGACGACAAACAGAATTAGATATCTACCAACTACACATGGCATCAAGCCAACACAATAGAACAGTCAAACACAACACAACAGGATGGCTAATCCCACACACAACAGGTCAACCAATCCGATATACATTTTTCCCACTTCCTTAAATCAGGAACACGAATCTCACCCTACACTCAAAATCCCTCGTCATAACTCATTTTGACTCAGTCACAATCATTGGCAAATTTTATCCTCTCATTTATCCACTAGATTCGGTTTTAATGGCATAACACAAGTAATCACATATTACGGGAAATGTTCATTATTAGGCACAAAAATAAGTTTCGTCCGCTACTCCCAAGTCACATAAAATCCACTGATTTTGAAGGAAGCCACATCATACATCCAACATATTCTACAGGCCACAAGCCTGAACACACAATCACACATCAATACCATCCTAGGATTCCATCCCAAATCTCCAATTCCTACACGTGCATTCTCCGTTCCTTCTAATATACAAATATGGGAAACAAACTGGAGTCTACCGAAAGGGGAATCCATAACCTACCTAGCAGCCGAACAGGTGCCACAAACCCACACGTTGCCTTGTCTTTCAAAGCGACTCCAAATAATCAAACTCTATCACATATGAATTCTATGTAAGAAACCATGAATAATGATACCCATATTGGCTACTTTCTATTCGGGCCAAATTCCAACCCGTAATTTAGAAAAAATGAACCCCAAGGGAAAAACGGGAATTTTATGACCACACTACCAAATTCAATACTAAAAGGTCAAAACCCATTACTTTAATTATAAAAATACTCAATTAATTCTCAAAATCATCATTATTAAGAAAACCCCCAAATTTGGGTCTAAGAACCCTAACTTTAATCCCACAATTTTACATCTAAAAATGGAAGAAACATGCTTATATAGTTTATAATCATCAAATTCATGCTTAGTGAAGTTAACCCAACGAATAATACAAGATTTCAAAGCCAAGAACCCATTAGTAAGAAAACCCATAAAAACCCTCTTTGATTCTAGGAATTTCTAGCATGGATTCTTACTTAGAAAAGAAAATGGAATAGATTAGGATTAGGGAACTTACTTCCAAGAGAAATCTGACCATAAACCCCTCAAGTCGCCTCCAAGGTGGTAAGAAAATATAATAGAAGTTATGGGAGGAAATAAGGGTTTTTGGAGGCTTTTAAATCAGAAAACTGCACCGCTCTAGAGGTCACGTTTACCGCTGCAATAGTACCACTGCGGGAGTCATCCTTACCGCTGCGGCAGTTACACCAGACACCAGAAAAATCTGGTGTCTTCCAAACTTGAAAACGACACCCGGAACAATCCCGGAACCTCCCGAACACAAACCAAATATGCAAATATGCATAAAAACGCGCTACGAACGCACTCGTTGACCAAGTTAACTCCCGACACCCTAAATATCAATTTTTCAACCCAAGTCCCAAAACACCACTGAGTGCATTAGGAACCGAACCAAACCCACAATCAATCACAAATGGTCATCCGGACCTCTCGGAATTGACGGATTTCCAAAAAACCTTCTTTTACCCAAAAGTCAATTCCCGATCAAACAGCTTTCGCTTAAAGCCAAATTTTTCTAGAGAAAATTCTAAAGCCCACAGCGATGCCTAGGAAGTCATGCCAACTATCTCCTTGGGTCAAAACAGTTCTAACGAGACTCAAGAAAGAGTCCACAAGGGCAAAAATGTAAAAATCACTGTAACGATACATAAAGACATCCCTAGACTAGGCCCGGCTAGGGCTTCCTGCATATCCCTCCATAGGGACGTCAGGTCAGTGCGATTCCTTACAATATTTATGGGGAGGGGATAACTTTTTATATGCAAAAAATGGGACACCTAATATCTACCCAAAAATATAATTCCGCGAGTCGCTGTCCTTACGAAGTCACTCTCTCTTTTCGCTTTCATCTCAGTAGTGTGGTGATAAGATGACCTTGATCTCTCCTGGACTGACCTTGTGCTCGAGTTCAAGCTTGAATACATGGCACTCTTCTATGTCGTATCCCATAGCTCTTATATAATACAGGAAAAACTTGTTCTTGTTGGGCCCCAATGGTACGGGCTCGTGGACAGGTTCCACGGGTCTAATCTTGCTCAAAGTAGCCAAAGTCGAGAAGATGTGGGTGTATGATTCCTCGAAGATCGTGAAATTATATGCCATATCTGAGTACTAGCGGTGACCCCTTCTCCAGGGATAATAGGGTCATGGACTAGTAGGGTGTGTAGCCCCCATAAAGTCCTAAAGATCCTATTATCAATCAGGCTACAAATTCTTCTCCTCAACCCCAGACACTCAGTCAAAGTATGACTGGCCTAGTTGCGGAGAAAAGGGCACATTTTGTACGCGTACACCAACTCGGGCGGCGGCAACCTAACCCTAGTGGTGAAAGACACTCTTGTGGCGACCATTCTTTCATATACCTCCTTACAGGTGACGGGCTATGGAGCCACTATGAACGATGAGGAATGGGCTTTGACCTCACCAGGTGGGATCAAAAGGGCCTGCCCTTCCAAAATTCTCTGACGCCATAGTGGAGGTTGCAGGTACCAGTATGGGTGAGGGTGTATAGAAGTTAGATCCCTCGTTGGTTGGGGCATAGTAGTCAGATGCCTCGTTTGCATCATTCTCCCCCTCTATAAACTCAGGAAACATCTCAAATGGTTCTTCCTCCCCCTCAGCCTCCATGTCAATGGGCTCTAATTCCTCTTCCTCCATATCCTGGGCTCTTCTTCTTCCTCTTCTGGTTCCCCTTCCTCAACGGGTTCTGAGGCTTCCTGTTGAGGCTCCAACTCCTCTTGCGGGTATGTCACCCATAGGTCTAATCTAGCTCCTTGGTTTCCGTTTACTCCTCCCGAATTTCCCTTTCTAGGCGTCATAGGCCTTCTCTATAAAGGTATACAGTTCAACACCAAATCCCTTACGTCTTCTGGGACATTCCCATAGTATTGTTCTTGGGGAATGCCCTCTGGCGGGTTCCCAACCATCTCTAACAATCTGCCTACTTCATTAATTTTCCTCCCTATTTCTTGGAGGTGCTTCTCCATTTGTAGCACCTTGTCTCTCAATATCTCAGTTGTCTCCCCCGGGGTCCCGTTTCCTGTTCTCCTTGGTTTGCCATTGAAAATCAACCTTTTAATGGAGATAAATTTGGGTAAGTTTTAAACTTAGGGTTTTTCTTTTGGTATGTAGTTTTAGATCATCGGATCAAATGTATTCAAGCCTTAATATATGATAGCACACATAGCAAGTAGGCATGTGAAGCATGTAGCAAGCATTCATGTAATTTGCAGATATTTATACTATTCGCGTTCCTAAAGCCTTTTTGAGTTAAGGCTCACTTAATCTCTTGAAACATGCAAGTGCCATTTGTGAAGGTGAACCATTGCCCCGAAAAATCATCATTAGTAAATAAATAATAATAATAATAATAATAATAATAATAATAATAATAATAATAATAAAAATTTCTTCCCCGAAGGGATTACAAAGATGATGAAGCTGACATGGGTCTTGATATAAAAGCAATAAATCAACAGGGTTCTCCTCCCGCGGCTGATATCGAGGCCTGGCTTATCTTGGCCTTCTTCACCCTCCGAAGGGTGGTCTGAATCCAAAGTCGCGCTTGGTACGTCTCCATCCTGATTATCACCAGATCTGTTTCTTCTAAAATCTTAGTTAAATGATCATCCATGCTTTCTAAACATTCCTTCAGACGCTCTTCCTCTAGGGCATCGTGACGAAGTGTAGGCCTTGGGATGGATGCACGGGCCAAGTGTCCCTGTAGCCATTCATGATACCCAGGGTCACACCCTGCCTCGAACCTGTCTAGAGCTAAACTATCTGGACCCCAACTTACGCGACCATTCCATTCTATAAGGATCACCCCGGCGTTCTTTATCTTCTGCTATGTGTGCTCAATGATGAACTGCTCAAGATTTCCTACCTGAGGTATCACTTGCTTTCTACCAAATTGCCTTAAAACCCGAGATGAATAATAAGGACGGATTCCTCGAACCCCTACTAATGGCACAAAGGGACAATTCTTACCCCGGACCACCACAATTTCATATATGAAGTCGGAAAACATCCACTGGACCCTATCTTCAGTCAGCTCTTCAAAGAAGCAGGCCCATGCCCCTTTAGACATGTAACCAAGGTTCAGGAAATAATTTGTAAGACGGTCTATCCTGTTGTGATTGCTCATATACTGGACTACCTTAGCCATGTTGATGTGTTTGATAATCCACCATTGTAACAACATGCTACATCCTTGGAAGTATCAGAAGAGATTTCAGCATTTATCTAAAGCCCGAAAAATATTCGCTAGGATAATGGGTCCAGGTCAAAATACCTCATTTCCTGGTCCATGGTTATACCATAGAAGATAGCGTGGGCCAAGTAGATCACTCAGGTGTCTATGGCTAATGATTCGTCCTGTGGAAACACCATAGTGCCTAGCAAGGCTATGGCGAACGCCAAAGGCCTAACAGCTTCCCGCTCTTCTCTACTCTTGAACTCTCTCTAATACAAAGTATACTCGGTGACGTCCCTGAATCTCCGATACAAATCTCTAAAGGCTGTAACGGTTTACATTTTCGTGGGTGGGGTTAGCGCTCGGAAAAGCTACTTCGAAATCGTTGGTGCTCTTTCGGACTTTGTTTCAAAAGAGTCGTCACCTAATTTTTAGGAAATTAGAAAAACCAGTTTTGAAGGGTTTATTCATACACCATGAAAAATCCTTCTTAACCCAAAGTTCCAGGTAAGAGTTCTGGTGATCCCCTAAGAAAGGTGTTAGGCACCCTAGTATTAAGCATCAGTACTATACAGTTGACCTTCGAAGTTCAATGTGTGAGTATTTGCATGAACTATTTATTTGGTGTTTATTTTTCCGAAAGATCTGTCATTTTTGCATATCATTTTGAAAAAGGATAAAAAATATTCCCTTTACATGTAGGGTATTTAGGTTCGGATTTATAATATCCGAATAAAATTAGCTCCATTTACATATAAGGATAATGTTACTTTTTAAAGGTAAAAGTCTATTTGAAAGTTTGGGATAAATGAAATTCCTTCATGCTTAGACTCATACATGGTCCGGGTTAGTCCGTTTAGTGTGTTTTTAGAGCACCTTTATTTAAGACTTTACTTGTTTATTAAAAAGAATAGTTGGTGCTGGTTTTTTTTTTTTTTTTTTTACAAAGAGTTTGGGTTTATATAATCAAAATTATTTATGATTCTGGAATTTTATCTTAAAATTCGATTCATAATAAAAACCATTTGTCATGGGCTTAGGCCCAAATTACGCCCCCTTTATAAAACAACAGTTAAGGCTGGCTTAGTTTTGGCCCAAAATCTATTATTTCCCTTCAGGCTAAGCCCAAAACATATTTTGTTCTACTTTGTCCGAAAAAATTTGGTTATATAGGGCCTGAAATATGACCTTTTTGGGTTGGACCTTGGCCCTAAAACTTTGTAATTTGCCTTAGTTTAATTCTAGAGAATAATGTGTGTGTTTCAATATAAGCGAATTACACATAAATATGCCTAAAACCATTTTTTGATTCATCTGATTTTAGTAAAAGGGCAGAACGTTTTTTTTAAAGCAAGTTATTTACACAGTTCTAAAAAAAACCATACCTTTGTGATTTTTAATTTAAAAGAATAGAATTTGTTTTGTAAAAAAAAGCATATCATTCGCACAGTTTTGAAAAGAAAAAAAACCATACTTGTGTTTGATTTTAGTTTAAAGAGCCAGAACTCGTTTTGTAAAAGCATATCATTCGCACAGTTTTAAAAACCCAATTCTTTTCGCCTGGACTAAAATAGGATTTTTGAAAAAAGGACTGAATCTTAACTGAAAAAGGCATTTTTTCAAAGTTTTGCAAAGATAAGTCTGGTTCGAGGAAAGATGATAGCAACGCGTTATTCCTTGTAAAAGATGGGACTGATCCCTTTATTTCCCTTATTACACTAGCCATTTTTATTTATTTTTTGGAAAATGTTTACACTAATCCGGGTTTTAAAAATCGCGTTGGGGCCTAAGGTCTAACTAAACGGCATATCACTATCCACCTAAGATGCCTAATTCAAATGTGAAGATTCCAATAATAATGTGAGTTCATACAAATACAACATTTTAAATAAGAGAAAAAAAAATTGACATGCTGAAATTAAAGGAGGAAAAAGAAATGAGTTAGGATGTACCAAACCCCAAATGCTGAAATTAAAGGAGGAAAAAGAAATGAGTTAGGGTGTACCAAACCCCTTAAAAGCCATTTTTATCCATGGTTGGGCCTTCCTGCCATTCTCACTCATGGCTCGGCCTTCATAATATTATCTTCCCTTATTAGACTTAACAATTTGAAAGAATATTCCTGTTGGGCCTTTGGCACAACAGGTTGGTTGGACTCTGGCCCAAGTGGTCGTGCAGTAGGAGGGAAAAAGAAAAGGAATTAAATTAGTATAGGCTTGGTGGATCTAATACTATCAGGATTATATATATATATATATATATATATATATATATATATATATATATATATATATATATATATATATATATATATATATATATATATATATATATATATATACACATTCATCCCATTTTCTAAATCTATGTTTGATGGACCTAATCCAATCATAACCATACAGATATATTCATACATATACATGTATCTCCCCACTTGATTACAAGTGCACAACCAAGGACTTAGTTATATACTATTGCCTCACTGGAAAATCTCAAACCACAATATACCAATGGAAAAGGTTATCACCACCCTTGTTCCCGACACCGCACAAGTTCCAAGGGGATTCATGAACCCCCCGACATGGCTGGATATCGGGGAGTGGCTAGACCTATCCCCCTAAAACCTCCTCAAACTCTCAAACAAAACCAGTGTTTCCACAGTACATAATCATAGTCTCAAAGTTGTGCACAAGTATCAGCTTATGGGAAACATTTTGAATGCAAAGTAACTTTAAAATGAATTCAGATTCATGACAAAGAATGGGACAGACACTGTAATACCATAGGACACATAGAATATGTATATCAATTCCAAGATACTTAATCAAACATGTGTCATAACCAGGTCCTACTCTTGTTTTTATATACACATACTGCCATAACTAGCCTTTTTATATAGGTATACAAACAGTATGTCCTTGCTATACACATGGTGTGTGTATACCATGTGTATACTCCCGTCTTTTACAAATCTATGAAGGGTCTATGTTTAACTATACTCTTACATGTCCAGTTACTATACACAAGGCAAATTAACCAAAGTCCAACTTTAATTTTTATGCACATCAAAAATAAATGATTTATCAACTTCATGTATTAGCAGGGGATTAGTACTGGTGTAAGGTGGTCACATGAAGCACAATAAGAGAGAGTAAACAAAGGGGAAATTCCACAACTCACAATCACCCAAAACATAGAATTGTAACATCAAGAAGCCTAGACTAAGCAACATTAAGTGACACTGGGACTATCCAGTTTTATATTTCAGTAAGAAGACCACAGAAAGAACAGTTTTATATTTCATTACCCCTCAAAGCCTCATACCAGTTACCAGTTGAGATAGACAAGGACAGATTCAACTATATGTGTATCAATAAATCCCAAAAAAAAAAAATGGCATAAAGTTCAAACACCAACCTTCATATATTCAAACTTCTTTAAACTATTAATAGGGACATTTTATTACCAATAATCCTAAACCAGCTTATTGTTTTTAGAAACAAACTAAAGACCAACTCCTTGAAATGATCACATTCATTACTCCTAACCTCTTAAGTGGAATAATAGGATTTAAGGAAGTCATATCCCTTCAGGACAAAAATGTCCTCCATGGCATATAGACTGGTCATGACACCCCTCATTTGGGGGTAGATACTATGAGTCAAGCTAAACTTGGCTCTTCTTTGCCCTCTTGAGGTGTCTTCAAAAGACCAGTCTAAACGAAGAGGCCCATACTGCCCTTAAGAATACCTATCACACCCCCATAATCAACATCAGACCAACTCCCATTTAACACCATTCATTTTAGCATAGGCACAATAAATTAATCATTTCATCCTCCTAATTCTATGTTTAACAGGATTTTTAAAAACACTAATGATCTAGGACCAATTACTACTAGACAAATCACAGTTTTTATTCTTTTTATCTAAGTTATACTATAATATTCAGCAAAGTCTAGGTGGCATAATCTAGTATGAGAAAATAAAAAGGCTTTTACCAACCTAAGATTAACTAAATATTCATTTCTAAGTTCAAACCAAGCTAAGTGCCTTCACATGACCAAGTCCACACATAATCACCATACCAACTTTAAAACACATTCCTCAGGAAGCATACAACATATCAGACAAGCCAAACTTCAAGAAAAGAAAAGAAACATAGACTCGAACACCAAGTGAATGACTTACTTTGTTAGGACTTAATTAATGGCAATTTGACCTCTCCAATCATGATCAAGACATGACAGACACCTACTCTTTGTTTCAGACGTAGGTTTAGACAATATGAAATTCAGAAATCCCAAGGCATGACAAAGATGTAATAGACAGTTGTCCCTCTGTTCTAACTTAGCTTTAGGCAACAAGCAATCACAAGAATTTTCCTCCCAAGGCATGGCAAACCACCCTTGACCAATTACCAACTCTCACCGAATTCCACAGCCATGACAAACAAAGTCTATGGAGTTGAGGAAGCCTTAGGGTCCTGAAAGAAGAGCAGGATAGGATGAGGTCATCACCTCCCCATCCCTTTCATACACCTTACATTCAGTAAAAAGGGATCCCAGGCTCCACTGGTCATTACCTCCAGTTCATACCTAGTCTCACCTTTTACTCTCCCAAAGCAAACCCACCCTTTTACCTTATTCTCCTACCAAATGCTAATCACCAAAACTCATGGATAAAGGTGGTTTGCCACTGCCCACCCCCTTAAAATAAGTCTCACCTAGACACCTAATTAATCACATAAACTAAATAATTTCTAGTCAACTTCAGTTTTAAAACCATACTGTGTGAAGCCATATTGAATACCTTTAGCCATTAACACTTAAGAAAGTTGAGCAATTAAATCACTTAAGAGTTTAAAGAATCAGATTGAATACCAAACTCCAGGTTCCAAAACAGTTCCATCTCCAATTGATCAATCATTTTTTAGACAGTCAAAGGTACACCAAGCCTCACATCATATTTTAAAAACTATTTTAAACTTCTTTTGCAAATTCAGACATGAACCAGATAAGAGAGAAAATCTAATAACATGAATGCACAATTTGAATTCTATTCAAATGAAACCAAACATGACACTTGGTTCTGTTAATGGCATATGGGATTCCACTTTATTTTAGAATAATCTCAACAGTTTTATAGACCTTTATTAACTCCTAATAGACCCTTTAACACCTTATATCTTATTAGTAATCTTGAATTTCAACTTCATTTTAAACTTCCTTATCCTACTCTAAGACATCAATTTCTTTAAAATAACCCTTCAATGCACAATATAAAACTATTCAGAGCTACTTGACTAGCTTAAGCACATTCAAGCAGACCTGGGAAGGCTCAGACCCACACAAGTGCAAGCAAACTTAACTCTAAATGCCTTAGCCAATTGTCACAGATTTCTCATAGACATGCCTAGTTCCCCTAAGTTCTGTTTTAACCTGATCATGATCCTTCCCAAGTCTTATTCCAGTCATAACTCATGTCACTTAGTTAACATCAAACAAGTATGCAGGCCCACCCAAGAACAAATTCAGAAAAGAGAAAAGAAAACCAAAAGTCACATTCTTATAAAACAAAGGCAATTGCTTCAAATACTTCTAATAGATATCACAGCCTTTTGGTGTTCTACTACATTCAACAGGATTAATGTTAGCTTAAAAGTTCATCAAACTAGTGTCATGACTTAGGTGACCACGTCCCTATCAGATTTAAGCACTGAACAACAAAAGTAAGAACCTACAATATCTAGCAGAATACATGAAGTCTATTTCAGCATGTTTAAACAATCATTGATTGCATTATTTAGGCATACATTTTCAACCTACTTCAAAAGACCACTTATTAATGTCAGACATAGCATTTAAAAAATAAAGAGGGGCAACCTCCACATCTATATCTTAATCAATGCCTACTCAATACATAAACTTAACTGAACCACAAGTAAAAAGCAACTAGCCAACATTAATAAGTTATAATTATTTAGACTAATACTAAATAATACCAAAATAAGTAAACATGATAGAACATTATCTTTTTATGGTGGAGTCCTGATCAAAAACAAATTTGAAACCCTTAAGTGCTTCCAAAACCCACAACTCAACCACACAGACTCGAACAAAAGAGAAATAAAAAAATTCAACTCGTAAAGACCTCACACTTAATGAAGTCTTAAAATTTTACTAATAGAGGCTAAGTAAATTCGAAGTTTTAGCCTTTCTTTTGAACTTCTCCAAGTTTCTAAACTCTGAAAAAAACTCTTTTAAAAATTTTTACTTTGAGACTCTGATTTTCTTTTAGAAAAAAAAAAGCCTCTTTTTCACCTTTTTTCCAACTTGTTCTTGTAAAGGGGTTGGGGTTCTATAAAATCATCTAAACTCCAAAAACCATCCATGTGGGACAAATGTATTTCCAGAAAAATGAACCTTAAGATCAGATCTACGCCTCACATGGCCTCTCAAGCATATGGATGGTCAGATCTGAACCTTACCCCATTCGATCTGACCTTTTCAAACCCAACCAATAAAATTTAAGCAACGTACAACATCATACAGCAAAATCAACCATAATAATGCATTTTTGACTTAGTAAAATTCAAAGAAAAGCAAAGAATAAAGTTTCATTACCTATTCGGGCAAGATTCGAGTAAATACGACCTTAACATTAATTGATTTACACAAAAATGCCACTACAAAACTGCATGTCTTACACACGCGCTGTAACTTTCCATTTCTAGACGACAGAGAGGGAAAAAAATTGCAGGCAGCGCTAGGGTTTTAACATGAAAGAGGAGAAAAGAGAGAAAGGGGGGGGGGGAGTTTTTTTTTTTTCTGAAAATGGAAAATGAGAATGGGGGGGAGGGGATACCCCCTTAAACGCTTTTTTTTTAAAAAGGATATGGGTCGGGTCTCAGCGTAGTTTGGGCTGGACTCGATCCAGATTTTAAAGAATTAAATGGGCCTCTTTATTTTGGTATACATATATATGTATACTAAGGTATACATGTATACGTATAACTTGTGTATACATATATATGTATACCTGGTATATACATAAATATGTATAGTATGCGTTCGAGCAGGATGGCGGTTAGTCTTCCTCGTCTCTTTCGGGTGGGCGGCGGGAATTGCTCTTCTAGCATCAGCATGGATTGACCAAAGACTGGGAGTAGTCGTCATCTTTATCAAGAGTGTTCATCGGGATTTCATCCTCTTTTGAACACTTTTTTTATCAAAGACTAATAGGCTTGGAATGGACTCCACCCCGATTAAGATCCACTAAAAGGGTATAGAGCCTCTCCAACAACTCTTCCCTAGTGGCGGTCCTACGATTATCTAGAGCGCGAGCCCCACGTTGCTCCCAATTGCCCTCCAGATCAAGAGGCGGAAGTATAGTATGCGTATATAAGTAATTTAAAGATTAAAGATAAATTAGGACATATTTATTTTATTTCATAAAAATAGTTTTAAAAAATGGGCCAAATTATGTCAATGGGCCCAAAATTGTGGACAGGGCTAATAATGAATCCTCACCCAGCTGTTCATTTCAATTATGGCCAATTTTGGCCTTAATTGATTTTATTCAGCTGGTCATTTCAATTATGGCCATACTTGGCCTAATTAGCAAGTTTAGAAATTAAATTAGATTAATAACCATGATTAATTTAAAACAATAAATTTGGTTAATTCAATCAAGGCCATCAAAAGATTAATTTTGCAAAATTGACCCAATTTCCTTGAACCATGAACTGGTCAAATCAATTGTGGCCATAACAAAATAATTGAAGCCTCAATTTGAAATAAGGTCCATTTAATTAATTAATTAAAATATTTATTAGATAATTATACATCAATTTTGATAAAACATACAATCATGCAAAAATTAAAGATTAAAGGATGAAATGGTTAATTATTTAAATTACTCAAAATCCATGGATTAAAGGGAATAAAGTATTTACTAATTTTGACAATTTCGATAATTAAATAATTATTATTATTATTTTAAAACAAAATGCCCTTTCCTCTTGATTAAATCAAATAAGTACCTTATAAATGTCATAAAATGCCAATTAATTTCTAAACAATTTTGTGATGTCATGAACAATTCTTTCATAAATTTAATTGTTCTGAGCAATTTTACAAAAATTATTTAAACCCTTTAAGGCGCATGGCTTATTTTTTATTTATTTTTCAAGGACTCTGAGTAATTAAAGTAAATTATGGAGGTCAAAAATTAGGTGTCAACAAAGGCCAGAGTGGGTCCTCGCGCCCAGGGCACCTCATTCAATGCAAGAAACTTCATGATTTGGCCGACGGTGGGCTTCTGTGGAAATAACAAGTGGTGATTTGGTTTGTGCCATCTCCTTAGATAGGTTCCATTGCTGTCTATGGCATACCTAATCTCCTCCGAGGTCCGGTTCATCTCAATGTCACCGAAGCGGAACAACATTTCCTTACCATCCCAATGTCCGGCCAGTACCTCTGTTAGTTCTGGACGACCCTTCATCGTCATGATAGAGGATAGGTGACATAGAGTGCAGTTAATTGTCTGAGTATCACCTAACCACTCCCACCAAACTCTCAATAAATCCGGAGCCTCGGCAACTATGTCAAAACCGATGCGGCCTTCCATCTACAAAACATAACACAGTTAAGATTCCCCCATCCCCACAGTGTCAATTGGTTCATCCCATAGACACAAAACATTCTTCCACATAGCACATAAATGAAATGTGGTGCTCTTCAGGTCATAGTGTCACGACCCGACTAGGGGCCGCGACGGGTACTCGGGGCTAACCGCCGAGCACCGCTCGTTCTATTACTCATCATACTTATTTAACGCTCTTTTGTCAAATACATACTCAATTTATAAGAAAATCATATTTCATTCGGAAACATAAATAATTTTATATGCACAAGCCTTTTGGTCATTAAAATAATATATGCATATATTCTGATGGCAACCTCGTGAGACCATACAACCCACACTGCGCATCTACGAGCCTCTACTAGAGTACTAGACATATTGACGGGACAAGATCCCATCGTGCCCAAAATATACATGAACATATATACCAAAAGATTAGGCAATAGCGCCTCCGAAAAAAGGGAGTGCTCTTCAAACCAACTAACAGCTCCTACAAATCTGGATCAAGATCACCTCCCTGCCTACCTGTGGGCATGAACACAGCGTCCAAAGAAAACGGACGTCAGTACGAACATTGTACTGAGTATGAGAGGCATAACAATAACAAATACATTAATGATGAGTAATCTGTAACTGACTGTGAATCATAAGGAAATAATGCATGCTGGCTTACTCTCAAAATCATCTTCATCTCATGTATGCATAAATATATAAACTGCCCGACCATATAGGTACGGTATAATAATCAATAACCTCAGCCCGCGTCCAGGCCTCCCGCGTCCGGGGTACCATCTCATGCCGCCCACTAGTGGTGTCTACCCATGCCATCTGGCCATGGTGTATACGCTGCCCGCCTTAGCGGTCACTGCCCGGCCATATAGGCGCGGTGTAATCTCATCATCATAATATGCTCATTATAGTGCATGCATAAAGACTCAAGGTTAACTATGTTTTATCGGGGTAACGTAAGGTTGAGATTCCCCGATTTCAATATGGAGTACACATTAACATTCTGCCTCACCTTGAAGGGAATAGTATATAAGGTCAGTGTAAGAAATAAATGACATCATTAACATTTTAGGAACACCACATCATAAACATCTAGAATTTCTATACTTTAACTCATTATCTTGTGTAGCTATTTTATGATCATAGGCTCATAGTTTTCCGGAATTTAAGAGATTCATGAAGAAGAAGGAAAATCATGCTATAGGATTCATTCCATGGGAAGAAAGGACTAGCCTCACATACCATTTTTTCTTAACTAGTCTATCGTTCGCTTGGTTTCCTTCGATGCCCACGTTTCTACCTTCAAGAGGAATCGCATCAGCATTAGTTACTCGGCTATAAGAACATTTTATCATTTCTAGGGAAAGTTGGGCAGCACTCCCTTTGTCTATACAACTTTTCCCACATTCTTTATCAACTCCCAAACGTTAATAACAACATTCACAATATAGCAACAACAATCATCATTTATCAACACTTACCACAATTCACCATTCCCCTTTGATTTCTCCACAATTATGATTATAACTCGTTATCACGTTTTCTCATATACAATACTTATTCCATGGTCTAGATGTCATTTATAACATATTCACAATCACAGCATACCAACATTCATGATTCATCCCAACCACTATTAAACAATGACACTATTCACACATTCATGACCCAATCTCTATATCTTTCCACAACCCAAGTGTTTCAACTTTTAACCACTCCAACCATTGAAAAAGGGTCATAAAACTCACCTTAGATGATGAATGGACAACACTCACGTGGAGCTCCTCTTCTTGCACCAAAACCCTAGCTCACTTTTCTTGAGTTTTCTTGACTTAGATGAACTTTTAACGGGTTTCATACACTTGATTTCATGGATTTGGTGTAGTAGATCATGGATTTCCTTTGATTTCTTGTAGATGAATGATGGAGAAGGTTCTAGAGGTTTCTTTGGTATGTGGAGAATGAAAATGAAATGAAATGAAATAAAAATGAGGGAGGTCCTTATATTAATTCATGAAATCAACCCCGACCGAGATGTACGGTGAAATCGACGGAGCGTCAATTGGATCGACGGAGCGTCGATCTGGTCGTCAAAGTCGCTAAATTTCCAGTGAGCAATCTGCCGTTTTCTTTCATTCTACGGTGAGAAGGACGGTCCGTCGAAATGATCGACGGAACGTCAACCTGTTCGTCGGATGGCCTTCGCTATAACTCAATTCTACGGTACCATCGACGAAACGTCGACTCGTCCGACGGTACAAAGAACGGCCGTCGAACCCCCCTTTCGCAGAACTGCGTTAGAGTTTCATTTGACGAAGTTTTCTCTCTTGCCTCTAACTTCTTTGGAATCTTAATTAGAATTATTAAGTATCCCTTCTTACTTGTAGGGACATCATGTTCACCTTAACTTACGTTAGTCCCTTCACCACTCAGCAACCCAAAGTTCCGAGGTGTAACACATAGACCGTCCGAACACAGGCTGGTCTCTTTTAATGAGCTTTAGGTAGCTCTGAGATACCCAAAGCTCATCTAGGTATGAATGCTCTAGTTCAATAGGGATTTGTCTTACATCTAGCCTAATTTTACTAGAGTGGACTTTTCACAAAAGACCGGGAACCCGAGCGGACAATTGGGGCTGAACCGTTAGGGCTATTGGACAATCACGAACCAACCCCACTTCATAACAGTTCAAAAGAAATATTTTGGTTTTATAGTGAAGGTACGACCACGTGCTCCGCGAAGTCACCTTTGGAACAAAGTGTAAAATAAATATCAAGAATGGCGGAGTTATGATATGCATGCAATGACAGTTGATAATTGCGAGAAAGTAAACAGATAAACAGTTGAAGCAAATATACCCACATTATATTGGAATCCTTATGGTTAGAACCTTTAAGTCCCCAACGAAGTCGCCATCTGTAACGGTTCGCATTTCGCGGGCAGGGTTAGCGCTCGGAAAAGCTACTTCGAACGCGTTGGTGCTCTTTCGGACTTTGCTTTAAGAGAGTCGCCACCTAATTTTTAGGAAATTAGGAAAACCAATTTAGAAGGGTTTATTCATACACCGTGAAAATTCTTCTTAATCCAAAGTTCTAGGTAAGGGTTCTGGTGATCCCCTACGGAAGGTGTTAGGCACCCTAGTATAAAGGATCCGTACTATATAGTGGACCTTCAAATTCCAATTGTGAGTATTTGCATGAACTATTTATTTGGTGTTTATTTTCCAGAAAAAAAAAGTCTATCATTTTGCATATCTTTTTGAAAAAACAATGGAATATATTCCCTTTACATATAGGGTATTTAGGCTTTGATTTATAATATCCAGATAAAATTAGCTCCTTCCATATATAAGGATAATAGTGATTTTTGTAATGATAGAAAGTATTCTAAAAGTGTGAGATGAATAAATGTATTCATGCTAGACCCATACATGGTTCGGGTTAGTCCGTTTAGTACATTTTTAGAACACCCTTATCTAAAATTTTATGTTTTGAAAAAAATCTCAAACGGATTTAATTTATAAGAGTTGATTTATATTATCAATTGACTAGTGGTTTTTTTTTTTTTTTTTTTTTTGAAATTTGCCAAAAACGACTTATATTGTAGCGATAGTGTTTTAGACGTAGGCTTTGGCCCAAAACTTATATTCTCCCTCTTTTTCTGAAAAAAATAGTTATGGTCTGTTGGTTTCTGGCCCAATGTCTCACGTTTTTCTTCAGTTGTTGGGCTAAGCCCAAAACATATTTGCACTTATCGTTTTTCTGGAAAAAATTGGTTAAGCGGGGCCTAATATAGAATCTTTTGGGTTGGGCCTTAGCCCTCAAAAAACTCTATTGTTTGCCTGAATTATTTCCAGAAAAAAACGTGTATGCTTTGATACACAAATACGCCACACATTGCATATGTTCCAGAAATCATTTTTTTTTTCATTTGGTTGGCAGTTTAAAAGGAAAGAACTCATTTTTGAAAGCATATCATTTACACACATTCTTGAAGCTTATTTTTTTGCCCGATTGAGAAAAGAACTTATAACTACGAAAAAAAGCTTTTTAGTTAAAAATGCTTAAGCCTGGTCTTTAGAAAAATGATAGCAACATATATATACTTATTTTTTAGTAAAGATGAAACTACTCCCCTTTATTCCTTTACTGTTCTAGCCGTTTTTATTCTTTTGGAAAAATATTTATACTAATTCAGGTTTAAACATTGCGTTGGGGCCTAAGGTCGAACTAAATGGCATATGCACCGTTCACCTAAGATGCCTAGTCCAAATATAAAGGATTCCAAATAATAATGTGAGTTTTTACAATCATACAAATACAACGTTTCAATCAAACTGGAAACTAGCATACTGAAATTTAAGAAGAAAGAGAGATACGTTAGGGGTGTACCAAACCCCTTAAAAGACCATTTTTACCCATGGTTGGGCCTTCATGCCATTCTGACCCATGGTTGGGCCTTCATGCCATTCTGACCCATGGTTGGGCCTTCAATATTATTAGCTTCCCATTCCCTTCTTGGGCTTAACAGTTTTTTTGAAAGAATATTCCTATTGGGCCTTTGGCCCAACAGGCTGGTTGGACTCTGACCCAAATGACCGTGCAGTAGGAGAAGGAGAAAAAAGAAAAGGAATCGAATTAGTCTATGTTTGATGAACCTAATACTAACACAACTATACATATATATACATATACATATATATCCTATTTGATTGTAAGTGCACAACTAAAGACTTGATCATAAACTATTGCTTCACTGGAAATTCCAAATCATACCATACCAATGGGAAAAGGTTGTCACCACCCTTATTCCCGACACCGCACAAGTTCCAAGGGATTTCTTGAACCCCAGGCATGGCTAGATATCGGGGAGTGGTTGGACCTATCCCCCAAACCTCCTCAAACTCTCCAAAACCCAGTGTTGCCATAGTATACAATCAGAATCTCAAAGTTGTGCATAAGCATCATCGTATGGGAAGTAATTTAAATACAAGCAATATAAAATAAGTTCGAAATCATGCCAAAGAGACTGAGGCAGATGTGATAATGCAATGATGCATATAAAAAATTACACAACAATCTTAGGATACTTAGTCAAATATGTGACACAACAAGCCATCTTCTTTTACTCATACATATATGCTAACTGTAATTAGCCCATTCTCTGATATACACACAGTCCCATGTGTATATCAAGTGTATACCATGTATATACTCCCCTTCCTTTTATTAACCTGTACATATCCTGTATATATCCACACTCTTATATGTTCAACTTTAGGTCTCAAGGTTATCCTATTTACTTAATTGAACCCCGTCCCTTAAAATCAGTGTTTAAGGACAAAAACCAAGGCTAATTAAGGTCCAACTTTAACTATTATACTCATCAAATAAGTTATCCATCAACTTCATATGTTAACAGTCCTTATAGCAGGAAATTAGAACTGCTTAATGTGATCACAGAAGCACAATAGAAGGGTGTAGATAAAGAGGAAAATTCTATGGCTTGTAATCATACAAAACAGGATTGGAGCACCAAGAGGTCTAGACTATACAACATCAAGTGGAACTAAGACTGTACAACTTCATATTCTCAGAAAAATGACCTCAGAAAAGAACCTTTATTTTAGTACAACATCAGTAAGAGCACATTCACCATAAAATTTCATACAAGTTTTCACTTAGAGTAAGAGGGAAAAGATCAGTTGTGTATGTCTACAAACCTCAAAAGAAATGGCATAAAGTTCGAAACAAACCTTCACAGACTCAGACTTTTGAAATTCCTAACAGGACACTCATTATCCATGATCTTAAACCAGTTTACTTCTCTTTAAATGAAGGCAAAGATCACCCTCTAGAAACAACCAGTTTTCTTATTCTTGACTTTCTAAATTACCTCTAGACCTTTAAATAAGCTAATATTCCTAACCCCTTTTTGTCTCCAAACCTTTGGTAAAATGATGGGATTTAAGGAAAGCCAATATCCCCTCAGGACAGGAATGCCCCATAGTCCATAGGCTGGTCATGACACCCCTCATTTGGGGGGTAGATACTATAAGTCAAGCTAGGCTTGACTCTTCCCTGCCCCCTCTTTGAGGTGTCTTGAAAAGACCATCCTAAGCCAAGTGGTCCACACTGCCTTTAAGAATACTCACCATATCCCCAATAATCAACATCAAACCAATTCCAGTCTAAAACTATTCATTTTTTTCAGAACACAGACACAGTAATCAATTATTTCATCTCCATAGTTCTATATATGATAGGATTTTAAAACACACCAATGGTCATAAGATCAAACCTTACTAGGAAGATCATAACTTTACCCTTTTAACCCAAGTTGCACTACAATGCCCCACTAAAATCTAAGTGCCATATTTCAGGTTTGAAACAAAGGATTCTCACCAATCTTAGATTGACTAAATGTCTTTTCACTAAGTTCATACTGAGGTTAGTACATCACATAAACAAATTCACACATAAATGCATCATACAAGTTTAAGCATATTCATCATGAAGCAAACAAGAAAGGCAAGCAGGTTGAACTTCTAAAAAAATGGATTCAAACCCTAGTGAAGAACTTACCTCTTTTAATACTTAGTTAATGGCAATTTTAACCCCCTTAATCGTGACAATGATGTGACAGACACCTACCCTATATTTTAACTTAGTTTTAAATAAGCATGAAATCTCAGGAATTCCCCCAAGGCATGACAAACCATTCTTGACCAATCCCAAAATCTCAATGAATCCCACAGTCATGAGAACAAGGTTTAGGAAGACAAGGAAGCCTCAGGGTCCTGAAAGAGGAACAGGATAGGGTGAGGTCATCACCTCCCCATCCCCTTCATGAACCTTACTTCCAGTAAAAAGGGATCAAAGGCCCTACTGGTCACTACCTACGGTTCATGCCTAAGCTCACCTTTTACTCTCCCAAAGCAACCCCAGCCCATTTACCTTATTCCCATACCTAATGTCAATCACCAAGAACTTATGGACAAGAGTAGTTTGACATTTCCCCTTAAACTGAATTTCACCTAGACCCCTAATTGATCACATAAGTTAACAACTTCTAACCAACTCAGTTTAGGGTCCTAATTATGTAAAGCCAATTTGAATTCATTTAGACACTAACATTTGAGAAAGTTGAACATTTAAATCTTTTAAAAGCTTAAGTTCAGACTGAACATCAACCCCAAGATTAAAAACAACACCTTTTCCAATTGATCAATCATTTTCAAGTAGTTAAAGGCACATCAGGACTCAAATCATCTTTTTAGTCCTCTTAGACTCCTTTTGAAAATTCAAGCATGAACTAGATATAAAAAAAGAAAGTCTGATAATATGAATGTAGAGCCTGAACTCTATTCAAATGAAACCAAACATGACACATAGTCCTGCTAGTGGCATCTAGGTATTCTACTTCATTTTAAATTATTTATAACTTCCTAATTCTTCATCAATGTCACGACCCAACTAGTGGGCCATGACGGGTACCCGGAGCTGACTACCGAGCATCACTCATTAGGTTATCTATCATACTCAACCTGGGCATACATCATGCTCAACACAAGGCTTATCGTGAAATAACCTGCAAATATCCCCAAAACACGTATATGTACATGAGCTCACGAGGCTACAAAAATGATGTACAGAATATTCAATGAAGAGGTCACATAGCATCTACAACCCACACATAAGTATTTATGAACCTCTAATTAGAGTACTGAGATCATAAGGATGGGACAGGACCCCGCCATGCCCCAAATATGTGCACAAAAGAATATACCAAGAAGTGGCAACTCCGGAGTAGTGGAGTGCTCCGGCAAATCTGCTGAAAAGCTCCTAAGTGTCTGCACCGTCTCCCTGTCTACTTGTGGGCATGAACACAGCGTCCATAAAGAAAAGGACCTCAGTACTAATAATGTACTGAGTATGTAAGGGATGTACAATAACATAATCAAGAGATAAGAAAGCATAAGTAGAAAAGAGAACTTGTAACTGATTGCCTCTTAAGGCGGAATCATGCATGCTAACAAAAGAAAACATCATAGCATGTATACATATATATAAACTGCCCAACCATACAGGTACGGTGTGATCATCATTAGCCCGCGTCCGGGGTAAACATCTCAAGCCGTCTGCTAGTGGTGTCTGCCCATGCCATATAGACATAGTGTAATCATCATCATAGCTGCCTACTACGCCTGTCGTAGTGGTGACTTCCCGGCCATATAGGAACGGTGTAATCATATGTATACATAGCATAATGCATGCATGAGAGCTCAAGAAAAGCTATAACTCTATCGGAGTGACATAAGGTCGGTAGCCTCCGATTATGTTATGGAATAGTCATGATCGTCATGTCTCACCTTGAAGGAACTAGTAACATGAGGTGAGACTAACAACAATGAACAATCATCAAGGAAAACATAGAATAAGATCATAAACCTTATAAAAGCCTCAACTCATAAACTTTGAAATCTTTAGAATTAGAACCATCAACCTCATCATTATCATAAAACACATCTCATCTTTATCTCATAAGGAGCTCTTAAGAACCTTTAACCTTCATCTTTTAGGATGTAAGAAGATCATGGGTGTATAGAAAAGAAATCATAAAACAGTAGTCATGCCTTTGAAAGAATGGGGACTAGCCTTACATACCTTTACATATCCTTAACGACTAAGCGCTCTCCTTCCAAGCTCACAACTCTACATTCAAGAGAATTCGTACCAAGGTTAGATCATTAGAAGCACGCTTAAGTCTAAGCTAAAGTGACTAAGGGTTAACGAAAATTGGGCAGTATTTCCTTTGTTTCGACAACTTTCTCCATATAATACACAACTCCCAAATAGAAATAGCAACACCCATAATATCATAATCAATAAACTTCTTCAAGTTAAACGTTATTTAATCCTCACAATTCTCTTTCAACCCATTCATAACTATGAGTACAATACATCACCATTTCCATTCTTCATATAATACTTCTTCAATGTTACTAACATCATTTATGACGATATTATATTCATCTCATACTAATAATCATGACTCAAATTAATTTACTACTCAAAGTACCATTATTTCCATATTTGAGCTCACATTCTACATTCTTATGTAATCCAAGTCTTTCAACCACTCAATACCTTTAATAACATGAAATAAGTGTGAAACTCACCTTTGATTATGTCGTAATGATCTTTGGATGAAGATACTTTACTTGAGAAGAACCCCAACTTCAATGCTAAAGAAGTTCTTGACTCGTATCAACCCTAGTGAGCATCCACACCCTTGGGTTTCTTGATCCTTAGTTATTGGTCTTTAATTTTTCCTTGGGTATATGTTGATATGGTTTGGAGAGGGTTCTAGAGGTTTTGAGAGAGTTTTAGAAGATGAGAAATGAGAGAAATGAATTTGGGGGTCCTCAAGAAAAGTTATAACCCTTATACGATCCGTATAACTTATATGGCCCGTATAAGTGACCGTATAATACTTCCAGTGAAAGACCCCTCTCTGGATAGGTTATACGGTCCCTCATACGAACCATATAAGTGGTTGTATAACTCATATTTTACGAAGTTGATCCCATTGTTTCGTTTGACTTCCAATCCTTGTGGAACCTTCTTGACACTTGTATAATACTTCATTAACCATCTACAGAGCCTTATAACTTCTCCTCGAGGCGTTACTAAATCAACGTTAGCTCGTTCGTTACAAAATCTTCCCGAACACAACTTATAGTTCACTTCCTTTGACGAACTTAGTTTCTCCAAGTCGTATGACTTCAAAATCTTGTCGTATACTCTTTGAGGCTATCAAGTACTCTCCTTAAGGCCATATGGACTCCATGTGCCCCTTGAGCTTGCATTAGTCTATTCACAGCTCGACGTATAAAAAGTCCGAGGTGTAACAATCAATTCCTAATGAACCATTTTAAGAATCTGCTACCACAAGAATGATCCTTAATCCCAAGGAAGAACTTCATCTTTAGACTTCTCTATCATATTCTAGGATGTTGTTATTTCAAACTACTTTTAATATATATATATATATATATATATATATATATATATAGCATACAACTATTCCAAATTATTTGACTAATTCAAACATGCTCAGACAGCCTTGGGAAGATTCAGACCCACAAAAATGCAAGCAGACCCCCCTAACTCTAAATGCCTTGAACACTCATCAAAGACTCCTATAAACATGCCTAGGTTCCTTAAGCTTTATTTCAACCTGAGCATGATCTCTTCTATTTTTTATCCTAATCATAATTTCATGTTATCTAGTTGACATTAGACAAGTATATAGGCCTATGAAATAACAAAATTTAGGAAATCAAAATGTCATAGTCTTATTCAAGAAAAAGCAACTACCTTAAATGCTTCAAATAGATCATCACAGTACTTTAATGTTCTACTGCATTCAAATAGGATCAGTGTTGATTTAAAAGTTCACTAGATTACTATCATGACTCATATAACGACCTTCCTATCATATTTAAGTATTGAACAGCCAAAATAGGAAACCTCAACATCCAACAGAGCACAAAAAAATCTGTTTCAACCATATCTATAGAAACAAACACTACATTATTTGGAACTCATACACTCAGTCTATACCACCAACTACTTATTAATGTCAAACATATGCTTTGAAACTAAAGGAAGTAATCTCCACATCTAAACAAGCTAATGAACCTTAATATCACCCAAACAGTACAGTCATTTAATTGAACAAAAAGGCAACACATCAATCAACTAACAAGCTACTATATATCATATAAACTAACTACTAAGCAATAACAAAATAAGTAAAGGATAGAATATTACCTTTTAATAGTGCAGCCTTGGTCAAAAATGAATTTAAAAGCCCTTTGTGCTTCCAAGACCACCACACAAACTGAAAAAACAAAAGGAAAATAATTTTTTAAACTCAGAAAAAACCTCAAACTGTGAAGTCTTAAAAAAATTTTACTAAAGAGGCTTGAAATCTGAAGTTTTCAGCCTTCCTTTTAATTTTCTCCAATTTTTGACCTTTGAAACTCTTTTAAAATTTTTAACTTTCAAAACTCAGACTTTTTCTCTCCCAAAAGACCTCTTCCTTTGTGAAAAGGTTGGGGTTCTATTTATAAAACCCCAAAATTGTTCAACTCTACAAAAACCCCAATGTGGGAAAGATATTTCCCTAAAAAATGAACTTTCAAATTGAATCTACGTCTCAAATGACTCCTCAAACACATGAACGGCCAGATCTGAACCTCATTTGGTTTGATCTGGACCTTTCAACCCCAACCAATGGAAATCAAGCAAGGTACAACAACAAAGCAGGTAAATCGCAGAATAATAAAGTAAAAAGACGATTCATTACCATGTTTGTATCATATTTTCGCGAAACCAAGTGAAACATTAAATGTTTCACTACAATGGACATGCAAAAGTTGCGTACATCTACTATACTTTGTGATTTTGCCATTTTTGGCGGAGAGAGAAGAGGGACAATATGAGGCGGCGATTAGGGTTACACAGAAAAGGATAGAGAGAGAAACGGGGTAGGGGTAGGGCTTTTTTTTCTGAAAAAAAGGAAATGAAATAGGGGGGGGGGGGGGTATGCCCCTTTATCATTATTAAATGTTTTGGGCCGGGTCTCAGCCTGGTTTCGGCTGGACTCGGTCCAGACCTTAAGGAATTAAAAGGGACCCTTTTCTTTTGTATACATATATATGTATACTATGTATACATATAAAGATTACAATTGATCATATTTTAATTATAGATAAAATTGGAACATAATTATCTTATTAAAATAGTTTAAAACTTGGCCAAATTGTGTTAATGGGCCTAAAATTGCGAACATGGCCCTAATGGATTCTGATCGAACTAATTACTTCAATTATGGTCAAAATTTGGCCTTAATTGAATTTTAATTTAGCTGGTTATTTCAATTATGGCCATATTTGGCCTAATTAGCGGGTTTAAAATTAAATTTCATTAATGACCTTGATTAATTTAAACCAATGAATTTGGTTATTTCAATCAAGGCCATTAAGATGTTAATTTTACAAAAATGACCCCAATTTTCTTGAACCATGAATTGGTTAAATTAATTGTGGCCATACCAGAATAATTAAATAATTTAAACATCAATTTGCAATAAGGACCACTTAATTAAATAATTAAAACATCTATAGATAATTACAAATAAATTTTGACAAATCACACAATTATGCAAAATTAAAGATTAAAGAGTGAAATGGTCAATTAATTAAATTACTCAAACTCCATGGATTAAAGGGAATAAAGTATTTCCTAATTTTGATTTTTGACAATTTAACAATTAAATAATGATTATTATTTTAAAACAAAATGTCCTTTTTTCTTTGATTAAATCAAATAAGTATCTTACAAATGTCATAAAAAAATACCAATTAATTTCTAAACAACTTTGTGATGTCATGAAAAATCTTTCACCAATTTAAAGGAGCAAAGCATTGTTCTGAACAATTTATAAAAAAAATTATTTAAACCCTTTAAAGTGCATAGCTTATTTTATTTATTTTCCAAGGACTCTAAGTAATTAAAGTAAATTATGGGAGGTCAAAAATTAGGTGTCAACACCACTTGTCTGGCCATATCTCCTTTCAATGTCCTTCCACAATTGCTCAACAATTTTTGTATACATCACACTCTCTCTAATCTCAAGTTCTAAACTATTCAATATCCAGCTAAGCACCATGTCATTTGCCCTACACTAGGGTTCAAAATAAGAGGAGTGTTCATCTGGTCTTTTTAGAGTGCCATTAACAAGCCCGAACTTATTCTTACATGAAAGACCTAACAACATACTCCTCTTCCATCCACCATATCCAATACCATTGAATTAGAAATAACTAGAATGGTTCCTGGACAATCAGATGGGTGCAAGTAGTATGGGTGTAAAGATTCAACAGAAAATGGAGTGAAACCATCACTATGACTAGATGTGCCGGCATTTGCAGTCGCATTCGCTACATTAGCAACCGGAGTGGTATGAACTGGTGGTGTAACAATATTTGTATATGATAGTCAAACAGAAAAATCACAGCAATGTCGTATATATCAATATAGTCGGCACAATTAAGATGAAACCAACACAAATCAGATGAAAACTAGGGCACCAAATTGAGTATATGAAAACAATAGGAACAACAAAGAGAATACCGATTAATCACACTATCTGACCAGCAACAAATCGAGCAATTGATCAGAAATCCCCAATTTCTCGACTAAGAACAAAACAATCTTAGAAAACCCTAATTTTCATCGACAACTTCGATCCAATTTCAACAAACCTTAGCAAGGTTAACATCGATCGATAGAGGGGATAAAGAGATTTTCCGTATCTATAAAAATCTCGCTCTGATACCATGTAAGATGAAGAATTTGAAGAGAGGGTTGGAGAAGAGAGAGAAAGAGAAGAGCTTTTATTTCATCTTTACAAATAAACCAACCAAGTTTTACAATGTACAAAACACTATATATATACATACACACACACACACACACACGAGAAACAAGTGTAAAGTAAATGAAACTAATGGACCTAAGTGTATAAGTAGAAACTAAGTATCAACAACATCTCACAATTTGTATGTTATATACAGATCCTACACTCGAAACTTTGGGGTCTGTGATTATGTGAACCTGAATATCAAGCTGCAATCAGTAACAACTTCTACTATAAGCAATTGAATATGTTGGTGTGTATTATCCAACTTGAGGGGAGTGCATGAGAAGTATTGTAAATTGGTGTCTCAGTTATGACATTCAAATTCACCTATCCACATTATTAATTGCCCAGAAAAGGCTAGTAACTAAAATACATATTGTAAACACCAAATTCTCATCTTAATTTTTTCCTCTAGAAGCAAGCAATTGCAAGTAATACAGTGAAAACAAATAAACTAGAACAAATAAAATTGATGACAAGAAATAGAGTAAAAAACAAATTGTGTTCAACTTTTTCTTTCCCCAAAATTCTTTGAAAAATATGAAGAATATATTGTTGGAAACGTAAGGAGATAAAGCTACAAACCTTAAGACTAAGTTTGGTTTGCTTATGGTCAATCAAGTTTTTGACATCTCCAACGTAACCGCACCAAATGCACAATATTTTCCCACCTTCAATACCCGAACGTACAAAAGCGAGGAAGACGACGGAGGACAAATTGACGAAGACGCTTGAAAGTAGCGTTTAAAACTAGAAATACTGATACATAGCCTTGATAATGTTAGATTTGTGCACTTTTCTAGCAAAATTGATGTTGTAGCTGGGCAGCAAAGTTAGGGCATCAATATGGGCTTTGACGATAAAGGTTTTGAGGTAATTGATAGGCATTTACCATGGAAATGAATTAAAGGTTAACTCATTTAATGGCCATTTCTTTTAATTGCGGGAAAAGTGTAGTTTTTCTAGGCTAATGTGTATTGGTCACTGGTGCTTTGGTTTAAACAATACATTGCTGGCAATTACGCTATTACCACTAAAAATATTTTTTGTAGTAGTGAATGTAGAAATGTGCCTTAACTACCTTAGTGAAAACTCCTGTAAAGGGTCTTTCCTTGAAAATATCCCCGAACATCAAATTTATACAATGAGCCGCACATGGAGTCCAATATATATTCAGAAAAACTCCCTTCAACATAGCACTTGCTTTAACATTTTCAGTTGCATTATTTGTAACAACTTGAACAACATTCTTTACTCCAATCTTCTATATGGTACTCTGAACAAGGAGAACATCTTGATGGAATCAGTAGACAAGTCGCTTGCATCAACAGATTCAAGAAATAAGCTTTTGGAGAATTCACCAACACATTGATTATCATTTTTCCAGTTCTTGCTGACCATTTATCCATCATAATGCAACATCCGAAATGCTTCCATTCTACCCGATGATCCTTCACTATTTTTTATTTTTATTTTGTCTCTTCCACCTTTTTAGCTAGATATGAGTTACTAACTTCATGATAAGTGGGTAGTTTCATTCCTGCACCATACTGGCCTACGGCCTCAATGAAGGCTCCAAATGTGTCGATATAGTTGACACAATTGAAGGGGAGCCTGGGATCGTATATCCACCGTGAAAAAGCCGCAACTGCACGATCCCTCAAGATAGCCTTGGCATGGGCTTGCAAATTTTTCTTACCACTCGTCCTTGCATTATCTCCTGGCTTCTGCTGAAAGTAACAATCTAAAGGACCTTTCGTACCGGTTGATCCATAAGTTGAAAAGATTGTTACATTCTTTGCACGTTTTTGTGATTGTGAAGGAAGCGATAAATCAGCAGCTTCACCTTCTTCCGTTTCATCATCATCAAGATTAATCACATTTGCCTGATGAAACATTTGACGTTTTAGATCCTTTTTTCTTCGACATATTTTTTTATTTCTTCCCTCACATTCTCCGGGCATCTTAGACGGCATATAATGTTGCTATAAGTACCAATAAGATGTTGTTTGTGACGAAAGATGCCTCCTTTAGTTATCTTATCACAAAATAAACATATAATTGCGGTCTGATAGGTCTCACTAGCTTTTCTCCCATATTTCCAAGCCGGGTCGGACATTTTTAATCGATGTTCAGATTTTAAAAAAATTAATCAGGAACAAATAATTATTTCTCTTCAGCAATATACAAAATCAGTAGAGAACAGCAAAACAGATCCAAAAAATCAGCAAAACGGAGCAAAAAAATCAATAAAACAAAGCAGAAGAAAGAAATAAGAAGAAAGATGAAGAAAAGTAGAGCAGAAAACAGAGAAAAGAAGAGAGTAGAAAAAGAAAAAGGCATAATACATAAACAGGCCTTCAACTTTGGCTTCAACTAACAAATATGCCCTCCAACTTTGGGTGTGCACAAGTAGGCACCTCACCTTGTATGGTGTTTGGTTCGTATACATAAACAGACCCTCAAATTCGAGTAGTTGCTTCGTATAAAATTCAGCACATCTAGTATGGTGTTTGGTTATTATTTTACAATCCCATATAATAAAATATGTGTGGGGGAATCTTAGTAGATCAGTTACTTGGCTACCTGAACTAGTGAGGGTTCAATTCCCCATCCTGTAATCTCCTCCTCTATTTTCCCTTCCGATCTCTTAGTTTACCCCCTATTTAAAAAAAATAAAAAAACTTCATGTATATGAGACATGGGTAATTAAGTACATAAATAAAACATGTTTAACTACTCCATCTGTTTCAATTTATGTAAACCTATTACTAATTGGGGAGTTTGCAAGGTGGCTCTTTGACCACATTTTCTTTACAATTTTTCTAAATTATTTGAATTATAAGTTATCATGACTAATAGTATTTTTTATGTAGTTTCTAAATATGTAAATTTTATTTTTATAAACTTGAAAAATCTATATCAAATTTTACGGTCAAAGTTATAAAGTTTGACCCTCGTACTTTGAAAAGATTCACATAAATTGAACCGGTGGAATTATTATTTTGTGCAATGTAAAAAATAGAATAGAATAGCTAATACACATGATAACTAATCGTTATATAACTAGTCCACATATAATTAATACTTGGATAACTCTAACTAGCCACCAAACAACTCCTTAAAATGTCCTAAGTTTATTGGAGAGTTTGAAAAATAGTCTCAAAGAAAATGGTGAAAACAAATATAAGAAAAAGGAGCGTGGCTTCTGGGGCCAAATACAAGAAACATTAAAATGAGATGACCAATTCTTGTTGCAGATTCTTTTGTGATGGTTGGTAAGTGTTGACTCTCTTCATAATATTAACGGGAATTTTCATCATTAAGTACGCGACCCGTTCTTGGCCTTTTCTTCTTCTTCTTGTTATTATTTTGTTTCGATTCTTTTAGGGATGACAAAATCAACTTAGGTAAACATGACCCATCCAACTCTCTCATATTTGGGTTGATCATTGACCGTCCAATTATTAGCTTAACTCATTTCAACTCATAAAAAGTTGGCTGATATTCAATCCAAATTGACCCATGAGAAATTTATCTTTTTGCGCGGATTGTCCTTCAAAGGCATTGGTCTTTAATTTTTACGCCTCAAATTGCCGGTCTTTAATTTTTGCCTTCGCTTAAAAATGTGACCAAAAATATCCCAAAGTTCTGGGTTTGAATCCCCGCTCAGTAATAAAAAATCACAAGGCGAAAACTCTACCTTTTGCAAGGTAGATTTTTTTTTTCTTACGTGGCTGAGATTCTACATAAGTTAGGCCTTAAGGTCTAACTTTGCCTGAATAGGCATAATTTGCTACGAAATTCTGCCTTGCGAATTTTTTTTATACTATATTGTGGTTGCAATCAGAATCTCAAGGGTATTTTCGGCCACTTAAAGTGCTGAAGGGTAGCAGCTGCGGGTTTTCTTGTCATCAAAAAGAAAGAATTGGGTGGGTGGAGTTATGACCCATTTTTAAGCCCATCAATTTTAACACAAGAAACTAACCCGCCCATTTTGACCCTCCCAAATTCAACTCAACTGTCCATTTGACACCCCTAGTTTCTTTCAAATTTGACATAAAAATGAAGAAAGAATTATAAAATTGGGCCTATGAATAGCCTATTCATCAATAATTGTAAGTTCTCACTATTTATCGGCCTAAAATGATAATTTTAGGTGCAAATTCGAATTAATTGATATTGATTAGTTAATTTTGAATATCTAATGATTAATTTTTATAAAAGAAAAGCTTTGTCACTCTCATTTGGAATACGCATTTATTTTAATTGTTGTTTACTTATATTAAAATTCAAAGAAAAGTAAAAAGTAGATATTTTAGGACAAATGAAGAAAGCTTAGATAGAAAATTTATTTTAAAATGTCAAGTAATTTCGAAATATCCAAAAACAAAAGAGTGGCCGAACAAATAGAGACATTTGGAATAGAAATGAAACGTCATACTGTATCAGTTTATAAGCAATTAAGTTACTACTTATGAACAATTGACTAATATTTTTGGACAAATGGGATAGTTTAAAGAGAAAATATATCTTTAAAATGTCACGTTATTTAAAAACATCCGAAAACAAAAGAGTGGATCTAAACAATAGAGATATTTGGCATAGAAATGAAACATCGTGTAGGTTTATAAACAATTAATCTACTATTTGTGAACAAATTAAATTTTGCATTTGCTAAAAAAACACATATAATCTATTTTCAAACGTTCTAAATAAAAGAACAAAAAAAAAAAAAAGGTTTAACATAACCAATTCCACTAAGGGTGTGTTCGATATGGAGGAAAACATTTTTCAATTTTCTCATTTTCGTTTGGTCAATTTTTTTAAAATATATATTTTTAAAAACAAGTTCATTAAAAATGAAAAAATGACTTCCCTAATCAAAGTAGGGAAAATAAGTAAACAAGTGACATATCACCAACCACCCTATCACCATCCAACCCACCCGCCAGTGACCAAAACCCCAACCACTCCCACAACCCCACACACCAGCCCTCCACCACCCCTACCCCCACCACCACCACCACCCCCCAAAAAAATTTTTTTTTCTTAAAAAAAGTTTCAAAATGTTTTTTTTTTTTTTTTTTTGGTTTTTTACACCACCCACCCCCTTCCACCACCACCCCCTCCAAAAAGATTAATTTTTAAAAAAAATTGAAAAGTTTTATTTTTCCTACGAAAAAAATTCTCATTTTTTATTGTTTTTTTTTAAATAAAAGTAACATAAAATGTATGAAATAGCAAATATGAGAGGGGGTGTTGGGTGGAAGGGTTTGATGGAGGGGTGGTGTGGCGTAGGGGTGGGTGAAGATGAAGTGCTTTCGAGGGTGGTTGTTGGGTGGGGTTGGATTTGGTTGGGGTGGTGGGGGGGTGGGTGGTGGGGCTTGGGTGAGTATTTTTCGAAAAATGTTTTCTACCAATCAACCAAACATGAGAAAATAAGTAAGAAATTCACTTATTTTTTACTACCCATCCGAACATGAGAAAATAAGTAAAAATTCACTTATTTTTCAAGAACACGTTTTTTAGGAAAATATTTTTCTCCATACCGAACACACCCTAAATTTAAAATTGGGATATCACATTTTTCTCCCTTTGTCCATTTTTATTTATGTTGTATTGACTTGACACACCCCTTAAGGAGCCATAAATATAATGAAAATTATACTATATTACCCTTAATTATTACTAAGTCATATGTTGATTGAAATTAATAAAACATATTTTAAAAGTTGTGCAGTCATTACAATTTCTTGAATTCTCCAACTCAATAATTAATAATAAGGAAAACAAAAGTATAAAATTATAAAAATTATCTCTTGATTTTTAAAACTGAACAAGTAAAAATGTACATCTATTTTCAGTATACGATGGAAGGAGGGAGTAAGTTTTATAAGCAATTACGTAACTTAATATTTCTGAACAACTTAAATTTTGCATTTGCTTTAAAGTTTAAACACACATAATCTATTTCACCCATTGCAGTCTAGAAAAGAAAAAGGTTCTAACATAGCCAAGGGTTGAAAATAGCACCATGCATTAAATATCTCTTCCTGATATAATTATGAACCCACCATTATAAAGTTGTATGCTCAAATTTGCCTTTTCTCTCTCTCTTCTTCCTTTTTCTCTCACTACTAGTTTTAAATTCATCTGCAACTACTCGAATCTAAAGGTGTTATCTCCAATTTAATCTCAAACCACTTTAGGGTTTTTTCCATTGATAAAGAGTAGTTATGAAGGACGAAAATTTGGACCTATTCAACCCGAGAACGGCGGTAATGAACCCGGATTAGGGAAAACATCACTAATTGCTCTCAAAATATAAAATATTTACCCGCTCATGCGCCCTCCAAACTATTTTCGCCTTTACCCCCACTGGCTGAAAATATTTACCCGACATACCCTCGTGCAAAAACCTTACTTGGGTGATACCATCGCAGTATATTTATATATCACGATAGTATTATGGAAGACTAAAAGAAGCTTCATGATCCATCCCACTATATTTATATATCATGATGGTACCATGAACCTGAGGAGTGTCTCATTGAAGGACTGAAGCAGTGCTTCGTGATACCATCACGATATATGTATATAAGACGATGGTATCATAAAAAAAAATCGAAAAAAGTGTGTCATTTTTAATAAATGAACATGATCATTCATATAACGTTTTGGTATATTTATATCACGGTATCATCGAGGACTAAGAGAAAGACTGAAGCATCTTTCGTCATACCATCTTAGCGTATTTATATATCATGATGACATCATGAAGGACTAAGAGAAAGACTGAAAATCTTACATGATACCATCTCAGTATATTTATATAGCATGTTAGTATTATAATTGGGGTATCTCGGATAAATATTCTTAATTTTTTTTGGGGCACGAAAATAATGGAGGTATGAGTGGATAATTTTTTTTTAATTGTGTGGGCAGCCGTGATCTTTAACCCCCGGATTACTCCCCAACCCGTACCCGTGAACGCGATTTCGCTTTCGCCTTTAATGATAGCAACAAATATAGTTTCTAGTTACATAGCCAATTCCATTAACTTAAAAATTAGGATCTCACACTTTCAAATGTTTTATTAATATCTTATATACATATATTTATGGTTTTTAATGTTTTTTTCTCTTCATTTCATAATAAGTGGTGTTTTATCTTTTTAATTTTATCTTTATTTAAATAAATTAAGTTTTACATAATCAGGAAATTATTAAATAACTACGTACATCTTTTTCAAGGCACTTGATCTGACTAAGTTAGTAAAAATAATTCTTACCCCGTTCACTTTTAGTTATCCACTTTTAACTTTGCACGCCCTTTAAAAATTAATAAATGAAGTATATATTTTATCATAATACATATATCAATTGGTGTATAGTCTCAATAGACTTGAAAAATAATTTGAAAATGAGTAATTAATGTTAAGCGTAAAACAAGATTTTTTTTTATCTTTATCTAATGCTAAATCGGACAACTAAAAATGAAAATTTATTTTTAATATAATGGACAAGTAAAAATGAACGGAGAAAGTACCCAAACTAAATATACCACTTATTATGAACCGGAGGAAATATCATATACAAGTTTTATAAGCAATTAATATACTATTTCTGGACAACTTAAATTTTGCATTTGCTTAAAATACGCATTAATCTATTTTCACACATTCTAGAAAAGAAAAAGACAAAAAAAAAAAAAAAGGCAATGCGTTAAATACTCCCTTCGATCCAAAATAATTGAGGTTTTAACTTCAAAAAGTTGATCCAAAATAATTAATGTTTCACAAAATCAAGAAAATATTTATTTCTCTTCTCCAAATTTGTTCTTACACATTTACATATCCCTATAATAATTATGTTTAACTTAAAAAAAAAATCATAATTAAGTGTATATTAGTCAAAACCTCTCTTATTTTTTTTTTTTCTTTTAGAGTTAGTGAATTCTTAAATCATGTGATCAAGCTTAAAATCTCAATTATTTTAATATATCTTCCTTGGTCACGATATTATTATGAACCCACCATATATAATAGTTGTATGCCTTTTCTCTCTCTCTCTTCTTCTTTTTCTTATTCTCTCACTAGTTTTAAATTAAATTCATCTGCAACGACTCGAATCCACACATCTTATCTTCAGCAATTTAATCCCCCAAAACGAAACCACCTTAGGGTTTTTCCATTGATACTTATGAAGGATCAGAATTTGGACTTATTTGACCCGAGAACGGCAATAATGGACCCGGATTATTCCCCGACCCGTACCCGAGAACCCGATTTCGCTTTCGCCTTCAACGATAGCAACTTCTCTGATCGTGTCCTTCGGATCGAGATCCTAGGCGATTCAATCGACGGTTGTGATGATTCTAATAATGGATGTAATAGCCTTGCTGATTGGGCGCGTAATCGTAAACGCCGCCGTGAAGATTTTAAAAAGGAAAACGGTTAGTTTTTTAAGCATCTGTTGTAGCTGTAATTGGCTTTTTTAAGTGGCTATTTTTGTAACTTTGTGCTATTTTGGTGAATATATTCGGCGATTTATCTGTGAGCATTTTAGGAAGGAAAACGGTTAGTTTTTCATGCATCTGTGGTAGCTTTAATTGGATTTTTAAGTGGCTATTTTTGTAACTTTGTGCTATTTTGGTAAATATATTCCGCGATTTATCTGCGAGTATTTTAGGAAGGAAAACGGTTAGTTTTTCATGCATCTGTGGTAGCTTTAATTGGATTTTTTAAGTGGCTATTTTTGTAACTTTGTGCTATTTTGGTAAATATATTCCGAGATTTATCTGCGAGCATTTTAGGAAGGAAAACTGTTAGTTTTTCTTGCATCTGTGGTAGCTCTAATTGGATTTTTAACTGGCTATTTTTGTAACTTTGTGCTATTTTGGTAAATATATTCCGCGATTTATCTGTTAGCCTCGCTGAATGGGTGCGTAACTGTAAGGGCTGCCGTGAAGATTTTAAAAAGGAAAATGGTTAGTTTTTAAGCATATGTGGTGGCTTTGAGTGGGTTTATAAGTGGTTAATTTTGTAACTTTGTGCTATTTTGGTAAATATGTTCCGCGATTTATCTGTGAGCATTGACGAAGGAAAACGGTTAGTTTTCTCTGTCTGTGGTAGTTGTATTTGGATGTTTGAACGTCTAATTTTGTAAATATGGCTAATGTTGTGCTATTGTGGTTAAACGGTTAGTTTTTCCACCTATGGTATCTCCAATTTAATCCCCAAAACTCAAACCATGTTAGGGTTTTCCATATAGAGAAAAAAGAGTAAAATCGATAAAAGAGTAGTTATGAAGGATCCGAATTTGGACTTATTTAACCCGAGAACGGCAATAATGGACCCGGAATATTCCCCAACCAGTACCCGAGAACGGCAATAATGGACCCGGAATATTCCCCAACCAGTACCTGAGAACCCGATTTCGCGTTCGCCTTCAGTGATAGCAACTTCTCCGATCGTGTCCATCCTAGGTGATTCAATCGATGGTTGTGATGATTCTAACAATGGATGTAATAATCTCGCTGATTGGGCGTGTAACCGCAAACGCCGCCTTGAAGATTTTAAAAAGGAGAATGGTTAGTTTTTTTGCATCTATGGTAGCTTTAATTGGCTTTTTAAGTGTCTATTTTTGTAACTTTGTGCTATTGTGGTAAATATATTCCGCGATTTATCTGTGAGCCTAGCTGATTAGGCATGTAATCGTAAGGGAAGGGCAGCAAGGGACGGATAATATACAGTTTCTTCCCTTGCTATAAATGTTATGCACAATGATTAGACTTTTGCTCTTTCTTATGCTGGTGTGGGTTTTTCTGATGATAACCAGACATGTACCACTCGTTTGCAGCTTTGGATATCACAGCATGCCCTGAAGAACAGATAATAAGATGTAATCAAATTGATAGTGAAGATGCTGATACCGAAAATCAAGACGAATCAGTTGTTGCAATGATTGAAGAGCCAAACTCAGGTATTATAATAAAATTACTTTCTAAATTTCTTTTCTTTGTGCCCTGTTTCTTTTTGAACTCTTATGATTCTTAAACTTCTCTTTTATTTTCTTGAATTCTGTATGACTGCCAAATGTTATTCTGATAATTTTTCAAAAATAGAAAGGGTACAGAATATGAAACATGATTGCAATTCCTAGATATAGAAGGCTAGGCGATGGCTAACCTCTTAACAAATTTGACCCCAAAATGTGGGTGTTTTGCCCTAGTTTCGTGGACCAGTTTGGCACTTAAGGTGGTAGGTTTAAAAGGAAAATTTATAGCCATCATGTATTATCGTCTCTATTATGCTAGGCAGCTGCCATGTAGAGGGAATTTATGCAAGAGATTCAAAACTGTTCGTTCTGGCCTGCATAAGGAAATCAGATTGCTCATAAGCCAAAATTCAGTTATTTGAGTTGTATGTTAGAACTACTACTCTGGGCATGTATCTGTGTTGCATATAGCTTCTGTCAACTACTACTCTGGGCATGTATCTGTGTTCCATATAGCTTCTGTCAGTTATCATCGCATAGTGGAATAAATGTATGATGCAAGTAGTTTTGGAGATAAAAGCAGGGAAATTTCTGTAACCCGGACAAGAAATCTTGCTTCTAGTTACCAATGATGTTTGGCGTGTACCATCGGAGACTGAGGTTCAAATTCCTATGGAGCCAAAAAAGTTGAGTGATTACTTATCATCTATCTAAGCCTTGGTGGTTGGAGTTACCTGGTCTGCTGGTGGAAGGTAGCAGGTATTCGGTGGATTAGCTAAGGTGCAAGGCTACAAGCAAAGCTGGTCCGGATACTGCCACTATGAATAAAATAACTCTTGTTTCTAGCTTTCAGTCGTGAAAAATGGTAGTGTGCCATGGGCTGAAAAAGATGAACCATGTAATGTTTTCTGTGCAGGAGATGAAGCTGCTAATAGTGACGATTCAACTTGGAATTGTGATTCGCCAAGGGTTATAAGAGTTAAAACACTACACATTAGCTCCCCCATTTTAGCAGCCAAGAGTCCATTCTTCTACAAGGTAAACATTTCATTTTCACGTGTAAGCAGCTTCTGCGCTGTCTAGAATTGGTATTGGAAGTTTGAACCTGCTTTATGATGTAATTTATGCAGCTCTTCTCAAATGGGATGAGAGAGTCTGAGCAAAGACAAGTGACTCTACGTATTAATGCTTCAGGTATGTCACATCTGTGCTGTTGTTTGACGTTGATTACATAATGATCAATGAACTTCTGTTCAAATTAACGTGAGCAAGGTCTACCAAGTAATGAACGCAGTTTCCATTCATCTTGAATATGAGGAATTTCCAAATCATGGGGAGTTGAGATGCTTGTTCTGTTATATTCCAAGTATTTTGTATAGTGATATGCTGGATCTATGGTTTTGAAAATTGTGTATCAAATATTGTTACTTCATTTGAAGTGGCTTGAAAATCAGTATCACTTCTCGCGTAAAATTGATTTCTCTATATTTGTTCCCATGGAGCAGAGGAAGCTGCATTGATGGAGCTCCTCAATTTTATGTATAGCAATACGTTGACTACAAATACCGGGCCTGCTTTGCTGGATGTGCTCATGGCTGCTGATAAGTTTGAGGTTGCTTCTTGCATGAGGTATTGCAGCCGACTGCTACGTAATTTGCCTATGACTCCGGAGTCAGCTTTGCTTTATTTGGAGCTTCCCTCTAGTGTCCTGATGGCTGATGCAGTTCAGCCATTGACTGATGCAGCAAAACAATTCCTAGCCGCACGATACAAAGATATAACCAAGTTAGTTCCATTTATGCCTACCCCTTTTCCTTTTTCTTTTGTCTTTTAGTTTGTTATGCAGAACAGCTATAGGCGCAGCAATGACATTTAAATTTTAAATCTACAGAACCATTGTTTAGTATGCCTTTTTTTCCCCCCTTTCTTTTGAGGAATATTTCTGCTACCAGAATTTATTTCAGCCAATCTCAGCAGATGTTTCTGATAAGCAAAACTGGTAACTTTTCTATAATATTAGGGTAACATATTGGGAACTTTGTGAATTTTGTAAATCTAAAAGTTGCAACATAAGAATTTGACATAAGCAATTATAATAAAGAATATGTCAAGATCCCTACCATATATTCATATCTATCTATAAAAAAACATTTATGTTTCAACATCAGAAGGTTGTCAATGATGCATAACCGTTATGTTCATGTACTAGTAATTCATTTCAATTTGATAAGAGTAATATGTCATGAATTTTATAGCGTGTTGCTTTATCATCTTGTATGAAGGATTGATATGTATTACATTAGTAAAAGTTCTTATTGAAGCATCTCGTACTTGCTTGCTAAGTTACACGGACTCACCATTTTGGGTGTCGTCCCCATCCCGGATACGGAGGGGTGCGGGTGCGGGAACGGCAAACGTTCCGGATACGGTCAATCACATATGGATACTTTGACCGGAGTCCGTCAACAAATTTGGGGGAAAAATCTGAGATTTTGATTTCTCAAAATTAAAAATAAAACAGATTTAAGATAAGGAAAATGACATACCTTAAATATTATAGTACTTTTATCTCATGTTTGCTGCTTCATGGTTTAGATAAACCAAGAATACAAGGTTGTGTTGAGTTCGGATGGCAGAGAGAAGCAGTGATATAGATGGAGGGTTTGTTTTCGGCCTTGAATGGCTCTCTCTTTCTATCTTTAGGAAAGAATGAAAGACTGTGAAAGAGACGACCTAGAGGCTTGAAAACTTTGCTCTATAAAAGCTTGAAAAGGAAATTTGGGGAATATGAAGAAGACGACTGCTTACAGCTGGAGGAGACATGTAGTGGGCGTTTGGCCATAAAAATTATTCACTTTTTTCCGGAATTTTTTTTCACTTTTTTTACTTTTAGCGTTTGGCCTTAAAAATTATACACTTTTTTCCGGAGTTGTATTCCGGAATACTAAAGACAAGAAAAACTTCTTTTTCAAAAAAAAAATCACTTTTTTCACTTGTTTACACTACATTTCACCAAAAACTACAATTTCAAAAACTATGGCCAAACACAACTCCAACTCCAACTCCAACTCCAACTTCAAAAATTCCAAAAAAAGTGAAAAAGTTTTTGGTATTTATGTACAAGCTGAATTAGGACTCTTAAAAGTCTTAATTGTATTAACGTACAAAAATGATCCCTTTATTCTTCATATGTGCTATTTTTATCCCCTTTATTTTCCATTATATGCTACTTGTGACACAAAATTGAAAGGCACCTAATTATGCTATTTATAAATGTTTCTTTCTTATAGAATATAGGGATAATTTTAAAATTAATTATTAGCCTGTCAAATTTTTGATAATTAATTTAGATTTTTTAATCGCACAAAAGCACGGACATATTTGCTGGTTGAAACATAATAAAATTGACCCCTTTGTACAACTGATTATTCTTAGAACGTATTTTTTCATATGCCTTTTATATTTTTTCATATTTACAGCCGAATCCCCGCACCCGTATCCATAACTGGATACGCACCCCCGATTTAGATTTTGCCGAATTCGACACTCGAATCCGTACCCGTATCGGATACCCCACCCGAGTCCGTGTAACTTAGCTTGCCTGTGCTTGTTAATCAGCTCATTCATCTTTGCACAGGTTTCAAGAAGAGGTCATCAAGTTGCCTCTTGCTGGTATTGAGGCAATTTTGTCCAGTGATGACCTCCAGGTGGCATCAGAAGATGCAGTATATGACTTTGTCTTGAAGTGGACAAGGGCTCATTATCCCTTGATAGAGGACCGCCGAGAAGTTCTTAGTTCAAGACTCGGTCGTTGCATCCGTTACCCTTTCATGAGCTGCCGAAAGCTTCGGAAGGTTCTCACATGTAATGACTTCGAACATGAGTTTGCATCTAAGCTTGTGCTTGAGGCCCTCTTTTTTAAAGCCGAGGCCCCTCACCGCCAGCGAACTCAAGCTGCAGAAGAATCAGGCTCGACCAGTCGTCGTTTTGTGGAGCGTGCATACAAGTATCGGCCTGTTAAGGTGGTCGAGTTTGAACTTCCAAGGCAACAATGTATAGTCTACTTAGATCTTAAACGGGATGAATGTGCTAATCTTTTTCCATCTGGGAGAGTATATTCTCAAGCTTTTCATTTGGGTGGACAAGGGTTTTTCCTGTCCGCACATTGCAACATGGATCAGCAAAGCTCTTTCCATTGTTTCGGTCTCTTTCTGGGAATGCAAGAAAAGGGTTCAGTGACATTTGCAGTCGATTATGAATTTGCAGCAAGGACTAAACCAGCAGAGGAGTATGTCAGCAAATACAAAGGAAACTACACTTTTACTGGGGGTAAGGCAGTTGGCTATCGCAATTTATTTGCCATACCTTGGACTTCTTTCACGGCCGAGGACAGTCTCTATTTTATTAACGGCGTACTCCATCTCAGGGCTGAACTTACTATCAGGCACTGATTTTCTGATCTCCAGAGTGTCAATTACTACCGTTGTTTTGCTTATTAGCTGAGGCAAAGTCCCGGTCTTTTCTTGGAGTAAGGTTTAGGTGTCAGTACTAACTGTCATAGGTATTGAAACATTTTGTAATGTTATATCCTTTTGACCGTAGTTTATCCTTGTGCTCTCCAAAACATGAGGGGAAGGATGTAAATGGAATTCAGGGAGTGAGAGATGTTTATTGTTGTGACCTGTTTTAATGCAATACAAGCATGGAGGTTCTCCTGAACATTGTGAATAGGTTATGTTAACTTTCTTATGACCCGGTAGACAAATATATTGTAGCTGTGTATCAAAATCATTCTACTGAATTACTGTATTCCTTCTTAGCAAGTGATTAAACTAAATGGTGTGGTATGGTAAACGTTGTGATTGCTAAGCATTTTAGTGACTCATTCAGCAAGCTCTTATGTGATTTGGAATTCCTTTCTACTGGCCATTTCAGTGTTGAAGCATCTTTCTGGTTTAATTCTGCCATGGATTGCCTTAATTCATTTCTGCTTTCTGTCAATTGGACTTCCCCTTGTGCGTTATGGTATATTCTTTTGGTTTTCCATCCCGTGTTAGGTACTCATATGGAGGTCCGATAAAATCCAAATTCGCACCCCACATTGGAAGGCGGAGCACTCCCTAATAAAGGTGATTCAAACCCATGACCTCTGGTTATTGTTACTCCACCACAACCCTTGTTAGTCTTGTGCGTTATGATTCAACTTCTCTCTTTTATCATCTCCAACAAACAACAAGTTTATGCTTCTCAAATGGGATTCTATAAAATCATTGGTTTGTCAAGAAAGATGGTCTGGTTGAACGACCATTGGAATCTTGAGAAATTATTGAATGTCCATTCAGAGTTTTTGCACCTTAGTTTCTTTCCCTTTTCAGCGTCCCCGTATCTTTGTAGCATAAGATTTTGCCTTTCTACAAACCTTTCCCATTTGCTTGTAGTACAAGCATAAACAAGTATATAAAAGGCTTTTCTGACTTGCTTTGCAAGATAAACTAATTTAAAATTTAGTATTAGTATTACAACGTCGAAGTTGCAGCGCAAGATTTTGATGTCTATCCGCTTTGCTTGTTGTACAAGTATATAGGGCTTTTCCAGGTAACTGTATTAGAATAATTGATTCTAGATTTAAAATTTAAAAATACGAATACAGTGTGAAAATTGTGACATAAGGTTCTTCAATATTCAACTAAGGGAAAGGTTGGGGAAATACAATGTATTCATTAAATTATTAAAAGATATTCCTCATTGATTTAATCAAAGACAACTTGGTGTTCTCAAGTATTTTAATAAACAATCTTCACGAAATAAGCCGTGCGCGCGGCCAAAGATGGAAATACCGAGGGGTCGTTTGGTACGGAGACAGTAATGCAGGGATTATAATGCTGAGATTATTTTTTATCAAGTGTTTGATTCATTGTATTAAAAATTAGATATACAATGTATAATCTAATTTGTGTTTGGTTTAAAACTATACAAATTCTTTGCAATTATATCCTTTAAATATTTGTGGGATTTTCTATTTCATGTAATTGGGAAAAGGGTTTGAGGGATAGTTTAGTCATTTTAGGGGTCTTATCCATGTATAGTTAAACCTGGTATAAGTAATCCCTTGGTTTACTTGGTATTAGATAAGCCTCCTATGGTGTATAAGTAATCCATATATTAAGTATGATTAAATTGAATTGAGTAACCAAACATTATATTGATGGACTAAATTTTAATACAAGAACTATTTTGATTAGTACAACCTACCAACCGACCCCTAAATGTCAACATAACTAAACTCAAACATTACAAATACGTCTATTTGGTACTGCCCTTATGTGTGCGCGCCTGACTGGGCCCTAAAAAAGAAAGACTTTTAAATTTTATAGTCTAAAATAAATTACAGAAATTTTTGTGGCTAGAAATTATTACATTAAGGTGAAAAAATGAGAATTTTAGAGTTAAATTATTGCTAAATATAAAGAGATGTTATTTCTTTGGACTGGCTTAAAAAAAAAGAGCGTTGTATAAATTAAGACGGACGGACGAAGTACACCGTACTTAACCACCACCTTATTAGATTATAGTCTGTTTGGCCAAACTTCTAAAATCAGCTTTTTTTAAAAAGTACTTTTGACAAAAAACAATCTGTGTTTGGCTAATTAATTTAAAAAGCACTTTTAAGTAGCAATTAGTGTTTGACTAAGCTTTTAAAAAATGTTTCTAATAAGTGTATTTTTCTCAAAAGTACTTTTGGGCAGAAGCCATTTCTCTTTTACCTTCTGAAAACTGCTTCTGCTACTCCCCAGAAACATTTATTTTCCCTCAAAAATATGACCAAACACCTCATTTTTTTAAAATAAATACTTTATCACAAAAAATAAACATTTTTGGGGAAAATAAGTTTGGCCCATATACGATTAAGGATTTTAATTCCTGGTTCTTTTTCTCTGAGGAAAATAAAAATAAAAATCCCCCTTATAAAAAGGAGACAAAAACCAAATCAACCACACATTCCCAAAAAAAAAAAAAAAAAAACAAAACAACAGGTACTAATTAATACTAGGGTTTCATTTTTGTGTCTGAAAAATTAGGGTTTGCAACAAATCTGATTAATCAAACATGCCTAAGAACAAAGGAAAAGGAGGTAAGAACAGGAAGAGAGGTAAAAACGAAGCAGATGATGAGAAAAGAGAACTTATATTCAAAGAAGATGGACAAGAATACGCACAAGTACAACGTATGTTAGGTAATGGAAGATGTGAAGCCACGTGTATTGATGGAACAAAACGTTTGTGTCATATACGTGGTAAGATGCATAAAAAAGTATGGATTGCTGCTGGTGATATTGTTCTTGTTGGTCTTCGTGATTATCAGGTAAACTTAAATAAATACCCCCATCATCTTCATCCAAAAAAATACTTTAATTTTGGAGTAACTTTTTGGAGAAATTGTCACCCATCTTTCCCCCTTTTTGGGGGGTTTTTAATTCGTTTTGGGTACATGATTTTGTTTTGTTTTGGTTTACACGATTTGTGATTAAGAATGTAAATTTGTATGGCTTAATGAATTGAGGTTGAGGACGAGTACAGAAATAGCCACCTATGTAGGTCGATTAATTCTCAGTTAGAAACTAGTTGGGTTGGCTATATACAACAACAACAACAACAACATACCCAGTGTGATCCCACAGGTGGGGTCTGGCTCTATATTCAATTCTGACCCAACAATTTCAGTTTACAGGATTAATCATATCCATTGGCGGAGCTAGGGTACCCCCGTTTTTGAGAAATTTGTTTTTGTTTATTAAAATTGTATGTGAACTTGTATGGCTTAATGAATTGAGGATGAGGTACATAAATTGGCACCTATGTTGGCCAATCAATCGGTTACTTCTCAATTCGGTTCACATGAATTTGGAGTTTAAAGAGTTTTTGAGAAATTCATTTTTGGGGGTACATGATTTATGTTATTTATCTCCCTTTGATGTATGATTTTGAAAAATTGCTAGTAAACTTTTATGAACTAATGAATCACGGATTAGGAACAGAAATAGTCACCTATGTTAATCAGTGAATTGATTAGTTCTTAATTCAAAACTAGTTGGGCGGCTATTATGAATTGTCTATATTCAATTTCGACCCAGCAATTTCAGTGTTTACGGGATTGATGATATAGTACTTTTGGGCTCTCGGGAAGCCAACGGTAATGCTTACACGAGAGTATTTTGGACACAATTTTTTGGCCTCCGCAGTACTTTTGATTCAAGATTGAATCTTTATCATGTTGTGGTTCTCTGAGTTGTTAATGATCATAAATATAAAGTGGGATCTTATGCTGTGGAGCTACTTAAATCTACTCAAGTGTTTTGGAGTAACTTTTTAATCAACTAACAGATTACGTCTCAATCCGAAATTAGTAGGGTTGGCTATATCAACTGTGTATATTCCTTGACAAAAAAAAATCAATTTTCTGTATTCATTCCGATCCAACAATTTTTGGATATCATACTTTTTAGGCTTTTCGGAGACCTATGGTAATAATGCTGTTTCCTTGTTTATGTTTCTTTATCTGGACTTGGAACCAGCTATGCAGAGTTTATGTAGCTTGAGGTTAATAGTCATCGGCAGAATTGTTTGCCTCCATAGTCCTTTTGAGTTGATATTGAAGCTAGTTCTTTTGTTCAGTTGTTGTTCCAATGGGTAGTCAATAGTCATAATAAAAAGTGGGATCTGTGTGCTCTTCAGCTATGTGAATCTGCTCAAGTGTATCTCTCGTTAGTGAAAAGAAATTGTTCTTGGTATATTTTTTACTTGTGCAATTAATTTGCATCATTGGATTGTTGCTGTTGTCTTAGTTCTGGTAGAATGTGGATATATATTGCTGTTTCTTAACTTCATTATATTTGGGTTTTGCAGGATGATAAAGCTGATGTCATTCTGAAGTACATGCCAGATGAGGCAAGGCTGTTGAAGGCATATGGAGAGTTGCCAGAGAACACTAGGCTCAATGAGGGTGTTGCTAATTTGGATGAAGAGGACGAGAACACTGTTGATAATTATATCGAGTTTGAGGATGAGGACATTGACAGAATCTAAAGTTTTCGTGACTTAAATTGCTTTTTTGCCTTGCTATTTCCTTTTTGGTGTTTAATTTCAATATAGATTGAGAGCTTATATGCTGTATCGTTTGAAGTAATATATGATTCAGAGCTTTATGCATTTAGGTTTCTGTATGAATATTTATGCTTCGATGAAACGGATGCAATAATAACGAGCTACTGTTTTTCGGATTTGCACAATTTCCTGGATGGTTTGCCTGCATCGATACTTCTGCAATGTTTTTTTGGTGTCTTCTCCTTCTGAATTTGTTGCTAGATGGTACCTTTAAAACGATCCTTATGCTGAAGGTCCACCTGAAACAGCTTCTCTACCTCCCAAGGTAGGGGTAAAGTCTACCCTCCCCGCCTCAGACCCTTTTAGTGGGATTCAATTGGGTATGTTGTGTTTGTGTTATAGTACCTTTAAAACGAGCTTGAGGTTATGATTCATTGAGCCATTCCTCCAGTGATATTCAGTCATCCTTCTAATTAAAATTTCAACCATCTTTCAGTACAGGGGAAGTGGAATTTGATCAAAGGATATCTAGGTCTAAAATTGGACCTTTGAACACTCAACCAATTCCTTGGTGTCCTCTTTTAAAGGTTACTGGAGTTTTGTAGTATGTAACACATTTTTCCCCTTAATCCACACAGCATTCTCTACTTATACCAGGGCAGAAATATAGAAACACTACTTGCTTGACCTAAAGTTAAATGTAAAAGAACTAGGGTTATATGCATGGTTGATTTTCTATGGAAGAATTGGTCTGTTTTTTGAAGTACATTCTTAATGCAGCCTCGAAGAGCCACAAATGGGGTCTATGGAGGGTGGTGCGTACATGTGTGAAGGTAGAGAGGTTGTTTCAAATGAAATGAAAGGTAGAGAGGCTGTTTCAAATGAAATGAAGACTTAAAAAAATAACAATAGGAAGTGCTTCCACAGGCATAGGCTACCTTCCTACTGACAGCACAACTAGGTGTTGGCAATTGGCACATTACTACACTAATTGCTACGTCACTACACTTCATCAGGATCGGTAGCGGGTAGGATATGTATGGAAAAAACTGAAAACCCCTATTGTAAATTGCAACATTGGATCTTTGGCAATAACCATATGCTCCATTTCAAAAAGTAGTTAATTTGCATTGTGCACTTGACTTACAGCCTTATTTACAGAACGATATAGTGTAACAAGATGCAGAAGTAGACTATGATTTATAACACTATTAAATAAAAGTGAAACATAAAAGCTTCTTTGAAGATGTGCTAAGTGAGATAAAGAAAATTACATCAAAACCTACTCTTACTTATAAAGAAAATTACATCAGAACCTACTCTTACTTCACATGAACATATGCCTCTTGTACAAGAAACTAACAGCCCATTTGCATTGGCTCGTTCACCATGAATTTGACATCAAATTACATGCATTTATTCAGTTCCTGCAATCTTCTTCAATTCCTCAGCATCTTCTGCCAATTCTTTTCTACTCGACTGTCAGCAAGAACAAGAAATCACATCTCTAGTAAGCCATTGCCATCTCTATGCAAACAATAAGCCAATTCTACAGTAGTTCAAGTACTTTCTTGTGCAGTTATTTCAGTAGTTTTGGCTCAAAACTCTATGTTATGAAATTTACTAAATATGTACAAAAATTTAATTCAGAACCCAATAACTAGCACTTAAAGTTGTTGTCCTAGACCAGAACCCATAAAGTTCAAATCTTGTATCCACTTCTGCACCAACTTAAAGAACATTTACCCTTCTCGGGAAAAGGCAAGACAATGACAGGCTGACTGAGAGATTGGAAGTTCTATATGGCAGTTCTTTTCTTCTTTTTGCCTAAATTCAGTGTACAAAAAAGTTGATACAGAAATCAACTACTCCATCTGTGCCTATTTACGTGACATTCTTTCCTATTTAGTCGGTCCCAAAAAGAATTGACACATTTTTATATTTTGTAACAATTTAACTTTAAACTTCTCATAATGAGATGATTTATAGTCACACAAATATCTATGGCTTATTTTGGACCCCAGGTTTCAAAAGCCTACCTTTCATTCTTAAACTCTGTGTTCAGTGAAACACCTTCACATAAATTGAGACGGAGGGAGTAGTTTATAGAAATTCAAGCTTTCAAATATTTACCTAAGAAGCCTATTTCAATATATGGGAAAAAGAAAAACTAGCCGTCATTTTGTTTTAAGCCACAATTCCTTCCATACCCCAACTGAAAATCTACAGCATGCGATGCGATTCGACTGGAAAACATTTATTTAAAATATTTTTTGTGGTATAATTTGAAATGTTAAGAGAAATGTAACCTAATCCCGCAATCTTACCTTGAAGAGAAGGTAGCGGTAGACAAACCATCCAGTATATCCAAGTCCTACCAACTCCAAGACTTTTGGTAGCTGCAGAAAGGGGAAAGATTAGTGAATCTCTGATGGTTGGACCAAACCACAGAAGAGATCTATGAAAGAGAGGATCTCAGTCTGTCATACAAATGGAAATTCAAAAACCTATAGCAGGGAAAATACTCACAACATTCTTAAAGCAGTTCCTTAAGTAAAACAATTATGGGATAATTACATTTTTGGACCGTTCAGAAAAATGATAGCCAGAAAAAGTATAGGTTTTGTATATTAAGTATAAATATACATTAATATGTATAGACATTAATATACATAATCAGTGTATATGTTTTGTACATTTTAGATAGTGCCCGTAAATAACTTCGGCTGACGGGCCAACAAATGGAAAAAGGCCAGCAGTTATCTTATTCCATCAATCTACTTACCAGAGGAACTGAGTTGACGGCACCAACAACAATTGAAGACAGCCAAACTGCAACAATTGCCCCACCACCGTAAAGTAGCACTGTTGATTTGTCTTCAACAGCATCCCACTGTAAGCAATAAGAAGGTATTCAATGTGAGTTAGACATAGAACAAATCGGTCATAAAAGATCAAAAGGATTAAAAAAATTGCTGAATCCTGATCTCGTATTAAAATGAAAAGCTATCTATTCCGACCAGTAAAACTAAAATGCATCCCTAAGATTCTTTAATTCTATTTTTAGGGACTCTTACATTGTCTCCATGCGAGAAAATGCCAACTTAGCAAAATGTGTTCTATGTACCCGAAATTAGAGAGCATTCAGCAGACGAGAACTATGAAGAAACCTCTAATGAAGGTAAAAACAACAAAAATCTATGGTTGCACTGAATGCTAATATCAAAGTTATCATGACATGGTACTATTTATTATTAACTAAACTGCCATTTCTATAATATATATATATTATTAACTACTAGAGTTAAAGTAATATAATTGACTTCAATGATCTGCTCCTATTATTCTCTGGTTATCTTTACTATTTGCTGTCAATACGTTTCTCTTCTTCAATATTTTCATCATAGCTTTTTACTCTTGTATTTTTCAAACCTGCTTAGAAAACGCTTTTCTTGAGCCGAGCGTCTTATTGGAAACAACCTCTCTACCTCACCCAAGGTAGGGGTAAGGTCTGCGTACACCCACTCTCCCCAAACTAGGTGTGCTGTTGTTGTTGATCTACTCCTATTATTAAATTGAAGAAAATCTCATGACGTTATAAATGTAACAAAAACTGCTGCTCTACAAGTATTTTGCAGGTATAAGTATCTCACACTCTATGGTGATGTACCGTGTACAAAACAAGGTTTTGATTTCTAATAAATCTCAAAGCGATGCAACAAAAGAGAGATTGACTACCAAATGACTTTTGATTATTTGCAGCAGAGAAGATGCAATTTTTTCTCAGGCAGCAAGCCATCCAGTTTACCTTTTCTTTTAGCTCCGTTAGGAATTCGCTAGTATCAACAGAAGTTTCTTCAGATGAAGAGGCTTTAACCTGGAGCAGTGAAGACCTTTTGGACTCTGCTACAGAACATCAACATAAATCATGAGCACAGCAATAGGAACAAGTGTTATCTTTGAAATCAGAAAACATCATACAAATACAATGCGCATCACTTCTATGTATGGTTTAGTGTAATTGTGTAAGTAGCAACTAGGAGTGGCAAAATTGGCCCATTAAAACATGACCCGCCCAAGTTTGGGTTGGTCATTGACCTGCCTAAGTTTGGGTTGGTCATTGACCTGCCTAAGTTTGGGTTGGTCATTGATCCGCCCATTTATTACCTCAGCCCACATTAGTCCAACCCATCCAAAAATTGGACTGATATAGCCCAAATTGACCCTTGAGATATCTTGTCAAACTATTTTCAAAGACTTTTTTTTTTTAATTGATATGTTGTATATAGCCATAATACTCCCTAGATCCCCCAATGTGGGACTTGTTGGGCTTTAAAGATCCATTAAGTGGTTGGGCTTTAAAATGAAGTGGTGTGAATGAGAAATGGAAGGAAATGAAATTTGTTTGAATTTCATTTGTGCAAATGCACTTTGTCCCACATAGGTGAGGGAAACCATTTGTTGTGTGCTTATATAGAGATAGACAATTGTTCTAACTCTTAAAGAGTTGAGGCATCTACAGTGTAGTTATCTAATCATGACAAGGCAAGATTATGGCACATGTCACTGGGGTGTTGAGCAACCGTAACCTTTTGAAAGGTGAGAACATCAACACACTTGAATTTTATGAGCACTGCATTCTAGGAAAGCAGAAGAAGATCAGCTTCAGTGCTGGCAAGCACAAGATGGGATGGGTGCTAGACTACATCCATTCAGATATACGAGCCCCTAAATTTCCATCGAAGGGTGGAAAGAGGTATCTCCTCACGTTCATTGATGAATTTCACGTGTTTTCCACAGGCGAAAGGTGATGATTTTGAAGCATTTAAAGAGTGGAAGAATTTGATTGATAATCAAATGGAGCGGAAAATCAAGTATCTTCACACAAACAATGGCTTTAAGTTTTGCAGTGAAGAGTTTAATGATTTTTGCAAGGTTTATGGAACTCATCTTTGCTTGTTCTTCCTCCTTGGATCTTCAAAGAGCCCTAACGTTATGATACCAAGTATTAGCGGAAATGTAAAAGAAAGAACATAAGATTTAACATAGTTCGGATCAAAGTGCCAGAGCACAACTGCCTTTATATTATTAACAAAGAAAGGGGAGATATCCAATTACACCTAAGAGAATTGCTCTCTACTCTTGCAAGGATTTTATGATTTTGGGATGATTAGACAATGAAGAATGATCATCCTTTTATAATGACCAGACTTGGACTCCAAGCTCAAAAAGAGAAAAGGAAAAATAAATCCAAAATTTGTCCTCCACAAATTTTGCTTGCTCCCCAAGTTCATTTGCCAGCCAAGTTATTTGGCACATGGGTTGGACCCCACAAAAAACCAACTCTTTCAGTCCTCTAAACTTTGAAGTACTAAAACATCAAGATTTCCACACAGATGTACTCTTAACTGTAAGTCAGTCAAGAGAAAATCATTCATCATAGCATATGAGCTTCTCCTTTGTATTGCATGGAACATTTTTGAAGCTCCAATAACAATTGAAAGCGCAAATGAAAAATACTTGCGAAATTACCAAAACTAGGTTCTATTGTCAGTCCCCAATTCATCGAAAAGGATACTGGAAAGTAGAAAAAGCTAGTAACTAGATTATTGCAGAAAAGGTATCCAAATACAGTATAACTTACATAATTAGAATCATATTTATTTCTGGAGAAAAGGAAATAGCAAATTACGAGTTTCCATCCATTTTCCGATGCTATTTTCCTTGATGTAAGGAATCTTAAAGTGGTTTCAGACACCAATTCTAAGATAGCCCTGGAGGCAAAGCAGCTGACAATACTCACTATAAGTAAATCCAAGACCAGAAGTAGCACAGGTTATATGAAGCTTCCATGAGCTAACTTTAAAATGACAATAGTCACTAGCGTCAAATTGTGTCGATCCGTATTAATAATCAACCAGAGGATAAGGCGTCGTCCCCTAAAAGCTAAACAATCTAATCTCACGGTGATAAGCTAAAATATTTTAAGCCAAGGCATGATAGAACTAGAAGGCCTGGTATACAACGATAAACCAAATTCTGATGTAATAAGGAGAAACTCTCTTAGCTTCTCAAACACTTCTACAGTTAAAGGTATAACAGTTTTAAGTTTAAAAACCAAATGGTTTAAGCTTGTACTCCAGTCACCACAAATGTGCAAGTAATTTATCGATCAATGTAGCAGAATAGCAACAAGCAAGTTAGCACCTTTTCAGACATGGATATTTATCTGCAAACTTATCAGTGTAGCAGTTCGAAACGACCATACCATGAATCTAAGCTTTCAAAGTAGTTTTAGAAATAGGATATATTCAGGAAAATAATACACACAGACTACAATCTACCAAAAAAAAAAAAAAAATCTATCAATCAATCTACTAACCAGTTGTCACTAAGCAATTTTTTTTTTTTTTTTTTTTTGTATCCATTCTCTATTCAGACATTCGATAATCAGATAACTCATACTTAATAGCAAAAAATAAATAAATTATGCTTTACTCTTAATAGGGGAAGATAACATTTCATCCATTACTTTATAATACAAGGTTTCACTAAGCAATTTGACTTATAAATGACTAGCAGTGGTGAAAGACAATCTATATATAATATAAAGCTAGGCATAGACAAGGTGATGTGGCACCTCTCTATGGCCTAGAATGCTATTTATCTTTTTTGTCATTTTTTTGAGTTCTTTTCTATTTTCCCCCCCTCATCTCCCCTTTTCCAATAATTATTTACTCCTATTTATTATTGTAATAGATGAGGCATTGAAGAATTGTGAGGGGCAACGAAGAGTCACGGTAAAAGGGTAGCAAAGAGTCATATTTTATCCCCCAAAAGTATTTCTTTTCCTATCGACAATTGATCTGAAGAGGTGTAAAAGAACATTAAAATCTGCCCATTTGCATTCAGCTCATAATTTCCATTAAATGCAAAAGTAAAGACAAACTCTTTCTCTAACGTTAAAGTTCATGTATAAAATGAAAAAGTATTCCAGAAAAACAAGGACAACACAAAACCCTTCCAGTCCTTCTCTTTTTGGATACTATCAGGTAATGCTTCCATTGTTAATCATATTTTTTGCTTTGTATAGTAATGGCCAAAACTTCTTTGAAATATCAAGCCTAAAATGCTTCATATAATAAAGTTCTTATGAGCTTGGTATGGTAAACTTATCTGGTTCTTTTTATGCTGGCTTGATAAAATGCTACGATGTTGTATTGTATTAAGTATGTCAGTTGTTAGTTCTTTTCCTATTGATGTCAGCAATTTCTTTTTTGTCAAGTTGTTTAGTTTGTGATAAAATATACGATAATTTTGATTGTTAGTTAATTTTGTTTATATTGATATGTGGTTTAATCTGTTTACAAACTAAAATTTGCTCCTTCACTATGATCATTGAGATGTAATAATATGGCAGTTTTTCTTTGTTTTTACATGATTTTGAGAGAGTAGATAACAGTCGGAATCAAACCATGAGACGGGATGGTGATAACAATATAATAAAAGAAAGCTTGCATTGAGTTTTTTCATTTTTCCTTCTCAATTTCTAATTTATTTCAATTTTAACTTGACTGTCTCTGTTTTATCTAATTGAAAAAATGTTAGCACATGTTTATCAGTTACATATTCTACATTTCTATTTTGCTATGACATGACTACTTGTAGGAGAATAAAATTTGTCTAATACAGGTAAAGTTATGATATTTTATTTGACTTACGTATCAGAAACTTTTTTTTTCTTCTTAATTTTGCCTCTAATTAAATGTGACAAATAAATTGGAACGGAGACCGACAACTTGACAAGGAACAGTAGGACAGAGCAGCTCTATAGTCATATAAAGTGACTAACTGGTTAAGCATCATAAGTGCATTTGATCAAACTAAAACTCATAAGATATTCCAATACTATAAGTGTAACAAATGAAAAACAGAAGTAAGCAAATAAATATCCCAAGTCACAATATTAATTATTACATTGACTTTATACCTCTATGCTTCGTGAAAATTCCGTACTTCCAAATTACCCAATTGATCCAAATTCTGCTGTATTTATTTCTGCGTTTATTTTCATTTACCTTAAAATACATTTAATATGATTAAAACGTTTTTTTTTTTTTTGACAAAGCTTATTAAAGAGTTCAACAACCAGTACCACTACTAAGGGAAAGCTCAATTATTCCACATTAATGGAGGTACTAACATCCTCTAGAAAATTAATCAAGTTGTCCATGAAGATAAACTACTATACTTGTGATTTATCAAGTTATAAAATTATTTTTTGTATGTACGTACATATTTTATCTCCTTGATCTTGGCTACATCCACAAAAGTATTTTATAAATTTAGTTTGTTGCTTTTATAACTGAGCGAAGATCGGTCACGTACACTAGTAAAATAATAATCGAAAAATTAGAACAATTTACTGAAAAGTTACAAAAAAAAAAAAATGGCAGGTAACGTTTTGAAACATGTCACATAAGTTTAAACGGAGGAGAATACTCATTTGCCAAACTAGAATACCTGGAAATTTGAAGGAAGTGGAAAAGGTGTGGAAGAGACACGTGGTGGAAGATAAGGTAAGGTAGAACAGGAAAATGGGGCGGCTGCTTTAAGTGGGAAACGAGTAGTAAAGAGGGTAATAGAAGGAGAAGCTGCTGCCATTTTGGCTGGGCGGTGTGAGTTTCTTCTCTACACAAAAGTAGTGGCTGTGTATCATCTCTTTGGGAGACAAAATGACTAAAATTATCTCTCTCATTTTTTTTATTTTTTGCTAATAGGTTTAAAATAGTCCTTTAAATAGTACTATAAGTGGTGTTTGGTACTAGACAAAATTATCTCACGATTATAATCCTGGGACTAATTTATCTCATCTCTTGAAACTTATCTCATCTAGGAGATGGGATTCCAGGATTAATGGGATATTCCTTCTTTAAGTTTGGGATGTACTTTATACTTTATTTGAGATCACAGTATAAAATTATACCTTCTATCAAATATGATACAAAATTAATCCCACGGTTAGTGTTGGGATCAGAGGCGGATCTAGGATTTGAAGGTGGCGGATGCCACAATTTTCTTCAATGTACATCTTGTTAGGAACGTGTATTTGGGTCGGTCTATCTCTTTTTAATTTATTCGGATCAACTTAATAGGCTTTTTTTTTATTTGCAAATATGAAAATTACATCTCAAAAATCAACAAATGAACATAATTAGAATTTTAAACAAGGAATCACACTCGTTAACACCCATTAACAACAGAAGTAAATCAATATTTTCACCAAGGGACTTGCATCTCTTATGTATATTAAAAAATGAATTTGCGCAAGTAAAATAACATCATCAATAAGGGAATTACACCAATCAAAATAAGAAAAATAATAGAAAAACTCTTCAATAGGTAAATACACCCCATAAGTAAATGTAGAATTAGATAAACTATAAGTTTTCAAAAATAAATCATAAATTTCATGTTTTTTCTAAGCAGTGCTTACGAAATTTCCATCATAATTTAAGTAGTAAAGTGATTTAAATTGAATTTAACAATTATAGAATAGCATAAGTTTTTATAATACACTCCCTCCGTCCATTTTTATTTGTCCATTATACTAAAAATATATGTCCACTTTTACTTGTAAGTTATATAGTTTGAAAAAACAAGACATAATTTACCATTTTATACCTATTTTACCTTATTATTAAGTACTCCAATTCATTTCTCATTTATTTATTGCTTATTAAGAGTGCTCAAGTCAAATATAGACAAGTAAACATGGACGGAGGAAGTAATAAACAAAAGAAATTATAAAAAAAAAAAATTGAATTTTGATCTCAATCCAAAATTCCCATTGAGACCCAAGTTTTTCGATTTAAATACTCACAGATTTGAGATTAAGATAAATGCTTAATTTAAGGGCTTTTAAAGTTTCTATTTGTGTGTTCTCGCTAAAGATCACAGATAAAATAATAGAAAAGAGGAAAGACAATATAAATAATAAAAGATAAATAGAAAATTGGGACAGCCGAAAAGAAAATTACTTGTACAAAGGAAGTAAAAAGTACAAAGAAAAACGGGAGTCAGAAAATGCTCAAGATAGATTCAAACTTGTGTCTACCAGCCGTGACACCTTTGTCTAATTTTCGACTGGGGGTGGCAGGATCAAATATTTAACCTAACTTAAGCGAATTACAATATAAGTACATAAAAATTTTATTAATCTAGAGGGTGTCATGCCATCCCCACCCTAAAGGGTGGATCCGCCCCTGGCTGGGATATCCCAATTAATACCGTGTACGAAACGACCCCTTATTAAAGTGATCAAATATACCTCTCATTTGATGGAAATCCACAAATTGACTCAAGTAACCCAATTTATGGGGCAAATGAAAATATGAGAGCGATTTAGTTTTTTGGTGAAATTGGGCTAATCAATTTGTGAATTTCCGTCAAATGAGGAGTATATTTGGACACTTTAGTGAAGGGAGGGGCATAAATGACCCAAAATTGTAACCGGGGATATTTTTAGCCATTAAAACAAAGTAGATGGTATTATTTTACCCTTTTCCCAATATTATATGAGCAGTTTTAGTAAATTAAATTTGTAAAAAATAAGCATTTTTTATCTCCCTCAAATACTTATTAAACTCTAATTATTAAATTCAATCGGGATCGTGGAATTTTTTTTAACAAAAAACATTATAAATTTCTATTAAAATTTCAGAAACCGCAATATAAATAACTACACCAGACAAAAATATAGATCAAAATAATAGAAATTACACCTCAATAGTTGCATCAGGCTCTTGATAGAGATAGAAAAAAATATACTCCCGCCATCCCAATTTAAGTGTCTTATTTGACTGCTCATGGAATTTGAGAAATAAAGATAGATCTTTGAATCTTGTGGTCTTAAATTAAATATGTATTTAGTCATTTAAATCTTGTGGTCTTAAACTTGCCATATAGAATGTTGGAATTAGGAAACTTACAAAATATAGAAAGGGCGCTCTTTTTGGGACATATTAAAAAGAAAATAATACATTTAAATTGGGACGGAGGGAGTACTACAAAATTTGTACTGAGTTTCCTTTAAATATTTTCTATTTTCACAATTTCAATTAAATTTGACAATCAACAACAACAACAACAACAACCCAGTGAAATCCTACATCGTGGGGTCTGGGGAGGGTAGAGTGTACGCAGACCTGACTCCTACCAAGGTAGGACGGCTGTTTCCGAAAGACCCCCGGCTCAATAAAAGCATAAAAAGAAGTCAGATAAGGTTAAGAGATTCGGATAAGAGATTTAAAGCGATATGGAAATGAAATAATGCAAGCGACACAGATAACACATGATAATCAGAGCACAGGAAATAACAGATAATAGCAGAAATCGGAGCAGATGACATAAGATAACCAAAGCACAGGAAATAACAGATAATAGCAGAAATCGGAGCACAAGATAAAATGCTCAGTTTTGATATATTTAAAGGATCATTAAAAAAAATAAACTTAAGTAATTATTTTAAATTTAAGTAAAAAAAAAAATAAGGGGATCATTTTTGTCAATTTCTCGTTAACTTAGGCTCTGCTTCTACGAGTCACTCCCTTTAGGACGGAGAAAGAGAAATTGGTTATGGGGAGTGAGTGCCACCATTTTCCCCATTTCCATGTATGCATTTCAAAACCATTAAAACTTAGGTTGAGTACTTGTAAATAAATTTTATCTACACTCGAATTATAATATGTTTTAATTGTGCACCTAATCATATGATAGGCCAAAATACCAAATGAAAGTAGATCGATTTTTTTTTTCATTCCTGAAGAGGTGCATATCTTGCTCGGATCTTCTTCCATAATGGTACGGAACAATAATATCGTTGGGGTAGATACACAAATCACCTTAAATCTAAGAAGCCGAATGTTAGTAGTAGACACTTTTGATTTAAATTTTGTAAAATCTTTTTGATGCGTTCTTAAGAATCATCACGTTGATAATTAATCACATAAAAACCACTTTCTTTAATTGTATAAATTAGCACCAATTGGAATATACCTGAAGTTGTACGACTTATTCAGGCTAATGCGTATAATAAAAGGAGATGATATATCTTAAATGGTTAACTTATCTACGTAATGGCGCTTGAGAACACATGCAGAAACTTTTCCAAAATCTCAGTTGGATATATATAATATAAACATTTTATCACAAGTTCAAGTGCTTAATTGAAAAAAGTTATAGTTTTAGTGTCTTAATCAATTTATTGACAACTTTAAGCAGAGGCAAATTTATGTAGAAAAACTGGGTCACGTGAACCCATGATCACTCGACTAAACTCGATATATTATGTGTATAATTTTAAAATATATCCAATACTGAAGGAACACATGGTCAAATCAGGCCGAGTGTAGCATTGGTTAGGAGTTGGGTTTAATTCCTCAAAGTAGCGGGATCGAACCTGATGACCTTTTGCATTTTTTTTTGTTTTATTTCTGAAGCAGCCTTTAACTTTCCTTTTTTTATATTATTTCTAAACCCTTTTTCTTCTTTAGTTCAAATTACCCAGAAGGCAAACCGTTTTCCTTTTCCTTTGCTCGCCAAGTTGATGCCAATATAAATTTTTATATTTTATCTTAAAAGTAATGATGAACCCATCCTCTTGAAATCTTGGATTCGCCTCGGGACTTTAAGGGACTGTCGATGTATTCTGCCTTAAAACTTATACGAATTCAGTGTTTATAATAAATCTCAAATAATTGTCTTTTATATGCTATTTATCCCTTAGTTATAGTCAAGTTAGATGTATTCTTAATTAAAATTTAAACTCTAAGGTTAAATTGTTTAATTTGATGTAAACACCGAATACAAATAACTATTTCCCTTTTGAAAGTTGGAGTGACTTGTCTCTTTTCTTACTTTTTTTGTTACCTCTCATGTTATGTGACTGTGTTTAACTGGGTACGTAGTGTACTCAAATTAAATCTCCAGATAAAATAAAAAATTAGTGAAGTAAGGTCTATAGACGTTAGCACAAAAGGCTTGAAAGGAAAATCAATCATACCTACTTTTGGGAGAAATCCTAGACACCTTACACTAATTTTTTATAAGACTCTTATTTGATAGGCATTAGGGAGTGCGAATAAGAAAGACTTTTGAAATTTGTCGTCTAAAATAAATCATAGATTTTTTTATAGTGTAGCTATAAATTATTTTATTATGAGTAAAATAAATTAAATTATTTTTAATTATAGAAATATATTGGAACAAACTAACAAAAAGTATACCACTTAAAATCTGACAGAGGAGGAAATATTTCAAAAGTTGGGGCTAACACTTTTCTTACTTATATTGCTAAGTTTCTTAACGGGCAAAGTGTAATTTATCATACCGATAAGATTTTTTAATACATATTGTTCAGATGAAAGGTAGCATATGCTTAATAGAATTGTTAATTTACAAACAAATTGACTAAACACTACCGTTATTTAAAAAAGAAGACAACCTTTCTTCTTTCATGTATTTCTCTAGCTTAATATCTAAGTATATTGTTAAGTGAAAGCTCATTTTCTTTTACCCTACAAGAAAAAGTACTAGGGAAAAATGGATTGAAGTGGATTTCATTTCGTTTTCCACTTAACTTCCAAATCAGAATTGTCGTTTTGACCAACTTAACTATGAAGCATAAAATTTGACCTATACTTACATTGTGGACCTAACTAATTAAAGTTTTATTCAATCACTGTGTCTTGTGATCAATTGTTCATTTCATCAGTAAACTGTCTAAGCTAAGAGATGATTATCTGTATTGGTTAAACTATATCAGAAGCAAAGATTATTTAACCAGACACGTGATAAGTATAAAAAGGACTATAGTTAATTAACCATCGAGTTGGTTAACATCAGTCAAATCATAGGCTTGTTTGATCATTGAGAATCAACTGCCAACTTCGCTTCATTTGGACCGGGCAAAGAGTCAGCTTAGTTCTATTCATGTGTATTTTAGCTCGACTCGACTCAGCTAGGCTTAGCTAAACTTAGTTTTAGTCAAAGTTTAACTTGGCTCGACTCGATCAAAGCTTAGCTCGAGTTCATTGAGCTAGCTCACGTCAATTCGATTGGGTCGATTAAGTCATGTAATGATTACTTTTAAACTCATTAAAATTCACCTATTAAGTTTAATTTCTAAATAAATTAGTAATATGTTAGTTTAATAATCAATAATTATTAGTAATTACTAATAAACTTATAATTTTGTACTTCTGTAATATATTTGATGTAATTAAATCTTGAAGACATATTGTTACTTAAAAGTACTTTAAGGGCAATGCGTGAAATGTAATTAAAAATTGAGATTTAAGAATTCGAATATCAAGTAAACTTAATATTGTGAAAATTCTTTGAATTTAATGTTGTTTTATGTTTTTACCTTGCAAGTTCTATTTTTTGTTCAATATGAAGTTAACCTAATTATAATTTATACTCTATTTCAAACCAATAATGTTATATAGTTTAATTATCTATATTTGAATATAATTACCAATTTAAACTAGTAATACTTATATTTTCTTATTTCACCAATCGACTATAAATTTCAATTTTTTTATGAAGTAGCACTATGCGTGGAAGAAAATATTAAAGAGCCGACTCAAACACGTTTCGAGTTGGGTTATATTTGGACAAAGTTCAATTGAGCTGATCTGAGAAATGATAGTGTGCCTGGTTAATATAAAATAGTACTGATACTTAATATTTTTCTAATCAATCAATTTGTTATGAATTTAATTTTTCGAATGACATAGCACAGTGCACATAAGAAAATATTAAAGAGTCAGCTCAGCCTTGGTTCGAGTTCGATTATACTTTAACAAAGCTCAGTTGAATCGATAGTGTTTCAAGTCTGGTTAATATAAAATAATAATGCTCATATTTTTCTTAATTATGAATTTAATTTTTCGAATGACATAGCACTGTGTACAGTAAGAAAATATTAAAGTGTCCACTCAGACTCGACTCTAGCTCGATTATACACTCAGTTGCATCCTGCTTGGATTCGATATTGTATCAAGCTAAGTTGAACTCAGACTCGAAGTCAATTTGATTCAACATTGTAGTAAAGCTCGACTTGGCATCCCTTCAATGTCGACACGTGGTACTAATACTTAGCAATTTTGGACAACATATTTCATTACACATCATCACATAAACCTCGGACAGTTAAAAAAAAAAAAAAAAAAAAAAAAAAGAACACACACATTACCTGCCACTTTCTCTCAACCTCAATCAGTGTCTGAAGAATTTAAAACTGAAGTGTCAGAATCCCCAAAAATCCCCTTTTTGCTAAATCTTAAATCAACAGTTAAAAAAAATAAATATTTCCACATTAGTTTTTGTGAGTACTACTATTATTCCGCAGTATTTCCCCTGCAAAACCCAGGTTTTATTTTTACATTCTTATTCAGTTTTTAAACCTTAATTTACTTTAATTAATGCAACATTAACTTCTTCTTTTTTCTAGTTTGTTTGCATTATACTTCCACTTTGATGCATTATATAAAGTTCAGATTTTTCTTCTTCCTCTTTATATTTATCATGCTTTCTTGCTCTCTTGATTCTTGAAAGTTCAATGCTTGCATTCTAAAATTATAGGAATTTTGATGTATATTTATAAAGTTTTCTCAAATGGGGATTCCCTAAAATTTGAGATATTACATAGTAATAAAGAAGACACTTCTTTAATGTTTTCAATTTTTGGAACTCAAGATTTGAGTTGGGAATTGAAACTCTTGAATTTTTTGAGCTTAATTTATAGTATTAGGAATATATAGAGGTTTGTTTTTAGAATTGTGGTGCAGTTAAAGTTTCTCTGTATATTTGTTTACAAGATTTTAGCTGGCGTTTTCTTAGGTAAATGTCACATTTGAATTTAGGCTTGGACTATAGAGTACTTTTGAGCATTTTTGCCAGATGTCATATTTTTGTTTGTTTTGCTTCCTTTGTTGCTGATGTTACTTTTATGTTATTGTTACAAAGTATGAGTATGATTTGAGTAAATGTACATTCAATGTGAGGGATAGTGATAAGGTACAGAATAAGAATTTTGGATTACGTATGAGGTTTTTTCGGGGTTCGCTAGATTACAAGTTTTTCCAGAGAGGATTATCGATACAAACCGAAAAAAATTGAGGCTTTTGTCTCATCCGATTTACCGGCATTGTCGTTTTTCTGGTTCAAGTAGCATAAATAAGGGTTATTGAATGGGGCATTATGTGCCTATCTGGATCATAGAGCGTCGGTCGAAGTAACAAAAGATATGAGTGAGATGAATCAAGTCACGCTTCGGAACCCTCAGGGTGCCTCTGTACGGGTTAGACTCCCTAAACCCATTCTGTTAGATTAATTAGATGTAATGATTTTATGGTTCTAAATCGTCTGTTAGATCTGTCATTGATGTGATTACTTAACTTGTGTTGTGAATGAGGTCAATTTCCTTGTATGGCTATTTACCCTTTTTGTCAAATTCAGGTTAGCTTGCATGGAGGACAAGTTACTTCGTGGCGGAATGATCGAGGTGAAGAGCTCCTATTCACCAGCAATAAGGTATAGGTTTCATATTCAGTATTAGTTAGTTCTTACATTGGCGATTCAGATCTTTTTGCTGTATGTTCAATATCATGTGAATTAAAAATCGGAACTTGGATTAAAGGTTTCTGATATCGTAGCAGAAGATTTGGTGAAAAAGCAAAATTTACTCTTTTAGATGCTTAGCTGTGCAAGTCAATCATCTCCCTGCAGATATAGAAATGCTAATTAAAGTGAACTTCAGTGTTTATTTTCTTGTAGATTAGAGGTAAAGTGAACTGCAGTGGAATCACTAGTTCACATTGCTTTAGAGATTCCAAATTCGAGGTGAATTGCTTGTATATGAGGTGGTCACTCCAACGGGTAGAGAACAGAGAGAGCCTTTTTATTCCCCCCCCCCCCCCCCCCCCCCCCTTCTTTTTTTTTTTTTTTTGAATTTGTTCTTTTTATAAATCTATATCACTTAATTGTTAGAGAATGACGGTTGTTCACGTGAACCTTCTCCCGAACTTGTCGTATCTTTTATTTATCTTTCAAATCCCAGCGGAGACAAAAACGCTAGGTGATTTCTTCCCATTTGTCCTAGCATTGGTGGACAGAGTTACCTATTGCTGGTGTGAGATAGCAGGTACACCGTGGAATTAGTCGAGGTGTGCAAGCTGGTCCGGACACCACGGTTATAAAATATGTTTTAAAAAATCATCTCACTAGCAAGAAAAGGAAAAGAAAAAAAAAAGGATCATCTCACTAGCAAGAAAATCACCTCAATAGCTTTCTCTTCTTTTGTACTCCACTCATCCACTCTCTACAACTACACCTACCCACCATGCGTCCTAGGTCTTTCATTCTTTTCAATCTCTTTCATGTCCCGCATTTTATAAGGAAAGACTGAATGGTAAAAGATGTTTTTAGTTGTACAAAAACTAAAAGTGTGCTTCATTGTCTAATTTAAATTCTCGGGGTTCTGTTGGAGCAAGTGGCAGAATCTTACAAACTTAAAATTAGAGTTACTTCAAATAGTTTATTGCTTGACAAGTGGTAGACACGGGAAACTCATAACATAAAGTCGTGGTGTTGGTTGGTGCCAATAGTGGATATTCAAAGATGAGAATAGTAGTGTTAGTTTGGCTAGGCATATACTCCTCTGTCCATTTTCATCAATGTACCTTCTATTTTAGCCGTTCCCAGAAAGTTATCTGTCTGAAATGGTAAATCCTTTTCCCATCCAACAATTTAAGTAATACTATATACTTTTACTATTTTACAAGGTTTTAAATTTAATATGACTTCTTTTGAACACTTCTTCACTTCTTCACATTACAAACAAATACTTGAGACACTTCTACAACCAATTTTATCTCATTATCTTTGTCTAAGTAAAATAGAGTCCATTTAGGATAAAACTGGATGACTGCTAGATCTGGAGTTGAATTGATAAATACTTACTAAACGATGTCCCTTTCTTGTTTAAACAAAATTTCTTTTGTAAATGTCTTCTAGAGTTTTGGATGACTTTAACAGACTATATGAAAGGTTATTGCTATTATGTGATATTCCAATTGGAGAGGTCTTAAAACCTTTTCAATGAAAAGGTTTTAAGAACTGCACTAACTTGTCCAAACAGTTGGCATTTGATGATAGGATTAGTGAAAGTGCTTCATCTAAATTATTTTGTCTGCATTAATTATACTTTTAGTTATGTAAAAATGACTGTAAATCAAAATATGTCATTATACAACAACAACAACAACAACAACCCAGTGAAATCCCACATCGTGGGGTCTGGGGAGGGTAGAGTGTACGCAGACCTTACTCCTAACAAGGTAGGACGGCTGTTTCCGAAAGACCCTCGGCTCAAGAAAAGCATAAAAGCATAAAATATGTCATTATAGTGGTCATTATAATCAAAGAATCTTTCAGCTTAGTGCTTTATAAAGTACACAGGATACATATAATTTTGAGAATGCACATTGACAAACATTTGCCTTTTGCATTTTAGGCCATCTCCAGATCTTTGAAATCTACACGAGGAGGAATTTCTGTTTTCTTTCCCCAGGTACCTTTAGCGGTGCAAATCTTTGATAAATTATTCCTGTCGAGTACTGTAGAATAGATCATGCGATTATTCTACTTATGCTGCAGTATGGAACTGGTGGATCAGTTGAGCAAAATGGATTTGCCAGAAACAAAATTTGGACCATTGAAGACGACCCTCCATCTCTAAAATCATTTGATGCCCAAGGAAAATCTTTCATTGACTTGCTGCTCAAACCGTCAGAAGATGATCTGAAGTCCTGGCCTCATGTGTATGACCTTCACTTTGTAGTAAATTCTAATTAGTTTTCTTAGAAGCTTGGTGATTGAATTAGTTTTATTCCTTATAGCCTGTTTGGCCAAGCTTCTCCAAGGTGCTTTTTTTTTTCTTTTCAAAATTGAGGTGTTGGCCAAGCATTTAGGAGAAGAAAAAGTGCTTTTGTGTAGAAGCAGAAGCTGTTTCTGAGAAGCTGAAAAAAGTAGCTTCTCCCTAAAAGTACTTTTTTGAGAAGCTTTTTTCGCAAAAATACACTTTGAAGCACTATCTAAAAACTTGGCCAAGCGCTAGTTACTGCTCAAAAGTACTTTTCAAATTGATTAGCCAAACACAAATTGCTTCTTGTTGAAGTAGGTTTCAAAATAAGCTAACTTTAGAAGCTTAGCTAAACAGGTTATTCTTGCTTATAGCTGTAGCTTTCGAAGTTGCCGGTTAATATCTTTCTTGTAATGTTTCAGCTTTGAGTTTCGCCTTCGAGTTTCTCTTGCATCAGATGGAAGCTTGTCTCTGATATCTCGTATAAGAAACATCAATGGCAAGCCGTTCAAATTCTCCTTTGCTTACCAAACATACTTTTCTGTTTCTAACATAAGGTATGCTGTTTCCTCTGTGTTTTCTTATCGTTTTCATATTCGTGAATTTTCTTACTTCCTGCTGTCAGCAATTTTATTAAAGGGATAATTACAGTTTCGGAGCACTCAAAAGATTAATAGCCAACAAATGTATAGGTTTTTATATGAAGTAAAAATATACATATTATATACACAAAATATACATATAATATGCATAATCACTGTATAGGTTTTTGTATATTTTGGCTAGCACCCGTAATTAATTTCGGCCGACGGGCTAAAAATGGAAAAAATACTAAATCTAATTTTCCTGGAAAAGCCTGAAAGCTATTCAAACTTAAGAAAAGAAAGAACAGAAAGCAGTTTCTTTGTACATCATTGTTTATTTAAATGTTTTGAGCATTGCTTTAAGAGATTGGTGATTTATTCCTTTTAATTTCTTTTTTGAACTTAACGTGAATCTTGTCCACAGTGAAGTGCGGCTAGAAGGTTTAGAAACACTGGACTATCGTGACAACCTGTGCAAGAAAGAACTCTTTACTGAACAAGGAGATGCCATAACATTTGAGGCTGAGGTAAATCTATTTATGCAGCCTCAATATCTCAAAAGTTTGTGATTACAGATTTTCAATTAGTTAAAATCTCAAATTTAGGTGGTTTTGTGAATCACAAGTTGAATAATGACTTGACATAGATATTTTGATATCTCACTTGGTATTTAACAATGTGTACTCTATCACCGAGCTACAAGAAAAACAGAGACAGGTCAGGAAGCATCTTTCAATTGATGTTAAATAAGAAGATCATATTAAGAAGATCATATATATGTGGTTTTTCTGAACTGCATGTCGAAGTTGCTTATCGTAAACTGCTCAGCTTACAATATCTTTCATATCTGAAGCCTTTTAGGTCTACTTTAGTAAATTGATTGAGTATTAATCCGTGTGTTTATTTATTTTGCGCTTAGAAAATCTTTCTTTTTCTTTCAGATGGACCGCGTCTACCATCATTCTCCTGATTGCGTTGCTGTTCTTGATCATGAAAGGAGGCGAACATATCTGCTAAAGAAGGAAGGGCTACCAGATATTGGTAAGTTGCTTCAGTTCAATATCATTTTTTGAAACTATTTTCAATTTGGGGGGTGGGGGTGGGGAACCCCCCGTGGGAGTATCAAATTGACACCAGATCTGCCCTTAGTAAGGCTTAATTTTTTCCTCAGGGACTAGCCGGAGAGGAACATTTCTGAATTTTACTTTAGCATCTATATCTCATGATTCTTCTCTTAGTAAACCTGGAAATGTTTGTTTTATCTGGAATGATATCATTAAATTATCGAAAACTCTGAAAGGAATAAAGGGTGTGTTTGGTATGAAGGGAAATGTTTTATTGGAAATAAGCGAGTTTCTTACTTATTTTCCATTGTTTGATATGTAAGCAATAAAATATTGTTCCAAGAGCATTTATATATAATCTAGGAAAACACTATGGGTGTGGATGGGGTGGGAGTGGGAGTTTTGGGGTGGCGGGGGTGGATGATCAAGGGGTGGGGTTGGGGCCTGTTGGAGTGGGGCGTGGAGAGGAGACAATGAACTTGTAATGCCCACTTATGCAACTTGTTTTCCCTACTCATGTTGTTGTTTTCCTAGAGAAAAAATTTTCCAAAATATTTTCACCAACCAAACACAAGACGATTGGAAAATATTTTTTGAAAAATGTTTTCCTCGGTACCAAACGCACCCGAAGTGTTAATGTGACTTGACGTCAGTCTTTCACCAGTTATTTTTAGTGCTCGAGAAACTTTCATTGCTTTCTATCATGATCCTACAAGTTGGCTTCATGGAAGCATAATAGTATACCGCCTACGAGTCTAGTGGCGGACCAGGAATCCTAACAAGGGATTAGAAGAAAATGCTAGAAGGCCAAACTTGGGATATAAACTTTACTTGACCAAATTTTTAGCCACTTTATGTCAAGGGAACTCAATAAACGTCAGGATTCCTTATGTCAAGATTCAATAATTTTTATATATACGTACAAAAAAATTGGTTTTACTTGCCTATGACTAAACCTAGTGTACCTGTTCCGTCGTCTTGTCTTATTCAGTGCTATGGAATCCCTGGCAAAAGAAATCCAAAGCAATGGTGGATCTTGGCGACCAAGAGTACAAGAATATGCTTTGTGTTGATGGTGCAGTAATAGAAAACCCCATCACTTTGAAGCCGGGAAAGGAATGGACAGGTCGCGTGGAGCTTGTGGTGGTACCATCAACCTATTGGAGCGACGATCTTTAGTCTCTCAAATTCTGGCCAGAAGTATTTTGGAATGGGTCAATAGCTTAGCGAGAGAGCGTAATCTTTTCAAATCGTTTCTATTTTCTAGGGTCATTAAAATGTTGTCATTTGACAGCTAAAGCTTGTCAATTGTTGCTCCATTGTTATATGTTTTGAAAGTGAAGGTTTTTTAAACTAAAATGGTTCCATTTTGGTACATTATTTATGTTTAGTGCAATTGAAATGAGAAAGTGAAGGATCGATATATTTTCTTTGTTTGGTCAAGTACATCTTGGAACACATCTGTTAAAAGGTTATCACAATAGGTATATGGTTGATATAGTCGACTATGTGAACATAAACAAGAATTAAAAGCGTAGAATCTTAAAAGAGAAACATTACTAGAGAAGACAATATTTTAAATCAGGATTCATTATAAGGAAGAATGTTTACTCAAAGGATTTTGCAGACTCATCTTATCTTCTTTTAAGATCATAAAAAGAAAATGAGATTATTGCCAAGTAAACTAGAGATATATGAGCAACAACAACTTAACATGTATTGAGATAGTTGTTCTTTTATCACCTCTAATTTGCACCAACAGCCATAAATAGAAAAAAAATCTGTTATGGTCATAGAGGGAAAAGTTTTATACATTTGGTGTTAAATTATTGTGATTCTTTCCCTCCAATGCCACCTTTTGTTTTTTCTTCTTTTTACCTTTTTGGCCAGACATTATCACAATTGTTTTTACATTGTAAGAATTTTTTATATTTCTGAACTACAAGCATTAGAATAAAATATTCCTATATATATAATAGAAGAGGAGGCGTTAAGAAAGGGGAATTTCTGTTATTTCGACTTACAACCTAAAAGTGGGAAACCAAGAACTTATTTGGAAGTAATTTCGTGTCTAAGGACTTGCCTCAAATGAAGACATGTCACCTTTTTTTTAAAAACATTTTAAAAGAGAAGAGTAGTCCTTTTTGCTTGTGAAAGAGGGAGTGCTATTTGAGTTTTAGGTAAGAAGAAGTATCCATTGCTATATTCATTTTACCTTTTAGTGCTACCTTAAGTTTAGGCGTCATATGACATTATGAGTGAAAATATTGTTCCTCCCCTGAGAATATATTGTAAGGATGTTGCTTTTATCAAGTAACATGTTAAAAATTACTCCTCATAGAACATGATAAAAAAGATTAGATTTTTCTATCTGGTGTCTGGGAGTGGTATTAGGCTCTCACTAATCCAGATTCGCTCTGTGTAAAGTCCATTAAAAATGGAGGTATCTTGTAATAACCAGACCCTTAATTTTAAGTTTTAACGCTCAATTTTGAAATTGAAGACTTTGAACAAGTCATGTTTATCATTTGGACATGTTTGAGAGGTTCGGGTTGAGATCCGAGGGACTCGATGGGGTGGGTTTTGAAACCAAAAATCACAAATTAGAAGTGTAGATATTATTTATTTTCTCTGCTGCAGATGCAATGCTTTGCAATCGCGTACTTCTGCCAGTTTCTTTTGTAGACTGCAACTCAGCTACTTCCTCAGGTCTTTTCGGTAGGAACCCAAACTTTATCGTGTTATTTCAGACTTTTAGTATTTCGAGAATGCCCCGAGGACAATACATTTTTTAGTATTCTTTAGAGACTTATGACTAGTCTTAGTGGGTGTTATGGATATTCTTTCTTAGTTTTCAGTGACTGGTCTTAGTGGGTGTTGCATTCTTAGTTTCAGACTCAATTGATTGAGTTTAAAGGGCTCAGGTTGAACAGGAAAAAAATAATAATATTTGGAGTGTAAGTTCAATGGCGTAATGCATGAGGCTTGATGCACAAACCATCCCCAAGAGAGAGAGTTTCAAGTATCTTGGATCTATAATCCAAGGAAATGGGGAGATTGACGATAATGTCACACATCATATTGGGGCGGGATGGATGAAATGGAGGCTCACGTCCGGAGTCTTGTCTGATAAGAATGTGCCACCAAAATTTAAAAGTAAATTCAGCAGAGTGGTGGTTAAATCAACTATGTTGTATGGGGACGGAGTATTAGCCAATCAAGAGCTCTCATGTTCAGAAGATGAAAGTTGTGGAAATGAGGATGTTTAGATGGATCTGTGGACATACTAGGAGAGATAAGATTATTAATGAAGATATCCGGGACAAAGTGGGAATAACCTCCATGGTGGACAAGATGAGAAAAGCGAGGTTGAGATGGTTCGGACATGTGAAGAGGAGATGTACAAATTCCCTAATGAGGAGGTATGAGAGGTTAGCAATGGTAGGTTCAAGCAGAAGTAGAGGTAGGCAGAAGAATTATTGGAGAGAGACGATTCGACGGTAGTGGCGTATCTTTAGCTTACCGAAGAGATGAATTTAAATAAGAGGATATGAAAATTGTGGATTAAGGTAGAATGTTAGTAGGTAGTTGACCGTTGTCTCGCTTTCTTGTGGGTTAGGCTTGGTGGTAGTTTGGAGCACCATATCTGCTTCTCCTTTCATACCAGTAGTATTAGTATTATTCTCGTAGTTTCCTAATCTTCGATTTCTGTTACTACCTGTTATTTCTTGTGCTTCGATTATCGTATCATTTTATTATTGTTACTGTTCCTTTTCCTCTATGTTATGTAATGCTTTCCTAATTATTTTCCTTGGCTTCTTTACTTCCGTATTTTCTTTTTTCCAAACTGCTTGAAATGCTTTACTTGAGCAAAGGGTCTATCGAAAACAACCTCTCTACCTCCACAAGCCACAAGGTAAGGATAAGGTTTGTGTATACACTATCCTCTTCAGACTTCACTTGTGTGAATACACTGGGTATGTGGGTGTCAATCACATCCCTCCCCAATTTTGGGGCGTTATATTAATAATCCCTATACTACACGTATTATTGATTCCTGCATTATTAATCTCTGTATAACTTATATTGAAACCAAACAACCCCTTGGTATTTCTCTTATTTTTGTATGCTAGTTGAAACCTTCCCGCTACGCCAGCACATAAAACCTGCGCATAGATCTCATCACTTCAAGTGATCACATTCCTCTCTGCTTGCTGTCTTCACCATACACAAACACTTCCAAATTCCACCTCTTCATCTCCCTGTTTTCTTCCACCAATAACCCCACAAAAGATCTCCTCTTTTTTTTTTCTTTTCCAACCCAAATATACTTTCTTTAATTCCTAAATCTTCACATTCACATCTGATCTGATCTCTCACATTCATATCATCAAGATTCATACTTGACAGTTTACAACCATCATATGTACATATCATTTTTGATTCAATCTAACACTCCCTTTCTATAAAGATTTGCTTATTTATATCCAGAAAAAGAAAGAAAAAAAGGGTCTTTCTTGTCTTAAAGAATCAAGAATGTCACAGGTGAAACCTCTAAAGAAGCCACCAGGCTTCAAAGATCCTACAATTCCAATCCAAATGCCACCCAAACCGCGAAAAATTAACGTTCCACCACCATTATACCCGCAAAAGAAAAAACGAAGAAGTTGTTGTTGTTATTGTTGTTGTTGCTGTTTGATTATACTAATCTTGTTACTCTTTTTAGTAGCAGCTTGTGGTTTTCTTTACCTTTGGTTTAATCCAAAACTCCCTGTTTTCCATTTAAGATCCCTAGAGTTTGCTAAATTCAATGTCACTGAAAGCCAAGACGGGCCTAAAATGAATGCACAATCTACACTTGTGGTGGAGTTAAAAAATCCAAACAGGGACTTAAAGATTGTGTATGGTGACACTAGAGTGGAATTGAAAGGCGAAAATGACGTTAACATGGGTGAAGGGAAAGTTTCTGGTTTTGTTCAAGAGAAGAAGAATGTTAAAGTTGTCAAATTCGTTATGCAGACGTCGAATGAGATGTTGTATGGGAATAGTGTTGGGAAAGTTATGAGTATTGGATTCAAGAACAAGAATTTGAGAGTTTCTGCAGATGTGAATACTGATATTGGTATTGGGTATAATGAGTGGAAGAGTTGGAAAATTGGAGTTAGAGTTTCTTGTGGATCTTTGAGGTTAAAGCAGATTGAAAATGGTGCTACACCTAAATGTGGCATTACCCTGTTTAACTGGTAAGTTAACAAGCTAATACAAACAACTTCGTTTGTCTGTATATTTTTGGGTTGCTAATGTTGGTATATAGAACATATGATATAACATAACGTGAAATCAGTTCCCAAGAAAGTTTTGGCAGTTACAATGAAATGTTGTTATAGAGAGGTCTAACTTTATTATAAATAAATTAGGAAGTTTGGGTTATAACCTATGTTGCTTGGCCCCTCGAAAATGCTGTTAAACTTGTGCCGGATCCTCCAAATATGCATAGCTTTTGGAGGATCCGACACACTTTCTAAAGAGTCTGAGCAACATAGGTTATAGCTGAAGTGATCATTAATGCCACCTTTTATTTGTTATTAGGTGATATATACTGATAGTACAAAGATGCAGATAATGAAGCATGACCTTTTGCATTTGAATTTCTGCTTCATATGAAGTCACTAATCATGTTCTTGCTTGTTTCCTGACTATTTTGAGTGTACCAATGGGAGGAAATCAATATATTTACTGAATGTGTTTAACTTATATTACTGATACTGGAAAAAGAATTAACAATCATTTTAACTTCTTGTACTACCTTATATTCTTGGTGCATTCGTTCCCATTTTATGAACAGTTACATGTAGTTATCTTTTAGGTGACCTGACACTGATAGTGATAGTGTAGGTAAGTAATACAATTGAAGAATTCATTGAATTGGTGATTGAATCATGCACATGGGGGAGTAGCTATAGAGTACTTAATAACATGTTATCATTTCACATTGTTTACAATTTAGCTATTATTAGTTTTAGGTGATACAGACAAAAACAAAAGTTCCAAAAGGATGCCATCTTAACTTGACACTAATATACAACAACTAATGATTCTCGCCTTAGTTCTCTGGTGTACTATGAGAAACTATACATGATTATTTTAATTCTTGAATTGCACTTATGTTGCAGGAGATATGTTTCAGCTTATAACAAACCTTTGTGTGTTGGATTTGCAGGTTTCATTTAAATTGATTGATTCAAGGCCTATTCACACATATATAACTGGGAAAAAGGATTGAAGGCATCGCTATCACCTTAGGATGAGAAGAATGAAATACTATTGTGTCTAAATTCATACATAAGTTCATACTCTTATACTCACCATTTAGATGTAAAATCTTATCTAAGTTAATTTGAGAAGTTCCATCTTATAGCTGGTGTTTTATAGCAGGTGGTATACTGGGTAGAGTTGCAAGTATACTTAGAATAATTTCAAACTTGTAACCAAACTATAAGCACCTGTACCGTATAGCATAGATGTTGGAGCATGGAAATTGGAAAGGATGAAAAGGTAGATAGAAGTATCATTTATAATAGCAGCATAGATAAAAGGTAAAAATTACTTGTAAAGTGCGCTGGCTATTTCTGCCGTGTGGGACACATTACAAAGTTTTTGAAAACGTGAAATTACACAAACCTCAACGAGGACATTGAGTCCCTATGGAATACGTATGTACATCATAGGAAAATCTTGCATAGATAAAAACACTTAAAATATGTAAATATATAAGGAAACAAGCCTTAAATCCTAGTAACACGTGTTAAAACAATGCGAACTTAGACTCAAAAGCGAACAATATCACTAGCATATTGAACTGTTGCAATATTTGATCAAGTGTTTTTATTAAGCGATATCTTTGGTGTCTTTTTAGAGGCGGCGGGTTACTTTTTCTAGTGAAGGAATTAGGTTGAAGTAGACAAAGAAGGTGCAACGTGACAATCCATCTAGTAATTGTTTGTAAGGGCAAACTCATTAGTAATTAACTTAAAATAAAGCACATTTGAGATCTTATTTTTCTCCCAAGAGTACAGTCTTGCCAAAAGTTGTTTAACATGATCCAAGAAAGTTTCAAACAAATATCTTTTCAATTTATTTGCTTGTTTTGTGCAATTTATTTAATTACAAATTGAACTAAAAGCGACTTTTCTTTTGTTCCTTTTTATAAAGAGAAAAGCTGAATGAACTAATACTGAACCAACCGGAAAAAAAAAGTAATAGAAGGACTCGCGACTTTTCAAGAGGGTAGACTTTTTAAGGGGTTAATTTGAATGTACCCAAATTAACCCATCAGTTATTTATTCCCAACCCACCAGTTTAAAATTGAACATATTGAACGAGTTACCATTATATTAGCTAAACTTGACGCCCCTATCTTGGTAGAGTTAAGATTACAAGAGAAAGAGAACATTGTTGGTTCAGCAGTATGATAAAAATTAACCACACAAAATCACCTATGCTTTTGGAGGTCAATCAATTAAAATTTGTATGATTAGGAGTCACAAGCAAGCAATTAATACAAACTGATGAGTCCTTTGATAATATCGAAGTAACGAAAATAATGCGAAGATAGTAGCGAAACGAATAAATAAATTGAAATAACAAGTAAAAGAGAGAGATTGAATCTTGTTGAGTATTCGGTAACACACCCCCGCAGTCGAAGCGGGAGGTTGACGAACGGTTAGACTGTCCCGAAAATCATCAAATAGTATGCGCGGAAGACCTTTGGTGAAGATGTCGGCAATCTGATAACGGGACGGAACATGTAGGACACGAACTTCTCCACGTCTAACCTTTTCACGAACAAAGTGAATGTCCATTTCAATATGCTTGGTACGTTGATGTTGTACCGGATTTCCAGACAAGTAAATGGCACTCACATTGTCACAATAGACCAAAGTTGCTTTACGAATAGGACAATTGAGTTCAAGCAACAGATTACGAATCCAACAAGATTCAGAGACAACATTAGCAACCCCTCTGTACTCAGCTTCAGCACTAGACTTAGATAGAGTAGGTTGACACTTGGAAGACCAAGAAATCAAGTTATCCCCAAAATATACACAATAACCCGATGTGGAGCGTCGAGTGTCTGGACATCCTCCCCAATCAACATATGTATATAAAAGTAGTGACTATAGAGAGGTTTTGCATAAGTGTGTACCAAAGTCAATCGTACCTCGAATGTAACGCAAAATGCGTTTTAATGCTTCCATATGCTCGACTTTGGGATCATGCATAAACAAGCAAACCTGTTGGACCGCGTATGATATGTCTGGCCGAGTAAATGTCAAGTATTGCAAAGCACCTGCCAGACGACGATACTTCGTAGGATCTTCATACGGGGTGCTCGAAGTAGCACTGAGTTTGCCTTTTGTATCAACTGGAGTGGGGCAAGGCTTACATTGTGACATGCCTGCCCTGTCAAGAATATCCTCTGCATAAGAACTCTGAGACATGAATAGGCTATTTTTGTCCCGGGAGAAGGCAATCCTAAAAAAATAGCTCAACGGACCCAAGTCTTTCATTGCAAATTTCGTAGCTAACTTGGACATAATACCTAGTATGAGAGAGTCTGAAGATGCAGTTAGAATAATATCATCCACATATAACAAAATATAAGCAGTATCCTTTCCACGACAGTAAGTGAAGAGAGAGTTATCAGATGTGTTGACACCCAATTTTGTCCCTCTGTTATTTCAATTTATTTACTGGAGCTTCTAAATTATTTGACAAGCTAAACACTTTATTTTCACTATTATTTTTTATTTCCATTGCTTTCATTATTACTATCAACATTACAAGTATTACTTTATCACAAATTTTAAATGGTTCGTCACCGTTTCATTTTCAGGTTTGAACTCGTTAAATTAATTGCAAGACAACACTTTGTTAAACCCTTATTTTTCTACATATTAATTATTAATTATCTTCACATAATATATATATTGTACTAATCTAAGTTAAAATCCCAAAGGAATTAAATTGAAGGAGAAAAGGCCATCATTTTAAATTCGGCCAGCCCAATTCCTACACCAACTACCCGACCCGGTCCAGCCCATCCCTTCCACCCGACCCGACCAGCCCACCTTTTAAACAAAATCATCACCTACCCTAATCCCTTTTCTCTTTCTCTTTTTTCAGCCGCCTCCCTCACCCCTCACTCTCTCTCCTCACGCTCCTATCCACTTCCCCTTGTCCCCCACGCCTATCTCCTCCACTTCCCTTTGTCCCCCGCTCCTCTCTCTCCTACGCTCCTCTCCTCTCCTCCTTCTCCTTTTCTTAAACCCGAATGGAAAACCCTATAAATTGGTGTGCTAGGAGTCGTCAAAAGGGGAGACAGACCGGAAAAATCCCCCGAAAAACAAGATCTTGAACCCCAGAAGTCTTTGGCATTTTACGATTTTCATTCTTTGACTACCATTCTAAACTCTAAGGCTGGTTAAACATTCATCCTGTTTTGGTGGACTTTAGCCACGACAGAAATCTTCGAACTCATTTGAGTGAAGTTCGGATCTGTTCGAGCAGGGATCCGAGACTCCGTGTCCCGATTCACTGCACCAACAAAGGTCAGTAAACAATCCCTCTTTAAGTCGATTAATTTCAGTTTAGTAGATTAAGAAGCAGTTATATGTTCACGCATACATGTTTCAGTTGGTTGAAGGTTAGTTTATGACTTGTAGTTATGCATGCTCAGGATTGTTTAGTTTGGTTTTGCTTTTAAGGATGTTTGTATGTTCATGTTTTAATTCAGTTCGGGCTTTGCAGTTTAATAGTTGGTAGAATTTATATGTTTATGCCTTATCTATGTTTGGTTTGATTTCAATTTTTTTTTCAGTATTTAGATGTTCATATGAGTTCAAGGGTGTACGATTATACCGACAGTGTTTGATTTCCTAATTTGACATAGTCTCACTTATTAAGCTTATTGGATTAACTTAGTCACCCTGGCTGCAATCTGAAAGGAAAACATTAATATTAAAAGAATCAGGATCTGCCCTCTTGGGATATTAAAGGAAAACTTAAGATTCTGAAAAGGGAATATGCTTTGTTGAAGTGCAATATGCCCTTGTCTATCTTTAATGATATTAGAAAGGCCTGTACTGTTAATCTAAAATTTGATTCTGCCCTCTTTGTTTTCCTTGCTGCATTCTTCTGTCACCAGACATTTGTATGTGCCGTGTTGAACATGAATCCAATAGTCATATTTGATTACTCACACTGCCTGAATGTTGCTTCCCTTTGATACTCAGTGTTCTGTATGTTTACTTCCTGTTTCCTTCATGTCACTGTGTGATTTTCCTTTTACATCTGTTTGTTGTTCCTTGCTTGTGTTCTCTTGTTAATCATCACTGTCTGCATTATCACTCTTCTCTTTGCTGCTGCTTTCATTACTTTGGTTGACTAGTCACTGTATTTTTTGCTATTCTCTCAGAATCATAGTTTAGTTCTTCAGGCAACTCGACCAGTCTCATCTCTGTTGGTTTCTTCACTGGTGTTTATATTAATGCCAATACTTATCTGCTTAGCTCATATTTTATGGCCCTATCGTTGTCTGTATACCTGCCACACATTTGTTTCAACTCCAGTTCCCTTTATAAAAAAGAATTTTGTGCTTGCTTTGAGTTTGGTATGACCAGCTGTGTATTTTATTCTTTATCCTCAACAAGTTCCAATCCCATGTCTCTGTTCTTCAGCCAGTCTGCTATGAACTGTGGCTGTTTGTTGTTTGTTGTGGAGTATTACTACTTTGATAAAACAAATGCTACATTTTGAAGAGGAAATAGCTGCCTACTGGTTTATTCTATAGATAGATATTACATTCGATAGGCCTGACCTACTTATGGTTGAAATGGCCACCATGTTGGTATATGTTGATGTCCCTGTTTGTTTTCTTTGCATCTGGTCGCTACATTCAAGTTCCTTTTCTTGCTAATTTGAGTCAGTGTCTGATGGGAATGTTTAGTGTCATTGTTTTCCCAGTTAAAATTCCTCATGATTAGGTAATTTTTAATCTTTTCATTTCGGGCATACCAAGTATACTCTGAATACAGTGCATATATCAGTCATTACATATGACTGAACTCTACACACGTCTAATACACCATAGATGTTATACGGTTTGATTCAGCTATGTTTGGTTGTTGCCTATATGTAGTAAGTGTGTGGTAGCTGAATTGTGTATACATGAGGTATATTTAAAATATACAATTTGTTAATTTGTTTTTGAGTTCATATTTCGTATGTTTAACATTATTCATTGATCGTATGCTAATCCTTTTCTTTCGTTTTTATGCATGAACATCGCATACGAGTCCGAGGGACTCATCTCCTCCCGCAGTCGGTGTTGGGCCAAAGCCCAACGAAATTGTCCTCTCTGTCCAGCCGTGTCCGCAGCAAGACAAAAACAAAAGAAAAAGAAGAAAGAAATCTTGGGCCAAAGCCCAACAGCCGCAGATTGCAGCAATCCTAAAATGGGCTGAGCCCATTTAATATTATTTGCTCCTTCATTTTATTTTATGCATTTGATTTGTATTGTGCAACTAACGCGTGACTTTGTTTGCTTTCTTAGCTAGAATGAGCCTTAGTGGGAATTAGCGGGTTAGTTTTAGGATGATGATTAGTCGATTTAAAGGAGAAATTAACAATTCATTTCATAAGTTTCAATCTTATTTTTTATTTTTATGTTAAATTATTTATGGTGTCTATAATATTTATGTTTATTAGAATAATTGATTTTCAAAAATAGCATGGCTACACATTTTGAGCTAAAAGAATCAAGATTCACTCTTACTATCTTAGAAATTTAAAACGTCACAAATCTTACACTAACGTTAGCTTATTTTGAGAAATAAAAAGGCAAGCTAGTTGTGTGGATAATTTCTTCACTTTAGCTCTTTTTCAACACTTGAATCATGTATTTGTTAAAATAATTCTTACATGGTCTATACTGAACTAATAGTCTTTCATAACCTTTTTTTTTTTAAATAACATTCAAAGTCTTCTTTTATGCAAATCATTATATTTTCTGTGAACCTTATTTTAACAACATTGTTATATTTTCTTTAAAACTTTAGCTACATTTCCCAGCCGTTTTTTTCTTAAAATTTCAATACTATATTTGGATTTTTAGCTTTAATACAAAGTCCGGTCGGTTAACTATTGTTAATGGATTTTCGAGGATGCCTAATACCTTCCCTCTAGATTAGTTGAACCCTTACTTAGAATCATTTGGTTTCGTAGACTTTAAAATTAACTTTAGATAAATAATAAATTTAGGTGTCCTAATTTACCGTAAATAATTAGGTGGCGACTCCTTAAAAAAAAAAAAATTGGAATCACCAATATGTTGTACTCTACTTTAACCCGGTTAAAATGGGGTATGACAAGATGTACTATGCGAGAAACCAATGGTTGCCACATATTCAGCAAAACGCTGATACCTTGCTTGTGGTGCCTGTTTCAAGCCATAAAGAGACTTACGCAAGAGACAAACATGATCAGGATGAGCCGAATCCCGGAATCCCAGAGGCTGATACATATAGACGGTCTCATTCAAATTGCCATGCAAGAAAGCATTCTTTACATCAAGTTGGTGAATAGGCCAAGAGTGAGATAAAGCAATAGTAAGAACTACACGGATAGTTGCCGGCTTGACCACCGGACTGAAAGTCTCATCACAATCAACACCTTCCCGTTGAGACCTGCCATCACCTACAAGATGGGTTTTATGCCTCTCAAAAGAACCATCAGATTTCTTTTTATGCCGAAAAATCCATAAAGACCGAATAATATTAGCATTTGGAGGACGAGGGACCAACTCCCAAGTATTACTATCAATAAGAGCATTATATTCACCTTGCATAGCATTTTTCCAATTCGGGTCATTAAGTGCACCGACGGGATTCCAGGGAATAGGGGAGATGGAATTGTTGGTGGCACTTAAGGCTTGATTATGGTATTTCAAGTTCGGCTTAAATATCCCATGTTGACTACGTGTAGTCATGCGATGAACAGGTGGGGGGCTGCTGCTGTTGTGGGGGTTGGCAGCGAGGGAGACGGAGGGGCTGGCAGTGGCGGGACTGTCGGCTGGACCGCGGAAGGATTGGGAAGGAACTGGCGGGCAGCTGGGGTGGTGGGAGGGTTTTGCCGGACAGACGATGAGGGAGGAGAGGAGATGGGTGAGCTCGGGTGTTGGGTTGTAGGAGGCGGAGCAGTGGCCTGGTCATGCAACAAATGTATTCTCAAAGAGGAATTATCATCACCCAAAAACTCATATGAGGTAGAAGATGGACTATTTATTTGTGAAAATGGAAAGGAGTTTTCATCAAACCACACATGCCGAGCTATGATAATTTTTCGGCTTGATAAATCATAGCATTTGTACCCCCGATGATTAGAAGGATACCCCAGGAAAACACACAGAGTGGACCTAGATGTAGCTTATGAATTTGTGTGGACGGAAAGAGAGGAAAGCATAGACAACCAAAAACTCGGAGATGAGAGTAGGATGGATTCTTTTGATAAAGAATCTGAGTGGGTGTTTTATATGCTAAGATTTTAGAAGGCAGAATATTGTGTAGGTACGTTGCCATGGCCAAGGCATGATGCCAATAGGAGGGGGGCCTAGATGCATGGGCAAGGAGTGTACAAACAATATTATTTATGGATTTAATTTTCCGTTCCGCCTTACCATTTTGGGTTGAGGTGTGCGGGCAAGAAAATCAGAAAAGCATCCCGTTTTGTCACAAAATTTATAAAAAGGACCATTATCAAATTCACGCCCGTTGTCACATTGAAAGGTTTTGATTTCTTTTTCAAACTGAGTGCGAATGAAAATCCGGAAAGACAAGAAACAATCATAAACTTGGGACTTTGTTTTGATGGGAAAAGTCCAAAGAAAATTAGTATAATTGTCAATAAATAAAACATAATATCTGTGATCAGAAGAGCTAAGAACAGGTGAGGTCCATAAATCACTGTGAACAATGTCAAAGGGCATAGTAGTAGTTGAAAGAGAGTCATAAAAAGGCATTTTAATTAATTTCCCTAAAGGGAAAGAATGACAAACATTGTTTCGAGCCTTATTACATTCAATCAAATTACTACTACGTAAAGAACTAAGAATTACATCCCTGGGATGACCTAAACGGGAGTGCCAAATATAAGGAGAGATGACGGTAAAAGCAGATGGTGCGGAAGGCGAGATGGATCGATAATTTTTGAAGAATGGATAAAGATCACCCGAACTCTCACATCTCATAAGTTTGCTCCCCGTCCAGAAATCCTTCACAGAAAAGCCAAAAGGATCAAATTCAACAGAAACCATATTATCGATAGTAAATTTACGAATGGAAATAAGGTTTTTGATGAGTTTAGGTGCATGTAACACATTTTTCAGGTTTAAGGAGGGATTTACTTGAAGGGATGTATGACCATAACCACGAATCAGAATCATGTTACCATTACCAACAACAATGCCATTATTTTTGCTCAATTGATAGTAAGACGAGAGAGTACCTTAGGAGTTGGTCATGTGAGATGTGGCTCCAGTGTCCATGTACCAATTGTTGTCATTGGGCGGATTCAAAGACATTGTGTGCATAGCCTGATCAATATCCGTGGGCGCATACCCACCATGTGATGACGGGGCTGCCGAGTAGAATGACTGTGGAGGACGAGCACCAAGAACTCCCTGCTGCGACGGGGCTGGGCGGGACTGCTGCCAGCCGCGAGGATGCTGCCATCTTGCGGTGGGGTACGAGCACGGTGGGGTGGCCCACGACTGTGGCCCCAAGCAGCCCACGGTGGAAAATACCACGACGGAGCAGTGGCCCCCTGGTGCTGCGACTCGGCGGGCTAGTTTGCCTGGGCATTGTTTCGGCTGCCCCCGCCGCTGCTTTGCCCATTCCCTGCGCCATCGCAGTTGTTGTTGCGATTGCCGCCGCTGCGACCGCGGTTGTTCTTCTTTCCACGATTATGAGAATTTCCTCGATTGTTGAAGGTATTTTCAGAATTGTTGGGCTGCCCATTACCAGAGAAATTATGAGGATTAATATTGTGGGAAACGAGAGCTGCATTCAACCCGGAGTCGTGAATGGCGTCCTCGCCATGGCTGTCTTCCTCAAGTTCGAGCATCGACCGGACAACGTCAAAAGATGGGAGAGGAGTACGGTGCTGCACCGTCATTCAAAAAGTTTTATATTCTTCCGATAACCCTCGCAGAAGACGAAGCACAAGTCGTTCGTCGGAAACTTTGTGGCCGACGTTGGCGAGATTGTCTGCAAGAACTTTCATCCTGGTGCAGTATGCTTTCACATTCGAAAAATCCACCAATTTGGTGTTGGTGAATTTTGCATCAAGAGCAAGAGCCCTAGCCGATTTGTTGTCCTGAAAGAGATGAACAAGGCGATTCCAAGCCTCGGCTGCGGTGTCCTCTTGATGAATGATCGTGTTGAGAAGATCATTCGATATCGTACTATATATCCATTGCCGAACAATGTCATCTAGCCGTTCCCATAGAGCCTTTGTAGCAAGTTTCTCGGCTGCAGTTGCCGGTAGTGGCACGGTGGGGGAGGCAGGAGGGAGGATGTGGTCGATCACCAAGTTTGCTCGGCAATGGAGCTTGAAGAGGGTAGCCCAGTTATTGTATTGGCTTCCTTCATAGTCAAGAACAATAGGAATGCATGATTTGATATTGGTGACTGTATTTGCAGGATGCAACTAGGACGCGTCAGCCATGGAGAAGAGGAGGAGGAGGGGCCGAAGAGGAGGAAGACGAAAAAGAGGGGTCGGCGGCTAGGGTTTTAGGAGAGACCTAGTCTGATACCATGTGAGAAAATATTTGCCGTTGTTATTCTCATTCCTTGAATAGGTTAATATACAGCATTTACAACATAATTGTAGGCTACAAATTAGGAACTAATTTAACTAATGTATTCTAACATACGCTATCCTAAAATAGAAGATTACAAAACCGATAAATCGCAATGAACAAATATTTTTCCAGAGTATATGTGTAATAACGTGTGTCATCGGATGGATCAAAATGATTGGAGACAGAGGTGTTTATAGGATAAGCTAACTATAACTGACACCGCGATTCTCGTTTGTTACAGCCGCTACACGGATAAGACCGTGGTTACTAGATGTGATTAAATGGAGTCCTGAATATCAAATAATCTGGCCGTTATTGAGACGTCAACTGCCAAGGCACTATGGACCTTCAGGACGTATCGGTCTAATTCAATGCTATTCAGAGTGGGAAAAGTACATCCGGGAGGCCATTTGCCAGGGCAACCGAGTAGCATTCTCGGGCTATCTCTTGGATCACCTGATCACTTTAATACCCCACTTAGAGGGAACTTCGATACTTGATGCAATGTAGATGGTACTGTTTCTATCGCATGAAACCAGGGCCTCCCCATGATGATGTTGTTCGTCATATCTTCGGATATTACTTGGAACTTTGTCATGCAAAAGTTGGCAGTGTAATTTCACCTTTTGTTATTTCGCTGGCGTTGTTGAAGTCGGAGAGTACCCGAGATGACCTTGTTTCCTAGTTGTATATCCTTTATGACCCGCGATTGAATATTATTCATTGAGCTGCCTGGGACAATTAAAACACGTTTAACATCAGTATCAAACACACGAAGTATAATACTAGAGCATCGTGGTATGGAACATCAGTCCATCTGTGTCTGCTTCGTCAAAGGTTATGCTGTCTCCCGGAGAGTGCTCTCGGCTCCGCTTCGCAAGAGCAAAAAATATCTTGGCATAACTTTTGGAGGCTGTGAGTGTGATTCAGCTAACTTCCGCCACTCTGGAGATGACATTGACCACACACTTGGTTGAAGGAGCTCGGGGTGGCTCCTCATGTTTAGGTTCTTGGTGGATATAACTATCCTTTCTTAAGGATATAAGCTACTTCACGCCGTAAGGATTTGCAGTTCTTAGTGGTATTCCCGTGATCGTAGACATGAAAAGTCTTGTAGAACACTACAAAATATGACTAACAAGTTGTTAGAAGTCACAGCTCATCCATGGACCACAAGTTTTGTAATTAGTGACGTAGCTCATTTTCTGTCCATTTATGCTAAAGTTGGACGAGAAAAATGTTGTATAAGTGGTACTAGCAACCAAGACCTAAGATAATGGATCTTTCTGAAAATTGACTAAACACATGAGAGGAATTATCCACAACCACAAATTAGTTAGTGCTAGTTGGGGCAAGTACCGCATTTTATTTGTCGGGGAGTTTTTCTTTTCTTTCTTTGATTTATACCCCCCAATCCCATAGACAAGTCAACTTCAAAAGTTCTACCCAGACTCGAATTTTGACCGTAAGTGGTAGAATTTCGAGTCCGAGCCATGAAGTTAGAATCCTAGTTTGACATGTATAATAAACAAATGCAATCTTGTGCATTATTGACCTTTAAACTAAGAATCTAGTAGATGTTTATAAGGAGGTTGTTTCAAAATTTGATGCCTTTACACCTCCCACTACCAAAAAAAAAAGGGAAGGTAGTAGAGTTATTAAAGGAAAAAATAGATTAAACTTTTTTTTTAAAGCAAAGCTAACAGAAAGGTGGAAATTTATTGATAAACCAAAATATGTACATATCAATCCAAAAGTGATTGATCAAATAAATAAACAACAACAGAAAAGAAAATCAACAAGTGGAAAATGGAAATACAGATTTAGTTTGAAACAGATTATTAACAACTAAAAATCCAAGGACCTTGACTTGATAACATCTATCACACCTTCAAAGTCTCACAGGTGGAATGTTTCAAATCAGTTGAATCATTCTTCAGGCCACTTAAATGTAGTTGTGTTCTTCTGTAGAAACCAGCATCTACATGAAAGCAAAAACCACTCTCAACTTTGTACTATTGCCAAAAGATCATGAACCCTAGCCTTGACATGTGTAGCTTTCATACTAAGAAATGAGCACCTTAATACAGTTACTGCATCTGTCCATGCTAGTTCATTCAGCATATTGAATATGGCTCTTCTACATATCTTGATCATCAGTCTAGTTCTCTCTCTTGGGCTGTCCTTATTCTAAAGTTTGGAAATCCATCCTTTTCAATATTCAATATCTTCCTAGCTTGACTTGGTAACTACTGGACTCAACGTCTCACGGGTGGTCAAGTCCTCTGAATCATTCTTCAGGCAATCTTGAAAGGAGTTGTATATTGCTGTGTATATCACCTTCTGCATGAAAACCAGATCACTATACTACTTGATCCATAAATAGTACAATCTACTAATTAGATCATGAGCATCACACCATTTATATTAAGGCATGAGCATGCCAAGCAGACTGATACCATCCTAATACATATGCTGCAATTACTCACAATCTGTTGAAAAACTGTACTCAGCAATGGTTTAAAGTTCTGGTGTCAAAGACTAATCTGGTGCTTTGTCTTGAAGCGTTCTTATTCTCAAGTTAGGAATTCCTCTTTTTTCCATATTCAGAATCCTCTTAGCTTGACTTGGTAATTCCTGAAAATTATGAAACTGAACTGAACCTGCAAAATCAAAAACCAAGTTAGTTAAAAAATCTGCAAGTCCATTTCCTTCTCTATGTATATGCTCCACAGTCACTCTTTGATCTTCCATCAACCTCTTGATATCATCCACCAACATTGACATGCTCCAAGGGATCTTCCATTCAGCATTTATAATCTTCTTCATGGTCATGGAATCAGTCTCTATAATCAATGGAAAAAGTTGTTTTTCACACAGTACATGAGTCCCATTCTAATAGCCTCAGCCTCAGCAACAATATTTGATCCATCTGTCAGAATTTTAGCAGCTGCATACACCAAATCTCCCTCTTCATTTCTGATACAAAAAGCAGCAAAACTTGGTCCTGGATTTCCTTTAGCAGCTCCATCAGTATTACACTTCTAGAATCCAGATGCAGGTCTCATCCATTTAATAATTCTGCATATAACAGTTAGCTTATATCCTTCAAAGAATTGAATAATCTGATGCCATCTAGTTGGAATATTTAGCCCAGGAAACTGAACTTTACATAACATATAAATGTTCAGATTTATGTCATATATTACTCTATTCAGATTCATATTACCACCATGTAGCCTATTGTTTCTCCACTTCCATATTTGCTACACAATGAAAGCAGGCACTGCTTTGTATATGGTCTTCATTTTGAAATGGCATTTTGCTTCCCACCAACTTCTTATGGCATGTCTCACCTGAATACAATTCATGCTCACTCCAGCCCCTATATTAGAGTATCTCCATACCTTAGTAGCCAAATCTCCACACAGAAATAGATGGTTTATAGTCTCAATCTGAGCAGTATGACAGCAACAACACTTTGAGACTATAAGAATGCCAATACTTGCCACCACTTCATCAATTGGCACTTTAAACTTCCACAATCTTCACATGAAGAATGAAAGTTTAAAAGGCACACCTTTGATCCACATATTCTGAAATGGCACTGTTACATTAGTTTTTTGTCTCAATAACTGCCATGCACTACTTACTATAAACCTTCCTGTACTTGTCATCATCCACCAAGGTCTGTCCTATTCATTTGATGCATATTTAATATCAATTTCCTATATTATATGCTGCACAATATCTTCAAGAAACAACTGCATGAGTCTGCTGATATTCCATCCTCCATTTGACATAAGCTCAGAAACATCTTCAGCATGATCATTGATTTGCCAGGACTGGGGAACCATATAGCTGAGAGCACCTAACTTAGTCCAATTGTCAAACTAGATGTTTGAACTTCCAATTTTTGGCTCCCACCAGATTTCCTGCTCTACACTTTCCCTTGCTTCCAACATCATCTTCCAGACTTGTGACCCTCCCTTCCATTGAACCACATGAGGAATTTGCTTCTTACAGTATTTGTTCCACATGAAATTATCCCAAAGAGAACTAGTGGTTCTAAACTTCCACCAGAGTTTAGCACATAAGGATTTGGACATGTCATAAATAAACCTGAAACCCAAACCTCCTTCATGTTTGGGAATGCACATGTTAAGCCAAGATGACCAGTGTCTGCATCTTCCTTCCTCCTTATTATTCCAAAAGAACCTGGCAAAGATCCTGTATAGTTCTTTTATAACACATTTAGGAGGCCTTATAGCAGATAGAACATGAATTGGGATACTTTGAAGGACACTTGTAATCAACACTGCTTTTCCTCCATAAGACAGTAACTTGCCTTTCCAAGTTTGGAACTTGTCTTTGACTTTCTTCAATAATTCAGTATAATCCACTTTCCTTTTCCTGGCATGAGTAATTTGTACTCCAAGATATGTAAAAGGAAATTGTCCTCTCACAAATCCTGTTACTGCTGCAACCTACTGACTTAACTCATCTGATACTTTGCTGAACATATAAAAAGAACTTTTCCTCTTGTTTATCAGCTGTCCAGATATTTTCTCATATTCCTGAAGAGTATCCATGATCATCTGTAAAGATTGGTTATCAGCTGCAGAAAAAATAATTGTATCATCTGCATATGCCAGATGATTCAGCTCAGCACTCCACTTTGGCATCCCATATCCAACAAAACCAGGCTGATCAAACAAAGAGTTTAATGCTCTTGAAAGAACTTCTGCAGCTATAATGAAAAGAGCAGGAGAGAGTGAATCCCCCTGCTTGACACCCCTTGTAGAGTGAAAGAAACCATGTGCCTGACCATTTAGAAGTACAGAGTACCAATTATTTGCCAACAGTCTCCATACAAGGTCAATGAAAAATGAAGAGAATCCCATCTTTTCCATCACTTTATAGAGGTATAACCATGAGACCCTATCATATGCTTTTGTCATATCCAACTTAATCACAACATTTGCTGGTTTTCCTCTCTTCCTTATATCAGTTACAATTTCTTGTGTCAACAATACATTCTCAATTATATTCCTACCCTTAACAAAACCTGATTGATTAGGAGAAATCACCCTTGTGAGTAACTTGTCCAATCTGTCATGAACTACTCTTGATATGACCTTATTGATAAAGTTGCTAAGACTTATAGGTCTCATATCAGAGAATGACTCAACAACATTCTTCTTTGGCAGCAAAACTAGATTACTGTGAGTGATTGACTTGGGAAGAGTCTGTCCTTGAAAGAAAGCTTTAACAACGCTAAATACATCAGCCTTGATCACCTCCCAACACTTCTGATAAAAGATACCAGAAAATCCATCAGGGCCACAGGTACTGTCCCCATTTAATTCAAACACTGCCTTCTGTACTTCCTCTATAGTAGGTTATTCAGCAAGCAGTATATTATCCTCCTCTCTAATCAGTTCAGGAATATGATTAAGAATTGGAGAATCTTCACTAACCTCCTCATGAGTAAATTGCTTATGGAAAAAATTAACAGCTTCAGCAGCAACTCTATCAGCATCCTCCAGCCAATTTCCAGTAGCATCTTTAATCCTCTTAATCTGGATTCTTTTCCTTCTTCCTTTTACCAGACTATGAAAATATCTTGTATTCTTATCACCTTCTGAGAAACAGTCCATCCCAGCTTTTTGCCTCTAGAATTCTTTCTCATAGTGAAGATACAGTTTATGGTCTGCTTGTGCCCTTTGCATGACCATTCTATTTTCTTCAGATGGATTCTCCTCAAACAAATGCTCTTTAATCTTAACTATATCCTCTCTGATTACTAGTTGTTTAAAAATGTCCCCAAAAGTAGTCTTACTCCATGTACTTAAAGCAGCTTTCAGTTTCTTCATCTTGAGTTTAAAGGACAGAAACACATCATCAGATAAGACTGTTTCCCATTGCTGCTTAACAAAGTCAAGAAAAGTATCATGTTCCACCCAGAATTTGAGAAATCTGAATGGTTTGATAAAATTGTCCACTTGATCTCCACAAGATACAAGTAATGGCGCATGATCAGAACCATTCCTTGACAAATGTTCCACTTCTAGTTGTCCAAACCAATTCTGAAAAGTATCATTATGCAGAATCCTGTCCAATCTCTTAAAAATACAGTCATTGGCAGCCCTACCATTCCACCAAATCTTCATATTCTTGTGGCAATACTGGTAAACCTCCTATTTTTTCTTCTTCATTTAATATAACATTGATATCTCCACCAATCAGCCAAGGAGATATCATATTACTAGACAAAAAGTATAAACTATCCCACAACTACATTCTCTCCACTTCTGAACATTTAGCATAAACAATTGTAACCACCATATCTCTATTCAAATCTTGAAACTGCAGCTTTGCAGTAATGGATTGTTCAGTATCCAACAGAACCTCAACATCTACATTGTGTTGCACAAAAAAACAGATTTTACCATTACAGTTGAAATTAGCATAAGGCATTCCAAGTCTCCTTCTATATTTCTGAATCTGTCTCTGATGCTGAAAAGGTTCCATCAGAGCTACCAAAAAGAACTTGTGATTTAACATTTGAACTCTATGAAATGCTTGTTGGGACTTCACTGATCTTATGTTCCAGGATAAGGTTTAACAATCATTTAACAGATTTCTTAGAGTTATTCCTTGTTGAGTACCTCATTGTTTGTGGAACCTCAGAATTTTGCTTTCTTCCTTTTCTTGGCCCTTTGCTTTGTGATTTTGGAGATCATCCTGCTTCTACACACATCTGCTGTAGTTTCATATCAATAGCATCACCATCAGCATCTTCCTTCTTATTGTTGACCAAAGTCAACTTATCATTTTCCTCCTGTAGCTTGTGAGAAACTACATCATGCAAAGCCTTATTAGGTGATATCCTTACAGCAACACTCAGAGGCTGAACCTCCTTAATACCAGGAATAATGGCCAAAGCTAAATTCCTTTGTTCTGCATCAGTAACTTTCTCAGGATAATAGCAACCAACTGCAAGTTCCAATTAAAATTGTGTACCTCCTCATTAGAAATCTCGTCGTGTAATTCTTTATGAGAAGAAGGATTATTCTGTTTAGCTATTACATTAGAATTATCCTTCAGAATTAAAGCCTGAGCAGAATCCTCCTAATCCATGGAACCAGTCATACTTGGAGAACAACTAATAACCCTTTTATCATCATTCTCCAGACAAATTGAGTACTTTCCAATCTCACCTTGCATCTTCTCATTAGAAACTTCATTCAAATTCAGATCACCTGCTTGAGTACATTCAGACATTTGATTTTCCAGAGAAACTTCAGAGGCCTCTTTTACATCATGATACCTATTAATTACATCAAACCACTGATGAAAATCTTCATCTTCATCCCTAACACCCCTATTTTCCTCTCCTAGTTGCTGATAATCTGTATCTGCAAGTGCTAGTAAATTGTTAACTAGCACTTGATCCTTATTAATCAAGTTATTCACCCCATCCCCCGGATCATGCATAACTTCCAAAACACCTTTATTTTGGTCAACTTCATCTTTGCCCACATATTGATCAAAGGGTCTTGACACTCCTTCTCCAATATTAAGATCTTCATCAATTCTTCCCTATACCATTACAGACTCTGAACATCTTCAGATAATTCATTATTATCCTGTTCTTGACATTCATGAGCCTTCTTTGAACCATAATCCACTTTAACCTCCAGAGATTCTGCTTTGCCATCCAGCTGTGGATTATTAATCTCTTTTTGAACAGGATCACCATTAATCTGTTGTGTTTTGTCAATAACTACTACACTTTGATTATCAGCTTCACTATTGTGCACCTTAGCAATTTCATTCTCATAAAATTCACCCTCTTCCATAGACTTGGTTCTATTCTTAGTCTGATGTTTGTCCAGAGACAAAATTGCAGCTTCTACCCCATCATGCACCTTATTATGATCCCTCTTGTCATCTACAGATGCAACTGCAACCCTTTGTTCTACATAAACATCCTCTTCTATCACATCCTCCTCATTACTTTTATTCTCATTACTCAACTTACTAACTTCAGTATACTCTACTCCTTGGTTCACTATCTCAAATTTGTTTGACACATTAACTTCTTCGTTTCCATCATCCTTCGCAGTTGGAATTACTTTGTTCTTGCGCTGCCCTTTGTTTCCAGGGTAAGTTACCACAATACCACTGGATAACACTTTTGGTAAATATTGTTGCACTGGTTTTTTCCACCCCCTATATCCTCTATATCTTTCTTGTTGGACCTGCCCTTGTTTACTTGTTCCAGGCTCATCTGCTACAACTAAAGCCTTTCCCTTATTCTGAACCACTTCTTCTTTATCTACCACCTCATTTTCTAGCAGTTCTGGATGAAGCACCCAGCAATCTTCATTGGAATGACTTTGTAAAAAACACTTTGTGCAATACTTTGGTAGGTAGTCATATTGAATATTAACTTTAATAGACCTGATATCCTTTGTAACATCATCTTCAATCTCCATCCACACAGACTTAGGCAAATCTGCAAGCAAATCTACCTGCACTTTCACTCTTGCACTATTTGGCCTAGTTTTTTTTATAGTAGCAGCATCTAGTTGAATTGGCTTGCCCACAGCTGAAGCTAATGTAAACAAAGATTCCTTGACAAAAAAAGTAGGAAGAAGGTTTGGAAACGAAATCCAAGCCATAACAATTGAAGTCTCCTTTTCAATACTGAACTTAGAATCATATATCACATTTGATAAGAATGACCATCCTTTGACTTCAACCAAAAGAAACTTTTTGATGAGATAGTAATAAAATCTTCCCTTAAATCACATCTTATTAAAACATGTCTATCTCTCAAAAAGCCTACACGACAGTTACCCATTACTCCATACTGTTGAGGTATAATAGTTCTCAACTCATCTAACTCGGGCCATCCATACGAAAACTTACCAACAATGGCATTTTGTAAGTTTTCAATCCTCTCCATTCGTAAGACTTTAGAAGAGGACCATCTCACAACGTGTTTACCATCTATAATCTCAACCTTCTTCATAGGAATGGATTCAGACGTTTGCATGGGATTTTCAACAGTGTCATGCATTAGGGTATGGAGATAATTCTGTTTTGTGTTCGTAGAGATTGCTGTTTTTGGTTGTTGAGGATTGCTGGACGAGGAGAGAGGAGGGAAATCTTGAGGATAGAAAGGCCGACCAACCACCAGATGCGGTGGCTGGCCAGTGGCCAGAGTGGCCATAGAACTTTTAGGGTTTTCAAATTAGGGTTTGCATGGGAGGAGAGAGAAGAGAGCTTTTTGTTTTTTCGAGATCGTCTATCGGAAAAAATAGATTAAACTTCTTTTCAACCTTCTAAGATAATCTTAGACTAAGAAGTTTCCAAAATCTCAAAAAGCCAGTTATCGGTTGTACCTAAACATAACACTTATGCCAAATTTTTAGATTGCTACTATGCAATAAGTTGTGAACAACTATAAGGTACCATTTTTATTTTATTAGCTCTTGTTTATTCCATATCAAATTGCAATCTTGTTATATAACTCCACTTGCAGAAGACTAGATCAACTTCCTTGTAATGACACTACTAAAAAACTGGCAAAAATCGACGGATTTCGTCGGTTTTTCGATAATTTTCTTAAATCTTTTTTTTAAGAAAACCGACGGACTGTGTCGGTTATCTTTCGAGCAAAAATGCGCGAAAAATATAATTATTTTTTATATTATTTTCTAAAATAACCGACGGAGTCTATCGGTTTTTAGAGCAAAAAAACAGTATAAATCAAATCAATGTAAGTATTTGAACAAAGAACATGAGTGGTCTAGTGACAGAGCCCTTTAATGCCAAGGAACATACCAGGGTTTGATTCCAAGTTGCTACATTTCTTTATTTTATTTTCAAAAAAAGAAAAAAAAAGGCGCAGTCCGTCGATTTTCGAAAAGCGATGTAACGTAAACCGACGGACCGTTTGCGTCGATTTTCCGTTGGTTTTCACTGAAGAACCGACGCACTCCGTTAGTTTTGGTCGTCGATTTTTGCCTTTTTTTTTAAGTAATGTGAATACTCCGTCACTCCCATTTTAGGTGATGTAACTTAACTGGATACGAAATTTAAGAAAGAAAAAAAGATATTAAAACTTCTGATCTAAATAAGCCATAAATATTTGTGGCTATGGATCATCTCATTAAGGGTAAAATCAGAAGTCTATAGTTAAATAATTTCTAAAATTAGAAATATAACATTTTTTTTTTGGATAAACAAAAAGGGAACGTGCATTACATAAATTACATAGAGGTAGTATTGAATATAAGGTTGAAGTCCCTAAATCTTGAGGGAGGAAGCAACTTGCTATAGTAACTTTATTCTTCCATGATTTTGAACATAAAAGAATGATCACTGCTAATTTGCAGAAGAAAAAGAGCAGAAGATCGAAAACTTCAGTAATTTTTGTCTTTTGTGCCTATTTTGAGTTTCTTTATCATGAAGAATGAAAGTTATTACTCCAAAAAATAAATTTTGTTTATTAAAAGATGATCCTTGTACAAGAGACCATTTTATGTTTTTGTTTTTTGTTTTGATCTGTTTCATGAAATGGTAATCTAAGACCTAAAAGTGACTCTGACCAAAGTCTACTTTGACAGGCGGAACTCACTTAGGGTTCTTTTGTAAAGCTTCTTGATGATGAAATAAATGAATATCCAGTCTCAATGAGATGGATGACCTTTGACTAAAAAAAAAACTCACGTTGGGTTAAATGAAACCTTTATTTACTTTATCAAAGATTATACGAGTGCCTTTTAAAGTCTCCTATTAGAGCTGTTAGTTAAAGTATCACAAGAAATTATTGTTTGATTCGTCATCTCTATCTTTTAAAAAGTTTTGTGAAATACTAAAACATTAATGTGACTACCAAGTTGGAAGACAACTGAAGAGACGAGTAAAATCATTACTCTCTTGGAAATTTGTAAGAAGTTACTTAATCCTCGTCCAAGGACCACTAGTTTTGTATTTGTGATGTCGATCATTTTCTCTCAATTTTATGTAATATGCAGGAATCCAATGTAGACTTGCAATGAGACATTTCTTTACTCTATCAAGACTTTGCCCATGCTTTTTAAGTCCTCCTATTACAGCTCTTATTCAATCCGTTTTGGAAGACAACAAAAGAGACAACTAAAATCATCACTATCTTGGAAAATTGTTAGAAGCATTTTCAGAAATTTTCTAAAGTATCTGTATATGCATTTTTCAATCCAACTAGTATGTGTATATGCATTGTTCAATCTCACTAAAAAGTTGGAATCTGATGCATATGAAGTAGAAATTTGTCTCCAATCACATTTCTACTCTCTCGTGGAATCAATCAGTGTTTGGAAATTTGATGGAATATTCCTAGTTTCATTTTCTTCTTGGAAAAAACTTCTAGAAAACTACAGAATATCCTTGTCCATGGACCACTAGTTTTGCAGAAAATTTCTTTGCCGTGTGCAATCTTCAACATTAATATTGACATAAGTCGGTCTCTCTAGCGAAATTAGAATTTGATGACATAACTCACGACTTCATCTAACTAACTAACTAACTAACTAACTAACTATATATATATATATATATATATATATGGATTATGATGATTGATTTAGTAAAAACATTTTGTTATTTGCTTAATACTAAAAAACGTTAACCTTAGCAATAGAGAAAATTAAACAGAAGAAAGAAATTAACTAAGTAAACTAATTTTTTAAAGAATGCAATAATTACGAATTGAAGGGGGGAGGTGAGCTCTATTGCAACATAACGTATTCTAAAGCTTTAACAATGAAGAGAAAGAAAGACAAAAATTGAAATCACATTTTAAAGAATTTTTCTATTCATGCATTGACGAAGCCAAACCAAACTCTCTTATCAGTGGCTATGCTATTGCACTACAAAAGTATAGCATAGCCAATACGGCTGAAACCAATTTTATTTAAATAGGAATAGCTTTTAGGTGTGATAAAGTTGTCATAAATTTGCCTATTAAATATTTGGGGTTATAAACATGAAAGGCTTTGAAGTTATGAATATTAATGCTAAATAAGAGTAGATGTTATGAAGATGAAGAGCATGAGTTATAGAGATGACCTTTTTTTTTTAAAATAGTTAAAAAAAAAGAGAGAAAAAATTTTAAAAAAGGAGAAATTAGATAAATATGGTCACTGGCCAAAGAGATGTGTCACATCACCTTATATATATATATATATGATATCTTACTAATGAAAGGTGTCTCATTAATTTCTTTGAAGCTTTCACGCATTGAAAATTACGGCGTTCTTGCTAGTCCCAGTCTTAAATCTTTAAAAAATCAACTGTCAATCTAATACATGTCCTTTAGCTTCAATTGCTTAACATTTTCAGCTTCTGCCTTTGTTTCTAGTAAAGACGGGTTTTTGTAACATCAAATCTCAATGATAAAGAAAATGAGACTATTTCCCAGGAAAACATTTTTGGTGATTAAAACGTATTAAATGAACACCTTTCTGTACAATAACTATGCCTGCATTCACCATTTCGAGGGAAATGCTTATAACAACAACAACAACATACTCAGTGTAATCCCACACGTGAGGTTTGGGGAGGGTAGAGTGTACGCAGACCTTACCTCTACCGTGATAGGTAGAGAGGTTGTTTCCGATAGACTCTAGGCTCAAGTAAAGCAGAAATACGACAATACAGAAACATAAGCAGCAACAATGTCAGGATAGTAAGAAACCTAAAGTAGAAGCGATAATAAGTAGTATTTGAAAATTACGAGTAAGAAATACAAGAATATTAAAATAAAAATAACGAAAATAACACCGATCCTACTGGGAAGGAAAATAATACTACTCCTACTGCTAGCCTTCTATCTTAATCTTTGATCTTCACACCCTCCTATCTAGGGTCATGTCCTTAGTATGTTGTAGACTCGTCATGTCCTACCTGATCACCTCCCTCCAATACTTCTTCGGCCTACCTCTACCTCTCCTCCAGCCCTCCATCGACAACCTCTCATATCTCCTCACCGGGACATCTGTGTCTCTCCCTTGGATATGTCCCAACTATCTCAGTCTCGCCTCCCACATCTTGTCTACCACGTAGGCTACTCCCAGCTTATCCCTAATATCTTTATTTCTAACCATATCTCTCCGAGTAAGCCCATACAATCCATCACAACATCCTTATTTCTGCAACTTTCATCTTTTGGACATGAGAGGTCTTGATTGGCGAACACTCCACTCCATACAACAACGCCGGTTTAACCACTACTTTGTAGAATTTCCCTTTAAGTCTTGGTGACACCTTTTTGTCACACAAAACACCATATGCTAGCCTCCATCTCAACCACCCTGCTACGATGTGTAACATCCTCGTTAATCTTTCCATTATCTTGGATTATAGCCCCAAGGTACTTGAAACTCCCTTTCTTTGGGACAACATGCGAGTCCAACTTCACTGCCACGTCAACCTTACTTGTCACTGTATTGAACTTGCACTCCATGTACTTTGGCTTCGTCCTACTCAGCCTAAACCCTTTAGACTCCAGGGTCTATCTCCAAACCTCCAACATGGCGTTCACCCCGCTCCACGTCTCATCGATCAATACAATGTCATCTGCAAATAACATGCACCAGGCACCTCCCCTTGAATGGGACTCGTCAATAGATCCAATGCTAAAGCAAATAAAAACGGGCTAAAAGCTGAGCCCAGATGCAACCCCATCACGACTGAAAATTGATTAGAATCACCTCCCACTATCCTTACCCGAGTCTTAGCTTCATCATACATATCCTTGATCGCCCTAAGAACCCTTCTAGCCTCCAAACATCTCCAGAGGACTTCTCTTGGGACTTTGTCCTAAGCTTTCTCTAGTCGATGAACACCATATACAAGTCCCTAATCCTTTCTATGCACTGTTGACACCCAATTTTGGCCCTCCTTTTTTCGTTTAATTAATTTCACTATGCTTCTCAGTCCTGAAAATTCGTCAGAATGAGTTTGAAATATTTTTCACTAATTATTACGCTATTTTTCGAGATATATTTCTCTAAAGTTAAGAACATTCTTATTGTTTCTTAAAAATTACCAAACACCGTATTTTTAATTATAAAAAAAAATTACTAAACATCATTATTTACAATTAAATCACTCAAAAAATAGTGTTGATATTCCTATATCAATATTGGCGTTGACATTTTTCCTTTAATCCTATTTATTACTATGTTAATCATTGTTTATTCTATTTTAAACTAAATACGTATATTAAATTACTTGTATTATAATTTTCATATGTACACATTTTTTGAGAATTAATTAGGACAAAGAAGCATATTTTAATTAGTTCAAAATGAAAAGGAATTAGGATGATTAAATTCATCTACTGAATTGGGCCAAATTAATTCTCAAATCTCTACAATTCAGCAGCCCAAAACGTTCAGCCCAACTTCCACCCGACCCAGCCCACTAAAATATCTAAATCCCCAAACCAAGTCCTTAACCCATTATTCAGTGACTAAACCAAACGATCCTCTTCATCTCTTCAACCATCGTCCGTCACCTCACCACCACCACGCCCATATCCCACAAAACCCGCTACCTACACCCCTCTTGTCCTTCCTCACACTCCATCTCTGAAGCTTGCAGGCTCCATGTGCAATTTCAGCAGATTTCATGGGTAAGTCCCGTCACCCCTTTCACCATCTCATCTGTTGAAAACGTCCATCTTTCCCCCCTCTTTAATTCGAAATTTAAAGGCAAAAGCCTCTGGAGGAAGTTGTTAAAACCCCCTCAGTGTTTACCTATAAATACAGGCCTTCCTGGGCTGTTTTAGACAAGTTTCAAGTGTAGAAAATCCCATTTAAGTTAACAAAGTTTTAGAGGCTGAAAATTCCCCTTTGAACAAGGCTTTTATTGAGAGAATATCTCTTTCAAAGCTTTCATACTCAGAAAAATCTTCTTTCAACTCTAAGTTTTTTTTTTTTTTTTTTGGTTATCGAAATCTTCTTTCAAGTTCTCGGCTGAGCAAGGACTGTTGGAGCGGATTCGGAGACTCGACGACGACAATAGCTTCAGTTCACTGTCACAAAGAAGGTAATCGCATTCGTCCTGTCTTCGTCTTTAATTTAGTAGAAGTAGAAATGTAGTCGTTCAAGTATTTCTTGTCATTTATTTGGTGTAGTTGGCTGCTGGAATATGTGTTCTCCTCGTTTGTTGTAAATTAGCGTGAAACGACTAATTTCGTCGAATATGTGTTTTAACTCCCGTCGCTACTCTAAAAAATGTAGTCCTCAACCCTTTTCCTTTAAATTTTTGTCTTTAAATCCGTATTGATGTGTTTTTATTATTGAGTGGTTATTAATGAGTGATTAGCGTGTATGTGGTTAAAGGTTAGCTAATATTAATTTTGTTTAACTGTGGGCATTATATACACTACCTTAGCATGGTTGTTAGTCTAGTTTCCCTTTAATTAGTTTAGTTGAGATAAATCAAATATGAATTGGTTATTTCAAGTTTAACTGTTCTTCATATGGTCCTAGCTGTGTAAGTATTTTCTCATTAGTTTAAGAAGGATGCTCATCTGATTCTCCCCTCTTTATCAAAATGAAGATTTAATTTGCTGAAGTCTTGTTTACCATTGCAACTCAATCTTGTTGAAAATCCTACATCATCTTTTCAGTTTCTCTTCATTGTTCTATTTGAGAAAGTAGTATTGGTTAGCATGATCTTTAGGGTTATATTATCTTCTTTTGAGGTGTTGATATCTAAATGTGGAGTCCCTGCTTGAATAGAAGACATGGAATTACTGGATTCTTTTAAATCTGAGGTGTGTATTTTTGTTTGTTAAAAGGTAACTGTTGGATAGCATGATATCTTGTTCAAGGATTAGCAAATAAAATGAAATTTATAGCCATTCTTGGAATAATGTAAAAATGGAGGAAAATAACTCACATTTGAGTTTAGTGTAAGATGGTTACCAGTTCCTTTTTTTAGTCTAAGTCCCTTTGTTGTTATTTGAAATATCAAAATGTCATGGTGAAAGTAAGATTGGTTTTGCTATACTTGCTGCATACTGTCAGGTGTTATAAATTGTTGAGATTAAAGAAAGGGATAAGAAATGTACTTGCTGGCTCCTAGTAAAAGGCTACAAGATAACTCAAACTTGGAAGTCAGTTTATGTCCTTATTTTGTCTAAACAAAGTTTAGTTTTTTTTTTTAACTTGTTTACCTCAAGTGCCATCTCAGATGTCTTTCACCAATTGGTTTAACTGTCTAAATAGTAAAATAGTTAGCTGCCTGAACAGTCTAACTGCCCATTTTTCAGTTTTATCTCTGAAGATTAAACCTCTTGTTTCTCTTTCATATAAGCTACCTTCAAGAGTAAATAATCCCTTTCTACAAAATATATTAGGCAAACCAAACTGTTGTTATGTTAGTTTTGCTAGTTGAGTAGACTGCTGCTCCCAGTTTTGAAATTAGAACTATGTGCATTTTGGTTGAAGTATAATTTTTCTTTGAAATCTGTGTTTGTAACTCCTATGTTCGGCTGCTTTGAAGTGGTTAGTTGATGATTACATTTGAGTAGTAAGTGAACTTAAACCATACAGATTCCTTTTTTTTTGGTGTTGCATTGTGCCATCAGCTGCCTTCCTCTTCTAGAACTGGTCTTAGTGCGAAGCCTGAACATGCATTTTTATCTATGTTTAGTTTCAGCTTTCTTTCTTTTGTGTGTCATTAAATTCCAGTTTGGTCATCAGTAGATCAAACATCACAAGTATTAGAGCTGAATAAAAGTTTGAATGTGTAAACTCCAAATGATCCTTCAAGTTTCCCATATACATGTTTCTCTAACTGTATTATGCATTTTAGGTGTCCAGGACTTGTTTTGCCTGTAGCTGGTGTATCTTGTGAACTGTAGCATTTTGGTTTTGAGACTCCTATGTGGCTGTCACATTTTGGGATAAACTTGTTGCTTCCTTGTCTGCCATTTTGTTGATGTTGTTTGCTGTCAAGCATGCTGATCACTCTTAAAGTGTTCTTAATGGATTAGCTGTTGGTTTAAACCCCCAGACTCTATACTTGATGAGCCTGTCTCTGAAATAACTGCTGGTGTTTGAGGCTCAAAGCACTACTTATGGTTGCCTACAGTTGACCTTTTGTTGGTTTCATCATGTTACTACTTCGCAGTTGCTATCCATGGTTATTTATTGGCATTGCTTGTTGTAGCTTGATCATCAGTTGTTGCTTTGCTCTTAAAAGAAGCATATTGATGCTATGAGCTGACTCTCACATTCTTGTGATCGAGCTGCAGCCCTGTTTGCTACTTAAATTGGTGCTTAAAATGAGTATATATGCTGCACTCGATGTAATAGTCGCTATTATAAGTTTGCTGCCTTCTTAAAAGAAACAGATACTATACTTGATGCGAAGTAATTGCTCCTATGTTATTATATCCCATTAGTGTTGCTTTCCTGCCAATTAATGCTGCCCTTCGAGGGCATATTGTTGCTGCAATTTATGGCCTGAATGTTAGTCAATATTAATTAATTTGAGTTGAGTTATGCCACTAAGTTAAATGCTGCATTTTGAGACTGAAAGATGCCATCTTTGAGTCCAAATTGCTGCATTCCTAAGCTGCTACATTTTGAGACCTAGCTGGTGCACTTCGAATGTTGGCTGTTCGAGCCAACTGCTGTTGTGCTTTCGAGCCAATTATTGCTACATTTCTTGATAAGTTTGCTGCATTTGGTTGAATCATTGTTGCATTTTTGAGATTGAAAGATGACATCCTCTTGAGTAAATTTGCTGCTTTGCTACACTTGCTGTGCTGCCTGTAGTTGTGGCATATTGTTAATTGCTATTTTTGCTGCTGCATTTGGCAAATTGGTTGCTGCATTACGATGCTAGTTTGGGCTGAAATCACTGCTGCGTTTCGGCCAAAATATTGCTACACTTTAGAGTAGATTATTGTTGCACCTTTAAGGCTGTTTGGCTGCATTATGAGGCTATCTCGTTGCGACCTTCCGAGGGCAAAAACAGTGGCTGCAGTTGAGAGTTGTTTGCCATAGTTCTGGATCAATTTGCTACTGTTTTGAGGCCAAATGGCTGCTGCTCTTTAAGTAGATTTGGAGCCAAAACAACTGCTACGTTTTTAGGTATTTTGGAGGCTTAAAGTGTTGCACTTTGAAAAAACTTAGCTGCTGCTCTTGTCTAAAATCCAAATGAACAAATGCTACACTGGAGAAAATGGTTGCTGCCTTGTTTTGATGAGCTGCTATTATTTCCTTTCAAACATAAGCAGATACTACACTTTGATAAGCTAACTGATTTGAACGGATACTATATTTTGGGCCAATGAAGAGTTGTTTAACTTGAGGCCTCACTTTTAAAAGAACAAATTTCTATACTTGATTGAAAGTTTACTGATTTGAACACTTAAAACTTGGCATAAAAAGGGAGTGGGGCTGCTATACTCAAGTTCGGGCGCAATTAATATGCTAAATTATTTTTTCCTTATTTGAACCTAGAGAAAATATGCTAAGTATCTCTGGATATATGCTGTTTGGGAATAAGCCAATATGATGTTTTGTACATTTAGCTTGAAGCGTTTGGTTGTTTGAGTAGCAATTGGGACTACGATGATCTTCTTTTAAACTGATCGTGGTGTTGCGTTTTGAGAATATGACACGAGAAAGCCTTGTCTTACATTTGATTCTTTTATCTAGCTTTTATTAATTAAAGTTATATAGACTTCTTTTTTCCTTGTTGAGAATTGTTTCTAATCCTTATCTTTATTTTTTTCTTTTTCATGAGGAACCTTGGGAGCATTTGGAGTTATGGCAACTCCGGATTCTGCCCATATCAGAGAACAGCCAGTTGCAAGATTTAATTGCTCGTGTCTAGCATCCCCGTCTTCCTCCTCTCTTTAAATTTCGTGCCTTTCGCGTTATCACGTATATACATGTTTATATTCTTGACTAGCATTTTTATGGATTGTATTTGTAGCACATTTGTTTCTCGCTTGTGTAGGAACTTATGGAAAAATAGTTAAGTATGATGGTAAATCTTGGCTTAGGCGTGTTAGAAATGATAATCGCTCATGTTTTTTGTCTATGCACTGCCAGGTTAAAAATGATTTCCAACTAAAGGAAATTAACTGAAAGAATAAAAAAAAAAATCCTTTTTGAGTTAATCGCTCAACAAACTAACGTTTCTATTTAAATCCATTTTAACAAAAATTAGCGATCTAAATAAGGGTTTCAAAAGGGTAAGATGCATATTTCATGGGCAATCATTTTTTAATGCTAACATGAGCAGGCTCAAATTTCGCAAGTTTAATACAAGGAAACCATATTAGGACCCAAGTATAGTGGTCTAAGTATTTTCAAGAACTACAAGGTATATACTCTACTTTATATACAAAGATTCTATTTTACACGTATGTATACTATTCTTACTTTAAATACCTTTAATCATTTTCTCATCACATGCATACGTATGTACGTTATATTATAAATACTTATCTTTAGTATACATTATATACAACAATCATATTATACCTCATCTTATAAAATATACATACGTACTCTTTTGAAAACAATATATATATATATATATATATATATATATATATATATATATATATATATATATATATATATATTCCTAATACATATAATTTTACATCCTGTCTTAATTGCTTTCCTTTATTATGGGTGTACCAATATACTATTTTCATACGCGCATACCGTACCTGTACTATCTTATTTTTTATTAATTCTTAGTCGTATTTTCATTATATGTACACATAAATATTATCGTGTCATCATAACTATTTTTAAGTATTCACCTAGGGTATACTATCACATATGTAGATTATTTTCTTATAAAATATACATCTCCTTGTTCTATATGACACTTATTATTCTCATATAAAATAAATGTCATACATATTTTCCTCATGCACACATTAGCATTAACTACTTCCTTTATATATATATATGCATTTACTCACATAGGCTACAATTACGTTAAAAACTCCCTTTTTATACAAATAGTTTTGAGAGAATAGTTTTCTTTTCCACAATTCTTTAAATAGGTGATAATAAATAATTAAATAATCCCCCTCTACTGTTAATTAAACTAAGTTTAAAGACTGTCCTCGGATAGGCTCTGAGGGATGCTGAATACCTTCCTCTCGGGGTAAATAAAACCCTTACCTAGAATCTCACAGGTTTCAAAGACTAAAAAATGGAGTTTACTTTTTTTCTTATGGTTTCCTAATATTTCATAAAATTAGGTGGCGACTCTGAAAATTGCAAAACCAGAGGAAACATAGCCTATAAGTTGTGAACTAGTTTTAACACGTTAAAAATAGGGCATGACATGCACTGCTCGACCAATCTCCTCACAAGATGAATGGCCTCCGTAGTCAACTGCCTTGGCATGAATCCGATACACCCTTTTCCTCACCCTCAACTCCACAACCCTCTCCCATTCATGGTGTGGCTCAGCAACTTGATACCCCTGTATTTGTTACAGTTTTGGATATCACCCTTGTTCTTGTACAACATAATCATTGTAATTCACCTTCACTCTTTGGACATCTTTGTAGTCCTAAATATGACATTAATAACCCAGTCAACCACTCCAAACTCGCTATACCCGCACTCTTCTAAAATTCTACCGAAATCTCGTCTGGCCGGTCGTTTTACCCCTACTGATCTTATGCATAGCCCCCTCAACCTCATCAACCTTAATATGCTTGCAATACCCAAAATCACGACGGCTCTCGGAGTATTACCAGATCACCCAACACGATACTCATGACCCTCTCTTTATTCAAAAGTTGGTGGAAGTATGTCAGCCACTTCTGTTTAATATGTTCCTCTGCCACCAATACATTGCCCTCCTCATCTGTGATGCACTTCACTTGGTCTAGGTCGTAGGCTTTCTTCTCTCTCGCTTTGGCTAACCTGTATAGGTTCCCGTCCCAGCCTTTGTCCCCTAACTCTTCGTACAAGGGTTCAAATGTCGTTGTCTTCGCATCGTAACCTCTAACTTGGCCTCCTTTCTTACCGCTTTGTACCTACCTTATTTTCTCTTTTCTCTTACTTGTCTTTACTTTCTACTAACTTCAAGTATGCCGCATTTTTTGCTTCCACCTTTCCTTGTACCTCTTCATTCCACCACCAGTCAAACTTATGCCGACCAGAGAAACCCATCGAGACCCCTAACACCTCCCTAGCTGCTTTCCTAATGCAACTCGCTGTCTGGGTGCACCTACTACTTGCGTCCCATTACTCCTCTAGGCCCCCAACGTCATCAACCTTTTCCACAACTCCTGAGCTTTGTCCTTCGTCAAGACACCCCATTTGATCTTTGGTTTCCCATACACAACTCTCTTTTTCCTCTTCCTCTTTATCTCCAGATCCATCACCAAGAGCCTGTGTCGGGTCGTGAGATTTTTACTCGGGATAACCTTACAGTCTGTACATAAACCTCTATCACGCTTTCGAAAGAGTAGGTAGTCAATCTGTGTCCTGGCCACCACACTCTGAAAAGGAGACCAAGTGATCCTCCCTCTTTTGGAAACTCACGTTAGCTATCACCAACTTTATTCTTACCCTTCGAGCCTCCTAAAAACCAAACTTTATACCCGTGTACATCCCGAGCCTTAGAACTCACCCACCTGGTTTGCTGAACATAGGTTATACTAATCTTCCTCTTCTGGAGGATCTTCGCCAACTCTATAGACTTCCTCGTCGGTGTCCCTATGTTCCAAGACCCAACCCTAATCCTAGAGGCTCCCTTTTACCCTCCTTTCGACCCCTAACCCCCACCCCACACCCCACCCGAAGACATGACCTTACTCCACCATGGCCCACCAACGCCACTATAGTCTAGGAGTTACTAAGCAACCACTAAAACAAGAAAATGACACTAAAAATAAACGACTATGAACTAGTCACTACCAAAATAAAGCAATTAATTAAGTTAAAAGAAAGAGAGACAAAGAATGGAGCGACCGTGCAACTGGAGGTGCCAACTCCGTAATTATAAAACCTGGATCAAAGGCGTTGTTGTTGTAGCCGACGCGATCAACTTCGCATCACTCCCGTGTCGCTCCTTGCTACCACTGACACCACCAGAAGTTATTATTTGTTGTTATGCATCCACTGCCTAGTGTTTCCTTGTAAATTGAGGCAATTATTGAGAATAAGCAAGTGTACTCCTTTGCGGAAGTGGATATTATATGTAGCAACCACAATTCACATCACTGACAGTTGGGAATTCTCACGTGAAAGATGAATATCCTATTTCCTCAGCCTAAAACCCTCTAATGGATGTATAGAATATATAAACCCTAATCCTAGCCGTTTTCCAAAGTTTTCAATGCGCATCTTCGGATACACATAGTGATGTTTTATAGACAGTATTAGGTGATGGAATACATGCATAAATAGTCAGGATCAAACTTGTATGTAATATAGACAACACAGATTTTAATCAAATATAAAATCGATACTTATCTCTTAAAGCATGACCGCAATCGAGAATCGAACCTTCAAGCAGGAGCAAATATCATCCATGCGATTGTCCTCTAGTTCCAGGGTCTGCAGTCTTCTACTATTAACCTAAGTATTCTATGAATAAGAATACTCGAGGGGCGAGTATTACAGCTAGGAAAAAGTATATCCCTTAGGGCTGAAAAACCTTGTATATATAGCCACGTTTTTTTGGTGAAAAACCCTGCCAAAAATGTGTGGACTTTTCTTGCCCTCCAAGATTATTATTTTTTAAATTCTAGAATAGTTAGGCATAGCAGGGACCACATATTTAATAACGAGACTTCCAATCATGGTATTAATTCGGAATATAAATAAATTAGTCCTACCACAATGAATTATAATTTATTCCACTAAAAACTGTAATTGCACTCCTCAGTTTAATTTCAAAAAATTTCATTAAATCTTAGTTAACTCTCCATGTTAAGATTACAGATATCAATCAATTAAATTAAATTAATGACAATTTAATGCATTGACTAATTAAATTTTTTGTACTTCCGCTTAATTTATTCATGTGACAGATATAAAATCCACATGAAGGGTTTTTACATGAACACTTCTAAACATCCATAAAGGGGTATCATCAATCTCAAAGTTGAGACATAGATTCTATCAACTAATTATTATTTCTCAAATGTTATTTGTTACTATCCAACCTATTTGATACATTGACTCACAATAGAGTCGTACCTTTTGGTAAATCAAAATAATAAACAAATCACATTAATCATACTAATTATATCACGATTAAAAGTATAAGATATTTAATGAAATAGAGAAGTTATTTTTTTATATATATATTTTGTACAAAAACACTTATCTCTACTTGGTCTATTCAATGCATACTAAATGTACTAGCACAAGAAGTCGGGACTGTACCGTTCCCATAATAAAGATAAATTATATTTAATCTTGTGCTACAATCATACCGATGGCTTTGTCCAATCTTAGATTTTAAACAAAACTTTGTACTTATAAGAACTGATGATTTAATCTTCCGTGTAGAAGCTAAAGTATATACACTAAATCATCTACTATATAAGTAAAGGACATACATACGAATACGCGATTTATTTAAATCATTATCAAAAATTGAATAAACAATTATTCTATAACAAATATATATTCAAACACATGGTTGATAGTATATATCCCAACATTAGGATTTTGAGTTGAACTAACTACTGTATCATTTAATTGGCTGGCACCCCTTATGGGTGTACGAGGCCAAAGCTCCTTTTTCCAACATAGAGGAATAAAATAAGTATTACTCTCGCCGTCCCAATTATGTGATATAGTTTGATTAGGCACGGAGTTTAAGAAAAAAATGAAGACTTTTAAAATGTGTGGTCTAAAACAAGTCATAAATATTTGTGTGGTTTTAGATCATTTCATTAATAAAAGGGGAAGTTCTATTTTTTTTTTTTAAATATAATAATGTATCATTCTTTCTGGAACAGATAAAAAAAAAGTGTATCACATAAATTACGACAGAGGGAGTACTATCGAGTATTTTAGTACGTAAGATGTTTTGGGGTGAATAATTTCTGATATAACTTGTACGTAAAATTGGTGACTGTTTTGTTTTGCTGATACATGAGTAAGAGACCAATTGTTTTGATGAAACATTCTATATATAATATAAAGTTGGCATAAATAAGGTGATGTGACACACCTTTATGGCCAAGAATTCTATTTATCTTTTTTTTTTTTTTTTGCCTTTTTTTCTCTTTTTTTTTTTTTGCCTTTTTCTCTATTATTTTATTGAATTTAAGTTTGGTGTACTGTCAGTGTATTAATTTTTTACATCATCAGATAACCCTAACCTGCTAGCAGGTTACCAACCTTCTCCCAATTATTTTTTTCTTTTTCTAAAATTTAGGCAATGATAATTTATCTCTTCCCTTCCCTTCCTCATCTCTATTTGATTTTTTCTTCATTCCCTCTCCCTCTCCCCTTTAACTCCTATGTTTTCATTGTTCCCAATTAGTTGATCGGGTTTCTGTCATTGCTTTTTCTATCACCGTGAGTTTTTAATTCTTCAAACCCTCCTCCGATTTGTTCTAAATAACAAACTTTACAAACACTTATTGAAAAGTGATATATTTATTCAAAAAAATTTCATAAGGGGATCCAGAACTTAAATTTAATGGGTTCATGCAATGACTCTCAACACTGAATTCATTGAAACTTTAAATTATGGGTTCAGATCTAATATTTATTGAATTTTACATATATGCATTTATACTCCGTATCGAAAGTTATGGATTGAACCCGTGTAGCCGAAAAACTTACGTCCGCCTCTAATTAAAATATTGATGTAGATTTTTATATGATAGAAGACTGCAATTACAGATGATTCTATATTAAAAAGAAAAGAACAGTTAAATTTTATTTATAGAGCAGTCATGAAGAGGACAAAAAATATGTGTAATAGTAAATCCTCAAAGCAAAAGGAACTCCTCAAAGGCAACAATGGCTGAAGTAATGAAGAATTACTTCTTTGCAAAGTTAACAAAATTTACAGCATTAAAAAATTGCTTCATTGGTAGTGACATCTTGTTAAGAAAAAAATCATGGAAACTTAAATTTTTTATTGACGCTAACTAGGGGCAGAGATTTGATTTACGCTCAAAAAAGGAAATACCAAATTTGATTAGAGTAAAATTAGGACTCTACTTATTTTTAATATTTTTTTCTAAATCTTAATTATAAAAGTTATTGTAATTGTCCTTTAATTTACCTGATGATGTAAATAATTTTGTCCACTGACAGTGCACAAAACTTAAACTCTATTTTATTTTATCTTATTGCAAAAATAAATGTCTCAATTATTGCTAATATTCCTATTCCTCCCGGTAAAAAAACTGATGAGTCAATACTTGAATGCCTCAATTAAATCCCTTAATTACTCCTACAATTTCATATTCTTTATTGGATTATTTTAATACACTGCCCAACTGTGCTTTACTCAAAGTTATGGAGGCTAATCTGCGGTTGATAAAGAAAAGGGACGGGAGTTGAACCTTGAGATATTGACTTGATTATGGCACAAGCAGAGCCTATTCTTTCTCTGTAACCAACTTTACATGTTTTGCGCTTAAATTATTTTTATAGTTGTTCAACTAGCAAGCCGCCTATTAAGCAATTAGATAGCACTTTGTTTTAATTAAACTCAAATGGGTTTTACGAGAAATGTGTGATTTGCTTATGAATAATGTGATTATTTGATTTTCTCCGTGTTACAAAAAGAGGTACATTCACTCTCTTGAATCTGAAATAGGCTTAAACGATTCTAGGGCATTTATTTTAAATACATACTTCTAAGAACAAATGTATTGAGGCATATTTTCAGACATATTTTGACTTAGCTTAATCCATGGTAATTAGGCACTTTGAACTTTTAATATAAGGTAACGGAAGAATAAAAACAAAATGAAAAAGAAAAGAATAACAAATTTCTTTACCCAAAATAAGTGTCATAACCTTTGTACAATATATAAAAGGAGTAAGCTTTTCGATCTTCATAATGTTTGCCTCGCCACACAATAGATTAAGTTAAATAAAATTATCTCTGAAAATGTTAGTTTATTTATTCAGTATTTTAATATCAATTTATGTACTCCCTTGAATTATTTTTTCATAGTACGTACATGGCGTTTCTTCTGTTTTTTTTTTTTGTTTTTTTTTTTTTTTTGGTTGTGTTACATATATTTGATAACTTAACGGAGGTAATATAACGATCAAATACATCCCTCAGGTCTCAGCTAGAACTTCATGTTTATTTTATATTACCTCCATTAATTAATTAAATAATTTATCTGTCAAATATATTTATCATAGAGAGACAATTTTAGTGCTTTATTTGCATAATATCATTACATATTGTCATATTATTTATGCATATCATTTAAATACGAAAGGAAGGAAAAGATCGTGTTACATAATTTTTTTCTCTATAGAATAAATGTTAACTTCTCCTTCTAAATTGAGAGGACTGTTTCTCAAGAGCTATATATGTCATTGTAAAACTAAAAAAAGGCAAATAATATTTTATCTATTTGCATTTGTTTTCTGTTTAATTTTCTTTTCATATGTAAGTTTTCCTTATTAGTACGGAATTTTATCTTCGTCTTATGATATATAGTTGGTTTTTCATTTTTGGTAGTTCAAATTTTATCTTTTCTTTAGCAACTATCTATTTGTCTTCGGGACTTTTCTCATTTTTTACCTTTTCCCTCATTGCTTGGTTTGACATCCCCCCCCCCCCCCCCCAACCCCTTTTTATAATTGATAATTATTTATTGTTGTAATGAAGGAAGGAAATAAAGAGTTGTAAGAGCGATGAAGAGTTGTAACATATGAGCATAACAAAAAATTACAGTATAAAAATTAATAACATTTATTTTATGCTGTAATGAAGGAAGAAAATAAAGAGTTGTAACATATGAGCATATTAAAATTTACAAAATAGGAATTAATAACATTCCTGTCATTCTACTACTTAGTTGCTTGTATTTCCTTCAATATCTTGAACTAATAAACGAGAAGCTCATGAAAATGTGATTGGAAAAATGATTGGACTACTCTAGGTGGTGAAAAGAATTGAGTTGTATGTTAAGACCTCTTCATGACGTGGTTTTTTCTTTATTTAACGTGGCTGTGAATATTAGATGTCCAGTAATTTTTTATTTTAAACTGAGAAGGGTCAGGGTCTCTTTATGTATAACTGTTTTTGCTTTCCTCAGTAACACTTTATATTTTTCTTAGATCCCTTAGAAACCTTTTTGTTGCCATTGTAAAGCAATATAACTATTTTTTTCATGACATGACTTTTGGTTAGTCTTAGAAAAATAAAGTTTTGGGAGGGAAATGTTTTTGGGTTGAAATTATGAACTTGTATATTTATATTTTTGAAAGAAAGTTAAAAGTATTCAAAAATCGTACCCCACTTAATGTTCAGTTGTTTTAATACTCATTCAAGTATTAAAAAAATATATCATTTTTCAAATTTAAGGAGGTTTCACGGTAGTGCAAAGCGCGGGCAAAATTCACCAGTTAACTTAAAGTAACAAACATATTTAGAGTACCGAAAGAGCATATAAACAATATCATTGGTATTTGCGACATTCCGTTGAAAAGCACAGATTATTATAATATTAGTTAGTGTAAACAGTTGTAAAGTAACTATATCGCGTTAATTTCAGAGTATTTAATATTAACGTGCTACTATACTATTGTGGAAATGTTCAAAAGAAGGTGCTTGTAAGTTGTAACTAACGTAGTCAATGGGAGAAAAGGACATAAATGGTCCCTTAATTATGAGAGTAGGTTCAAAATAGTCCCTTAACTATGCATTTAATGGTTTTGGTCCTTTAAGTTTGTCATAAGTTAACAAAAATGGTCCATCAACTATGAGGGTTGGTTAAAAATAGTCCCTTAAGTATGCACGTAACAGTTTTGGTCCTTTAAGTTCGCCAAATGTTAACACTTTTAGTCTCCGACAAAATATTCATCGAACTCTGTTTGTTAGATTTGACGAGAACTATGAAAAAATTAGCGAAAACTCACATTTGGGTGTACGCATTACTAAAGAAAAGGCCAAATACCTTAGGATAAAACCGACGGACATCAGTCGGTTATAGGTAAAACCAGAGGGAAAACCTACAGACTTGATAATGTCAGAAAATAGTGTCTCGGAACACAAAGACCAATGTACTCTGTAGATTAAAACCGAGGGAGTCTATCAGCTAAGTAAAATACACCATACCTTAGAAATAAATTAGAAATAGCAGAAACTATAAAAATTATCACTACTAAAAACAAGCGAAAAAAACGATGGACGGAAACCGATGGATAAAATCGAGGGACACTATTTTTTTTTTTTAGTTTTTATTATTTTTTACGAAAACCAACGAACGTCTGTCGGTTATTTTCAAGGAAAATGCGCGGAAACTATTTTTTTTAAAAAAGAATCACTATGATGGAAGAATTTATTTTCGGGTTTTCAGTAAAAATGAGTCTAGTGTATTTTACTTAGCCGATGGAGTCAACCGACAGTGTCCGTCGGTCTTTGTGTTTCGAGACATTATTTTCTGACAGTATCAAGTTTGTAGGTTTTTTCTCTGTTTTTACCTATAACCGACTGATGTCCGTCGGTTTTATCCTCAGGTATTTGGCCTTTTCTTTAGTAATGCGTACACCCAAATGTGAGTTCTCGCTAGTTTTTTCATAGTTCTCGTCAAATCTAACAAACAGAGTTCGATGAATATTTTGTCGTAGACTAAAAGTGTTAACATTTGGCGAACTTAAAGGACCAAAACTGTTAAGTGCATACTTAAGGGACTATTTTTAACCAACCCTCATAGTTGAGGGATCATTTTTGTTAACTTGTGGCAAACTTAAAGGACCAAAACCGTTAAATGCATAGTTAAGGGACTATTTTAAACCTACTCTCATAGTTAAGGGACCATTTATGTCCTTTTCTCTAATCAATGGCATCAACTTGGAAACTTTTCAAAAGAAGGAAAAAAGGTGGTAGGCCAACTAACAATTGTACGGGAAAATGGAGGATTACCAACAAGGTTGCATTGTGATGGAGTGATAAATACAATTTCACTGAGTAGAAAATTCTCTTTGTTAGAGAATGCTTTATTGTTAAATACAGTCAAATCTCTCTATAATAACATCATTGAGTTTGAATTTTTTTGGCCGTTATAGATAATTGTTGTTATACACCTATAACAACATTGACATTTAAATAATATATTATTATTATAGGTAAAAAAGATGCATAAAATCTATTTTCACTTTTAATTGCCAAATTCTAAGCTTAATCACAATTTGTATAAGGAAGGAAAATCTTTTAATGATGACTATATATATTCATATGATATTTTTGTCATAAATATTGTATTAAACGATCAAATATTTGATAAAAATCTCTACATTTATTATTGGTAATCATAGATATTTTATTTTTATAAAGATGGTTAATTATTATATTACCAAAAAAAAAAAAAGGATAGCTGTTATATGTGGGGTAATTTTATAAAGAGCGTCCTATTATAAAGTTGGTTGTTGCTGTTATAGGTGAAATGCTGTTATAGAGAAGTAAAATATAACATAAAAATTCGGTTCCGAAAAAAATTGGTTGTTATAGAGAGTTGTTGTTATATGCGGATGCCGTTATAGAGAGGTACTGTACTTCATCAGTTTCAATTTATGTGAACCTATTTTTTTTTAGTCTGTTTAAAAAAGAATAACCCTTTTTATATTTGAAAATAATTTATTTTTATGCATTGATTTATAGCCACACAAAATATATGTGCCTCATTTTACACCACAAATTTAATTTTTTTTTCCTTAAATTTTGTGTCCAGTCAAATAGGTTTACATAAATTGAAATAAAGAGAGTATGAGATTTTTCAGCACATATTCAAATTTAGTGTGACCGAATATAAGCCCCCGTTTGGCCGTAAGAATTATTCACTTTATTCTGGATTTTTTTTTCACTTTTTTCCGGAATCAGCGTTTGGCCATGAGAATTCCGAATACAACTTGAAGTTGTATTCCGGAATATCAAAAACTCAAAAAACTTATTTTTCAATTTTTTTCTCTTTTTTCACTTTTTTACAACTACATTTCATCAAAAACTACAATTTCAAAACTATGGCCAAACACAACTCCAACTCTAAAATTCCAAAAAAAGTGTTTTTTTTTTTTTTAATATCTATAGACAAACGGGGCCTAAATAAAATAGGTTGGTAGAAAATAAAAAAGAAATGAAGGATAACAAAACTGAAAATTTAGAAACTAGCCGACCACGAGGCTCCCTCGAACGTATACACGCAAACACAAGTGGGTTTCCATTTTCCCACTGTTGTATTTGTATGCATCAACACAAGGGGTGTGAAATACGTGGACTAGATTTGAAATGGATTAAAATAGATTAGAGTAGTAAACATATTAGTTCATAATTTGCTCAAATTTGTTTGGATCAGTTTTTTCCTTTTCTATATCTTGCGGTAATGATTCCGCTGCATTACGACCATTATAATAGTGTTGTTCATAGATAGAATTGTTTTTTTTGGATTTAACTTGACTTTCGAGGCTACGGAGGAGGATCTAGGGACGAAATTTACATTGAATGATAAGGTGTGAGATTGATACCAACTCTCACTCTTAGCTTCAAAATTTGATTGGTCTGATCAGGATTAATATGGACAAAATAATAGGGTGTATATAATTTGCCTAATTCAGACATATTATTTATTTATTCTATTATTAATTTCACCATCAAGCAACTGATAAATATTTTTATTTTATCACCGTAACTGTATTTTATCTAATCAAAAGGAGTCAAATTGACCCACTCTTTTAGCTATGCGGGGAAGTGCACCACTAGCAATTTTTAAATATATCTAAGAAGTATAATAAAAAATAATGACGGCACAAATGTTGCCTTTTCTCTTTTTCTTGCTGTGCGCTACAATTTATTCTTCTCCCAATTGCAGTAGTTGAAGAAAAAGAATCAATATTAATTGCATTTTCTCTTTTCGAAAAATAAGTAATTTTCTTATTTAACTTTTGGTGTAAGTCTGGCAACCGGTCCGGTTTGACCGGTATAAACCGGTAACCGGAACCAGAACCGGAACAGGTGAAACCGGTTTACCGGTCACAGTTAACCGGTGATTTATTACCTGTCCGGTTTTGCATTTTTGGGATCGATTAACCGGTAAAAAAAAAAAAAAATTAAACATATAATACATATAACTTAAACATATATAAGTATATATAGTATACATATAACTTAAACACATATATATAAGTTATAATTATATATAGTAATAGTATACATATAACTTAAACATATATATATATTAGTTATATAAGTATATACAATATACATATAACTTAAACATATATATATATATAAGTTATAATTATATATAGTAATAGTATACATATAACTTAAACATATATATATATATATATATATATATATATATATATATATATAAGTATATATAGTATACGTATAACTTAAACATATATATTTATTTAAGTTATAATACATATAAAACTTAAACATATATATATATATATATATATATATATATATATATAAAAAAGTTATAACTATATATAGTATACATATAACTTAAACATATATATTTATTTAAGTTGTAATACATATAAGTTAAGTTTTTTCTGTTAGTTAGGTTATTTATAAGTTAAGTTTTTTCTAAGTTTGTAAATTTCTATTTTATAACGTAAGTAGATTGATATTATAAGTATATTCTTAATATATTTTAGGTATATGTAGTATAACTTAAGCATATAAACTTAATATATAAATACATATATGTTGTTAGTTAGTAAATATATAAAATTTATATTTTAGGTATATGTAGTATAACTTAAGCATATAAACTTAATATATAAATACAAATATGTTGTTAGTTAGTAAATATATAAAATTTACTTATAAACTTATATAACATATATAAATATACCTACAATATATTAATAAATACTATAATATATATATACTATACAAAAAACATTTTTTTTTTTAATGTTTGGACAGGCCGGTTCCGGTTTTCATGTTTGGAACCGGTTAACCGGAACTCACCGGTTTCAATTTTTAGATCGGAAACCGGCCCGTTTAATAACCGGTTATAAGTTTTGACCAGTCCAAACCGGTTGCCATGCTTATTTTTGGTGCTTGATAAGTAAACATAAACTATTATCTTAAAGTATTTTATAAAAAATGTAGGCAAATACCATGAAGGTGAGAGTAGGTACAAGAGTGTGGGGTTGGGGTGGGTTCAGTGTGTCGGAGGATGAAAAGAAATGAAATGCCACTTATACGCTAAATATTTATTTAATTACTTTCATTAAAAAGTCATTTCCTTATTTTTAAATAATTTATTTTTCTAGAGAAAATATGAAAAAATTAAAAATCATTTTTTAGAAAATATTTTCTTCCGCCAACTAGCGTCTCAATTACTTTATTATTTTATTTCAAACTCACCTGTTGGGAAGAAGCATAGGACTGGGTCAAATTACAAGAACTATTTTGGTCAAAGTTGTACCCTTGATTGAGAGTAGGGTTGATGGAAACTAAACTATTATGCCTATTTATCTGCTAACTCAATTTATTGTTGTTGCAAGGAAATAAAAGTTAGTGTCTTGAAGTTTGAATAAAAAAATTGATATTCGAAATATAGTTTCTTAAAATTTGAGGTGTAAAAGAGAAATATGTATTTGCCGCTTTTTAAAATATCTTTTACATGCATTACAAACGCTGATTATATTTTAAATAATAGCCCTAAATGAGGCTTTTTCTCCTATTTCCCCAAATGTGCTAACTTGAATTTTATCCAAATTGTCCCGCCAATAAATATATGACCAACTCAACCTCTTGAGATTGGATGAGTTATATTCGAGACAAATAATCAAAATAAGTAGTAATTTAGCATTGAAATTTAAAAATAAAAATTAATTCAAATTAATTGATCCTTGTTTGTAAGAATTCTTTTAAAAAACTTGTCATGCATATATACTACTCCCTCCGTCCCAATTTATTTTAAGGTTGACCAGTTTGGGGAGTCAGACAACTATTTCTTTGACTACGATTTTCTTCAACTCTTTTCATATATCGTGAATTATTAATTACGCAGGATTATAGTACTTTTTATATCGTTTTCAAATATGTAAATTTTATTATAAAATACTCGGAGAATCTATGTTTAAAATTAAGTCAAATAAAAAGTTGTTTGACTCCCAAACTGATCAACCCTCGAACAAATTGGGACGAAGGAAGTAAGATACAACTATTATAGTCAATAAAATATTAGGCAGTGGATAATATTTGACTTGAACTTGAAAAAAAAAACAAGTATATAAACATGAACTTTTTTAGAAAAAGAGTTAAATATTCCTTTCGTCCTAAAATATTTGTCACATTTCGTTTATCAATAGTCAATTTAACTAATCTTAGGAGTTAAATAATATTAAATTAATTTAATATTTTAAAATTAAAATTTAGATATTTGAAAACTATACGAAAATTACTATAAGTTGCAATGTTTCTCATATTAATATGGTGAAAAAATACATCTTAAAATATGAATCAAAGTTTATATAATTTGACCATCGAGAATCAAAACATGAAAGTATTTTGGGAAGGGGGAATTAGTCCCTCAGTTCCTTTTTACTTGTCCCCTATATTTAAAAAAAAAAATTCACTTTAACTTGTTCATATTAGCATATCAAGAGAATGACAATTTTTTTCCTTGTTTTATACTTAACACTAATTACTCATTTTCAAATCTATTATAATTATACACGAATTAATATGAGTATTATCCTAAAATATATACTTTCATTTAACATACCTTCAAATTACATAATCAAAATGTAAATATTTGTTATTGATGAATGTCCCCATCAAACCCAAAGCAGCCAGAGCCATTAAGTAGGGTCCTTCCCTTTTTTTTTTTCTTTTTTCCATCCCTTGTTTTCCGCGTTAAACAAACCAAGCGGCTCATGAAGAAAACAACAACAACGAAAAAGCACTGAAAAATTAAAGAATCATTCTTCTATTTTTATTTTTCTTCCAATTCTATCAAATCAGGTAAATATTAACGCGTTTATTTCTCTCTATAAATATTCTTACAAAACTCTATTGTTTTTCCTCCATACAATTTTTCATTTGATTTGCTTCTTCTTTTTGCTTTTTATTGTTTTGTTTAGATCTCTCTTCAATTATGGCTTCGAAACGAATATTGAAAGAGTTGAAGGACCTCCAGAAAGATCCTCCTACCTCTTGCAGCGCCGGTATACATACCTTCCTTCTTCTTCTTAATAATTTTTTTTCATGCTTTGATTACAGAATACTCCCTCCGTCCCAATTTATGTGCCAATCGTTTGACTCGACACAAAGTTTAACAAAAAAAGAATTGAAATTTGTGGTCATAAATTTTAAAGTTAAGTTGTTATAGATTTGTAGAGCCTCTAATTTTAGAGAGTTTTAATTTATAAAGATTAGTTATATAATATTGATATGGAATAAAACTGAATAGAATGGGTTGAATAAAAAGGATTCATATAGCCGTCCCCAACTAGTTGGGTTGATTGTTAGTATATGTTTGTTTTCATGTATCCCTGTGTAACTACTCTTTCATCTCAATGCACATGGATCTGTCGTCGTATAGATCTATCTAATCTTACATCTATAATACAATCAAGATTATTTTTTTTTGCTTTCTGAAAAGGTGAATATACAAAGATTCCATGCTTTTTATGTCTTGTTATGATGCTTTATTTTTCGTATGGCGCATTTGTGATATGGAAGTTTGTTCCCAGCTAAAGTAGTTTAGGCAACTAGCCTGCATGAATTGTTTTGCACAAGTCATTTGATCATGAATTGTTTAAAATATGATGTTTTGCACAAGTCGTTTGATCATGAATTGTTTAAAATATGATGTTTTGTAGAAATTATACGATCAAACTAATGATAAATTCAGAACTGGAATGGGTTTATGCCTTGATTGATTCATACTAATTGCTTTGGTTCTATATGCAGTCATTTTTTTAATGCAGTGGGTTATATGTATACATATTTGTTTTCCACATAATATTGTGCTAGAGTATACAAGATTGAGTTATGATTTATGACTAGTATACCAATTGTTGAATAATGATTTCTTTGTCAGGTGTAAATTATTGAATATTTTGATGCAACATGTCTAACAAACATGTGTATGGTGTTATCGGGTTATGTTGATTTTTTTTTTCCTTATAAAAAAAATCCATAAAAGAGGAAGTATCATGTAAGTCACATAATCTGTTCTATGTTGTAGTGTTCTCTGTCGAATATATCCTTTTTTCTGAAAATGTGATACTTTAAACTAAACAGTTTAATCTCCCAATTTTGGCCATCCACCTTATATCTTGTGGTGATAACAATCCTAAGTTACCAATCGGAGTTTTGGTTTAGCGTCAATGGCAGTATTCTTGTTGCCATCAGCCTGTCATGAGATCAACTAATACCGAAGCGTGAGGTTGTCGGATTTGTAGCTTTATTTAGAGGATCACTTGTGATGTGTATTATTGTGTCTGTGTGTCAATGTAGTATCTTGTGGTTGCTAGTTGAAGTATTTGTAACATGGAAATTTAGTTCAATAAGCCATCTTTCATCAGTCAGTTGCATTCAATCTCCAAAAGAGCTACTTCTGACTCCACGGATCTAAGACCTCTAGTCTCTATTTCACTCCTTATGGCATCTGACTCCTTTATGGATATTAGCTCTTCTATCTTGTGCAGAGCTAAGATATTTTAGCAGAACGCACTCTCTGATTTTTATGGAGATATAAAGCTTTTCTAGTGGTTTTGTTTTGCCCATCATCTAGGCTTTTTCTAGGTTACCCTTTTAATGATATTTTCAAACACGGAGTACTTGTGGCACGATAAAGGTTTTAGGCATGTGAAGGTTTTGTTTAATTGTTTCTCTTGGCAGAACTTATGCAATGACTTGATTAATTTGGCCACTGATGTGATGTGTTGGTGGATGATATAGAATGTTATTTCATCATGCACTCTGTTCACTCCTCCAAGTTTTTCTACTGTTGATTCCTAATGTCATCTAGTCTGCTTTATGAAGATGTTTTTTGGGATCTTTCTATTTGAATCCAAGCCTTGTGATAATAGACAGTTCCTGTCAAGGCGTCCTGCATATGTTTCTTTGCCTATGTTGTGATTCCATTAAGTCTGTTGGTACTTCCATCTAGTTTTCCTGAGATGTGATTTTGTCGCCAGTTGGTTTCCAACTTCCTTATAAGTCTTAAGGGCAGGGTATCTTAGCAATTATATGAACATGTTCTCGCATCTATTGTAAAAGGCATAAGCTATGTCATTCATAATTTCATATTTTTGTGCCATGTTACAGGCCCTGTTGGAGAGGACATGTTTCACTGGCAAGCTACAATAATGGGCCCTCCAGATAGTCCGTACGCGGGGGGTGTATTTTTAGTCACTATTCATTTTCCTCCAGATTATCCATTTAAACCTCCAAAGGTATGAGATGGTTGCAAGATTTCTTTTGTGAGTTGATGTCTCCCTTTATTGAAATTTGTGCTATTAGGGGATACCGTTCTTTCTACTTTTGTTGGAGCATTATGTTGGATTGTTGAATTTCTTTTAATTTAGCTTTGGATGAATATATTAAAAGCTGGTAATTTGGTGCATACTTTTGGGCCATTGGAGCCTATAGGAGAAGTTAGTCTCGTGGTTGACTGATTATGTGTTGCTAACGGAACCTTTACTACATTTACTTATTTTAAGATTCTTAATTACACCTGTCACATTAATTGAGATTTCATGATTTCAAAATTGATTAGTCACCTTGTTGCGGTTTAGAATATAGAAAAGAATGCATAAGTAGATAGGAGCTGTGATGTGTTTTTACATGTTTTTTCTTTGATATTTTTGGTGTCGGATAAGGTGATCAAAGCGGACCTCATGCTTCATTCTTATCGATTGTAGACTTAGGCTAGCTGAATTTTTGTTGAGAGTTATGTATGGGAACTCCAGATAAATATCTCATATATAAATGCCCTGAGAAACAGTAGGATCTTCTACGCAGTACCTGTGTTGGTGGGAGGTAGCAAGTACCCGATAAATTAGTCGAGGTGTGCTCGAGCTGGTCCCGTCACCACAGTTATAAAAAACAGAAGAAGGAACAGTAGGATCTTCTGGGTTTTGCCTGACATCTTTTTACTAAATATTAGCCAGTAAAGTAAGCAACACTGAGAGGGAGGCTTAAGATGATCACTTTGGGCTTCAGTACAAGATGTACTGAATATCTCATTCTGGGCGTGCATTGTTGTTTATACTTATAGCTTGTAAATTGTATTGTCCTAGTAGATATGAATGTCTTACATTTTGTGGTTAAATCTTTGCAGGTTGCCTTTAGGACAAAAGTTTTCCATCCAAATATTAATAGCAATGGCAGTATATGCTTGGACATATTGAAGGAGCAATGGAGCCCTGCCTTGACTGTTTCCAAGGTAGGATCTTAACCTAGTGGTTTGTCTTTTAAAATAATAGGAGCAAATAAACAAACTTAGGTAAGTCGTTTGACTGTCATGGTATGATAAGAGTCCTTTTAATCAAATATAAGCATCTTTAGCTAATTATACATATCTGAAGGATAGGGAAAAAAATTCACTAACCGATTAAAAGAGGAAAAAATTAATTGGAGTTATAGATCATAGTTATTCTAGGTGTGGCCTAGTGATAGAGTGGGTTGAGAATCATGAGGTCCCGCGTTCAAGTCCCAACTGAGGAAAAAACACTAGGTTATTTATTTCCATCTGTCCCAGCCTTAGTGGACAGAGTTACCTGGTAGTCCGGTACCCGTGTTGGTGGGCAAGCTGGCCCGGACACCATAGTTATTAAAAATATAGTTATTGCTTTGGCTGTTGCCGAGTAATGGTGGAAACAATTCAATACTTTCTACATAAGCCCTTCAGCTGGAGTGCTAAGAATCTATTCCTATTTTAGTTGTTTCCATGGAATTATGCTTTTCTTCAAAAAGGGATCTTGCAATGTTTTGACTTTCACAAAGTATGTAACATGTAATATGTTTCTTAAGGTGGGAAATTTTTCTGTATTACCTTCAGGTTTTGCTTTCGATCTGCTCACTCTTGACGGATCCAAACCCTGATGATCCCCTGGTACCTGAGATTGCTCATATGTACAAGACAGACAGGGCCAAATACGAATCAACTGCCCGGAGTTGGACCCAGAAGTACTCCATGGGTTAAATGTTAAAACATTTCCTATGAGCGTTTGAATTTATGTATAAAGAATGAATTTGTCTGTCCTCTGCCTTCCATCAACGTAAGGGTAGAATAGCATTAAACAATGCCTCTGGAGGAAAGACATGATTTTAATTTGTTTATATAGATACCAATATTTGAAGAAATCTGGGAAGTGTTTATTTACCTGGTTTAGGATTGTAACATTTGGTTTCAACAATCTATTTCATGTAAAACTGTTCGCTACTTGATGTCTTTATAAATTCGATACTGTCTTCATTATTTTGGATTTACCTATTTGGAGTTTTAGAAGTTTCAATTGAAACATATGACGAGCTGCCGCTGTTTTATTCTTAAAATATCAGCCAATCATAAATCTAATTTTGCATTCGAGAATCCTGGAGCTAGACTAAATATGACATTACCATTATTTAATGACTTGGCAATGATTCCAGTCTCATAAAGATTTTATCACTTTTATTCTTTTTGGTGGTTTTCTTTTTTTAAAAGTATCAACGTGGCACAACTCAGACATTGTCTTTCTTGTCCGTCTCCTTTGTTTGTCTTATGCAATGCACAAAATTTGTGACGGCACCCACAGTTAGGCCTACATTGAGCCCCCTCCCAGGACAGGAAACAACTTCTTTGCTAGACAAATAAATTTTGAGTCTAACTTAATTGCAAAAGCTAATTCAGGATGCGACAATCATCCATGTGCGGGACATTTAACACATCCGTTGCGAACCCGAGACCTTATATATGAAGCATGAACAACATAACATGTAGATCTAATACAAAAATCGAGACGGATCTGGCCCCATTTGGAGGATGATAAAGTTGGCATCTTGGGGGACCATCCAACCATGAATGGCATGGTGAAACATGCATATGTAGCCGGGCTATACAGTCTACAGGCTCATCCATTCCAATCATTTTTGTTGGATATATTCTCACCACTCTTCTTTAAAATTTACCTTTGCATTTAGGACCACAGTCAAAAGAGAACGATTTGTGCTGCTACTTGGGACATTTACGATCTTTTCTTTGGGGTTTGAGTATACACAACTTGCCTATTTCTCCTATATACACTGGCCATTTAAAGGCAATTTTAATCCATATATCTGAGTCCCTTGCGCCTTGCTCATTCCTTATGAAGACACAATACAGGTTGTTTGATGCATAATCATATGCAGAAAAAATTAAAAATATATAAAATAACATATCTGTTTTGAACCCGTTGACTCTAGATACTGGAGTTGTCTCAGATGAACGGTACTAATTTGTAAAACAAGCTCTTAATTTATCTGATTGCTTTGTGATTCTTTTGATAAATGAAGAGGTGCTAAATGCTTAGCAAGAGGGACTTTCATAGTTCGATTTTATTTGAAAGAGATAAGGGTCAAAAACACACTCCAACTATCACTGTTTTTTGAGTTTCATACCTAAACTATCAGAAGGTTGAGAAAACTACCTAAGCTATCACTATCTAGTTTGCAAACACACCTCAAATTATTCTTGAATGACATGTGATCTACACTCTCCATTTTATATAAAAATGTTGCCAACTGTTGTCCACGTGGATAAATAATGTCACAATGGCACCTATATGGAAATTAAAAAAAAAGACAATTAATTTTTTTTAAAAAAACTGAAAAATAATAATTTTTGTAAAAAAATATCAAAAATTATAGAAAATAAAAAAATAGTTTAAAAAATGGAAAAGTTATTTAAAAAAATAAATAAGAAAACTGATTATTTAGTTTTCACATTTAAAAAAAAATAATCAATTTTTCCATTTTTTAAAATAATTTTTTTTCTGATTTTCTAAATTTTTTGATATTTTTTTAGAAAAATTATTATTTTTTTGAGATTTTTTTTTAAAAAAATCCAGATTTGTATTTTAAAAAATGCTGATTTTTTTTAAAAAAAAATTCAGTTTTTTTATAAAATATATTATTTTTTAATTTCCATGTAGGTGCCACCATAGCATTACTTATGCCATGTGGACAAATTTTTGAGAAAATTTTAGCTTCACTTGCCTTTTGGAGAGTGAGTTCACACATTTAGTTCAGATGTGTTTTGCAAACTAGATAGTGATAGTTTAAGTAGTTTTCTTAACCTTATGATAGTTTAGGTATGAAACTAAAAAAAAAGTGATAGTTAGGGTGTGTTTTTGACCCTTATCTCTATTTGAAATGAAGCCTCAAATTAGCCTCATTTCTAGGAATGATAAAGGTACCATTTTTTCTTAAAGGTAAAATGAAAGTAGACTCTCAAACTAGACAAAAATTGAAGCATAATTTTATCACACTAATAATATCATTTTAACAAGATGCAATTCAAATGCATATATAAAATTAGACATGTCTTTGACAAGTTTTTTTGACTTCTGATTAGTAGGTAATTAGGTATATCATGCTGGTTTTAATGCCAAAGAGAGATCACAAGTTCCGATTCTAATGATTTGTTATTCTAGGATTGCAAGTTTCTAAAACTAATTAATCTTAAAATTAATGGCATCGTCTCAAGGCTCATTTTCTTTTAAGAAAAGACAAACCTAACAAATGCACATGGGAGTTGCAAAATCGACCATGTGAACTCTCTTGAACAATGAACCGCTAAATCAATTACGCCTTTTTATTAAGTGGTGTCATCCAATACAGTATATAATTATTTATCTGGTTTATTTTGCATTCCTCCGGCAGCACAACTAACCGCTCTGCCGCTAAGCTACTTCGGCACAACTTTTAGGATAAGAAGCATCCAATTCCATGGTTTAAGCATGATCAGGGTGAAAGAATTGCAGCTAGATAGTAAGGGACGAGAGAAATTAAGCTAGCTAAAAATGAATAAAATCCCCTGTTAGGGAGAAATCAATTCGCTACTTTAAGAAAGTATTTTAGAATTAATGTCAGCTCTTCTACACACACACTATATATATTACTACTTATATAAGGTGAATTCTTACTTTTTGTCGTCCTCGCAAACTTTTGGTGAGGCCTCCTAGGAAAAATTCTTTATATATCCCAAAGCTTAGGTTGTGATGTTATTTAAAAAGACAACTTAGGCTGTGAAAATTTATACAATGAGCTATGTAATGGTACCTTGTACTTGGTCTTATCTCATACCATCACCATTCTAAATAGAGAGTGTATTTTTTGTCGTCCTCACAAACCTTTGGTAGGGCCTCCTAGGAGAAATTCCTAATATATCCCAAAGCTTAGGTTGTGATGTTATCTTAAAAAGACAACTTAGGCTGTGAAGATTTGTACAATGAGCTATGTAAATGGTACCTTGTACTTGGTCTTATCTTATACCATCACCATTAGCTTCTGAATAAACACGTGTGTTTACTAAGGAAATCACTATTATGTATTTCTTCGTCTGTCCTTTTCATAAAAAACAACAGCTGTCCCCTTATCTATTTTTTATTTTTTCACTTGGTGTTCGGTATCCGTATTGAAGCCTTACTAAATTCAGATTCGCGCCGCGTAAGGCCTATTCAGGGGAGGCGCTCCCTAACAATGATTTTTTCATACCCAAGGCTCGAACTTGAAACCTCTGATTAAGAGAGGAGTAGCCCCTTCCGCTGCACCATATCTTTTGCTGGTTCTCCGTTTCATTTCACAACAAATTTGTCCTATCTTTTTAAAAGCCAATCACTCCAATAAGTACAACACCTAGCCAACACATGTACACTATGTAAAACGTTTTAACTGCAACATTGAATATCCAAATGAAGATACGAGGGGTTGCTCAGATGATAAACACTCTCCACCTCCAACTCGAAAGTTGTGGTTCGAGTCATCAACAAACCAAAAAAGGGAGAGCTCTTGGCCTTGGGGGGAGGGGTAAAATAAAAAGAATATCTAATTGAAGACCTAATTTGATCTCTATCTCTTCATCCCTGATTTTGTCCTTCTAAACGGAAACAATATTGCTATCATGGGGTTTTAAACCTGTTGATGCTAGCTTGCCAATTTTTCTACTATCACTAGAAAAGTTATTTTTCTCATTTTTAAGGAACTTATGTTTCTACAAAACCAAACATGAAAAAATTGAAAAAATACTTTTTGAAATGTTTTCCTCCATACCGAACACACTAGGAGTGTGCAAAATCCGTTTTAACCGATGAACCGAACCGAGAAAAATGTTATTGATTTATCTGTATTGGATTATTGGGTTAACGGTTTTTAAATGGTTTTGTAAATATTTTTATTGGGCTATCGGGCTGGTTTCCGGTTTTGAGGTGTTAGTTAAAGGTTAAACCGATAACCAGTGAGATTATATTAAACTTACCTTTTTATCGACTTTAGCTTTTAAATACCAGTGTTTCAAAAGGCGGGGCGTTTTACATACGCCTCGACGAGGCGTAAGCCTCGAGGCACGGGGCGTAAGCCCCATGGGTATTTAATTTTTAGTATTTCTTAAAATAATATAATTATAATAAATATTTTTAAATAGGTAAAATTACATAAAAAAATAAAAGAAAACTGTAAATAAATGAAACACACACATATATATATATATGTATGTATATGTGTGTGTGTGTGTGAGCGCGCGCGCGCGCTTGATCCTCACAAAAAAATGATCAAAGCCCATTATACACTGCTTATAACTTGTAATTATATATAACATAATTTTACAAGTATAAACAATACAATGAAATAAAAGCTATTATGAAATGCAAAACAATTCTAACATTTTAACTTTCAAACACGGAAAAAAACACAGTTTCTTAAAACACTATTACTATCACATTATTCATTTTATCTCCCTATAAGCAAATAATTAATAAAATTTATCAATATTACAATTAAAACATAACTTCTTCATGAACAAAAAATAAAATTATATGATAATTCTGATACATAGAACTTATGACCAATGACAAGTGAAAATGTACAATTCCGCTATGTGTTTTTTTTTTTTTTTTTTTAAAATAAGTGATATTCACCCTCACTACGTTCTCAAATAGTAAATATCCAATACTATGACTTGTTATATGAGTTACACCCAATCTTCTATTTCTATAGATGAAAAACTATTAAGTATCATTATTTTGTTAAACAATTATGACGGTGAATGATTTTAATTAAGGAATTTAAAATATAATTTGTGTAAGAACTGTTAGGCGAGCCCTGGGCGTTGGGCGTTAGACATGTTTAGGGCGTACGGTTGGGCGCTTAGGGCGTAAGCCTCATAGGAACTAAGCCCTGCACGTTAGCCCCAGGGCGTTTTGCCACTGCCCTGCCCCGAGGCGAGTCCTGACACTGCCTTTTAAAACAATGTTAAATACAAACTCTATTTCCTAAATTCTTATTTTCATTCCAGAACTCTATTTCCGCAAGCGACACTTTAGTTCTCTCCAACTCGACTAGAAATAAAACAAGTTTGTTTTAGCAATAACGTCTTTGAATTTGCTTCTACTTGTAATTTGTGTAGACTTTTATGCATGAAGGCAATGTATATGAACAAAAGAAAACAAGAGAAAGAAAGAAAAAAAAAACATTTTCTTATTGGTTAAACCGAAAATTGAACCGTTAAGAATCTAAACTGATTAAAACCGATAACAAATATCTCATTGGTTTGGTTATCTGTTAAGTGTGTCTGTAAACCGTAAACCGATAAACCGACCAATAAGCACCCCCAGAACACATCCTTTATTTGTTTTAAACTTCCAAACTTTTGCTTATTTAGTGAATATCAAATCTTGTATTTGCTAACTCTCATTCCAAACTTCCTTCCTTATAAATAATTTACTTTTTATAAATTATTCAATTATGTGACTGAAAAACTCTAATAATTATAAAGACTTACCAATAAGATAATGATACACGTGCCAATAGATTAAATTAATTATGCAATTGAAAAAATGTAACATAAGTGATATTTTAAAAAAAAATTAAATTTAATACTTTTGTAGCATGAGTTTGGGCCCGGGCTTAGCATGAATCTCATGCAACTAGTATATATATATATATATATATATATATATATATATGAAAATTTTGTGACAAAGCGATGTCGGCACCTCTGGATTGGTGAAATAATGTGAGATACCTCTTGATGGAAATTAAATAGGAGAAAGAGCAACAACAAACACAATATATATAATTTCGTGTTATTACCAATAAGACATGAATGAATTTGTTAATACAACTCCGTGTTTGAACTTTCTAATTCCCTCTCAGATTGCAAAACTAAAAGATAAACAAAAATAAAAAAAAATAGACATAATTCTATATAATTTTTAGAAGAAGATGTAGGTAGAAGCATCCATAGGGTGGATAAGATAGGTAAGAACCAAAGCCACCAGCATCAGCACATATGCAATCCCTTGATCAACTGTTGTTCCTGCAAATTGCAATACAACTATCCTATTAGCCTAAAGCAAATGATTTCAAAAGAATGAAAAAAATCAAAACGAGTAGCAAAAAACGTAGTGTTACTTGAAATTGGAGTAGTGTAATGGTTATATAGTTTCACCCTTCACAACACTTTCAAGCTAGGGATCAAGTTTAACTTTTATATACCGATAATATTAAAGAACTTACTATAAGATTATCTAAAAGGTAAAGAACTTACTATAAGATTACCTAAAAGGTAAATATAAATAAGAATGAAATCAAAACGAATAGCAAAAAACAGTTACTTGAAATTGGAGTAGTGTAATGGTTATATAGTTTCACCCTTCACAGCACTTTTACGTTGGGGATCAAGTTTAACTTTTATATATCGTTAATATTAAAGAACTTTTACACTATAAGATTATCTAAAAGGTAAATATAAATATGAAAGTATGATAAGAGATTTTAATAATTAACTATAAAAATAAGTTAGGTAATCTGGTATAACAGGTTAGCCCTTTAACTAATAATGTACAAATTTTCATGGTTCAACAATTTAACTAGAACGTAGGAAAACAGAGATTTGACATATCTAGCACTCTTAGAAACCTTTTGGCCCACAATTTTACTCCCGCTCCCCCCAATCCCACCCCCACGACCACCACCCCCTTTCCCCCCAACCGCATAGTGGCAGATCCAATCACGGGTTTGAGATATCAGCATAATCTAGTGATTTGAAACTGAATTTTATATGTCGGAAAACCAAATATAGGTGAAAATATTCACAAACCTACAAGGTCTAAAGTTTGAATCTGTCACTGCAGCCAGGCTAAGACAGAATCCAAAAACGTAACACAAAGATATGGGGTTAATTTCACGCGTAATTATTGAACTTTACCTATTGTGTTAGTAAGTCATAAAACTTTTTTTTTCTTTTTTTGTATCAAGTCATTAAACTTTACTCGTTGTATCAATAAATATAATTCAACGACCACGTGTGAAATTAACCCAGTGGTAAGTACTTCTTCATCTTTAATCAGATGTTTCGAGTTCGAATTTCCGCGAATACGGAGTCACCTTTGTTAAGGAGCGCTTTATCCCTAATGTGAGTCTTCCCGACGCAAATCCAAATTTAATTGGGCCCCAACATGAATATCGGACACCAGATGAAAACCCAAAAAAGAACAACCTAAAGATGTGTGTATAGTATGAAGATTGAAGAAAGGAGAAAGGTAGAACATACCATCACTGGCAGGTGCAGGAGCAGGAGCAAGTCCTTGAGCTTGTCCAAAGGGAATAATAGTGACCAATGCCACAACAAAAATGGCCAGTCCAACAACAACTCTAGACAGTGCCATTATAGCAAAAATATCAAAGTTCAAGATTGTCCCTTCTTGGCATCTAAGAAAATTTAAAGAGTGACAATTAAAGATTGATAGAGCTTTGATATTGAAGAGGCTGAGAAGTTTGAAACAATTGAAGAGGTTTATATACATAATATTGTACTCCCTTTGTCCCAATTTATGTGTCCTTTGGATTTTGAAAATCAAATACTTTAATTTGACCGTAAATTCAAATATTAAATCTTTAATTGTTTTAAAATAAAATTACATATTTAAAAACTACATAAAAAATATTACTAAGCCACAAAAATTGTCAATTCAAAATATTAAAAGGTATCTATTAAAATTGTGATTAAGGAAAAACTCGTTTGACTTTCAAAAATCGAAAAAGACCCCGTAAATATTACAATATATTTTTATTTTATTTTATATATTATACTACAAAATCTTTGGTACCGGCTGTCCATTCTTGAATTGTGGGGTCTATTATATAGTATGATATGATGCTTTGTAAACCATGTGCCGCTTACTTCTCTCCAGTCTGTCAAACTTTGTCGTTTTGATTCTTTTCCAAAAAATGACCCTCTTATCATGTATTTTGCCTTATCGTTGCTCCAGCTCATATGATGATACTTTGTCGGATCTCTCCTGTGAGACTCTATTTGACAGGACGTGAAATTTAAGAAATAATTTTTTCTGGCACATAAGTTAAATATATGCTCGATGCATCAAGCTTTTGCTATTTTTAAGATTTCGAAATAGCCGGTTCACATTGAGCTTTTATATGCAGTATTACATTGTAATTCTTCATAAGGTTGTTTAAATACCACTCTTTTAATTATCGATATTAACTACATACGTCTTTTCATTGAAATATGTGAAGTATGTCCAAACAATTAAGAGTAATTTTACAATGCAAATTTTAAATAGTTTCTAAATAGATAAATAAATACGTCATTCTTTCTAGGACAGATTAAAAAGTAAAATGTGTCACATATGTTGTTGTTGTTGTATAATTGGGATTGAGAGAGTAATTGATAAGATAATTTAAATGTTAGTATCAAATAAAAGAAAAAAAGTTACTATTAAAGTAATGTTTTGAAGTTAGTGTAATAACTAATAACAGAGCATCATTATTAATTAAATTCGAATAATTTAATGAATTTACATTAGTGAGAGTTTAAGAAATTGTAAAAAGTAAAAGGAGAAATATTGAAACAGGTATTTATATTATTTATGTCAATAATATACCAACTCTAGTTGGAGTTTCATTATTTAACTAACCAGAGGTTACTGCTAATGAGAGTAGGACAATACATACTGTTAGCGCATTTATCCAGTTTTTTTTTTCACTTTTTTTTTTTTTGAAATTTTAATTTTCTTTTTATTTGTTATAACTAACATTGTTAACAAGGAAGATGAAAAAAGTTACTAATTGACTAGTAGCCAACTTTAGGAATTTTTTACTACTTTTAACATGGCATTTTTAGAAAAAATTCAAGAGATTCCGATTCTTGTACTTTTGGCCATTTATGACACATCTAAGTATCTAACAGCTAAAAGCAATCCAGTTGGGATTAACGAATTTAAATACTTTGAATGCCAACTGATCCCTCAATTCTCATCATTCATCAACTAATTCGAATCAATTGTTGCATTTAGATGTTTCATTAGTACTCTAGCTGTTATACACACATTATTGTTATTATAATCATTAACATTATTGTTATTATAATCATTAACATTATTATTATTATTATTATTATTATTATTATTATTTATTGTTGTTCTTCTTCTTCTTCTTCTTATTATTATTATTATTATTATTATTATTATTATTATTATTATTATTATTATTATTATTATTATTATTTCAGAATGTTATTGCTCTGTTCAAATGATTGAGAAAGGCTCTATACAATAAGTACTACTAAATGATTAGGGTGATAAACCTACCATAGTTCAAAACTTCAAATAAAGGGGTTGACACTTGACACCAACATATTGTATTTAATTTGTAGATCTTATCAAGCTATCTTTGAATTTTTTAACTTTGTAACTGATCACGTCAAACTCTAGTCCTAAAAAAGATAAGCGCCACTGCAAATATAAACCGGTCTAAAAGTTCGAAGTCAAATGCCACATAAAACTATCGTTGCTATAATTGTTCAATATCACTAAGAAAACAAGTTCGAACCATTTTCTCAATTAGGAAGATTAAGATTTTTATTTCTAACTAATTAACTAACAAATATTAACTTATCAACTACAGAGAATGGGTTGACTTCAAGATTAAGGAGGCCTAGAATTATGATTTCCCCAATTATCGACTTCCTTCTCGCTATGCTAGCTATAATTTCACCGATTTCTTTTCAACTAATCGTGAGCACTCTACTTACTGCAATTCTCTCTCGAGCAATCATGATAGTTTACTAGACGTATTCTCTCAAAATGCTCTAGCTAGCAATTTCTCACATCTCACTATGACTATGCCAAAGCTTTGTCATATCTAATCTCGCTTTTAAACCTGTATTATTGATTTCTCATATAGTTAACGAACGATGTTGTTCATCTACTACCTAAATATGCATTCTCTCTCAAGCAACAGATAATAAATAGTCACAGTTAATTGAGAGCTCTCCAATTAACTAAGATAAGCATGTGGTTGAACAACTAGAGAATTAAAAGGTTCAATTATATCAAAAAAGTATTAAGAATCCATCCTACAAAAGGTTTCATCAAAACCCTAGAAAAGAAATCTCATAATATTGTTTAACAACATAGCATAGAATTCCATAACGAACGACTAATAGAATAGAAAAAATTGAAACTCTAAGTCGAATTCCCGTCGTTTCCACTCCTTGTGTGTCCTTGCCTCCAGAAGTTGTGTGTAGTCCTCCAAAATACGTCTTTAGGGGTTTATAGTCGGTCAGAAAAAACTAAAGTCGCACAACTGTGAGCACATGCGGCATTTGGACATCCCTTCTCTTGCCAATTCATCCCTCTTCAGCTCGTTTAAATTCAAAGCACTTGTAAGAATTAATGAGAGACTGTAAATTTGGAAAATTTTCTCTGATCTCATTCATAAACTTTGTACAATTATATATACAGATATATCTGTATAAAGAATAAAAAGAAATGAAAATACTATTTACACTTGTCCTACAATGATTTGTTTATTCGGTGACAGAAAACAACATATAACCATATTATTCTCTCACGTGCTGCTCACATGAGTGGATTCTCCAAAAATATCTATAATTGTTGAAGACCATCCGACGGTGTATATGTTTCCACCATATATACAGATGAGTGGCTATGATAATTCCACGTGTCAAGCATCTAGTCTTTGGAGAGAAAGATCTAGAGTATATCCAAGACCATATCTTGTCTGAACATCATCATCTTCATCCCTCATCATCTCGTTTTCTCTTTTCTTCTTTCTTCGACCACCATGAGGTGAATTAGTATAGGGTTTTTCTGTGTTCTTCATTCCAACATCCACCCTCAAGGTGGACGGAATTGTCATGACCCCCAACTTCCAAGAATTTCCTTGTGAGAAACCCCAGAAAAGGGCTTCGTAAATAGATCGGCTAACTAATCCTTGGATGGAACGCAAGATAGAGTTATTATCCCAGATAGGAATTGTTGACGCACAAATTGACAGTCTAACTTGACGTGCTTTGTGCGTCTGTGAAATACGAGATCACGAGCAATATGGATGACAGCTTGACTATCTGAGTGAAGCGGAATAGGAAGGGTGACCAAAGCTGAAAGGTTTGCAAGCAGTCAAATTAGCCATGTAATCTCAGCCGTCACGCGTCGCATGGATCGGTATTTTGATTCACCAGATGACAAAGAAATTGAGACTTGTTTTTTTGACTTCCACTAGAACAGAGCTCCGTCGAGGGTGATTAAAAAACCACTCACTGATCTTCGAGAGTCTTTGCACGATGTCCAACTGGCATCGCACAATGTGAGCAAAGAAAAAGAGGGATTTGAAGACAACAAGACCCCTTGTCCCGGATCGTTGTGTAATAACGCAAAACCGGCAAAGCAGTAGAGAAATGGACTAAGCAGGGATTCTGCATGTGTTGACTTAAACAACGAATAGCAAAAGAGAGATCTGGGCGAGTGTTGGTCAAATAGTTCAACTTGCCAACCAACTGACAATAAATTATGGGATTTTCCATGAGAGGACCATGATTGATGAGTAGTTTCAAAGAGGGATCCAACAGATAAGTGACCGGAGACAGATGGGATACATTGAAATCCTCCAACATATCCAGTGTAAATTTCCTTTGACTTACAATAAAGCCTGATTTTTCTCGCAAAATTTCCATACCAAGGATATAATAAATGTTTCCCAAGTTCTTAACTTTAAACTCGGTATTGAGAAAACATTTAATGTCTTCAATTTCAGTAGAATCATTGCACGTCAACAATATATCATCAACATAAATGGCTATAATTGAAACAAGTGTTCCCCTTTGCTTAAAAAATAGTGTGTAGTCATTTAGGGATGAAGAATACCCTTTAAAACTCAGAGCCCCTGCAAGCCGAGCATACCATTGTCTGGAAGATTTTTTTAAACCATATAGGGACTTTTTTTAGAATACAAACATGTTTAGAACTAGGAGGTGTCAATCCTAGAGGAACTTCATAAACACCTCCTCTTATAAGTCACCATGCAGAAATGCATTGTTGACATCCAATTGAGATACATCTAAATCTCTTTTGGTTGCAATAGTGAGCAAACACCTTATAGTGGTCATTTTTACCACAGGTGAAAATGTCTCACTATAATCTATTCTTTGAATATCCCCCATCACTACAATCCTAGATTTTAGCCTTTCAATACTACCATCCGACAAATGCTTCACCTTATATACCCACTTATAAGGTAATGCTTTCTTCCCATGAGGTAGTTCAATCACATCCCATGTGTGATTATCTTGTGAGGCCTGAATCTCTGAATCCATAGCCTTTTGCCATCCTGGATGTTATGATGCCTGAGTGAAATTAGTTGGTTCAGTTTGGGTAAAAAGAGAATGTAGAATAGATTAGTTTTTGTTAGATAGAGAAGAGAATGAATATGCAGTAGGTTGGTCAGGTTGAGCAAAACAAGCCTTGTTTGGATCAGTAAAAACACTGCTGTTACAAATGTAATCCTTCAAATAAGTTGGTTCCTTGGTAATTCTACCTGTTCTTCTGGGTTTTCCACTAACTGAACAAGTGTAGGAATGACAGGAGGTGAAGAAGTAGCAAGTGGTTCATCCAAATGCATAGGATCAAGATTAGGTACTGAGGGTAGTTCAGGTGAGGATTGATGAATAGTACTTGAAGAAAGTGAAGTATAGAGAAACGGTGTATCTGGTGTATCTAGAGACTGATATTGTTAATATCAGAAAAGGAAGGCAGTATATAAGGAAAAATAGATATGTGTGAGAGTTTAGCAACGGCAAAAGGATAGTATGATTCATAGAACTTAACATCCCTAGACACAACAACCTTTCTAGTCTCCAGTTCTAATACTTTATATCCTTTTTTATGTAAAAGATAACCTAACAATACACAAGACTTTTCCCTATGTTCAAATTTGATTCTCCCTTGTGTTAAAGTAGAAACATCGCATAGGCAACCCCAAATTCCTCAAATAATCATAACTAGGCTGTTGTTGAAAAAGTACTTCATATGGAGTTTTTCCCTTTAGAAAACTGAAGGGTAATCTATTGATGATATGTGTTGGCAGTAAGAATGCACTCTCCCCAATAACATCTAGGAACATTTGATTGAAACATGAGCCCTCTTGCAATCTCCAAAAGATGTCTATGCTTTCTCTCAACAATTTCATTTTGTTGAGGGGTAGCTTCACAAGACAGTTGGTGAATAATCCCTTCTGAGGCAAGGAAAGATGCCTTTTGTGTTCCTTTTCCCCAGGGGCGGATGTAATGTGGTAGAGTGGGGTTTAATTGAACCTTAAACTTTCGACATAAATCGTGAATATACTGTCTTAAATATCCAAAATATAGATATATATTGAGTGTTGAACCCCAAACTAAAAGAGGCTAGGGATTCAGTGGTCGGGCAATTTACTGTAAGGCTTATCCGTGCTTGGAGATCCAAGTTCGATTCTCCTTGACCACATTTTTTTTATCTACTTGACAGTCCTCTTTGATGCAGGACTTATTTTGTCCTTTTCCATTTAAATAGGCACGTTTCTGCTCTTAAAATAATAGGAACCGCTTCATACTATTTCTTATTCCTTTTTTTTGTACTTCATTGTCTTATTGGAGACTTTTCTTCTCCTTAATAGGACCCGCTTCATATCTTTTATTCCTTTTTTTTTTTTGTACTTCATTGTCTTATAGGAGACTTTTCTTCTCCTTTTCAAATACTCATAAAAGAACATCTGAATGTTCTTTTTCTGTTTCCTTGATTTACACAATATTTAAAGAAACAAAAAACTTCTCACTTTTGAGAAGGCTTTTCAACATTAGTACAAAAGTTAGGGTTCCAACAAATCAAAAGATTTTCTTCAGTGCTTCTTGGATTTTATAATCTCTCCATCAAAAAATCAAACAAGTGTGTCTTCTCTTCTTTCAGCTTGGTTCCAAGTCATAAGCTTCAAGCAAACTCTTCTTTGATTGGCTGGTATGCTCCTAAAAGCTAAAAATCTATTATTAATGTCTTTTCATTCCTTATTGTAATGCAATATTTCTCATTTATGGGATAAATTTTGAAAACATATGCAACACTACAAGCTTTTAGGCGTTCTATTTGGGATAATATTTTTTTCTTTTTGAGAATGCACCTTTTTGGGGTTAAGTTAATCAAATATTTTTTGGGTTAATCTCACAACCAGAGCCAGAAAATGGAAAAAGAGAATTCAAGTACACCACCCACTAATACTTGATTTAATTATTTGTTTAATTAAATTAAATTTAAAATATACAATGTAAAGTATTTTTGTTTTGTGATTTTAGGATTCTTTTAGCGAGAGGCGCTATAATGAAGAGATTTTACCAGGTTATTCAAACTCCTTCAAGTTCTGGTTTAAGCTCTCCTGTGCCAAATTCTTCTTCGTGTCCAATTGTGCATGACAAATATAACGTGTTGGATTTGGATCTTCCTAAACCTGATCCTGGTGAAAGAAAGCAAATCTCACAATATTCTTATAATGAACGTGACCGAATAAGGAGACATTATATTCAAAAAGGACCATTCCAACCTCGTGATCATACATTCCCAAAGAAAGAATTTGGTGGACTAATGCGTCAATTTAATCCTGACTGGTTTCATACTTCATATTCTGAATGGTTAGAATATAATGTTAAAGTTGATGCGGGCTTTTGTTTATGTTGATACTTGTTTAAAAATGAACATGGAAGAGTTGTGAATTCTTTTACAAAACGTGGTTTTAGAGCTTGGAATAAAGGTATAGAAAGGCTTAATAGACATATTGGTGATGTGAATAGTCTTCACAATCGGTGTTTCAAGAAGATGAGAGACTTAAAGAATCAAGAAAAATCGATTCTAACTTCTTTTGACAAGCATAATGAGAAAGATAAAAATTTATCGAGTTCGGTTGAATGCTTCGGTTGATGTGACAAGATTTCTTTTGAAACAAGGAATGCCTTTCCGAGGCCACGATAAAGGTGAAACTTCTACAAAAAGGGGAATTTTTCTAGAACTTTTAAAATGGTATGCAAATAGGCATGATGAAGTGAACAAAGTTTTACTAGAAAATGCTCCACAAAATAACATGATGATTTCTCCAAGTATCCAAAAGGAGATCGTGAATGCTTGTGCAAAAGAAATAATGAAAGCAATTGTTAAAGATGTAAATGGAGATTACTTTGGCATATTGGTTGATGAATCTAAGGATGTTTCTCATAAGGAACAAATGGCTCTTGTTCTTAGATATGTCAACAAATAAGGCACACTTATTGAACGATTCCTTAGTGTTGTTCATGTTCAAGATATAACTGCAATAGCATTGAAAGATGCTATCTATTCTTTGCTTTTAGAGCATTCATTGAGTCCATCTCAAATTCGAGGACAAGGTTATGATGGAGCTAGTAACATGTAAGGAAAAATTAATGGTCTTAAAACTCTAGTTCTGGAAGACACTCCTTCAGCTTATTGCATACATTGCTTTGCTCATCAGTTGCAATTGACTCTTGTAGCTGTTGCAAAGAAGCACTATGATGTAGATCAATTTTTTGATATTGTTGCTAATGTCTTGAATATTGTTGGAGGTTCTTTTAAGCGCATGGAGATTCTTCGAGAAGATCAAGAAAAAAAACTAGAGGAATTACTAGTGCTTGGTGAAGTTCGTACGGGAAGTGGACTAAATCAAGAACTTGGGCTTCAAAGGCTAGGTGACACCCATTGGGGATCTCACTTTAAAACAGTGCGTAATTTTTTTGCATTATGCTCATTAATTGTTCATGTGCTTGAAGTAATTGGAAGTGAGGATACAACTTATCTAGAGAGATCCATGGCAAAAAGTCTAGTGAATGATATAAGATCTTTTGAGTTTGTGCATATGTTGCAATTGATGTTGAAAGTCTTGGAAATTACAAATGATTTGAATATGACTTTGCAAAGAAAAGATCAAGATATTGTGAATGCTATGAAGCTCGTTGGTTTTGCCAAGAGGCAACTACAATCGATGAGAGAGTTTAAATGGGAATCTTTGATTGAAGATGTCTCTTCATACTGTGTGAAGCATGATATTATAATTCCTGAAATGGATAAGAACTATCATATTGGAGAGTCAAAGCGCAAGAGTTCAAGTGTCATATATTCTCATCATTTGCATGTAGAAGTCTTTAATGTTGTTATTGATTTGCAACTCGCGAAGCTTAATAGTCGTTTTGATGCAGTGAATAGTGATTTGCCTCTAGGTATGGCTAGTTTGAGTCTGGATAATTCTTTTGCAAATTATGATAAAGACAAAATTATGAAACTTGTTACACTTTATCGTGATGATTTTAGTGTTTCCAAGCTTGACGATCTCAGTTACAAGCTTGACAACTATATTCTCTTTATGAGAGAAGATAGTGATTTTTCTAACCTGAAAGGACTCTGAGATCTTTCAGAAACATTAGTTGAAACAAATCTGTACAAGACTTGGAGACTTGTTTATTTGCTTGTGAAGTTAAGCTTGATATTGCCTGTGGCTACTGCAACGGTAGAAAGAGTTTTTTCTTCAATGAAGTACATCAAAAATGACTTGCGAAGCAGAATTGGTGATGAATTTCTTAATGATTGTTTAGTTTGTTATATAGAAGATGAAGTATTTGAAAGTGTACCAAATGATGCAATCATTGATCGTTTTCAAAACATGACAAGTCGTCGGGGACAATTGTAATAGTGATATTTACTAAATATATGTATCTCTTTTGCATGTTGATAATGGTCATATGATTTGATTTAGCCTGGCTCTTCTGCAAATATTTTACTTTTTCGTGCTTTCACTATAACACTTGTACACCTGAAAAGTAAGGTAACAACTCAATAAAACTTAATGAGATTTATGTGTTGTAGATAATATCTCAAACCACTTTATTTAAACTAAAGTATAGAATCATTTGCTTGTATCCAATACTTAGCTGTTTCAATGTCTACACTATTGAAATGTAAATTTTTGGGTATAGCAGGGTGAGGGAGTTTGAAAAGTATTTCTATGGTTTTGAGTGCAAGGTGGATTGTTACTTTAAAAAAATTTGAATATCAATGTTCGTTGTTTGGTTCAGTTATTATTTTATGGTACCTTGAGGCCTGTCCTAAAATTTTAAATGTTGAATCCCTAAAGTTAAAATCCTAGATCCGCCTCTGCTTTTCCCAATTCTAGTGCATTGTTTGACCTTATCATTTTCACTTTGACATTGAAATTTCTTTCCACCATAGAAAGAAAACTTGTAAGTATAGGAAAAGCATGACTTTTGGCACTCAATAGAAATTTCCAAGTTCCTCTACTAAAATTATCAAATATAGCTAGGAATATTTGAAACCATTGTAAGTGCTGGACTTGTAAGGTCCCCATGTGGCAATGTGTATAAGTTCAAATATATGTTTGTATTTGATAGTACTGATTGGAAAAGGTAATTTAGTTTGTTTGGCCCTAGGACAGATATCACAAATAAAATTATAATTGGAATGACAATAAATGAAGTTCAAATGTTTCATTGCTGAAAATGGTAGATGGCCCAATCTTATATGCCAAATCATTACATTAGGAATAACATTAACATGGGTAGAAGTAGAAACTGTAACAGACTCATGGTTGGAATTACTTCCTTTTGGAATTGAAAATACATTATCACTGAATAAACACTTAGACTTAAGACTAGTGGGCTCTAAGAGATATAATCCTTCACTAGCTTCACCATAAGCTTGTGGAATCTTCATCAAATGGCCCTGTAATAGAGACCCACTAGTTGTGAATAGGACATCAAATTTGAATTGAACACAAAACTTATGAATGGACAATAAGTGATACTTAAAATCTAGGACATGAAGAACATTTGATAAAACAAGACCAACAAAAATAGAAATACTCCCTATATGAGTAACAGTTAGTTTGAAAGGATTTGGTAAACTAATGTTCAAAGGTACAGGGAGTGGAATTAGAAACAAGAATGAGTTGAGATCAAAACACATATGTTCTGAGGCACCTGAATCAATGATCCAGGTGTCTGATTTTAGGCTAGTAAACACTGATCCTAAATATTTGAGAATAGTTCCAGCTACAACATTATCATTGATTCCTGAATTTCCTATTTGTGTTAACTTAGCATGCTTGTACATCTGCATCATCTTTGCAATCTGTTCTTTGTTGAATTGCTGTCCAAAATTGTTGTTATTGAACTCATTATTTTCTCCTCCAGCATTCATATCTTCTTCATGTGTTAAAGTTGCATTTTCTTTTACTGGGGCCTGATAACTCTTGGGATTATTGAATTCAAAATCTTCTGGGAACCCATGGATCCTGTGACAGTCATCTTGAATATGTCATGTCTTTCCACAATAGGTGCAAGAAATATTAGGGTTGTATTTCTTCTTTCCCCTGAATTTTTGTTGTGGTTTGGTAAACCTCTGAGTTGGGTTGATGAATTTTTGGGTTGTGTTTCCTCCTCTTAATGGTTGATTTCTAAATTTCTGAACATTTCTTCCTTGGCCAGTAGCCATGAATGCTACAAAATCAGCTAGAAGTTGTGCATTGTGTTGTTTGCTCTATCCAACAACCATACATAATGCAAAATTAGTAGCAAAATGTGCATTTGCATACACTTCTCTCTGGTTCTCATCCTACAAAAGAAGTGAATATGCAATATACATACTAGGTGTAGCGACCCTTTTGGTCATTATAGTGCTTTTGACCCATTTATCCTCGTTGACCCTTTCCCGAATCTTGTTATTATGATTTCACCTAAGGGGATGGACGACACAGTTCCCGAGATCGAGTTTTATGGTGACTTATGAGAATTAGAACCTTAAAGTGAAAAACCTTTGATTGATAGTTGAATTTTGAGTAAACATACCTTTTTCAGAAATCC